>NC_073254.2:101891071-102525892 GCF_029289425.2 Pan paniscus
TCACACACACATGCAAATACACAAACACACATAAACAAATCAGTAGGAAAAATTTTTAAAACCGCATACAAATGTGGGCAAAAGGCATACATAGAAAATTTATGAAGAAATGCAAATACTCTGTAGAAATGCTCTACTTATAGGAAATCAAAATGCAAGTTAAAACAAGACACCAATTTTGGATTTTCAGATTAGCAACAATTAAAAAGGTATTCATCACTATTGTCAGTTAGACAATAGACTTGCTCGTATAATTGTGGTGGGAAGGAGTAGACATTAGCATGACTTCTTGAGAACAAAATATGTATTAAGGCATTTAAAATATGCCTATAGCCTTGGCATAGCAGCTCTAATTCTTATTATAATAAAAAATTGTGAAAACTCACAAACAATAGATATATAAGGATGTTTATATTGGTTAAGAACTGCAAATTTATTAAAATATCACCTCTAAACATGCACTTCCCCTATGTCCCAGGAATTACGCTCTTGGGTGTGTTTGTCCTAGAGAAATAAAAACACATTTATACACAAAAACCTGTATACATTCATAGCAGCTTTTTTTTTTTTTTGTAATCGCCAAGTACTGGAAACATACAAAACTTCTTCCAACAGGTGAATAGATGAACAAATTGTGACTTACCCATACAATGAAATACCATTCAGCAGTTTAAAACAATGAAATGTTAGTAGGTACAACTACTTAGATGGGTCATCATGGTGTTATCCTAAATAAAAAAGCCAATCACAGAAGGTTGCATATTATTTGATTCTATTTATATGACATTCTTGAAATGACAAAAGTATAAAGGTGGAGAAGAGATCAGGGGTTAGAATTGGGTAGAAGAGTGTTACTGTTAAGGGGTAACACAAAGGAGTTTTTTGTGGTGATGGAACACAAAAAAGGAGTTTTTTGTGGTGTGCTGATTGTGGTAATGTTCACATGAATCTATGCATGTGACAAAATTTCATAGAACTACACACATACACATGCACATACATGAATGCACATAAAAACTGGTAAAATCCTAATGAAGTCTGCAGCTCAGTTAACAGTATTGTACCAATGTTGATTTCCTGGGTTGATTAAAATGCACTGTGATTATGTAAGATGTTACCATTGGGGAAGCTGGGCAAAGGGTATATGAGAGCTCTACTAATTTGCAACTTCTTATGAGTATAGAACTATCTTAAAATAAATTTTTTTAAAAATATGACTGTACCTTCCAAATTTTTATGAAATGGTCTCACTTACTTGAAGCTTTTCCTATGACTTGGCCCATTTTCCCATTCTAATTTTCATTTGACATCACTCTCCCTTACTGTTGTTCCTCTCTCTCTCTCTCTTTTAAAGCACCTCATTCTTCTTGCAAGAGACTTCTAAAATTCAGCTTTTATCTTATTACTATACTAGATTTTAAGGTTATTGAAGACAAGGACTATGTAATTTGCATCTTAGTATATCTGAATATTTGCCATTTACATTGAATGTAAAAAACACTATTCCAGCATAGTTTACAGTCAATGATGTTTGTTCAGTTAATTTCATTTAACTCAAATTCATAAAACCGCCCTAGTTGCAAAAGAGTGAAATGGTATAAAATATTTCCTCCACCACTTCCACTTAGGTGAATGTAGTCCTTAATTGCCCTGAGCATATAAAACGAAAGTAAAAATATTAAAAATACATAAAACATTTAACACATTGTAAAGTTCTCAATAATAATATTTACTGAATTAAACTAAAGCTAAGATTCACTTTTGGTATAGAAGGAAAAAAGAAGTGAGATTTTTCCATATAAAGTCAATCTCTCTGATTCTTTAACTGTGGATATTATGAAAGGTTTGTTATGTAAATTGAATGTTGGTGATGAATATTGTTGCGGGTTTTCTTTGTCACGGCAGCGCCTAATATCAAAAGAAGAGAATCAAATTACCAGGTTTCTATGCTGTGCTATGATTGTATTGATTTTTTTGTGGCACAAGATACAAAATGATCCTGTTGGAAACATTCCTTTCTATATAGCCTATTTTAAAAAAACACTTTATTGAAGTATGATTGAATACAAATAGCAGTGCATATTTAATGTATTAAATGTTATGACTTGATGAGTTTGAAAACCATCACTACAATCAATGCTATAAACATATCCATCACATCCAAAAGTTTCTTCTTGCTCTCTTTATTAGTCTTATGTGCAATAAGAACACTTAAAATAAGGTCAGCATTTCTAGCATAATTTTAATTATACAATACAGTTATGGTTACAGACACCATGCTGTATAGTACCTATCTAACACTAACTCATCTTGCATAACTTAAACTTTGTGCCTTTAACCAACACTTTCACATTTTCCCCTGTCCCCAACCTAGGCAACTACCATTCTACTCTCTGCTTCTATAAGGTTGATAGATTGCGCATGTAAGTGAGATTGTGTGGTATTTGTCTTTCTGTTCCTTTCTTGTTTCACTCAGCATCATTTCCTCCAGTTTCATCTATGTCATTAATGGCAGAATTGCCTTTTTTTAAAAGGATGAATAATATTGCATTGTATATACATGTTATATTTTCTTTATCAATTCATCCATGTATGGACTCAGGTTGATTCCATAACTGGGCTATTGTGAATAATACTGCAGTGAACATGGAAGTACAGATATCTCTTTGACATAGTGATTTCATATCCTTTGGATATATACCGAAAAGTTGGATTGTTTAGTCATATGGTAGTTCTATTTTTAATTTTTTGAGGAACTCCTTACTGTTTTTCACAGTTGCTGCACAATTAACATTCCCACCAACTGTGTATAAGGCTTCCCTTTTCTCCTCATCCCCACCAACACTTGTAACCTTTTGTTTTTTGGATAATAGCCATCCTAATACATAGGAAGTGATACCTCATTGTGGTTTTAACTTGCATTTCCCTAGTGATTAGTGATGCTAAGCACGTTTTTATATACTTTTTGGCCATTGTATGTGTTCTTTGGAGAAATGTCTATTCAGGATTATTTGTGGGTTTCTTTCTACTGAGTTGTAGAATTAATACTGTTAACATGTCCATACTACTTAAAGTGACCTACAGATTCAATGTAATCCCTATCAAATCCCAAGGGCAATTTTTACAGAAATAGAAAAAACAACCCTAAAAGTGCACATAGAACCACAAAAGATGCTGAATAGCCAAAGCAATTTTGAGTAAGAAAAACAAACCTGGATGCATCATACATCCTGATTTCCAATTACATTACAAAGCTGCAGTAATATGGTACTGGCATAAAAACAGACATATAAACCAATGACACCAAATAAAAAAATCAAGAAATAAATTTACACATATTCAGTCAACTGAGATTTATTTTTCCAAAAAAGTTTTTATACTGTACTTAATGCTGCCACTCAACTGGTCTTTGATAAGTATGCTAAGAATATGCAATAGGAAAAAGATAGTCTCTTCAATAAATGGTGTTCTGAAAACTAGAAAGCCAAAGGCAAAAGAATGGGATTGAACTCTTATCTTATTCCATATATAAAATCAACACAACATAGATTAAAGACCCAAACAGAAGACCTCAACCCATAAAACTCATAGAAGAAAAGAGGGGAAAAGCTTCTTGATGTAGGCTTTGGCAATAATGTTTTTTTGGATATAACACCAAGAATACATGAAACAAAAGCAAAAATAGATAAGTGGAATTATATCAGACTAAAAAGCTTCTGCAAAACAAAGGAAACAGTCAACAAAATGAAAAGACTACATATAGGATGAGAGAAAATATTTGCAATCCATATATCTAAAAAATGTCTAATAACCAATAGTAAGGAAATCCTACAGCTCAACTGCAGACACACACACACACACACACACAAAACAACAACAACAACAACAGCAACAACCAGAGACCCACCCCAGCCTGCTGAAGAGTTTCTTTGGAGTAAGTCAAAGAAGTAAAAGATAAAAGTTTCCCAATGCTTCCCAAACCCTAGCCCTGTATTGGGATGGATGTAAAACTTTCATGCTGCCATCTTCTCACATCCTTAGTTAGGAAATTCCCCATCATACCCTGCTATTCTGATGGATTAAAAGGAGAAACAACATACTCTTATTTACACTTCGAAAATAATTTTTTCTCTCATAAAGAAAAAGAGGTAATTTAATATATCTCTGTCAGAAGACTTTTCAGCAGAGGTCATATAAATTCATGTAAGTAGCACCTCAGGTAACAGCACAGGATTTGTTGAATAGTCAACATTGTATGACAAGTGAATGACAGAGGCATAATTTTATCTTGCTCCTTTCTAATAGTGTGTTGAGTTACTGTTTGTAAGTTATTGGCACAGCCAAATCCAACCATGCTCTAAAGACCTATGCTATAAAGATTAAACAGTTTTACAATTAAGTTTCCTTTCATGCTGAGTTCTTTTTAAGAAAAATAACAGAATGAAGTATGAACATAAAAACCTGGGTTATTTCTTTTGTCCTCCTAGAAGTCTTGACTTGTTTATTTTAACTCTGATTTTCTTTGGACAGCAGAAACAGCTTGAGGTCAGTAGTCTGTGACTTTGCCTCATTTTGCTAACTGATATAAAATGCCATTTGGGTGTGGCTGTATGGAATGGATTCCTAGAAAGGAAATCAAAATTCCTACCCTATGGGCCTTATTAATGTCAGCTATGGAGCAAAACAAGGACTATTGATTCTTGATTAGATGACATGATTTTAATCATTCATGGGATGCTTGAAGCAGGTTTATTTTTCCATTATATCTCATGATCAACAGAGCAGGTGGATTGTTCATTCATTCAAGATACTTACCTAATATTGTAATTAAACTTACTATCTAATTCTCACTAGCTAGGAAGTATTTTGTGCAACAGCATTTCTCACAATCTTATTTATACAACAGTGAAAATGTAGAGGGGGAAATACTTTTAAAAAAAATGTGTGCTGGCTATTTCCCAGTCCAGATATACTCCACACCCTTCTTCATTTAACTCTGTTCCAAGGATGGCTGACCTCTGTGGGCTCTATGTCAAAGACTTCTTTGCACTCTGACTGAATTTGGCCAAGGAGAAGCAGCATCAGGAGATTGGAAGGCAGAAGCAGAGAGAAATTGGGGTGTTTATTTCCCTTTTTCCCTCCCTACCGGGCTGGTACCAGAGATCTCCTCTGATAGCTATACCTCTCTGAGGATTCTGATAACCATTCTACCCCACTCCCTCTCAAGCTTGGATGATAATGACTCCCAGTATTTTATCATTACTTTTTGGTATCCCTGACCATGCCCATACACCTGTACATTATCCTTTTATAAAGTACTGTTGGTTGTCCCAGTTGGGTGGGTCATCTGTTTTCTAACAGGACCCTGACTAATACAATATGGGAATAAATTATATTTTAATATAGCCATATGATGAGATATTATATAATCATTAAACGTAATTTTTTACAAATACTTAACTTTATAAGAAAATGCTCAGAATAAGGAAAAAAGGATATATAATAATAGCATGAGTATGACTTCAGTTTTGAAAAGAAAAAGTGTGTGTGATGTGTGTGTGCACGTGTAAGCAAAAAATTTAAAGAGTAAAAAGAGATACACTGAACTATTAGTTAATAGCTTATATAATTGATAAATTTGAGAAATTTCAAATGTTTTCTTATTTATGCTAGTATTTTCCAAGTTACCTATTATACGCTTATATTGTTTTATAGTCAAATTTATATGTAAGCTCTTTCTTAAATATTTACATCTATCTATATGAGTGTGGTTCAGTCCATTGTGTTGCTATATAGGATTACCCGAGGGTGGGCAATTTATAAAAAATCAATATTTATTTGGCTCATGGTTTTGCAAGCTATACAAGAATCATAGTGCTGGCATCTGCTTCAAGCAAGGGACTCAGGCTGCTTCCACCCTTGATAGAAGGCAAAGGGGAGCCCGTGGTTGCAGATCACATGGTGACAGAGAGGAAGAACAAGAGGAGAAAGTGTCAGGTTGTTTCCAACAACCAGTTCAGCCGGGAACTAAGAATAAGAACTCACTCTCTCTCCAGAGAATGACACCAAGCCATTCATGAGAAATCCACTCCACTCCACCCCATGATCCAAACACCTCCCACCAGGCCCTGTCTCCACCACTGGGGATCAAATTTCAACATGAAACTTGAAAGGACCAAACAAACCATATCCAAACCATAGAAATATGTATATATGGTTTCTTCGTCTAACACTGGAATTGTTGGTAAAGGATAGGCCATACCATTTTGTTTAAAGTATGCTTTAGCTAAGGACATGGATTCTATTCTTATAATGCCATATGGTTTCTAAGCACAAAGCTATTAGAGATAACTAAATGAAAAAGATATTTAGTAAAAATTTTACAGAAGAAAAAGGTTATATACACTTCTATAAAATTGGAATGTTTCAAGACTTTAAGCAGAACATAACACTTACTTACAGAGGACAGTAATTATTAAAGCAATAGTAACAAAGCCATCTATTTTTTATAGTACTTTTCATTTTAAAATCTTTTGTATATACAATAGTCTATTTTCTTTTCTAATAACCCAGGGAAGGTTTTGTGTGCCCCCACAATAAAATTTTTAGTACCATGCAACACTTCACATTCTTGTAATTTGAAACTGTAGAACCCACTTGCACATGTCAGTTTTCAGGGCTGACTAAAAGTGACTAACAAAATTATAGACTACTTTGGTCTGAATGTTTGTGTCCCCACAAAAGCCATATGTTGAAGTCTAATCCCCAGTGTGATGGTGTTAGGAGCTTAGGTTTTTGGCATGATTAGGCCATGAGAGCAGGGCCCTCCTGAATGGGATTAGTGTCGTTATCAGAGTTGCCTTGTCCCTTTTGCTATATGAGCCTACAGCAAAAAGATTAGCTATCTAGCAAACAACCTTGACTAGACACTGATCTGTTGGTACCTTAATTTCAGGCTTCCCAGCCACTAGAACTGTGAGAAATAAATTTCTGTTGTTTGCCAACCACTCAGTCTATGGTATTTTGTTATAGCAGCCTGAACAGACTAAGACACAGACTACGATTAACTGAATATGGCTCAGAAAAACTTGAGTTTTTGTAGCTCAATTGGTCTCAATCACTGCTCTAGCTCTGGTTCATGTCTTTACATTTTATTTCACTAAAATAGATATTATTCGTACAAAGTAAAAAACAAAAGAGTTAGATTAAGTAAAAACTTTCTGATTCCCCAATACCAATCTCATTTCTCTGGTCCTGTGGTATAACAACTATTCAGAAATGGTTTAATGTGTGTTATTTCGCATGTTTTTATGAGGCATCTGTGTGTGTGTGTGTGTGTGTTTGGTGTATGGGTGGGTAGGTGGTTGTGTGGGTGTTTCTTTTAATACAAATTAAAGTCTTTTCTATTCATCTTATTCTGTAATCTAGGCTTCTAAAAAATTAAAAATAGAAAAGATAAAAATTTAAAAGGCAGACATCTTTTCTTATGAAAACATATAAATACACATCATTTTCTCCGACCGCCAAAGTTATATATCATTTCAAATTGCATAAATATGCATAAATACATTCTTGTTATAAAATATGCTTCAATTTTCACTACCATCTATCTAGAACATACATGAAGAAAGATTGCATCATCAAAGACTCCCCAAAAATTATGCCTCAATTTTTCCCTCCTTCCTGTACTCCCCTGCCTATGCTTCCTACCTACAGTGTATATCATCACATTCCAGCACAACTGGCAAGTACAAATGCATGACATGAGTAACCCTATACAGTGCAGGGTGGATTTCCAGGCATAAACAACATGCTGTTCAGGTTAAATCTCAGAACGCCACATTATTCTGTTTAATTGGCACAGATATAAGGTATTATGTGAAGCATTCTTTGGGGGGGGGCTCCACTTTCTGCCATTTTCTCCTCAATCATTTTTCTCTTCACAACTGGGTCTCAGAAAATCATATTAAGGGCTAGAGCAAACTCTTTAGTTATAACTTCTAACCATCAAAGGGATATGAGACTCTGCACCTTACCCCCATTATGCAACTAAAAATAAAGCAAAAATAAATAATTAAATCAAAATTATATTTTTTGGGATTTTGTAAAGTTTCTAGTAACTCTTTGTTTTTTTTAAGGTTTGTAATTTATTTTCCAACTCTAGAGAAATACACAGTCTTATAACCCATTTGTATTCATGATTTTGCCTTCTTTTCTTTAAAGAAGGTCTTGTCAATTAAGTAAACTGTAGACTTCATAAAATCTGGATGGTTTTCTTACACCTGGTTGCTGTTCTTATACCTTATGCATATTTTGTAAATATTTTCAGATATATGGAACATTTAATAAAACTAATACAATTTTTAAAAAGGAAAAGAGCCTTTAGTTTACAATGGCTGGTCTTGCTCTGTGTTCTATCCCAGTTCCAGCTCTAGATTCATGCTTTTCTCCCAGTGAGTCGGTTCCTATTTTAATGCTTAATTCTAGTATCTGTTTTTCTATCTTATTTCTCTTTCTCGCTCCTTACTCATCATTTCATCACATCTTCCAATGCACAATCTTCCTTTACCTTATTCCCTTGAGTTCCAATTTTTTAGTTCCCCTGGAAAAGCGTCTTTCATTAAAACTTTACTTTTACCTGTCAGTGAAAGCTCAGCTGCTGCTTGACATCCATAACACTTTGTTTGCAGCCTAAATCATTCTGTTGCCTTCATGCTGGCACCACACCCCTGACCTTCCAGGACTGACCAGGATGCCTATGAGGGGATCTGCCTCACCCCAGCTCTCTGACATATTGCCACTGCTGATTACTCCCATCACCACTTGCCTCACCCCAATGTAGTCTTCAAGATTTATATGTGACCTTGCCTGTGTCTGACCTGATTTAGGGGACAACACACGGCCCTTCCCAGAGACAATGAACACAATGGAAAAATCACTTGCCTCTCTCTTGCTTGACATATTTTCCATAAACCTTAGTGGTATCATATGCTTTCTCAGGCTCTAAACAGAGACTCCACTGTTACACTGCCTTCTCTGGCTTCCTGCATCTGGACTCATCTTCTCCATTCTTCATTTTTCCTCCCATTCAGTTTTATTACCATTCCCATCATGTGATCCAAACATTACTGTCAACCATGATGATCATTATTTTTATTATAACTCTCTGGCCCAGGCACTGTGCTCTGCATTTTGCCTATATATTTCACTTAATTGTCACAAAGCTATGATGAGAAAAATGTTATCATTATCTATTTTTGTTGGAGTGAGAAACTGAGGTTTAGAAATGTGAGCAACTTGACAAAGGTCATTCAACTAATAAATGAGAGAGTCAAACATCAAATTCAGAATATTCTGCAAGAGTATCTTCATGGCAACCCTGTCAGTCACTCTACTGCCAGCCTTATCTGCATTAGCTGACTTCCGTATTTCTAGACATTAACTTTTCAATGGCTGCCCATTGCCTACAGGATAAATTTCAAACTTTCTTACATTCACCCTGGTGCCAAATTATCTTTGTGTACTTTATGTACACATAACCCATACCCTGCTCCTTTATCTAATCTTTTATTATTTCTGATTTTTCACATAATCACATCTTTTCTCCCCAATTAATCTGCAACATTTCTAAAAGCAGTTATAATGGTGTTACATATGTTACATAGCTTTTTATTCATCACAACACTTACCTAAATGTCCTTCCTGTGGTAGGAGCTCAAAAATTATATGTTGATTAATCTTCCAAATTTCCTACATCCCACTGTTGAGTCCTATTTCAGTCACGCACAACAGTGATACATAAATTAACTTGAAGAGTTTTTAAATGTAATATGCTAACACATTTCCCCACACCAGACAACACTCATTGGTACCTATCACTTGTGGATAATCATGCCCCCTGAGGCCACTCAAAAAAACAATTTAAAACTTGGGAATGAATCATAGTGTCGGTGTTCTGGAGTTTCCTGAGCATCTTTGTCACCATTTTTTTTCCCAACACCAACTGAAAGTATTATTGAGAAAGAAAATGAGACTAAAAGAAGATGAGATGTGCAACAAACCTGAAAACAATTCAAGAGGCCAAGTTTATGGATGCTAAAGCATGCCCATTGCACTGCCTTGGGTAACTTTTGGCTTCACAAAAGACTTTGGGAAGATTCAGTCACAGGAAACCAAGACTATGAAAACGGAAAGGAGACACCTAATGTGGCCATCAGTTTATGTCACTGACACTGTTTTCTTAGTCCTATCACACACCTACAATGATGAAGGCAATCATACTTTGATTCCAGTGACACCAAGGGGTTGATAGAGATGAGTGGCTGGCCCCTGGAATTTCTATCAGTGATCCTATAGCTACACCAATGTAATAGTATAATAATCTCTAGAAAGTTGATCCTTTCTCAAACTCAAGCAGCATAAACATAAACTACATTAGAAACTCACTATTTTTATTGACCCAAAACATGTATGAAGTAAAAACATTACTTGTGAAGCAAATTCAGCTTCCAGATGAGTCCATAATTTATCTTCCAGCTATATTGTTGCCATTAAATCCATCTATGTAGAATTCTGAAACTGCTTCCAATGAAAGGTCAAATTTGTTGCGATTGATATTATTTCCTTTGGGAACTCTCTGGAGGAGGTTACAGATTCTGTTCCACATTCAGTTTCTAAACATTGAAATCTTGGTATCACCAAGGTGTTTCCATACCACTGTTCCACCATCAACACTGAATATCGCTTTTGTATGTAAGCTCATGTCATCTAGATTTCCATTTTCCCTGTCAACTCCTGCAGATCACCTCACTAAAGTACTTAAAACAGTATCTGGGATTTAGTGAGCATTCGATGCATGGGGTTATTAATATACCTAGAACCATTGGGTGTTTCCAATGTCCTTCAGCAGGGGTATGCCAAGGCCAACTTATTTGATTGTTAATATTTTTATTATTTTTTAATCATCCATCCCAGAATGTCATTTTATTACTTTTAGAAATTTAACAAGCCAATTGTTGGACATGCCCATCATTAAAAATTATATGAACTTATAATTCAATAAATTATATTAAAAATAAGGGTTATAAGCACCCAAAACTCATCACTTTCTAATTATTTTACTATATTTTATATTACTTAGGTTTTTGAGGCTATTTAACTCAATCGTATCAGCATGGCAGAAATACTATATGATGGTGTACTACTGTGCTTCTCTTCCCCACTCTGTGTTCGGTGACGTCACCCCAGTAGCTTGAAAATGGTCATGATGGCAATGCTTCATGAAAGAAAGGAGCCAACACTACAAATCAGGACTTGGTTTAGTATTCTGTTGATTGTTTAGACTAAAGAAAATGATGGAGAAAATGTTAATAATGCTAATTAAACTTAACAGTGTGTTGTGCTTAATATTAAAGCCAAAAGCGATTTCAATTTAATGAATGTAACTTTGCACAAGGGTTAGCAATAGCTCAACAATAAATCACTTATAGGATTTAATGGCAACAAATTTATTGGAAAAAGAGGTAGCAGATTGGGGTCTAATCATTTGTGAAATCATGGTAGCATTGCAACCATAAGTTGGTTATGCATACAAGAGTTCTACAAAAAATAACAAAAGTATACTGTAAGAATCAATTGGATACGTGGAATTTACAAAAGGGTGTTATATATTTTACTATTTATAAATTTGTGTTATTATGCTTTATTATATTACATTTATAAACTTTATATGTAAAATGTATAACAAATATGTATATATATGCACACGTACATATACATATCTGTACACATACACATGCTTTTTTCCTAAAAGCTTTATTATGAAACATTCACTGCACACGTCTGCCTTTGGATTTTCTTACCAATCAAAGGATAAAATAACTTTGCTAAGGGTGGAATTCATACAAAAATGAGATGGTGAAAAGGAAAAATGGACATCACCTTAGAAAACCATGGAATCGTTCAAGTAGCAAATATTTATAATCAGTTATTGCTGCAAAACAAATAACCTCAAAATCAGAAGCTTAAAACTGAGAATATTTTTTATTGCTCTGAATTTATGGTTCAGCTATGTAGTCCTGCTCATCTGAAACAGGTTTGACTGGGTTTACTCATGCATTCACAATCAACTAGCTGGTCTAGGATGGCTTTGCTCGTATGTCTGGCAACAGTCAGGTTGTTGTCTGGGGTGATAGAGGTAATCGAGCCACATGTACCCACCTGCCAACGGGATACCTCAGCTCATTTTCATAGTTATGGGCAAGATTAACACAAGGCCTCTTGGAGCCTGGGCTTAGAAGTGGCATAAAACTCACTTGCTCCTAATTGTTGACTAAAACAAGTCACAAATACAGCTCAGATTCAGAGGTGGGAAAATAACATCCACCTCTTAATGGGAGTCTGGGAAGTCAAAGGATATGGATATAGAGAGGCATTGGCAATTTGAGTCATCATCTACCACAGTGTTTTCTCCCATCTACGTATGCTCACTTCAGGATCCAGCTGAAATCCTATTCACCTTGGTTAAACAAACTGCCTGTGAATGGGGCCGGCCCAGCTGTAAACCGACAAACAAAATCTTCTTTGTCCCTGGATTATGGTCCTGCTCTCCCATTTTCTGAATATGAACAATTTAGTAGACCTACTGAGACAAGGATAAAGTAGCTAGAATTTAGTCTCAGTTTCTCTTTTCTCATAAAAAAAATCCCGTATAATGCAAATTTGCAATTAGAATCAGGTTGTAGAAGAAAAATTAAAAAGAGATTTAGTGGAATTAAGGAAGCTGAATGAAATTTAATCCCAAACACCAAGAAAAATATGTCTTAAAAGCTGTGGTTTTACAAAGTATGAGAGATATATGGACCCAAGCTCAACTTGTGTAAAGAGAAAAAGGGGGCAAAAAAGGACTACTTTATTCCAGATAGAAACACTAAGGTTATAGGAAGGAACTACATTGTGATAACATCCTTTTTCTTCTTTGGCCCCTTACCAACATTTGCAATTATATTTATTTATTAACTGGCCTTTTTGTTGACTCATGTATCCCTAACACCTAACTCAGTACTCTGGCACAATAAATAGTTAAATGTTAAACTAATGCCTCAATATATGAGACAACAATGACTTTTATAGAAAAGTTATATTCATGTATGCATTTCAGTAATGTTTTCCTTTTAAAAATACTTTCTGCATAGTCTTCAAAAGTGAAACAGTAGAAAGGAAGGGTCCCGCCTAAATATTGGAAAACATTTGAGGATTTCTATGGTTCTTTCCTTCCTTTTGGAGATTGCAGAAGAATTGTAGAACCATACCAATCTTAACGTTTATTCAAATTAATCAGCCCTATTCCCTCAGCACAGCTGTGTAACCTGCACAAACAATACTCATGCATCTGTTTATAACATTTCTGTGTGGAGATCACATTTACCAATTTGGCTTTCAATCACAGCAATGACTATCTCTCAATGGTTTTTTAGCCAGTCATATTAAAATAATCCTGCCCGCTGATTCAGAATAGGAAGAAAGGAAGATAATGAATATTAGTTGAGTGATTAATTATCAGTTCCTATTCTAGGGTCTCTAATACATTATCTCTTTTAATTCTCTAAAACAATTCTTCAAAATAAGTATCACAATCTCCATTTCACAGATGAGAAATCTGAGGCTCAAAGAGGTCAAGAATTTGATACAGTTTACAGTTTGTAAAGTGACAGATATGGGATGTCAACTCCAGTAAGTCTGTCTGATTCTAAAGCTTTTGTTCTTTTCACTCTATAACTGTACTATTTCATCTCTTTTGTTTTAATGAAGATGGATTTATATTCTTTATTTGAATTTTAATGGGGAAGAAGCTTTATAATGTATCGTTGGAAATGTAGTAGAAAAGAAAAAGAAATTTCTAAGCCTCTCCTTCCATTTATGGTTCTTCCGGAAAGCATTAACAACCAAGAGAATGCCATATTTCAGCCCTCAAAGCAGATTAAAACAAACATTCTCATCAGCTATGGTTTATGTCGCAGCAAAATTTTGTATTGCCCATAACTAAAATATGCCCCTCCTTTTGATAATGAAGATCCCAGGTCTCACTGTACCCCTTGTATCATTCATCCAATTCTGGCTGGCACTGCTCCATGGCTGCACTCCCAGAATCAGTACATTCCCAAGCCAAACCATTCTTCTATTTCGTATTATGTCTGCTTTAATGGGGGAAGGAGTCTCAGAGAAAAGGAAACAGATAGAGGCTGTGTAAACACAGCATATCCTAGGCTTCGGAGTGAAGTAATATTAGAGGAAGTTTGAAATTTTGCAAAGTGATAGCAATTATACAGTTTAAGCATAATTACATGTAAGCATCATATATAATATAAAAGAGAAAGATATTATAAGCAAGTGGCAAAGAAAGATGGAAATGGATATCAGTGCATACACAGGAGAAAAAGAAACGGACCCTCAGAGGATTAATACAATTTCCCCTTTTAGTGGCAAGCACAAGGCAGTTTAATTTCACTTACTTCTCTATTTGACAAGGTTGTTTTTATGCTCTCTTCTATTTATAGCCAAATGTTCTCCAGTGCAGTACTCCTCAAACTTGACTGTGCATGAAAATCACTAGGAGAGTTTGTTAAAATGCGGATTCTGATCCAGTAGCTCTGGAGTAAGCCCTGAAGAGACTGTGTTTCTAACAAGCTCGCAGTTAATATCCATGCTGGTGGAAAATTTTAGAACCCCATTTGAGAAGCAAGGCTCTTGTTCATAAGATACTATATTGTGGAGTATGAGCGGGGAGAGGAGTAAAAAGATCTAGTGCCTTAGAAAATGGAGTTAAAAAGAATATTTACTTACTTTGCATTTCTAAGAATTCTCCAATTTTGGGCTATCAGTATTGACATCTTTTATCAGATTTCAGAAACTCGTTATGCTTTCCTTTTTAATATAAACATTTTTCTTGTTTTGCTGACTTCTAGCATTTGAGACTAGTTAGTTCCTCAAATGTTAAGAAGTCTGTGTTTATGTAACAAAAAAATGAATTTAGATTTCTACTTTCAAGGGTTCAATAGGATTCTTTTTTTCTCTTATGGATGAATCTGTGAAGCCACAAAAATCAAAACCAACTAAGTCATGGTGGTTCGTGCCTATAGTCCCAGCACTTTGGGAGGCTGAGGTGGGAGGATCACTTGAGGCCAGGAGCTGGAAAGCAGCCTGGGCAACATAGTGAGACCCTGTCTCAAAAAAAAAAATAGCTGGACATGGTGCTGTGTACCTGGAGTCAAAGCTACTCAGGAAGCTGAGGTGGGAGCATCAGTTGAGCCCAGGAGTTTGAAGCTGCAGTAAGCTATGATCGCAACACTGCACTCTAAACTGGGCAAAAGAGTGAGACCCTATCTCTAAAAATAAAATAAAAAATAAAATCAATGTCATTATTTGTGTAGGTGTGTACATACGTCATCTGAATCAAAATGGATTTTAAGGTGAAAATACATACAACACAATTTTGAGGTTTCTTTTCGACAAGCAGTAGTAAGTTTCAGTCTAGCCAGGGGAAACCTAGTCTAAGAAAATGCTCCATAAATAATTGAGGGACACAGATTTCCTCCTTCTCTTTCAGAAGCTTCTGGTTAGAAAAAAAAATACTGAAATAAGATTTCCAGTTATAAAGTAAAACAGTATCTTTGTCAGAGGTATAGTGAAATAAAGCTTGATTCTTCTCATTTCCCAGATCAGAAAATCAAGGCACGGAGAGATTAGTCCACTTGTTTAAGATTGCTGGAGTCATTAGCTCCAGAGGATAAGTCATGAGAATAAAAGCCAGCTCACTGATGCTGAGGCCAGTTCCTTCCTCTCCCTATGCTGCCTGCCTGCTTAGGTTTCCACCCAACTTGGCTTTCCTGTCCCCTGGACTTCTCACCTTCAGAAATGTCATTGACCCCTTAGAATTTCTGGGCTCAAGTGGTCCTCCCGCCTCAACTTCTTGAGCAGCTGAGACATAGTGCACACCGCCATGCTCCGCCAATTTTCCTGTAGAGGCAGGGTCTCGCTATGTTGCCCAGGCTACTCTCCAACTCCTGGCCTCAAGTGATCCTCCTGACTCAGCTTTCCAAAGTTCTGGGATTACAGACATGAGCCACCATGCCTGACCTGATTTTTATCATTGATATGCTGGAATTTTAGGCAGTTTCTAACTTAGTTTGCCAGTGAGATGTTAAGATTGGTTCTCAGCACAAGTGAATGTCCTATTTCAATATTTTTGCCCAGATCCACTGGTATATTATTAATAGTAAACTTCATTTGCTCTCTTATAACTCCTATCATGTATGAATAACTTGAGAAATCTAGTCTTGGAACTCTAATCTTCCCCTGCTACCCCAATTTCCTTTCCTTTGGCCATTCCCAATCCCAACTCCCTGAAGCCCATGATCCTGCCTCACACAGCTCAGTTACTCAGAGAGTGATGAAGGAAAGGAAAAGTGAACTGTCTTTTCTTAGAGAACCTTGGCCCATTCACAACACAAGTATTTGTTCTATCCTTCACAGCTAGGATGATCAAATGATTCATAGTCTACATCAGGAAACTTTTGAAAATGACAGGAGCAAGGTTAAAACTAGGCTAGGGTTACAGGCATAAATTAGGACTGTGCTAGGCATATTGTAACATGGCCAACCTAAAAATGGCTACACAGGGCACTCCACGAACTCCTCTAAGATTTCACTGGAAAAGGCTTTGAATGCCGGGAAGTTTAGTGAACCCTGAATAGTAATCTATGCGTGAAATGTGATGTACAGCCCCTAGAAGTTGCACTACATTGTAACTCTCAGGTGTCAATTGATTTAACAACTTTTAAGATCTCAAATTATAATGAACACATGCAGAGATATGCACAAAGCAACAGAGTAAAGAAAAAGATGAGATATGTTAATATTAATTTTTTTTGTTTTTGCTTCCAGCTGACTTAAAACCTCTAACTGTTTGTTGGATATAAAACATTTTTTGTGTTTGCAGAACACTTACATCAGAAACCAGTGTTGATCAAAAGGAGAAATCCAGTTTATTTTTAATTACCATTGGCTCCCTACTCCCGTTCTTTGTTTAAGAGCCAAGTTCAGTTTAATTTAAAAAGGAAAGCAAGGCTAAGAAGTGATAAATTGTACACTCTAAGAAGATATTAAAATACTCTTATTTCATAACATATTTTAAAATCTGGAAGCGCCATGTACAGTGACATCTAATTCCCTCATGGAATGCAACAACACAGAGAATGGGGTATTGTATCATCTTAAGCTGCCTTATAGATGCTATATCTAAAATATTTTCCCATTTGTTTTTTCACAACTCCAATCTTTGTCTCCAATAGTCTCCTAATTCTTAGTCCCCTTGAATTTACTTGCAGCCCTTGTTATTTTTTGCAAATGCTTCTCTGAACCTGTATCTCCGCAGTACAGAACGTTTCAAGGGCCCCCAATAAGGAGACTACAAAATATTTAACCCAATTTACAAATCCCTACATCATCTATGCCTCCAGACTTATCGCCGAGAAAGCAATGGGCTTGCATTTGTTGAATGATTGTAACCAAAGATTAAAAAGACATGCCAAGCCTTTCTCTCAAGTGACTTACTTTCTTTGAAAAGGTAGTTAAAACACTAGTGTTGGGATGGACTGAGATATCCCAAGAGCTGATTGGAGAATAGTTTTTATTTCTGTTTTGCTGAGCTCATGGTAATTGGGGAAGCAAACAGGAGGAAGTAAGAGGGGACTGAAATTGTTTTAGTCTAGGAAGCAGGTGGAGGAACTGGGTTCCAAGCTGTGGAGAAGAGCCGAAACCTGGAGGAGTGGAAATGAAACAAAAATGAAAACGGAGCAGAGAGACCAAGATTGGAAGAGAGCTTTCCGAACTATTTTCAAATCTCTTTCAGGTTGTAAGAGCTCATTTCATCAAAAGAAGACTTATGTTTGATGTTTGGTGCCATAGATGTGGACCCTTTGACTCAGTGATTCTCAATCTTGGCTGCACATTGAAATCACAAAGACATTTATAAGACGATAATTTGCAGCACTCACCTCTGGATGTTCTGATTTAACGGTTTTAGGTGGGGCTGAAAAGTGTAGTGTTTAAAAGCGTTCCCCTCCCCGCCCCCACCACCAGGTGACTCTTGTGAAGATGAAAGATTATCCATGTGACTGCATTTTACACAGGACTCTCTAAAGGTTGATCTTATTGATAGGATCCTATCTTATTGATAGGATTACTAAATCAGTGGCCACTGAATTTCAAAGCAAATGGGAGAAAAAGCACAGTTATGGACTCCGCTAGGGCCTAAGCTCTGTTCATAATAACTTTTTCAACTAAATCTTGAAGTCCAAGTTAGGTAAAGAATAGGGTCAAGCAGCCCAGGAGAAGGAAGAGCATACACAAAGGCACAAAGGTGAGAAATAGCATATTCTGTGCAGAATGCATTTAATTTTCTGATTTATTCAACAACCATTTATTGCATACTTAATCCATGCTTCACACTGTCCTATTCAGTGGGGCCATAAAAGTGACTGACAAGAAATTTACAAACTAAAGTGAATTGGACACAGCAAGGCTGTCTTCTCCTCTGGAGTGCTTGCAATGGTGTGTTGGTCAAGTTGAACTTTAAAGGAACCTTTAGGAGCAAACAAAGGGCAGGACCTTCCTGTGGTGAACTTCTCATGCCTCAGCTAATTCAGAGTCAAAGACTGAATGTCAGGAAGAAAGGACTTAAAAGTCCAGTGTGATTAGCTTCACAAGAGAAAAGTACATGAGTAAGGGTCTCATATACATCCTCTTATTGGCACACTGCAAAGTCTCTGCAATATGAAACAGCATTATTATTATTATTATTATTATTGGCTCTTCAAAGCAAATGTTAATAAATCGAGAAAAAAATATTTTAATACCTAGTAAGTATTAATCCCACAGAAACTATAAAATGCATTTAATATTAATGTATTAAGATTTAAACCTTTATTCAGATCTTCATATGTGCAGTGACCCAGTTCATCCAAGTTTTAGTAGTTGTCTGAAACTCTTTGTAGAAAGATACATAAATTCACAAACACATATACAGGATTATTGAGATTGTAACTCTTCCCAGACATGTTTTTTTCACTAAAAATTTTCCACATTTCTAAGAAATATGTGTATGAATCAAGAGTAACTTACCAAGGCAGCCCAGGGAGAACCAGGACCAAGGACAAGAGACCCCTGGGCACTGAGGGTGTTCCATAAAGTGGCAGGAGTTGAGAGGTGAAGCTGGAGACTCAAAAACCAACCACAACACAGAAATTGGTGCAGTGATTTGCAAATATGGTCCTAGAACCAGCTATGTCAGCATCACTGGGAACTTGATAGAAATGCAAATTGTCAGGCCAGGATATATATTGAGCCAGACCCCTTGAGGGTAGGATCCAATAATGTGTGCTTTAACAAACCCTCCAAGTGACTTGATGGTTGAGAACCACTAGATTAGTGGTCCCCACTCCTGGCTACTTATTGAATCTATTTAAGGACTATGTTAGTTTTCTAGGGTGGCCATGACAAGTACCACAGACTGGGAAGCTTAAATGAAAATTATTTTCTCACAATTCTGAAGAATAGGAGTCTGAGATTAAAGTGTTCACAGGGCGGGTTTCTTCTGAAGCCTCTCTTCTTGGTTTATAGACAGCTGTCTTCTCACTGTCTTCACATGACATTTCTTCCACGTGTCTGTCTCTGTGTCCTAATTTCCTCTTCTTAGAAGGACATCAGTCAGATTAGGGCCTACCCTAATAACCTCATTCTAACTTAATTACCTCTTTAAATATGCTATCTCCAAATACAGTCACATTCTGAGGCACTGGGGGTTAGGACTTCAATATATGAATTTTAGGGGTGTTACGAGGTAACACCCTAAATAGCTGAGATCATAACAAGAACCTTTCATTTAAAAATATCAATATCACATGAGACCAACTGACTCTGAATTCTTAGGGGTGGGGCCCTGGCATAAGTATTTCTTAAAACCTCTCTTGTGAGTCATATGTGTAGCAGGGCTGAGAATCAGGCTATAATGGGTAAAAGGCCAAACAGTTGGGCACATGGCAGGAGATGTAGCCATCAGTGGCCACATGCTGCCCAGTAAGGCAGGTAGACCCTACCAGGAATAGAGGGTGCTATGAGGTAGCAGGAACCCAACCATGAGAAGTCTGGCTTAGGACAGCATATTCAGCTAAGCCCTAAAGCAAGAGTGAAGAGACTGAGAATTCAGGTAATAGCATAGAGGTGTGTGAGACAGCCAGTTTATAAGACACCAACATCGGAACGAGTGTGAAAGATTAGAACTCAGCTGTAATCCACAGAGCTGATTTGACTCTGGTGGCACAGGTTTTTGCCAGGGTCTCCTGGCCAGGAAGCTGTTGCCAGGGTCAGAGGATATAGCTGCAGAAACCCAAGAGATGGCAGTGAAGGAATTCAGATGGCATCTGAGGCTTTTACAAGACATCCTACCTTTTAATATCTCAAATACACATATCTCTTTATAGTGTTTTATAAAGAAAGAAAACAAGACAAACAGCAATAACAAAACCACTGCCCTGAAGGTAAAATGTATTTACGGTCTTAGGAGGCTGTGTGAGGAGCTATCCTATTCCTAGTGAGTTCCTGGACTTTATTTTCTGTGGGTGTTGAGGAGTCTCAAAGAGTAACTCATTAAACTTCTAACCACTTTTGTCTGGTCAAAGCCAATAATCTCTGCTTTGTTATCCTTCAGAGAGAGGAAGCCAGTTGTGTTCAAATTGTCATTATTAGCTCCATTTCCAACACCACAAAAATTAAAAGACTGTTGCAAAGAAACAAATGGAATCCAGGAAGAACACACAATCTCTTTGAAACCTCCTCACCCCTATCCACCCACCTGGCCCAGAGATGGAGGAATTACAGGGAACCCAGCTGAGTAATAATGTTGTTGATTCCCTGCTAATCGGATTTTTCTTGAGTCCAGCAACAGTCAAGTGTTTACAAGACTTCTCTTTTCAAAACAACTCAAAAGACATTCCCAGCAGAGAAGCTAGGAACGAGCAAATCAATAATGTAGGAACTGCTACTAAGGGTTTTCATCTGCCCAGCAAGGAGAATATTTATTTATAGAAAAACTGGCCACTCCAGTTTAGTGTGGTAATAACATGGTGCAGCTAGTTCAAAGAGTGGCATGGTTGAACACAGCCTTGTATTATGCCCACCGTAAATGGTCTCTATGAGGAAAGGCCTGTAATTTAGAAAGATTTGCCATGGATGGTAAAGCCCGGGTCATTGTAACAGATACTTTTTACCAACTCTATTTGTGGAGAGGGCATGTAAAAAGGAAGGAAAAAGGTTAGCTTCAGGAAACCTGGAAGGAGAAAGTGAGCCTCATTTGGTTTTACCTACATGAGAGCTATCTTACGCCCAACCTGAAGCCTTCCTTGATGGTTGGAGATAAATTTATTACAAAGGCACAGAGTTTTTTACGTGCAATATATATGTTTTGTTCCCTAAAGAATCATTTCTCCACTGTCCTGCTTATACATTATCTCTCTTTACCTGCTCCTTGAATGCTGAGGAAAAATGATGTACTCTTCAATTGCATTTTTATATTAGGGTATGTCATTGGGTGGAAGTCAGAAAACACTGACTCAAAATGTCAAGCTCTTATCCAGGGAATTCCCTGGGGCATGGCTCTGTTGACCTTCTGTTGTTTATCCCATCAATCTTTGTCATCGCTACTGGAAAAGCAGGAGGTGCAGATTGTAGATGTGGCTGCTTCAAAGCCAGTCTCTGAAGATGCATGTAACAATTTCTTTGACCTATTTTTTTAATCATCAGGTAAATATCCTGTCAGGAATTAGGAATTGTACATCTGAACTTATCCCTCTGTGTCTGTCTATCATTGTCATTTCTAGTTTTTATCAGCCAGCTGTGATGCAGTCCCAAAGGTGACATTTGTACAGTGGTATGCTGGTAAAGATTTAAAACTGGCTCTCTGGGGAAAATAGGACTGATTTGTATTGTTCGACAATTTCCTTGGTGTAAATACTTCCACATGGCTCATTTCAAGCTATCAACATGAAGTTCTTGGAAGCAAAGTTGGGAAGAGATACACCATTATGTAGTATTTCCAGAACACAGATACAGTTGAAGGAAAAAATCCCAGGAGTATATGTAATAATAAAATGTAGTAAAATAAGTAGTAAGTGATAAGTTTTGAGTATTTTTGACCTTGTTTTTAATAAAATTTACATAACTGTAAGTTTATATAATTTAATTTTTTAAATGGTTGTGTTTATCATCCATCTTTACAAAATTCCTGAAAATCTAAGATTGGCTTACATGAGCCAATAGTAGCCACTTTCAGCACACAGCTGGTCCTCTGGAAGGTGAAGCCCAGATTTATGAATTAAAGGAGAACCCAGGCACAACATCAAGCATTAGATACTGTGAAAACCCTGAGCCTGTGAGCAGAGAAGAGGCTGATCAAATGGCACTATAGGCTTGAGGAATAAACACAAAACCACATTTCCAAATTCCAGCCTGTATGGCAGAGGTCACCAATTAGGGGGCTGAAAAATATCTTTTGTTGGGGAGTTCTGATCCCACTGGGCCAGCTTGTGCATTTAGCACTGCAGAAATCAGCTGGATCTGAGAGGTAGCTGCCACCTTAGGGTAAGATTTGTGAACTCTGATTTACAACTATCCAAACCTCTCTTTCCATGGCTTGTTGCATTCATTTTCATTGCCTCTGAAGGCAGGAGTGCTTCCAAATCAGCGCTTAGCCAAGTACACCCCTTCAAGAAGCCTCATGGCTTTAAGTGACAGCTACATGCTGATGCATCCCTCCCCTGAACTGGAGACTCCAGTATCTAATAGCCACTGCCTATTCAGCATCTCTCCTTGGACATTTAACAGGCAGCTCAAACCTAACGTGTTCAAAAGTGAACTGCCTCGTCACTGTGTTCACCAACTCAGAAAACGGCTACTCCATCCTTCCAGTTTCCTGGACAAGAGTCATGGCCTCATCTTTGACACCTCTTTCTCTCTGTCCCACATTCTATCTGGGGGCAAATCTTGTCATCTCTGCCTTCAAAATACATCCAGAAGCTGACCTTTTCACCACATCCAACACAGCTTTTATAATCTCTCCCCTTCATTATTGCAATAGCATCCTAGCCGGTCTCTGTTTCTGGACTTGCCCACCTACTGCCCATTCTTACAACAGCTACCACGAGCCTTTTACAACTTAATTCCAGTCACGTATTTTCTCTGGGGAAATAACTGAATGTCTTAGAGTAAAAGCCAGAGTCCTTAGGCCTTTGATTCTGCTGTTCCCTAAGAAATGTTCTTTCCCCAGATATTCTCACGGCCTCCTTTCCCATCCATTAAGCCTTTTCTGAATGTCATCTCTTCACCTGTCTTCAGAATTGTAACCTCCATCAAAATCTCCTTTGGCTTTCTTCTCCATTGCCCTTATCACTAGACTGTACATTTTACATTTTTTCTTCCTGGAAGAAGTTAAGCTTCCTGAGGGTAGAGATTTCTGTTTTGTTCACTGCTGTATCCCCAGCACCTAGAAACAATGCCCAGCATGGTGGGTCTCAGCTATCAGTTGGATAAATGGATACCAACCCATAGAAAATGAAGTTATTTCAAACACAATTTGGAAGGTGTGGTAGGATGGGAGACGAGGTAGGGAGAAGGGAGTTAGGGGAGTCGTAGGAAAATGGAACATTCCAACTGGACAACTCAGAATCTAGCCTCTTCAGGTTTCTCGCTGAGAATCAGTGAAGGGTGGGGAATTTTAGAAAATTCCAGCACTTCTGATATGGAATAGGGGCATATATAAAGGCAGGCTGTGTGCTTTCCTAAAAATAACAATACTTTTAAGTGAGATAAACGTCATTCTGCTCCTGTCGTTATTTTCTTGGGTATATAATTTAATCCCTCTAAGCCTCTCCTGGTTCTCCTTTCATTGAATTCTTCCCCTTTTAGGCAGCTGGCTTCTGTGGCATCTTTTACTCCCTTGATCTCTTAAAGGCTGCGCCTAGCAGCCTTTCTACCACCCTCTTCTCTTCTGACTCTAGCCGGATATAACCACACTTTTCACCTTCCTGATTTCACTCACGCTACTCCCTTAGCCTGAAGAAAACAGACAAATTCAGACAGAGAAAACAGTGCAAACTCAAGTCTCCTCTGTTCAGCTCAAATTGCCTTGTGTTCACATGATCCCATCTTACCCACCTCCCTCACAACTGCAAGATATCATGGAACAAGTGTAAGCCTTAGAGGAAAAACTGAACTTATCACAGGATCATCATTTCACAGCCATGTTAACTTGAATCAGTCCCTTAAACTGTATAAGCTTCTGTTTCTCTAAGTGAAAAATGAACAGGCAGCCAGGCACCCTGGCTCTAGCAATAGACTCCTTGGGTCATATCACAGCTCTGCTACTTTTAGCTGGGTGAAAGGGCAAATTAATGTCTGCAAGCCTTGAAGTCTTCCTTGATGAAAGTATGAATAATGAGGCCCACTTCATAAGGTTGCTGTACAGATTTGATGAGATGTAAAACCCTGATACACTGCCTGGCACATAGGAAGCCCTCGATTCAGGTCAATTATTACAATTATTATTATGGGGTCACTGTAAATACCCATGAGCTAATGTCCATGTCCTGGACAGCCTCTGTTTGTCCCTCTATATCCACTCTGCCCCACCCTTCTTCCCCCAACTCGGGCCCCATGAAGCTCAGTTGGAGGGCCTCCATCAACGCTCCTTCATCCTTGGGCTTCTGTTTGGGCAAATGGAGGCACTAGCAGGAGATGTGCTCCCTCCCTGGGAAGCTCCGGGGCTCCTGTCAAATGACTTTCTCCACGGGATGCCCTACGCACTGTATATATTGTCTGGGGACGAGTAACCAGTCCCTCCTCTTGGTAGTGATGTCCTGCTATTACTAGCTCTGGGATATTATATTATCTTGGTTTTGCTTCACTGTGGTGACTCCCTTATAAATAGTTTCTTTATTGAACTCTACTCTATGTGAGCATGCTAACTGCTTCCTGACTGACACCCAGTTGATAGAGTGTACATTAGAGTACTTTGTGAAGTTACAACACACATCTTTCACCTATGTCCTTATTTGTCCCTACATCCCTAGCAACCGGCAGCGTCAAGCACATGAGGAAAAAAAAAAAAAAAACACTGGGTTGGGCGCGTTGGGTCACACCTGTAATCTCAGTCCTTTGGGAAGGTAGATCTCTTGAGTCCAGGAGCTTGAGACCAGCCTGGGCAACATGGTGAAAGCCCGTCTTTACAAAAAAAAAAAAAAAAATACGAAAATTAGTGGGCAGCATGGTGGTGCACATCTGTAGTCCCAGCTACTTGAGAGGCTGAGGTGGGAGGATGTCTTGAGCCTAGGAGGCAGAAGTTGTAAAGAGTTGAGATCACACCTTTGCACTCCAACCTGGGTGACAGTGCAAAACACTGTCTCAAAAAAAAAAAAAAAAACACTGTTCAAGTTTTTAAAAAATACACTGCCTTGAATGTGTCCTCCAAAACTCATGCTGAAATTTAATTGTCATTGTGGCAGTATTAAGAGGTGGGATCTTTTAAAGGTGATACAGTCTTAAAGACTCTGCCCTCATGAATGGATTAATCACAGGAATGGGTTTGTTATCATGAGGGTTCAGCCCCTATTCTCCCTGAGTCTCGCTTGCTGGCTTGTTCTTCCTTTCACTTTGCACCATGGGATAACCCTTGCCAGATGTCCGGCACCATTATCATGGACTTTCCAGCTTCCAGAACAATTAGTCAAATAATATATTTTCTTTATAAACTGCCCAGTCTGTAGTATTCTGTTATAGCAGCAGAAAATAGTCTAAAACAAAAAGAGACTGACTTTTTATAGAATGACACTTTTCCCTTTTATGAGGCATCCTTTGCTAAGCCTTCTATAAAATATATTAGCATTTCTTATCAGCATCAATGGACAAAACTCATTACCAGGTGCCAAGCACTTCTATCAAGTGTACATCTTAGACCCCGTGGAGAACTGGAACTGCCTCCACTGCTCCACAAGACTTTTCGTCTGCAACCTCCCTTCATCAGTCTCTTTCTGTAAGCTCCCAGGTTAAAGTCTCTTTGCTATTTTCATTTGTTTGCTTGAAGCATAGTTTGTTTCCAGCTGTTAGCTGTAGTGCAGTAACCCATTTAAAGTCCTACCATACTTCCTTCTAGAGATAATTGATGCTAATGAGGCATAAAATAATCCATTTGAATAACTGGTAGAGAAGTTTCAGTTTCAGTTCAGTTTCTTTTCATGCAAAATAAAACTTCACAACTTGATCATGTGTGAAAGCAAAGTCGGCTATTTCAAAGAAAGGAACTGATTAAAAAGAAAACACTCACACACACACACACACCCCATAACCTGTTGACACTAAACTATCTGAACACAGAAGGCATTTGGGCCAAAGCAGAGTAATTGAGATTTGTGCTTACTTTTCCCTTGGTCTTGCCCTAATGGGTTCATGAGGATTGTCTATAATGAACAAATAATAATTCTGATAAATGAGTTTATTGGTTAATTCATAAAACATATGGCAAGCTTCCTCTGCCACAGTATTTGGGCAAAGGAAAAGCAAATGAAGATCAAGAATAAACAAATGATATGACACAAAAACAATGGTTTGAAGTAGACCAGAAAAGTCAACTAATTAGGGTTTTATTTATCTAGAAAAGGGGAAATCCCAGTTCTATTCTAGGCACATTTGCACATACCTAAGTGTCAAAATGGAGATGAAAACTGTGTTTTCATTAAAACTCAGTGGGTGTGGGCCCTAATTCTCACATTCTTCTGTAGGTTATCACAAGCTTGCTCTGTAGACTTTATGTTGCAAAATAATGAATACTATACAAAAGGAGCAGTTACCTTCCTCATATTAGCCTGGATAAGAATGACAGTGCTGTAATATTAAATAACCCCCAAAATCACAATTTTAACTTAATAAAATCTTATTTCTGCCTCCCATAGTGTATACTGCTAGTCCAGGTGACTGTCCAGGATAGGCTTTTTGATCTTGTTTTACTTCCCTTTCACCATGTATTTTCAAGATGGCTGATCACTTCACCAGAGAAGACAGTGTTGCTGGAGGTCTTCTACCAACAATTAAATATGCCAGCCAGGAAGTACCACATGGTACCTAATGTCCAAAAAGGAATGTGGAGCCATTACTGTAACACAGAAACACTATACAGCTGTAATCAGTTCTGTCACAATTCCCTCATCTCCAAAATCCAGATCATAGTCAAGCCTCTTTTTGGCTTGTGCCTCTCTACCCTGGAGGATGCTAAATTTTTAACAGCAGAATATCATAGTAGGAGGAATATTGGTTTGGCTTCTGTTTGCACCAATTCCCAAGTGACCTTGGACATATTATTTAACTTCTCCAAGCCTAATTTTCCTCATCTGACAGATGAGGATAATAGTAGTTCCTATCTTATAGGCTTGTGGGATTAAAAGGAATAATACATGAAAAGTAGTTGGCATTGAAGAATCATGCAGTAAATGCCTGGCCATTCCAAAAAGTGCAGTCATGGACAAAGTTTCACGTGCTGCCTATCTCATATATTCTCTACCCACTGATAAATGCCTATGAGAGAGGGAGATTAAGCAGCAATGCCTATGAGAGAGGGAGAACTCAACTCGAGGACAAGCAAGTGTCTGGATCTGAGGTCTCCGCGTGGAGGTTATAAGGTGTCTGCGTCACTAGAATTAGAATTGCTTCTGATCCCTGTAAATACTGCCCTGGAAAATGGACTTAGGTGAGTATTTTGCAACTCCCATGGAAATGAAGGTGATAGACAACAGGCAGCCTACTTCTCTGGAACCATTTCAAATCTGGTTTAAGTTTACTTTGAAAAGTAAACAATGATTTACAGCAGTCCTGTGAATAAAACTTATGTAATACTTTACCCAAAATCACACTTGACCTTTTAAACTTGCTTTCAGAAAGAGGTGAAGATGTCATTCTATTTCAACAGAACTACTGTATGAAATTTTTGATTTTATGTAAAATCATTATAGGTATGATTTATCACTTTGCAACAGGATTCAGTATAGAATTGATTTAAATAGCACACCTTTGTTTGAACTTATTATATATATTTATTATTGTACATAATTATATAACTATTATTTGTCTGAACTTTATTACTTTTTTTATATTTATGTATATTTTATTTTCCCCAGTCCCCTCCACCTTTCCTGGCCTCTGGTAACCACAAATCTACTCCCTATCTTCATGAGATCCATTCTATTTAGCTCCCACATATGAGTGAGAATATGTGATATATGTCTTTCTGGCTTACTTCATTTAATGCAATGTCCTCCAGTTCCTTCCATGTTGCTACAACGACAGGAGTTTATTCTTTTTTATGGATGAATAATATTCTACCGTGTATATGTTACATTTTCTTTATCCATTCATTCATTGATAGGCACTTAGTCTGAGTCCACATTTTGCCTACTGTAAATAGTCTTGCAATAAATATGAGAGTGCAGATATCTCTACAGCATATTGATTTCTTTTGGATATACACCCAGTGGTGGAATTGCTGGACCACATGGTACTTCCATTTTTAGTATTTTGAGAAACCTCCATATAGCTTTCCATAGTAGTTCTCCTAATTTACATGCCCACCATCTGTGTAAGAGAATTCCCCTTTCTCCATACCCTCACCAGCATCCATTATTCTATGTTTTTTTGATAACTGTCATTTTAACTGGAGTGAGATATCTCACTATGGTTTTGATTTGCATTTCTCTGATGATTAGTGATGTCAAACTATTTTTCATATACACATTGGCCATTTGTATGTCTTATTTTGAGAAATACGTGTACAGATTTTTTGCATGGTTTTTAATTGAATTGTTTATTTTTTTTTGTTATGGAGTTGCTGGAGTTCCGTATGTATTTTGGTTATTAACTTATTGTCAGATAGAGAGTTTGTGAATATTTTCTGCCATTCTTTAGGTTGTCTCTTTACTTTGTTGATGGTTTCCTTTGCTGTGCAGAAGATTTTTGGCTTAATGTGGTCCCATTTATTCATTTTTGCTTTGGTGGTCTGTCCTTTTACACAAGTCTTACACAAGAAAAATATGTGCCCATATCAAGTTCTGGACCATTTCCCCAATGTTTTCTTCCAGTAGTTTTATAGTTTCAGGTCTTAGATTTAAGTCTTTAATCCATTTTGAGTTGACTTTTGTATATGGTGAGAGACAGAATTCTAATTTCATTAATCTGCATATTGCTATCTTGTTTTCCCAGCACCATTTCCCAGAGACTGTCCTTTTTCTATTGTATGTTCTTGGTACCTTTGTCAAAAATGAGTTTGGCTTTAAATGTGTGGATTTATATCTGGGTTCTCTATTCTATGTGTCCGCTTTTATTCCAGTACCATTCTGGTTTGGTTATTATAGCTTTGTAGTATATTTTGAAGTCAGGTAGTGTGATGCCTCGGCTTTGGCTATTTAGGATTTGTGTAGTTCCATATAAATTTTAGAACTTCTTTTTAGTTTTGTGAAGAATGCCATTCATATATTGATAGGGATTGCATTGAATCTGTACATTATTTTGGGTACAATTGTCATTTTAACAATATTAATTCTTTCTATCCATGAGCATGGAATATATTTCCATTTTTTTTGGTGTCTTCTTCAATTTCTTTCATCAGTGTTTTATTGCCTTCCTTGGATAGAATTTTCACTTTGGTTAGATGGATTTCAAAGTATTTTATATTATTTGTAACTACTATAAATGAGATTGCTTTCTTGATTTCTTTTTCAGATTGTTCAGATAGTTGACATATATAAATGTTACTGATTTTTGTACGTCGATTTTGTGCCTGCAACTTTACTGAATTTGTTTACCAGTTCTAACAGTTTTTTGGTGGAGTTTTTAGGCTTTTCTAAGTGTGATACCATGTCACCTGGAAACAAGGCTAATTTGACTTCTTCCTTTCCAATTTGACCTTTATTTATTTCTCTTGCCTAATTACCCTGACCAGGAATTCTATATTATATTGAATAAAAGTGGTGTAAGCAGGCATCCTTGTTTTGTTCCAGATCTTAGAAGAAAAACTTTCAATGTCTTCCCCATTCAGTATGATGTTAGCTATGGGTTTGTAAAATATGGTCTTTATTATTTTGAGGTATGTTCCTTCTATACCCCATTTGTTGAAGGTTTGTATCATAAAGGAATGTTGAATTTTATTAAGTGCTTTTCAGCATCTATTGGAATGATCATAAAATTTTTGTTCTTGGTTCTGTTAATGTGATATATTATTTTCACTGATTTGCATATGTTAAACCACTTTTGCATCCCTGGGATAAATCTCACTTGATCATGATAAATGATCTCTTTAATTTATTGTAGCATTCAAATTGCTAGTATTTTGTTGAGGTTTTTTGCATATATATTGATCAGCGACATTGTCTTGTAGTTTTTTTGTTGTTGTGTGCTTGTGTGATTTTGGTAACAGGGGAATGCTGGTCTTAGAATAAGTTTGGAAGTATTCCCTCCTCTTCAATTTTTCGGCAGACTTTGAGTAGAACTTGTGTTAGTTTTTCTTTAAATGTTTGGTGAAGCTTCAATCTCATTACTCATTATTAGTTTGTTGAGGTTTTCTAGTTTCATGGTTCAATCTTGGAAGGTTATATGTGTCCAGGAATTTATCCTCTTCTTCTAGGTTTTCCAATTTGTTCACATATAGTTGTTCATCATAGTCTCTAATGATTCTTTGTATTTCTGTGGTCTTTATTGTTGTGTCTCCTTTTTTGTTTCTGATTTTATATATTTGAGTTTTTTCTCATTTTCTTAGTCTAACTGAAAGATTGTCAATTTTGTTTATCTTTTCAAAAAGTCAACTTTTCATTTTGTTGATCTTCTGTATTATTTTAGTCTCAATTTTATTCATTTCTGCTCTAATATTCATTGTTTCTTTCCTTCTACTAAATTTGCATTTGATTTATTCTTGCTTTTCTGTCTGCCTGTAAAGTTGTCTAACATGCCAACAAGTTTTCAAGAATGCAATACAAACTAAAAAGGGGTTTGTGAAGGCCATATATGATCAATAGAAGACTTCACTTCTCTACTTTCTTGTGCAGCTTTCCAAAAGAATCATGCTAATATCCAAGTAAGCATACACACAGAGATTTAAACTACCATGATTTTCTCTTTCAGAGAAAGGGGAGGTTCTTATTTCTAGAGTTGAAATATATTTTTCAAATGTCCAGCTTTTAACAAAAAATTGTGAGACATACAAAGAAACAAGAACATACGGCCCACATGCAAGGATGAAAGATCACTGAAAACTGTCTTTGAGGATGCCCTAAATGTTGAATTTACTAGGCAGAGACTTTAAATCAGCTATTTTAAATATGTTCAAAGAACTCAAGTAAATAGTATCTGAAGAACTAAAGTGTAAAAACAACATTTCACCAAACAGAGACTATCAATAAAGAGATATAAATTATAAAAAAGGGTCAAACAGAAAGTCTGATGTTGAAAAGTATAATAACTGAAATGAAAAATTCAGTAGAGACATTCAACAGCAGATTTGAACTGGCAAAAGAGAATCAGTGAACTTGAAAACAGATCAATCAAACACATCCAGTCTGAAGAGTAGAAAGAAAAAAGAATGGAAAAAAAAAAGAAACCAGAGCCTTAGAAAATTGCAAGATACCAAGTCCAACACAAGCGTAATAAGAGTTTCAAAACAAAAAGAAAGCAGAAGGGAAAAAAAGGAATATTTGAGTAAATAATGACTAAAATTTTCCAAAATTTGTTTAAAAAACATTAATCTACACATCCAAGAAGCTGAATGTATCCAAGTAGACAAACAAGAAGATTCACACCAAAACTCATAATAAAACTGCTGAAAAAGACAAAGAGAAAATCTTGAAAGCCACAAGAGAAAAGCAGCTCATCATATACATAAAAGGGATCCTCTAATTTAACAGTTAATTTTTTATTAGAAACCATGGTGTCAGTCACATATTCAGAGTGACAAAAGAAAAAAAAACTGTCAAGTAAGCAAAACTATTTCTTAAAGAGGAAAGAGAAATTAAGACATTCCCCGTATGTAGAACCAGAGAATTTGTTGCTAGTTGGGCCCCAAAAGAAATACTACTATGAACAAATATATGGTAACATATTAAATAATCTAAACAAAATGAACACTTTCTTAGAAAAGCAAAAACTACCAAAACTGACTCAAGAAGAAATAAAATATCTGAATAGACATATAGCAAGAAAAGAGATTGAATTAGCAATCAAAAAATTTCCCATAAAGAAAATTCCAGGACCAATTGGCTTCACTGGTCAATCAACCAAATGTTTAAAGAATTAACATCAAATCTTCACAAACTTATATAAAAAATAGAAAACATTTCAGAACTCATTTTATGAGGTTAAGATAATTCTGATACCAAAACTAGACAATAGTATATCTAAAAAAAAGTGCAAACCAATATCCCTTATGAATATGGACACAAAAATCCTCAAAAACAATACAAAACTAGCAAACTAAATCTAGCAACAAAAATCAAGAATTATACATCATGAGACCATTAAATTAGATTTATTTCAGTAATGAAATATTGGTTCAGCATACAAAAATCAATGTAATACATGAGTAGTCTGACTCCCACAATATTATGTGCCATTTTTCAGGTCTGACCACAGGACCAATTTCAAAAGCTTTACCTGGCAGGCCTCTTGGGGGAAAGCTACCTTCTCTACACAAGACATGGCGTACAGCTAGTGCACTGCAGGCTCCAACGAAAGTTGCAGTCGCTTGCATTCCTAGCTCAGGATCCTCCCTTCGAAGGCATCGTTAGCAGGAGGCCCTGGGCCAAGGCCTTTTCAGGTGCATCTACTAAGCCCACCATACCTGGGGGACCTTGAAGACACTTTTCTTCACTCTGACTTAATATTAAGTACTTTCCCACTCCTAGCTTTTCTGTCTCTTCCCCTTCCATCCCTTGGGTCAGGAAACAGCAGGAGCCTTCTTGGGAGGAATCCCTTGGCAGTGAGATAATATCCATGTCTGCAATGATACATCTGACTCCTCCCAACACCATTCCATGGGAGAAAATGGAACATTGAGAGAGCCAGCACTTTTTCCTATTTAGCCTCTTGCTTATATTATCACCACTAAGTGATTAAAGGTTTGACCGTTACTTTCGCTTTGGCTTATTATTTTAATTGGCCACCTAGACCCTGGCAGCTCAGCAATCTTAAGTTCAGTTCTTGACATAGTAATATATTATATAACCATAGTAATATAATAAAGGACAAATTCCACATGATGATCTCAATGGGCACAGAAAAGACATTTGACAAACACCTAACAGTATTTATTATGATAAAACAGATTTATTATGATAAAACAGTATTTTTATGATAAAACACACAATAATCTAAGAATCTTTTATTTTATTTTATTTTTATTTATTTATTTTTTTTTTTGTGAGATGGATTCTTGCTCTGTTGCTCAGGCTGAAGTGCAGTGGCATGATCTCGGCTCACTGCAAGCTCTGTCTCCCGGGTTCCTAAGAGTACTTCCTTAACTTGATAAAGGGCATCTGTAAAAACCCACTATTAACATTATTCTTAATGGTAAAAGACTGAAAGCTTTCTCCTTAAGATCAGAAATGGGACATGTATATCCCCTCTCATAATGTCTATTCAACATTGAATTTAATATTCTAGCCAGAGCAACTAGGCAAGAAGAAGTAATGAAAGGAATACAGACTGGAAAGAAACAAGTAAAACTATCTCTATTTCCAGATGACATAATCTTGCATATAGAAAATTCTTTTTAAAAAATCCACATGTACCCTAAAACTTAAAGTATAATAATAATAATAAAAATCCACAAAAAACTATTAGAACTAATAAATTAGTTCGGCAAGGTTGCAGGATATAAGATCAGCATACAAAAATTAACTGTTTTCCCACATACTACCAATGAATAATCTGAAAAAAATTAAGAAAGCTATTGCATCTGTAATAGTATCAAAAATAATAAAATACTTAGTAATACATTTAACAAAAAAGTTTTGTATTCTACATTGAAAAATAAAAAAAAACTTGAAGGAAATTTAAAAAGACATAAATAGATGGAAAGGCATCCCATGTTCATAATTTGGAAGATTTAATATGGTAAAAATGGCAATATTCTCCAAATGGATCTACAGATTTAATGCAATCAGTCTCACAATTCCAGCTTCCTTTTTTAGAGAAATTAACAAACTGATCCTAAAACTCAGAAATTTAAGGGGCCCAAAAAGCCAAAACAACCTTGAAAAAGAAGAAAAAATTTGGATAATTCTCTATTTCTATTTCCAGTTGAGACTGTGTGGTACTGGTCCAGGATAGACATATACGTCAATGGAATAGAATTGAGAATTTAAAAAAAAAAAAAAAAGAAAAAGAAGAAAGAATCCTGCTACATTTACAGCTTTTTTTTTTTTTTTCTTTTCCTGAGACGGAGTTTCACTCTTGTTGCCTAGGCTGAAGTACAATGGCGTGATCTCAGCACACTGCAACCTCCACCTCCTGGGTTCAGGCAATTCTTCTGCCTCAGCCTCCTGAGTAGCTGGGATTACAGGCAAGTGCCACCACGCCCAGCTGATTTTGTATTTTTAGTAGAGAAAGGGTTTCACAACGTTGGTCAGGCTGGTCTCAAACTCCTGACCTCAGGTGATCTGCCCACCTTGGCCTCCCAAAGTGCTGGGATTACAGGCATGAGCCACCAAGCCCGGCCCATTTACTGCTAATTTTTTAACAAGGGTGCCAAGACAATTGATTTAGAAAAGAATATTTTTTTCAACAAATTGTGCTGAGATAATTAGATATTCACGTGTAAAAATAACGAATTCGGATTCCTACTTCACACCATATAAAAATCTATTCAAAACTATATGTAAGTGAGGAGACTGTAAAATCTTCAAATGAACCATAGGGATAGGTCTTTATGACCTGAGATTAGACAATGATTTCTAGTTATTACTCCAAAAGCACAAGGAATAATAATAATAAAATAGGTAAATCGCATTTTTCAAAACAAAAACTTGTGAGCTTCAAAGGACACCTTTGAGAAAGTGAAAACACTTGCAAATCATAGAGCTAATAGGTACTTTTATTTAGAATATATACAGAACCCTTATAACTCAATAACAAGATGATAAATAATCCAGTTTTAAAATGGGCAAAGGATCTGAATAGACATTTCTCCACATAAGATATACAGATGGCCAATAAGCACATGAAAAAATGCCTAATATCATTATCTCTAGGAGAAATGCAAATCAAACCACAGTGTCATACAACTTCACACCCACTAGGATGTCTAGAATCAAGAAAAATGAACAAATGTAAGCACAGTGGAAGATGTGAAAAAATTAGAACCATCATATATTGCTGGTGGGAATGTAAAAACAGCATAGCCACTGTGGAAAACAATTTGGCAGGTCCTCAGAACTAAACATAGAGTTTAATAATAAGATTCAGCAATTCTACTCCTAAACATGTACCCAAGAGAATTGAAAGCTTATGTCCATACAAAAACTTATGCAGGCATGTTCATAGCAGCATTACTCATAATAGTCATTAAGTGAAAACAACCCAAATATTCATCAACTGATGAGTGGATAAACAAAATACGTTATATCCAAATGGAACATTATTCAGCCATAAACAGTAATCAAGTACTCATACATGATACAACATAGAAAAACCTTGGAAACACTATGCTAAGTGAAAGATAACAGACCTAAAAGACTACATGTTGTGTCCATTTATAGAAAATATCTAGACCGGGAAATCTCATAGAGACAGAATGTAACTCAGTAGTTTCCAGGGGCTTGGGGGCAAGGAGGAATAGGGAATGACTGCTAAATGGTACTGAGTTTCTTTTTGGTGTGATGAAAGTGTTTTGGCATTAGACAGAGGTGATGGTTGGATACCCTTGTGGGTATACTAAAAACCACTGAATTTTACACTTTAAGAAATGTGAATTTTATGATATGTGAATTATAGCTCAATTTTTAAAAACCCATGGAGAGGTTTAAAATGAAAATTAACACCATCGATAACTCTATGTTCTGGAGACAGGCACCACTAACATTTTGAATATTCCATTCCAATCTTTTTCTTATGGATATATACATATTTTAAGTCAAGCTCATATCCTACATATATAGACATATATTTTCCTCTATTGGCATTACATTTTTTGTTGTAAGAACAAACATTTTAAGAAATATTCTAAAGACCTCTTTTTTTGGAAGAGTGTATTAATCTTGTGGCAATAAACAGTTCCAGCTCATCCACTGATTAGACAAATGCAAGAAGTTGCTTTCTAGGAGCAAGCCTTCACATTGAAAATGATTTTGAATAGTGACATTGAGTGTAGAGGTACCAAGATGCTGTAGAAAAATGGTTTGACAGGATATTTTGCAAAACGTTTTTCTCTTTCAACATTCCTTTCCTTTCTTTCATAAATGTATTTGTTTTTCAACACAGGTATATAGTCAAAGGCTGCATACTGGCTAACGATTAACCAGCTGCTCTGATTATTTGCCAAGCTAATGTTGTACGGGAATATTGCACGTTGAATGATAAAAACCTTGGATACTGCACATTAAGTCTGGTACAACATGTATTCTAAATGTCCCCCATTTGACTGGGAAAGTCTAGTACATTTTAAGGATGGTTTATTTTTGTTTGCATTTAATTCAAAGGCTGAAACAGCACACCATCTTTTCTAAGTGCACAAATGGCTCCAGCATCTTAACTTACCTATGAAAATTAGGGGTTTTTTTTGTTTTTTGTTTGTTGTTTTTTTTTTGAGACAGTGTCTCGCTTTGTCACCCAGGCTGAAGGGCAGTAACACCATCATACCTCCCTTCAGTGTCAACCTCCCAGGCTCAAGCAATCCTCCTATCTTAGCCTCTTGAGTAGCTAGGACCATAGGAGTGAGCCACCATTTGATTAAGACACCAAATTAAAATTCTAAAGTACTGTGACCCTTCCTGGGCACTCAAATTATAGAAAAGATTTTTGAGGCAAAGCAATGGCTCTTCATGAAATAGGTCCTATCTATAGCATTATAAAAGTATTTCAGAAGATGGTTTAAGTCAAATATGTGGTATAGATTATTCTCATTAAAAAGCATTCAAATAAGACTATGTTTTGCAGGCCCTTGAAAAAATTTCATTGGTTATCAGTTACAACATCATAAGTCAATTTTTTTTAGAAAAGGCAATTGAGATGCTCATGGTCAGATTTGCTCCGACCCACCCAGCAACACAATGGCAGATTGAAAGTCCTGGTTCTTTAATTCCCAGGCCTGGTTCTAATGCTGCTGGATCACAAGGTCTTTATAATAGAGCTTATAAAAGCACATTTTATGTGAGGTGACTGGTTAGAGAAAATATGACCTTTCAAATTATATCACCATTTTCCACATAAAAGCCTCAGCCAACCTCCTAATTTATGCGACCTTTGGAAGCCATAAAATCACTTCCCAGGGAGAGTTGATGTTGATTTGATTAGGGCTGCTCTTCTTGACCCAGAGTGGGTAGGAGCCAGCCACCCAGGGAACAGCCCAGGGAACATCAAAATTCACTCAGCCCAGGGAGAAATCTGCAGCATAAGGAAGTCATTTGAACCCAGTAATGCACTTGCTAGAGACAGCTAGTTACTCTAGCTAAAGGTTTAATCTTTATCTCCTCAATTGAAAACCTAAGAAAACCTTTAGATTTGCCAAATGCTTGAAGAGGAATATTTCACAGATGTTAAGGAATACAGGACTCTACAAATAGAAATGCTAAGAGTATGTATGCATAGAAATTAAAGTCATCAGAAAAGGAAATGTTGCCTGATTGAAAACTCAAACATTTAATAGAATTTCTGTTTATTAATAAAGCAGTTTTACTTTAGAACTTGATGAATGACTAAGTGAAACAGAGGAAAGAGCAAAGGACTTGACAAAGTGCTGTTTAATACCTTTAAAATATATCCTGTTTTTTAATATAAAGTCATTTTTATAGTATATCTGCCTTATGGGAAATCCCAAAGAATTGGATAATAAAAGATACAACTAAGATTTGTTGGATTTTATATTCACTACTTTTCGTAATGTACAGATGTAGGTACCTGGGTGAAATTCTACTTATATATATAGGATAAAAGTAGGATATATATATATATGTGTGTGTGTGTGTATATATATACTAAAAGTGTGTCTGTGTGTATATATATACACACACACACACAGACACATATATATATGCTACTTTTATTCACAAAACATAATGGTAGCATTTTCCCCATGTGATTACAAATACTATGAGAATATCATCATAAACTGCTGAATAATGTTCCAACATATAAAAGTGCTACAACTTATTGAACTATTCCATTATTGATGAACTTTAGAGTTTTCAATTGTTTTGTATCATAACTAACAATCCATTAAACATTTTTGTGGATAAAAGGTTTTCGTGTGTTTCAGCTTGTTGTGTGGAATAGATGAATTTATAATGTGTTAAATCACATTTCCTTTTTGAAGATGAGTATCACCAACAGCCTTTCTATTTTTCTCCAGGTATATTACAGCCTTCTTTTTGCAATTATAATAATTGAATTTGGACTATGAATCAAAGAACCAGGTTCAATGCTGTATTTTTACCTGCATGCCTCTGACATTCCATAGATTTCTTGGATAATAATTACTCTCCCTTTAACAACACCATAAGTCCACTTAATCTATGAATTTGAACCTTGAACAAGAGAAAACTGAAGAATTATGTAAGAAAGAAACAGAAGAAGTGATGTTCTCAAGCTCTGGAGATTTTCAGGCAGCTTTGAAAATCTTTTTTATCTTATGTTTTATTCCCATAAAACTTAAAATCCTACTGGGGCATTAAGGTAGTATCGGAGGGGTAGTTTTTCAAGATGTTCTTGTACAGCTTCCTTCTAGAAATATCTAGAGTTCTCTAAACTACGTTTGAAAACTCACTAATTTAAGACTTGTAACTTTGCAGATGGACTTTCTTATCTGGGAGAACAAATTGTTCTTTTCTGCTTCAAGGAAATTTTAAAATGCTAAGTAAGGCTTGCTATCCTCAGAGGCAACATTGGCATCCTGAAACAATTTTGGCCATCTGATTCCTGAGGGTTTGGCCAACAGCTGTGCCCAAAATGGATAATTGTGCCTGGTTAAGTTTAGTCCTCTCTGACATCACACCTCACAGAGGAAATCAGCCCCACACATTTTTCTTCAAGGAGAGAAGAGAATTCATACAGATGATTCAGAATCAAGGAATGAAAATGACAACAAGCATGCAAATGTCACACTGAAAACAAAAATCCCTCCAAGTTCATTGGCTAAAGAGACAGTAGAAACATCCTGGGTGGAACTGAGAGCTGTGACTCTTGTGCTCGGTGGCCTGGAGCCATTCACAGCACCATCGGGAAGTGAAGGCAGGGAGCAGTGCAAGGCCCGGTTGTGTCTGTTTACCGAGCTCTGTAGGCCTTACCAACTATCATGTAGTAGTCTTTTTATGGAAACTAGATAAACAACATGCGTCACCATGGCTATTTCCCTTTATCAGAGAAGTGGAAGAAAGACTTCTACAAACTGTAGATATAATGGAAGTGTGTGGGCCTTTCCAAGCTATTATTGCACAAAATCAGAAAGAAATTGAAATGTTTTCTGCCAATGACTATTTTTATCCAAGTCAGACAGAAAAATATTTCTAAACATATAGATGTTTACCAGCTGTTCCCAGAGGCATTCATGTGACTGCGACATCCTTTCTATCAGCCCTTTAGGTTTGGAGTTTTCCATGCCAAAGAGACTGAACATCTTCTGCATTTTAACCCCAGCTCGGAGACACTTCCAGGAATTCCAGTCCTCCAAGATTTCAATGTCTTTATTCCTGTTCTACACTTCAGTTTTGTGCTGAAAGCATCTAAAGGAAGAAGAATGAGGGAGGAGGAATTCTGCCTTTTTTTTTCAAAATTTGTATCACTCATTTTTTTTCTTTTTTTTATTATACTTTCAGTTCTGGGGTACATGTGCAGAATGTACGGTTTTGTTACATAGGCATACATGTGCCATGGTGGTTTGCTGCACCCATCAACCCGTCACCTGCATTAGGTATTTCTCCTAATGTTATCCCTCCCATAGCCCCCCAGCCCCCGACAGACCCCTGTGTGTGATGGTCCCTGCCCTGTGTCCATGTGTTCTCATTGTTCAACTCCCACTTACCAGTGAGAACATGCGGTGTTTGGTTTTCTGTTCTTGTGAGAGTTCGCTGAGAATGATGGTTTCCAGCTTCATCCATGTCCCTGCAAAGGACATGAACTCATCCTTTTTTATGGCTGCATAGTATTCCATGGTGTATATGTGCCACATTTTCTTTATCCAGTCTATTGCCCTCTCTTTAATCCACGGTCTTCTCACCTTTGTTTATCAACATTTGTTGACTGATGAGTTGATGTCTCAGTTTTACCTTCATCTTGCACTCACTGTGTTTCAGTGGATCCTTACCTTCTTTCTCTTCTCTTCTTTGTGACCTCAAGTTATTTATCAGGATCTTTCCTTGAGGGACTTGGGGTATGTAGCACATAATGTGGAAGCAGCCAGGGCCCATTTATCTGTTCAGTTACACTTATCTGACTATCATATTTAATTTATAGGGCATTGTCTGGCTCATAAAGCTTTTAGAAGTCCAGCCTTCCCTCTCTTTCTCTTCCTGTTCCACCCTGCTCACTTCCTACACTGGTACATTTGTTTGTTTGTGCTCCCAGAGAAGACCCCTATGATTTCTCCCCACTTCTCCAATTGCTCCAGACTCTGACAAGGTTAAATTGTTGGCCTGAGAACATGTTCTCAAGAGGCACCCATGATTGTTGTCCTAATGCCTAATTAAGAAGGGTGGAGAAAATTCAACAGCAGGACCACAGTGTCATCATGGGAAGGGAGGAAATCAGATCAGTTTGCATAAGGGATATCTGCACTCACATGTTCATTGCAGCACTATTCACAACACCCAAAATATGAAACCAACCTAAGTGCCCATCAACAGATGAATGGATATGTGGTGTGTAAACACAATGAAATACTATTCAGCTGTTAAAAAGAGGGAAGTCCTGTCATGTGCCACAACATGGAAGAACCTGAAGGACATGACGCTGAGTGAAATAAGAAGCACAGAAAGGCATATAACTGCACAATTTCATTTATATGTACAATCTAGGAAAGTCAAACTCACAGAAGCAAAGAGTGGAACAGTGGTTACCAGCAGCAAGTTGAAGTAGGGTGGACAGGTGGGGTTGGCGTGGGGAGATGTTGTCTGAGGATATAAGATTTTAGTTAAGTAGAAGGAATAAATTCAGAAGATTTATTGTACATCATGAGGGTTATAGTTAATAATAATGCATTGTACACTTGAAAATCGCTAAGGGAATAGATTTTAAATGTTCCCATCACAAAAAATGATAAGTATGTGCAATAATAAATATGTTAATTAGCTTGACTTAGTCATTCCACAATGTGTGTGTGTATATATATATATATATATCATGCTGTATACCATAAATATATACAATTTTTATTTGTTGATTAAAAACATTTAAATTTAAATTTCAATAAATGGAAAGGGAAATGGGTTTGGAGTCACTCAGAACTGGATCAGATTCCTGGCTGCACAATTTACATGGACAAGTCCTTTAACCTTGATGAATGTCCACTTTCTCATCTTTAAAATTCACTTAATAATACCACAAGAAATTTCTGGAAATATGAAATAAACTAATGTATGTGAAATGATTGGCAGATGATAGATGATCAGTATCAGAGTCAGTTTCCATCTCTCTGCCCCTCAGTTTCATTCCTTCTTCCCTGTCTTCTGCCCAGGGCTCTTTCATTCTATATCTGATACACAGACAAAATACAATAAATAGTTATTGACTGGGTGAACTTGTGTAAAGATGCTGGTGAGTAGACCATGTTTGCAAATGTGTAGAGTAATATCACCCTTTTGGCCAACCCAAATTCTTGCTTTGCATAGGGACTTCCTTAGCTCTCCAGAATTCCCAGATAGATAACAAGAGGGATACAGTTGAGATGGATATTATTATTGTTGTTTTATGTGCGTCAGTATGTATAACTCTGCATGTAGATATTTATACTGGATGGATTTATATAAATTTTCTATTTTTGTGCAAGAGTTTCCTATATTCTACTTTTCTGGATTATGAGGAAATCTTTGAATAGTGTGGGCTTTGCCAACCTCTCCGTCCAAATTCCTGCCATCTCTTTTCTCTCCCAGCATTCCCATGCCTTCTATATTATGGGTTAAATGATTCAAAAGTGCTCTACCTCCTTGGTGCCTTTGCACAATCATTTCTTCCATTAGACTCATCCTTCCCTTAATCTACCATGTATTAACTTGTCCTTTAGCTCAACCATTACTTCTGAGAAGACTCTCCTAACACCACCTCCTCTTTTCTCATAGTTGTCTAGACTTTTCTACTCACCATATTTGCCATTTTATTATTGGTTTAGTTTCTGTCTGTTTCCTCCCCTAGATTTTCATCCCATGAGAGCTGGGTCAGCAATTTTTCTTGCTTTCTTCTGTGTTTCTATAGTACCCCATAATTCCTGGCACATAGTAGGTGCTTTAAAAGTATTTGTTGAAGGAATGAATGAAGAGGTGAAAGCACTTCACAAATTCACATTTGCTTCTCTTCAAGTAATGCTCTTGTAAGTAGAAAGTGGTTGGGTTTATTTCCAACAAGGTCATTTTATATAATTTGGCAAACCTGAAAATGATTTTATGTCCGTCTGAGTCCCCAGCACTTAACTCAATATTGTTTTTAAAAAGTTTCTCATAATAAAATACAGCTAAATTTTCAGTGGGTATATAGAGGAAATACAGGAAGAAATACCACTTTTAAACAGGCAAGCTTCATGGGCCATTCACATCTAATGTGCAGCAGAAGCAATTCTATGAATTGTTTCCAATTCCATTATTATACCCAAGATTTTTCAATAAGGATGCAACCGCATACCTCTGATTTCCTTCTTAGAATCTTTGTGATGTTGTCGATACAGGTGCACGCCTTCAGTATGTACAACATGATTCATAGAGTGTATGACATCACAGGAGGTTTAACAAACATAAGAAGTAACTAGAGTACAGTTGCTTGACTTGTGTTGCTAGGTTACTATCTAGTAATCCTCTTGCTTATCTTGGGCTTCTGGTATTTTCAATTCCATTTAGTGAGGGTTGGAGCTACTCTGATGTGTCTAGTTCTGTAATATATTAAAAGTCTAGCCAAAAAGAGGTGGCTATTCATTATAAGCAGGAGCTAAGTGTTTAAAAAAACACATGCAATGAGAGAAATAGACCAAATCATCAGGAAGGACAGTGTCAGAAAACTTTGTCTGACTTATTTTAATTCCTTTTTTTAACTATCTGACTGCATGTAAGTATTCATAAGGCTTATCTTGCCAATATAAAATATGCTAATCATGATATTAACATTTTTACTGTTAACACATATATTCTGCCCCCAAATGTGTTTTAGCACAGGTGAGAGAAAATTGGGTGAGTAACATGGTTTTCAGTAGTTCAAGTTTCCCACTCATGGATATTTAAAAATAGAATAATGGCAACATGTCTTTCCTAGAAATTCAAGAAGAATCATCTACTGACTGTCATAAAGCATGAACTATGAGTGATATACATGGGACATAAGAAATAGTTATGAACTTTTTTCTCCATTTAGGCCTAACAGAGCTGAAGAAGATAAAGAAAAATGAAAAGACAAGAAAAGAGAAAAGAAGAGAGAGAGCGAGAAAGAAGAAAGAAAAAAAGAAAGAAAGAAAAGAAAGAAGGAAGGAAGGAAAGAAAGAAAAAAGGAAAGAAAGAGAAGAGAGAAGAAAGAGAAAAGAAAAGGAAGAAAGAAAAAGAAAAGAAACTCTCAATAAATGAGAAGGGTCATTCATCCATTGAGGCAGGCAGGAGGTCACTATATATATTTTATAGAGGTAATAAATGGCAGGGGTATTGCTTAGGGCAGGAGGAAAAAGGAATTAAACCCATAGAAAAATAGACAAAGTGCAATACTCTAGGAGTTAGACCTCCAAATTAAATCCTTACAATAATGTTGAGCAAGTGTCTTGATACTTGTATAAGCAGAGTCCTGCTAGAACACAGAAGTTCTAATGCCTCCTGGAGGACAGCAGGGAGACTTCAGAGAGGAGATAGCCCTTGAGCAGACTTTCACAGCAATTGCATATTTCCTCCACCAAAATCTCCATAAGACACTGAACTAATCCATTGCATTGCTGAACAGAAAGTTTATGAAGGGGAATAAAATACATCTGAGACTGGACAGCCACTTGAATTATTTCTAAAGTTCACACAACTCCAAGGTAACACTAACAACCACAACAATTACTATTATTACTAACATTTATTCACAATATTTTATTTTAAATTACCATTAGTTAAATACTAAGAATCTACAGGACTTAATGCTACAGAACAGAAACCGTAAGTAGAAGGAGGCAGTATCTCTCACTGATGAAAAATGAATGAGGACATGTGTTGAACAATGAAATACGGTTTAATAAGGTGTCTCATGTGAACCTGCATAAGACAGAAAAAAGTCTTGCTCTTTAAATCCATTAAACAATAACAAAGAAATTGGTGTCAGAAAACTTAGATATGCGTATTCAGCTATATTAAGTAAAACAAAGACCAAAAGAACTGGAATAATCTTAATTAGATGTTTATTCTAGTCAATATCTATATCTAGTGTGTATCATTTAGGACAGTTGTCTTTCTTTCAAAACCCTTCAGCTAGAATGCCTACTCCACTGTCACCTCCACTGCAGCCTTCAAGACCAAAGTCTTACATTATTATGTTGATCAAGAAGCCAAGCTCAAACAAACATAATCAACAGAGTTATGGTAAAAATTATAGTTGGTTGAATAGTTTACTGGCTCAACTTAAGCAAAAAGAAAGTCTAATTTTGCCAGAATATTGCAGTAGAATCTTCGTGAAGTGTATTGGGGCTGATTCTACAAACATTTAGCCTAACTAGATTGGAAAGGAAACAAAAATTTAAAACAAAGAAATCAAAAAAAAATGTGTGTTTGATTAATCACAGCTTGGCAATAGCTCCTCCACCCAATAGAACCCCAGAAGCATTTTCCTCTGCTGATCCCCTACCATCTTCTCAACTCATTCTTCTTAAGAGGCCCCAGTGAAAGTCAGTTCCACTAGATGTGTGCTGACTCAGTCAGGCCAGCCAACCTCGATTGAGAACTCACCTGAATGCAGGAGCCATGAGCCAGTCAGCTCATCTCTGAAGTGAGAGAAAGAACAGTTCACATCTTCGTTAATTAGATACTAGCAAACTAAATGAGTAGATTCATAGGAGTAGGCTATCATTTTACCACCTGAATGAGAAAAGGAGAGGTGGCACAGATATGATTCTTCAGCAAATTGGCTACAGCTGCCAAATTGCACATTCAGACAGCCAAAGACAGTAACTATTTAACAGAGTATCTGTGCTGGGCCTAAAATTTTCCTAAGACATGTTTTTATATATCTTATCATCAGTTGGGTTGAGGTATAGGCTAAGAAGTATAGATGAGACATTCGTTTATCTTTCTAACTGAATTAAGTTCTTGAAAGTGCACAGAAAAGATGGATTCATTTAACACTCATGACTTGGATTTATTTTGCCTCAGTGCATTTATCTACAAGATGAGACAGACAAATATCTGTTTAAAGGCACCTCCTAGTATTGAGCTGAAAGTAACATAAATAAGAAATGCATTTTAAAAGCTAAAAATTCAAGTGTAATTTTTATAGTGGATGATTTTTCTCTTTAAGCTACTGATTTTTTAAAAGTCTTATTTTCTTTGTGTTTTGTTTCTACCTTTGTAGCATAAGAATACTTTTTTTTTTTTTTTTGAGATGAAGTTTGCTCTTGTTGCCCAGGCTGGAGTGCAACGGTGCGGTCTTGGCTCACTGCAACCTCTGCCTCCTGGGTTCAAGCGATTCTTGTGGCTCAGCCTCCCAAGTAGCTGGGATTACAGGTGCCCGCCACCACACTTGGCTAATTTTTGTATTTTTAGTAGAGATGGGGTTTCACCGTGTTGGCCAGGTTCATCTCGAACTCCTGACCTTAGGTGGTCCTCCCGCCTTGGCCTCCCAAAGTGCTGGGATTACAGGCGTGAGCCACTGTGCCCGGACGAGAGTACTTAATACTTACAAATACAAAAGAAAGTTGTTCAAATCTAATATTAAAAACATAATTAGATATTAATCTGCCAATGTGCTTAACTCTACCAGATCAACAAGATTCTAAATAACAACCTGAAATAGAACATGTCATTAATGAACAAATTTTCAAAAAGTAAATTACACTTAAAAATTTCTTGAGAGTAGATATCATGTTAAACATTTTACTGCAATAAACTAAAAGAGAAAATGTTTAAGTAAATAATTTATAATTTTATTGGGTTTTCCTATTTGAAAACGTCTTTGTGGACTTCAGGGAAAGGATGCTGTATAAGAAATTATTATTTTACCAATCCCATGTTGATTTTAGGCTCCACTGAAGAATATGATTAGAGTTTGGCCCACAAATTGTTGACAGAAAACTTGTATTCAAATTTTATTTGGTGACTTTCATTGAATGAAAATTTTATGAAGATGTTTGTCTTTTACATTATATTCCTTCCCATTCTGTCCTCATATATGTGCACTGGGGGATGATAGGAGAGATTTATTAAAGGAGGACTATTTATTTTCTGGCCAATTTCTAATCTAAATCTAAATTCCCAAGAAAAAAAGACACGTCTTCCATGTAACTGCTACTTAGCAGACATCAATTTCTGCTGTCATTTCCAGAAAAGCACCATGATTTAGTGTGGGACTCTAACATCGGACTTTTGGGTTGGGATCTCTGCTCTGTCACACTCTAGCTGTGGGACAGAGGGCAAATTATTTGACTGTTTTATCTCTATATTCTCATGTGTAGAGTGGGAATAATATACAGTTGTTAAGATTCAATAAGTTAATACATATAAAATGCCCAGAACATAGTAAATGTTCAGTAAGTTTTACTTATTACATCCATTTTTTTAAAAATTAAAATGGGTTTTTTTTGTAAAAATTAATCTGCTCTGCTGTTAGAAAACAAGAGTTGCTTAAGGTGAAATGAAAGAAAGAAAGGTAAAGAAAGAAAATTCTATTAGTCTACTAGTTGCAGAAAAATCATATTTTGTATCTTAGAATTGAAATGGAAGACCTCAAGAAGAGGAGACTCAGTCACACCAGGAGAAAAAATTGCCCATGAAACTTGAACTATTGCTAGCAGAGGTCACCATGTGAAAACAGGAGCCTGCAAAGCATTGTTGAACACACAGTCTTTTTGGAGACAGCACAGGGACACAGGTCAAAACTATGCAACTTTCATTCTCTACTACTCAGTGAGCTCTTCTGAGGAATATAAGTGCTAAAAAAATCAGTCAAGAGGGGAATAAACTCTACCATGTTTATAAAAATGGCTATTTCAGTATTATGTATAATCTTGAAAAACTATGAAATGACCTAGCTCATAGGGAAATCTCTAGTTGATGAAATATTATTAAAATCATACATATTAAAATTAGCAACATGGAAAATAATGTTTAATACTAAGAAAAAAGGACTCGAAAGTGTATACAGCTTATTACTGCATCTTTATGGAAATACATTCATAAATATTTAATGCAATTATATGATAAAAGGCAATAAGCAAGCTGAGAAAAAATAGTTGGGTTTTCTGATAATAATTTCTTTGCACTGTTTTTGTGAGTATAATTTCTTTGTACTGTTCTACGTTGATACTAAATAAATACAAAATTAAAACATAAACACATACATGAAGCATAATGCTAAAATCAATCAAGTAACTCATGTTGTAATAAACCAATAGCTTAAATAACTGTTCAATTTCATGAATTAGTAGAGGATTTGTTTTACCTTTCTGCTTGTATTGATACTGTTACTAAAGCAGTGTTCATTTCACATGTGTAATAGGAAACCTATGTGTCATGACTTAGCAAGTTTGAAGTGAAAAAACATCTTATTGATATTTTCTGTTTAAAAAGTATATGTAAGATAGTTCATCGTTCAATAGTTAATTATGATAAAAAATAGGTGGCACAGTAAAAAACCAACATTTACTGAAAACATATGATTTGATGTATAGGGTTTTTAGAAATATATGATTTCTCCTTTCAAATGCTACAAGAAAATTATGATTGATACCAGAGTAAACAAAAAATCAAATGCCATTGTGGTCAGGCACCATGTTTGCCTCTAGGAGTTCCATGAACCACAAATATAGACTGAAAAGAATGTGTGTCAAAGAAGTAGACCATGAGTTCCCTTGCTGCTGACTTCAGCTCAGAAACATGACCCCACAAAGCACACTGGAGCTGACCAAGTTGCACCCAAGGATTGGACCAGCCACCCACTGTGGAAACCAGTGAAAGACCACAGGAGAACAGGTGACTCCTCCTTCTCCCAGCATCAAGAGGATCACTAGGACAGACACCACGTTGGAAAGAAGTAAGAATTGAAAGGAAGAAGTCACTATAATAAGGACTTAAATTTAGAATTCCCGGAATATTTACCTCAGAGAAATCTGAAATCAAAATAGACTGTTTAAATCAGAGGAGGCAAAGAAACCATTGAATGACATTATTTTTATTTTTCCTTGCTACCCAGAGGGGTAAGGTAGAGATGGGGAGAAGAGAGCTTGAGTTTAAGGAACATTATATAGAATGTAGAAAAAGAAGATAATCTTTGTTTATCTAAGCAGTATATGAATAGCTTTCTATATTTGGGGATCTCTGAAAGAAGAAATCACATTTTTTTCTTGTAGTTATCCCCCTTTAGAAATTATATAGTTATACAATAAATGGCACTGAGTGAATAAATCACAAGACTTGAAGCGATGAGAGAGGTTTTCTAATTCATCATCCCAATTCCAGGTAGACTACCATAATTCAGCACAGAAACCTTTTTCTTGAGGACCTGGAGTATTTATCGTGAGTTTGTTCTTGGCCTGTGCAGTAAGCAGGCAGAACAGTCACTCTCCACCAGCCCTACCTTTCCTTTCCTGTCCTTTCTTCCTTTCATTACAATTTGCAGGCTGTTTTTCTTTACTTGCTGATTGTTAATAAATTTCTGCCCTTCCTCTCCCCACCCCTCATATCAGCTTACTTTTCCAACTAACAAAACACCAGTCTTGTTGAACCATCTATTACAAACACTGGAGCAGAATAGCAAAGGGATTTTTTAATCAAGGAAAAACTTGAGGTTAAATTATTACTATCTTGATTATGTGGGTTGTTCAAAAGAACTTTAATTTTTTTCTCCAATGAGAAATTCCTCCAGATAACCTATTGAGTATTTGAGTCCTCTGAGTCCTCCTGAGGCACTAGCACACTCTATTTTTTATATTGATCAAATTATAAAACACATCATACATGCAATTTGTTAGCTTGACTAAGTTTTGTTTTGCTTTTGTTCTTTTTGGTTTTGTTTGTTGTTTTCCTGTTTCCTTTTTTTTAAAAAAGGAAACCTCTAGTTCTATCTACTTTAGGGAGATTTATTTGGAATGAAATAAAAGTGACTTGTAATTATAGTTTAATGCCTCAAAATAGAAAAATGTGCCAAATTGCTTAACCAAATACATATTTGGTTGGGATTTCAGAGTTACTCCTGAGTCAAGGCCCTGGAAAGTCTGAACCATTGCTTATCTTTAATTTATGGTTCTCTGCTAAGGGCAGCACAGAACTGATTGTTCATAAGGTTAAAATTTTGGCTTACGAAAGTTGTGCATCACAGAACAGGCATCAAGACAAACTTCTATTGCATTCTTTTCTTTAGTTGTGGCATCTCTTTCCCTCCGTTTAAGACTCCCTCATGGAGGTATATACAATCCTGATTAGCAGGGCTGTGGATAAAATGGTCTGAGATAAAGGCAAAGTGTTTGATGAGCTCTTCCTGAGATTCCTGAGCTATTTCATTTCCTTCTTTCTTATTTTGGCCTCATAAAATATTGTTTGTGGTGTCTCACCAGACACGATCTTGTACACGTTAGCATTCTAACATGAACAATTTTAAAAATGCATATATCTCCAAGTTTAGAGTAAGAGTAAGACAGAGAACTGTGCTTTTCTCAAGTGTTTGCCAACTTTCAAACCTTTGGCATTTTAAGCAGAGATCCTTACAAAATGGAGTTTTCCCTGACATGTCTGGATGTGTATGTATCTGAACTGAGTGAATTTAGTCTTTCAGGGAGGCAGAAGATGACCAACGTGACTATGGGGGCAGTGAGGGCCCTGTGGCTTCATTCCTAAAGTTCAGCACAGTGCTCCTCCATCTGTGCAGCTTGGTTGATGTACCAACCAGGATCCTGGCAAGAAACAGATGGCACACTCAAATTGGGTGCTTTGAAGAGAGATAGTAGGGGGACTATTTATTAAGGTGAAAGTAAGGTGAGGAAGCTACAAGTACTTTGAGGCTAGTGACAGTTGGATTTGGAGGAGGGATTTGTAGCACCCTAGGCCAGAAGGGGCAAGGGAAGGAAGTAGTTACCAGAACCTAGAGACAGATAACAAACATAGAAAGAGGCATGGGTGACAGCTGTTGGAAAGAGCCTGGCTTCCAGTGGGGATATAGTTGGACTAAAGAAGTTGGATACAGCCAGCCCAGAATGGACTTGTCCTTGAGCTCCACAACTGGAATCCCAGAATAAGGGAGGCAGTTGATGCAGGTCAGACTCATGGAGAAACAGCAGGGTGAATTCTGGATCTGAAAGTGAAAATAAAAGAAATACAAAAACCAATGAGATTGATTCCCAAACTCCAAGGTCATGGCTGCTGCTAATTCATAGGTACCTCTTTGTGAACTAGAAAAATAAAATGCCTTTTTGAGTGACACAGACCTATTAGTGCACAGGATTTTGTTCTACTGGACTCTGATCAATCTGAGCCAATTGAAGTAATTCTATTCCCCTTGCCAGAGTTATTGGTTTGGTGATCAGTGCAGAACCTAGTCCAAACCAGTCAGCATCCTGACTATCCCCTGGTAAAAGCCAATGATTCAAGGGCAGGCATGTGTCTGGCAATAGCCTGATGGGAGTGAAGTTCAGAACATTTGATCTGTGACTGTTCAAAAAATTCTTTCTTCCTTCCCCAAGTGAACAAGGGAGCTTATGGTCCTGAGAGATTCTAGCATTTACCATAAGGGAAGACAGACTAAGAATAGGCCCGGTGTCTAAAGGGCAACAAAATGAAGAAATTATCTACAGCTCTTATTTTTATTATTATACTTTTTGTATCCTGAGACTTTGCTGAAGTTGCTTATCAGCTTAAGGAGATTTTGGGCTAAGACGATGGGGTTTTCTAAATATCCAATCATGTCATCTGCAAACAGAGACAATTTGACTTCCTCTCTTCCTATTTGAATACCATTTATTTCTTTCTCTTGCCTGATTGCCCTGGCCAGATCTTCCAACACTATATTGAATAGGAGTGGTGAGAGAGGACATTCTTGTCTTATGCCGGTTTTCAAAGTTAATGCTTCCAGGTTTTGCCCATCCAGTATGATATTAGCTGTGGGTTTGTCATAAATAGCTATTATTTTGAGATACATTCCATCAATACCTAGTTGATTGAGGTTTTTGGCATGAAGAGGTGTTGAATTTTATTGAAGGCCTCTTCTGCGTCTATTGAGATAATCATGTGGTTTTTGTCATTGGTTCTGTTTATGTGACAGATTACGTTTATTGATTTGCATATGTTGAACCAGCCTTGCATCCCAGGAATGAAGCCGACTTGATTGTGGTGGATAAGCTTTTTGATGTGCTGCTGGATTCGGCTTGCCAGTATTTCATTGAGGATTTTTGCATCGATGTTCATCAGAGATATTGGCCTGAAATTTTTTGTTGTGTCACTGCCAGGTTTTGCTATTAGGATGATGCTGGCCTCATAAAATGAGATAGGGAGAAGTCCCTCTTTTTCTATTGTTTGGAATAGTTTCAGAAGGAATGGCACCAGCTCCTCTTTGTACCTCCCACAGCTCTTACATCATGAATATCCAAGTTAAATTGTGCCTGGTCTCTATATTTTTCAATCACATTAGTCAATACATTTCCTTTAGTTTGTAAGTCAGCCACAGTTGAATTTTCTTTTGCTTGCAAACAGGGATTCATAGTTCTTATTGACCTTTCCTTTGTGGACAACTTAAAGCTTTTTAGCTTCCTCATTATTTGAACCATACGGGACAAGGAAGATTTTTTTAAAATTGATTCTAACCAAACTACATTTTCAACTCAAACCAGATTGATTTCAATCATTCCTGTAAGTCTATCCTTACTGATGTACATGTAGAAGTGAAAGTACCTGCAAAATTATTGAACAGGTTTCAGGTCATGTTTTCTTTCTGACACCTTCTTTAGCATAATTGCAATGAAAGTATCTTTTATCATCTCTTCAAACAATTGTATTTGCATTTGTCAAAAAATGCTCCCTCTGAGTGGATATCTGCCCAAGACATCCTTTTCATACCCACAATTGAATTTTCTTTTGGTAATTTGAATATTTTACATTTAACTTCCTTGCTCACAAATGTGAAGGTATAACTTAACATTAGAGACATTTCTGTAAGAAGAAATCAAAAAATGCAAACTAAAGTTTAGCAACTCAGGAATTTGGTTAGGTTTAACTATCAGGAGCCAGACTCCAAAAGTAGACTAAAGTGTGGCCGTCCTAATCTCTGTAGTGATCAGAGCTTGTCTGAACTCTTTTTTGTATATTTGGTTTATTTCTAGCTGGTATGCAACATAAAACAGCCTTTAAATCAGCTTCCCCATAGGTTATCTTGACCTCTTGAAAATCTGCCTTTGCGCTACCCACAAGAAGTTGATGGTCACTCTCCCGATTGGGAAGGGAATGCTACATGATAAGGCCTCAATAGACTTTTGTATAGTTTCTTGCTTCAAAGAACTTTGTTCAGGCCCCTCAACAAGAAAGATAAAGTCCTCATTGTCTTGCTTGGTTTCCAATCTGGTTTCCTCCCTTTCTCTTCCATGCCCTGAACTTTAACTTAACCAGCATCTCCACTACACAATTCTGTTGTCTAGCTGTGTCTTTGCTCCATCTCTCCACCTGGAATGTCTTCTCAGACTCTCCTCCACAACCTTCTCAGGCTTACCTGGCCAACTCCTACTCATGCTTGGCTCAGTTGGCACCCTCTCCAGGAACGCTCCTCTTTTCACACTCTGGCAGCTTTGCTTCCTTTGAGCTCTCATGTTAGTTCTGTCCTTGCAGTTCTACTCTCAGCGTATCTCAATGTGTGGACTCACCCACTAGACTGAGCTCCATAAGCAGGAACAATGTCTTACTTCTATTTTTATGCCCACTGACCATGGAGAGGGAGTCCCATACTTAAAGAATTCCATGTACAAAAGAATATTTTTATCTCCTTATCCAGGTATGAACTCCCCAAAACATTAGATTTCATATCACAAAACATAGTTGAGTCAACTGAGAAAACAATTAGTTTGCACTCAAGTTAGACATTGAATTGAAATTCCTTTTGAGCTGTGAGTGGAGAAGATAAATTTAAATTCAAATAAAATTTTCAGTTAACAATACTGTAAGTGATATTTTGTTTTTCTAGATAGCATCATAAGTATTTTTCCAATAGCTTGCTAATCATATTCCAAATACTTTCAGCGACTGATGTGATAGTACCTTCAAAAAGCAGCAACAAAAACAACTATTGCAAAGCATTCTTTGAAAATCTGTCATCTATATTGTGTAATAAGTATAGAGTTTTACAATATAAAAACAATTCTGGAGATAGATGGCAGTGACGCTTGTACAACATTATGAATGTATATAATCCCACTGAACTTAAAAGTGATTAACATGGTAAATTTTATGATATATGTAGTTGCCACAAAAAAACTGGGGGAAAATCTGTCAAACAAAAATTCCTGGTGAAAAATATTAATTCTAAATTTCTGATGGGCTTTCTTCCACCTGCTTGGCTCTCATTTCCAACAGCCAGATATTTCAAGGGAAGTTCTAAAGTAGAATTAAAAGGTAATCTGGTTCTTCTTAGGACCTTTCTAGTTGAGGTCTTCTAGGAAACTCTATCTTGCTATTTGAAATCATGAAATGATTTCAGAATCTGCCTTACTTGTCCAAGGGTCGTGAACCAACAAGGAGGGAGACTTCATATCACCACAGATGGTAAGGGATCGGGGAGCAGCCTGGCATGGAACAAGTGTCCACTGAGCGGCCAGGAAAGCCTGTGACCATGGTGAGGGGAGGAGGCAGTGCAGCTGACAGCCACAGTTGATCAGCTAGTCCAGAGAGATATCGCCAGGCAGGCTACTAATCTTGTAAGCAGGGGTGGGCTCCCATCCAGGACCATGAAGGGGACCTTTAACTGACCATAGAGGGCAGGTAGCTCTGTAAGTACGTTAAGAGCTCAGTATCTGACTGAAAGTAGTGTAATAGTATTCATAGCTGTGACAGGGAACATTTTAGGAGTAAAGAAAGTCAACTCTTTTTATTTTATTTATTTATTTATTTTTGAGATGGAGTCTCACTCTGTCACCCAGGCTGGAGTGCAATGGCACCAATCTCAGCTCACTGCAAACTCCTCCTCCCGGGTTCATGCCATTCTCCTGCCTCAGCCTCCCGAGTAGCTGGGACTACAGGTGCCCGCCACCACGCCTGGCTAATTTTTTGTATTTTTAGTAGAGACGGGATTTCACCATGTTAGCCAGGATGGTCTCGATCTCCTGACCTCATGATCCACCTGCCTCGGCCTCCCAAAGTGCTGGGATTACAGGCGTGAGCCACTGAGCCTGGCCGTCAACTCTATTTTTATAAATAACTGGACACTAGGGCAAAGAGAGGCAGCCCAAAAAGCCCCATAACCAGCTGGCAGAGACCAGCTTGAGAGTCAAGAGGAGAACACTGAAGGTTGGACTAGGGATGCAAAAGAATACAGGCACTAGGAACTAGGACCGCCTGTACTCACCACCAGTCACAGGATTTAGGGCAGAGATATTGAAAAGTAACCACCATCACATTATTCTCTGCCCACATTCTTACCATATGGGTACTCAGGATCACTAAGGAAAGCATGCATATAATTAGCCTAGAAAGCCACTTGGATCCTTTCAGTTAATTATCCTTTTATTTCAAAAATCTCATATTAAAAGTATTAGAAACTTCAGTGTTATCTCTGCCATATCTCAGGTTTCCCTATATATGTGTGATATAATTCTAGATCCTCTATTATATTTCATATTGTTGTATTTATCTATCTGTCACCACCATTATTTTATGGCTGCAGCTCTAGAATAAGTCTTTTCTCTGGTAGGACAAGTGCTCCCCACCTTGTTCTCCCACATCAACTTCCCGGATCACCTGAAATGCCTTTCTCTATGTACTTGAATTCTTACAAATCTTGATATCACTGCTAGTTTTCTGCCTTCAAAGCAGCTTCAGGCATGATCAACAGCAGCCCTGGAAGCTGCCTAAAAATGAACAGGAAGGGGCTGGGCGCGGTGGCTCACAGCTGTAATCCAAGCACTTTGAGACGCTGAGGAGGGTGGATCATGAGGTCAGGAGATGGAGACCATCCTGGCCAACACGGTGAAACCCTGTCTCTACTAAAAATACAAAAATTAGCCAGGCATCGTGGCGGGCGCCTGTAGTCCCAGCTGTGGAGGAGGCTGGGGCAGGAAAATCGCTTGAACCCAGGAGGCGGAGGTTGTAGTGAACCGAGATTGCACCACTGCACTCCAGCCTGGTGACAGAGCGAGACTCCGTTAAAAAAAAAAAAAAAATGAACAGGAAGGAACGTGCACCTTCCAGAAAAACAAGAAGAGATGAAGAGTGAGAGAGAGAAATGAGAAATGAAAGGAGAATTGGTATGGTTTGGATCTGTGTCCCCACCCAAATCTCATGTCAAATTGTAATCCCCCATACTGTATTTGGGGCCTGGTGAGCTTGAGTGGATCATGGGGATGGAATCGTCATGAATGGTTTAGCACTGTCTTCTTGGTGCTGTTCTTGTAATAGGGAGTGAGTTACCATGAGATCTGGTTGTTTAAAAGGATGTAGCACCTCCCCCATTTCTTTCTTCCTCCTGCTCCCACCATAAAAGACACCTGCTCCAGCTTTGCCTTCTGCCATAAATAAGAGCTCCCTGAGGCCTCCCCAGAAGCAGATGCTGCCATGCATCCTGTACAGCCTGTGGAATCATGGGCCAATTAAACCTCTTTTCTTTATAAATTACCCAATCCCTGGTATTTCTTTATAGCAATACAAGAGTGGACTAATGCAAAAAAAACTATATAAAATACGTGCTGTTAATAAAGATTTAAATCCAGTCAGAGCAGACAAATGAGAAGTAATTGCAAAAAATAAAAAGGTATAAGATGATATATAAATTGGATTGTGGTTCCCCAAAAAGATACGTCAAAGTCCTAATTCCCAGTATCTCACTCAGAAGGGTCTAATTTGGAAATAGAGTCTTTGCAGATATAATCAGCTATCATACTATAGTAGGGTGGGTCTTTCATCCAATATAACTGGTGTCCTTATAGGGAGAGGAGAAGACAGACACCTGAGGGAGAAGGCCATGTGGTGATGGAGGCAGAGACTGAAGTGCTGCAGCTTCAAGTCAAGGAGTGCCAAGGATTGCTGTGAACCACCGAAAGCAAGAAAGACACAAAGGAGGATTCTATCCTACAGATTAGAGAGGAGAGTATGGACCTGCTGACACCTTGATTTTGAATTTTTAGACTCCAGAACCGTGAGATAATAAATTTCCATTGTTTTAAGCCACCCACTTTGTGGTACTTTGTTATGCAGGCCTAGGAAACGAATACAGAAAAAAAAGGTATACCATATCTCATCAAATCTGATACACCATTGATTGCAAGATGCCCTGTTATATTATGCACCTTGAAGAGATTTTAAAAAGCTGTCAATTTGCTGAGAGCGGTGGCTCACACCTGTAATCCCAGCACTTTGGGTGGCTGAGGCGGGTGGATCATGAGGTCAGGAGTTCAAGACCAGCCTGGCCAATATGGTGAAACCCCGTCTCTACCAAAAATACAAAAATTGGCCAGGCATGGTGGTGCGTGCCTGTAGTCCCAGCTACTTGGGGGGCTGCAGCAGAAGAATCACTTGAACCCAGGAGGTGGAGTTTGCAGGGAGCCAAGATCATGCCACTGCACTCCAAGCTGGTCAACAGAGCGAGACTCTGTCTCAAAAAAAAAAAAAAAAAAAACCACCAATTCAATGATGGCACATCGTCAGTTGTAAGATGCAAACTAATTTAAAGATGTTAAAAAAAAACAGTATCTTAGAATCTATAAAATATGGTTACCTCGATTCTATCAGCTCAGTTAAATAATAATGTCTGGGTGAGTGTTAACTTGTGCATCATCTAAGATGCCAGGTACCTTGAAAGTACTTCCCACCTAGTGTCTAAACAGACATCAACCCAAACTGGACATTGTCGATAAGTAAGGTATGTAAAATGATACCAAACAGGTGTAATTCGTTTTAAGGGAAACATGGGTTGTATCATGTGGTGTTAATCTTTACTTCTGGGGAATATCAAGCCTGGGAAAAAAAATAAAAATTGAATGAGCTGTTTCTTCCTCCTTCCTTTTAAGTTACTTCTGTGTTGCTTGTTACCATAATCACGGCTTTCGTTTTGTATCCTCTTAGAATCCCTGCCTGTCTAGGCTAGTGGTTCTCGACCTGACTGCACATCAGAATTAGTTTGAAAACATTTTTTGAGAATTTATTCCTAAAATTCAGAAGCTTGGTAACACACTCTGTTGAAAAAATTACGGAAAAAGATTTTCTCATACATTGCTAGTAGTAATACAAAAAAATCTGACAATACTCATGGAGAAAAATTTGATAATATCTACCAAAATGCCTTTCCACCCAGAAATCCCACTTTTAGGAATTTGCTTCCAATGGGTTACAGTGCTATAAATACAAAAAGAAAACAATTCTAGGTAAAAAGGTTACTCACTGTGGCATTGTTCGTCATTTTTTTAAAAATGGAAATTATCCATGTCTATCTACAGGAGGCTAATTGAACAAGTTCTACCATAGCCACACAATGGAGTACCCTTTTGCACTAGAGCTATACAAAAAACAATGAAGACTTCTGAGAGTGAATATGGAGAGAAAAAAAGCAAGATGCAAAAGAGTATGTTGCCATTTGTATATATCTATATTACATAAATATATAATTGTTTATTTTGTCAAAAAAAGGGAAGGATATACCAGAAATAAATATAAATGGTTCACTCTTTGGGGTCAGAGGAGAGGAAATCGGTGGTAACACAAGTTGGGAGGCATATAAGGCTTCTCAAAGTACAAATTTTTAATAGTTTTGAGGGTTTGGGGGATGTATAAATATTTTACATATTCAAAAATAAAATTGTATCAGCAAGGATGGAAAACACATGCTAAAATATAACTCAAACAGAAACAAATTGACCCAACTGTATATTAAAATAACACAACCTCATAGGAAAGAAAAGAATGATTCAAATAACTCATGAACACATTTTACTTAATGTACACCTTTAGTGAGATATTTTCTCAAGATAGAAAGAAGAACATGACTTAGTAAGTTTGTTGATTATTAAAACTATTTTGTATATTATAATATAAAGCAAATGAGCAAATACATTGGTGTTGTCAGGATTCAGGGTTCACACTGTGGGAGAAGCAGTGTGTAAATATGGAATGGGGAAGGTAAGGAGAAATCCAGAGGTATTGGATCTGAAATGGAGTCATCAGCACGAATTCATGATTTCAAAAATGTATATATTCTCTGCCTCTGAAGGGACCCAGAAACAATGTCACCTTGAGGCATTGAACATATTAATATCAAGATCTTGGTTTTGAAATACTATTCACTACTCACTACTGAAAGCAAACAATGTTTCCTGGAGAAATGGCTAATTCCAGATTACAGACAGATAGTGTACAAGGTGAACCCTGAACATTCTGTGTCAGAAAGCTAAGGAAGTGCCCAGAGAATGATAAATACAATCAAAAGAACAAAGTGGCAAGCATGAAAGGCCAAATATGAGATAATTTGGGAATTTAAAAAATGAACATAATGGATCGTAACACATTGAATTTTTTAAAATTCTTGAGCCTGTAGTGATACTGGAGGAAGCAGTCTTTTGTTTACACAAGAATGCCAGAAAATAAATGTAAAAGGGATAATAAAATTAGGAAATGACTATTTTGCAGTCTCTAATGTAGTTCAGACAAAGGTCATCAGTGCATGCTAAAACTACTGGGTGAAAGTGTATTGGAGAACATGATATTCACATAGTATCAAAATGTCATCCCATCGATTACTTATTAATTATAAAGGAAAAGCATAACTTCAAAATGAAAAAAAAAAAACTTGACAGACACTATCTTAACCAGGTAACCAAACATCACACAAAACACACAGAGGCCCCTGATGTAATGTAATCGAATGTACACAACAGCACTTGTGCAGTTTTTCTGCCGAAGATATTTAACCTAAATCTAGTCATGGGATACAATCAGACAGATTTAGAGAAATTCTCTAAGACAAGCCTTAACTCTTCAAAAATGGCAGGTTAATCAAAGGCAAAACATAGGTGGGAAACTGCTTGGAACTTAAGAAAGACAGTACAACTAATGCAAGGTGTGGGATCCTTGATTAGAGTCTAGATTTTTAAAATCAGCTAAAAGATACATTACTAAACAAACAAATAACCAAACAAACAAATCATTTTGGGACAACTGAGATAGTTTAAATATTGACTTGTTATATTGTTCACTGCAGTGCAGAACTTTTTTTTTAAACCCTATTTCAATCAGATGATATTATTCATATGCAATGGGTTTCAAAGTTTTAATGGCCAAGCATTATTAATACAACAAATAGGTCTTCTAAGCATTTCACGTAATATTTTTAAGCTTATTAGACTTTTTTATGTCATAATAAGGATACTGATTCAAATGTAGAGATTATTTTTCCTTTGGTAAAGATGAAGCCTGTGGTTTTTATAAATTCCCCTTTTCTCTCTCTGCCAAACAACTGAAAATAATTGTTTGACAGCTAGTCAGCTCCACAAAAACCTACCACAGAAAGTGAATTGAAAAGTTACAACAACAAATAAACCAAAGAAAAAAGTCAATTAAAATAATTCATGCATATGAACGGATACCTTAGTTTTTTTCATCTCTTCTTCTCTTGTAATAATTAGCACATGGCCTTTTATATGATAGATGCTTGTCACTTCTCAAGACCCAGCCAACTAACTAACAGTTAGTAGGATTGACTCAGAAACAGGGCTCAACATGAAAATAAAGCTCCTAGAACTTGAACTATGACAGAAAATTGGTGATCACTGGGCTACAGGATCAGTGCTTCCAATGATAAATGCCACATCCCGAAGTGTGGTTAAACAGTAGGGATGGTAAATACCCAGTGGTCATGCTGTCTCTCCTTTTTCTACACCCACAACAGACACTGTATTCTTTCTCATTGGCTTGCACCTTTGCCTCATCATTTTCTTCAACCCAGTACTCAAAGTCACCACCAATAGTCAGTTGAAAATGCATTTCCTATGAAATAAGAACTACAATTTTGAAATTCTTCTTGTTTCAGATTAGGCTAGAGTAGCAAGAAGAGGAGGCTATATCACCACAGCTTTGAGAGTAAGCTTGCCAGGCTAGCAACCATGCAGAGATAAATAACGCTCAATAGCTGTTAAATGAGAAAGTGAACTAAAGTAGAGAAGAACAGCAAAAATAATTTTCTTCGACATCGCATCTTGTATCATGACCTCAGTATGGCAAGTGCTTACCTGGTTGCAAACTGAGCAAAAGCAAAAAAGCTGCCCCACTTCACAAAGATAAGTTGCTGATTGAGATATCAGAAAACAAGTCTGAACCAGATGGCTACAAAGGTGTTATTTCAAAGTTTTCACAGGGCTGGTGGTATCTGCTAACCTGGGGTGTTTGGAATAAATTCAAAGGCTGAGTCTTTTACAAGTAACACCTATGCTTCCTCACTCTCTGAAATTCTACCATTATTAATTTTTTTAATACTAGGCTTTTAGGCACTAAATAGGGTACACCATGAAGCAGTTTGAAATTTTATTGAAAATGACATATTTTTGAAAAATTGTTGTGCAGCATTTTTTATTTGCAAAATATTTTTGTTACAAACATCCTAGCTAATTATCCATCCTAGTTATGCAGGGACTAGACCACCCTTACATTACATATATGAAAAATAAGAGAGGTAAGTTCAGCTTAGTGAAGTTAAATTTGCATGCCTCCTAGCCAGTGAAAATCAAAATAATTTGCCCTACATTGTGTAGTAAAATAATCACCTGGCCATGATTAAAACCCTCAGTCTCAGAAACTCCTGCTCAGTTCCCTGAATAATTCAGCCCTTTTTATAAGGATTTTGTTGTTTCATAATATATTTATTTTTCTTGAAAAATTAGTCTCCTATAGCAAATTCATAGTAGTCAAAACTATAATTGTTGACTATTTAGGAAATAAGGATGTCATTTATTTATTTTATATCTTCCATTTTTCATATTCCCAGCATTACCATTTCTCTCTCCGTAGCTTATAAACATGACCAAGAATCTCTAATTTTATGAAATCTCTTGACCTTATGTCCCCATTAATAAACTAGTTTGCTGCTTCCTCTTTTTAAACTTTTTGACAAAATAACCTATATTCACCATCTTCATTCTGGCACTACCCAATCACTCCTTAGCTCACAGAAATTTACTTTCTGTTCCAACCAATTAATTGACATGTTCTATCAAAGTGCATTCACTGACTCAATTATGCTCAAGTCCAAAGGGCACTTTGAGATTTTATTTATTGTTCTTGATCTGATTGATGTGTTTAGCTTTGTTGAGGTCTCTTTCTCAACTCTTTATATTTACCTCTGTCCAGTCCTTCTCTATCTCTTTCATGAGCTACTCCCAGTTTGCCTCTCTCTTAAACGTTGAGTTTCCTAGTTCCATTCTTCTTCCACTGCTTTTTTCATGGTGAAGGTTCTCTTTGGACTGTCATCCACTTTCAAGATTTTAACTACTTTCCATGTCCTATTGATTTTTGAAACTAAATCTTCATCCACGACCTTCCCTCCAGATTTCAACTCACATATACAAATATCTGTTGGATGCTTCCAATAATATGAGATCCATAGGCTACATATAAAATTTATTTTATGCTCAATCCTGCCCTTCCCATATTCCCTACATCATTTTATAAATAAACATCTACAAACCTTAATTCTGAGAGCTTTGCTAGTTTTCTCTGTGCTCTCATTCTCCATATTCAATTAAATAACATATTCTGTGCATTATATCTCCTAGATATTTATTAATCTTCTCTGCTTTACTTCTACATCTCTCATGTAGTTTTAGTCTCATAAGTTTAATTACGTTCTAACTGAGTTTCTTATTTGTAGCCTTGACTTCTCCAAACTCATTCACTGCACCAAAGCCACCTGGGGTAAAACCAAATCTGATGAGCATTCTCCTTCTTACGGTCCTCAAAGCTTCCCTATAGCTTACAGAATAAAGTCTAAGTTTGTAAGAGTGGGTACAAGGGCCTTTAAAACCTGACTTCAGTCTACCATTGCCAAAGATGCCTGATACTCCCTGACTCACTATTTAGTAGTACAAAAATATCTGTAGTTTCCCAGGCTCATGGAACTTTATCAAGCCTCAGCTGTTGACTGTGTCTGGAACACTCTTCAAATATCACCCCTGTGGGACTTACTAATAGTGTTTTCACTATTTCCAGATACTCTTCTGGGTACATGGTAGGATAGCACTCCCCACCCCCTTGAAGATGGGCATGACCATATGACTTGCTTTGGCCAATGATAAGTGAGGAAAAGTGATGTGAATTGCATCCAAGCAGAAGAATTTAGGAGTGATGTATGATTTTTTGTCTTCCTTCCTCCTGTCATGGCAAAGCAACATTCCAGAGGCCGTTTAATTTTTTTAAACCTAATTGCTGCATTTTATTTAGCCATTTGTCTTGAAACCAACATCCGGAATTAATTCAAAAGAATGGTATCCTCTAGATCTGTCACCACATTAGTTGGGTGACTTTGGGTAATTTAGCAGCTGAGTGACTCAGTTTCCTCAACTGTAATATGTAGATAATAACACTATCTGCCTAATAGGGCTGTTGTGGGATTTTTAAAAAGTCAATTCACAAAAAAAAAATGCTTAAAATGGTAGATATCTAGATATTTGCCTTATAAAATGTGCCTGTTGATGTGGTGGTTATTATTATGATATAATGATGTCATTTGCCTGATGACTATCTCTTTCCCATAGGCTTTGATTGTGCCTTTCTGTCCTTCAGTAAAAATCAACCTAGATAAGCCTTGCTCCAGGTAGCTCTCTTTATCAAAATGCCAGTACCAGAATTGCCAGTTTGGAGACTGGAAATATCCAGAATAGAAAAGGAAAGAGTGCAGACCTGTGGTCAGGTTTAAGCTACACCAAGTGGTCAGGGTATGTTTGCATGATTAACTTCTATGAGCTTCAGTTTCTTCAATTTTAATATATAAATAGTAATATGTAGAGGGCTTGGGGGGATTAAAGGAAATAATATGCATAAGGAGTCAAGCATCATATCTAGCACACAGCAATTTCACAATACATGATTTTCATTCCTAGTTACTGTTATCATGTTTATCATCGTGAATCCTGATGAAAGGCTGTCATTCTGGGACCATTAAATAGGTTTTAACTTTGCTTTGCCTCCACTACAATTCACAAAACTAAGGGCAGACATACTATCGCATTTTATTTATCCTGAATGCAAAATACAATGCTCAGTAAATATTTATTGGATTCAACTGAATTTTTAATCAAGTGTTTTGGACAGCTCAAATCCATGTGATGAATCTCTGTATTGAAGACAGAGTTAGGGTTACCTTTGGAGATGGCACAAACCCCTGGCCTCTCCCAGCTGGGAGGCAACTGCCATTGGCATGCCATGCCACTGGTCTTAGGAACTGCCTCTCTATCTGAACTGTTAGAATTGCCACCTATAATGCTGGTGATTGTTCACAAACACTACGCACATATCTGTAGCAGCTTCAGCACTGTGCAGGTGCAGTAACACACACAGACTGCCTGAAAATATTTGTTAAGCTCTACAAAAGAGCAACCACTGACGAGAGATAATACTATAAACTGAGGAATTCTCTCACTCACTGTAGAAAATCTCATAGAAACAATTAGCATCAAAGTTTGAGACTTTGGGACCCTGGCTATAAAAGTATAATACTTTTTTTTTCTGTTTCTCATACTTTGACCAACTTTCAGCAGAGAATGAAAAGTATGGAAGCTTTAAAACAATCTACAGAAATGTGATAACCTGCTGAATAGCCACAACTAGAAGGGGGAAGAAGAGAAGAAAAGAAAACTTCTACACATAATATTGGATGAAGTTCAATATGCCACATAGAAATCCATCAATAGATTCTGACAAACTAGTATTAAGCAAAGAAAATTCATGATTCCTTTTCCCAGTAACTTGGTTCAGATAAAAAAACCCTAGGACTAAGGTCACATATATAGCATGACAGTCAATTGGGAACCAATCTATTTATCTTTGACCTGACATCTGACATTTAGTTTTCCCTTTGTATGCTGAAATAATTGCATGTATATCAAATGACTGCAAGAAGTGAAAACCAAAACAGGCCTTCATATCCTGCACAGGGAATATGCACCATTTGGCAAGACACCAGCCTCCCAGGCCACACCAGCATTTGAGACCAATGACTATCAATGATGATGTCATCAGCAACAAGTGGCCAGGAATCACCCAATCCAGACAAGTCCATGTGATCTTCATGTTCTGCTTTCTTGTGCAAAGGCATTCATCTTTTACGTACCTGATCAAACACTGAGGTTCTAATAAAAGTAGTTTCTATGGAGTCTTCGGATCTTAGGGAAATATCTTCATCAGCCAAAATAAATACATTCATACAGTATTTTTTTAAGGTACACTATTCTTTGTCTAGTTTGCATTTTGCTTATTTTGTCAGGCACAAGAAAAATGCTTTCTGGCCAAAAAGGAGAAGTATTCAAAAAGAAAACATGGAAGAAAAAGAAACAGTTGCTAGAACATTTTATTCAGACCTCTTCCTGAAACTTTATCTGGCAAGCCATTTCAGAAAACATAACACATAATCTGCTAAAAATTTTAAAAGTGACTGGGAATTTTTATTATCAATCCCAGTGTTCTGACCAAAACTTTCTCTTCTAGCTCTAAGAGCCAAATCTGCATTGACATATGCTTTTCTTCCCACAGCCTCTCTGGATTTCATGGTGGATAAAGTTATTCCAAGATTTTAGAAATTGGATGACTTCTTGGTTCATAATGATTTTGTGAGAAATTACATTACTCTGTGAAGAGAGAAGTGAACTCAGGTCTAATTTTTCCAGTGACTTTTTTCTGGCCCAAACAATTCATTAAATTGTGTTGGCACCATAGAAACATTTGTTTATTACCTATATTGCTTAGTGTGGCAGAATGGAAAGGGAAACATGTTTGGCTTTGAAATTTGAAGTTAAACTGGGAATTAAGAATTGACTTCTAACCCTACCTCCTAGTAGCTGCATGAATGTTATATAACAATTCTGAAATGTAGTTTTTATTCCTTTCTTTCTCTCCTTCCTTCCTCTCTCCCTCCTTCCCTCCCTTCTTTCCTTCTCTTTATCTCGTGTTTCTCATCTATTTATCTGATTATTTGATTATTCAATAATCAAAGGATTGTTGGTAGGATTAGGCATATGAAAAGCAGACATTGCCTGGAATGTAATAACTCCTCCATAAGCATTAGATTCTGTTGATTTCACTGGTTTTCCATGTGAGCAATCCCTATTTTGTTAATGTGCCAAACATCTAAGTAGGCATGCATCAGAATCACCTAGAAGGCTTGATAAATGCAGACCCCTGGGTCCCACACCCCAAAATTCTGATTCAGTAGGTCTGTGGGTAGGCCTGAGAACTTATACCTCTAACAAATACCCAGATCACGTTGATGCTGCTGGTCCAACAACACACTTTGAGTGTCACTGATCATCTTAACAGACAGAAAACAAATTTCATCACTTGGGCCAACTCCAATTATTGGTGTGCTCTGTTGGGAAAGATTCTGAGGCCATGTCAGGTTTGGGGTGAGACCATGTTTTTGGAGTGCTGAGTAACATCTCTATCATCCCTGCAAAAACTTTATTCCTTTTTCTCAACACTTGCCCCTTTCCCAATCAAAATGCTAGATCAACCTCAAATTTCAGCAGCTTCAAATCATATGGCCAGTGCTCACACAGAAGCAGGAAGGTGCAGAATTGTTCCATCCACTTCCTGGTACCAGACCTCCTTTCAACCCCACAGACACCTATAGAACAGTCATACATGTCCATCAGGTACAGAAAACCCATGACATCCAGAAAAATAAATAACAATAACGGTGTCAGACCTTAGCATACACATACATATTTTTTATTTTATTTTTTATCTTATTATTCCAACAATTCTATGATGTAGGTATTATTGTCCCTGGCTTAGAAATGAAGAAATGATGTTTGGAGAGTTTTCTCAAGTAGTTTTCCCGAAGTTATTGAGAAAGTATGCAAAATATTTATAATTCCAAAGGCTGTATTCTTAATCTCTACAGAAATAAGAGGTAGAAATACTCAAACAATTTCTCCATAGTTTGAAAGCAAAACACTATTGTCCTTTGGAGGCCAAGATTTGTTTTAGTTTTATTAAATAGATGCAATCCATCATTCTCATATATCACATTCAAGTGAAGTATCTAACACATACAGTAGCCCCTCCATCTGCAACTCTTCTTTCTGAAGTTTCAGTTACTTGCAGTCAACCATGGTCCAAAAATATTAAATAAAAAATTTCAGAAAGAAACAATTTATAAGTTTTTAATTGTGTGCTGTTCTGAGTAGCATGATGAAATCTTGTGCCATCCTCCTTTATCTTGCATGGGATGCAAATCATCCCTTGGTCCAGCATAAGGACACTGTACATGCTACCTGCCTGTTACTCACTTCGTCACCATCTCAATTACCAGATTAAAAAAATAGTATTGAATGTGTATGGTTTGGCATTATCCATGGTTTCAGGCATTCACTGTGGTTCTTGGAACATAGCCTCTGCAGATATGGGAGGGTTGCTGTATGCAAATGGAGTTATGTGCAATTTCAGAGTCATCTCTTCTAAATATAGACTATGTATACATGCTCTGGCTTAGTATTCTTCAATATTTTCTAATCAACTATCTTATTACAGAAGTACCTCATTTAAAAAGCAACATATCTTAACTCAAGTCTTATGATTCTTATTTATCCCAGGTTTTAAATTTAATGCATATTCAATGCTTTGCTAGGCTCCAATATTTGATGTCTTTACTTTTTACTTGGAAGGCACTAGGGTCATCTTTTATTACTGATTTCTTGCTTCCTAATGTTCACTATCAAATTAATTTAATTTATGTGTATCCATGCATGATTCATTTCTTATTTCTAAGAAAAAGCATATTTCAAAGCAGGTCAGACATTGGTAAATTACATGTATGCTGCAATAATTTAATATGACTGCTTAATAAAGAAAGGACTGCTATAAAAATCATTCCCTCAAACCTCTGGAGAATTTAGTTTAGTGGTAGAAGCAGAAATTTTTCCTCCCAGGTTGCTGGTATATTTATGAAATGGATAGTCAAAGCCATTTTGAAATGTCATTTATTCTATTCCTTTTATGTTTGGGAAATTTCTTTTTTTAAATAACATGTTTGTATTGACAGAAATTAATTTGGCACTTGTGAAAGGTGCTTCAAGGATAGTACTATGAGTTGTTTTTAAGCTTTCTTATTCTCTTGAACAACTCATATTGTCATGAGCGCCATAGAGGGAAATAGCCTCGTATTTGTTTTTCTCTGCACCTTACAGAGCTGTCTTTGAGATCAAAAAGATTCCTGTGTGAGAGGAGGCTCATGGAGTGCAGGACGAACAGGCAGCTAATGCCAAACAGGCAGGGGAGTCTGATTGTGAAGACCAACTTCCAAGTAACCAAAAATATCAGCAGCTGACATAGGGAAACAAGCATTACAGGATTATAGAGTTTTGAAGTCCAATCTCAGTTAGAGAAAACCTAGCCTGACATTTGTATTTCACAACTGATTATACTGAAAAGGAGAGAGTATCCAAGACCTCAAAGTCAATTGCAGAAAAAGAAAAGTTTATTAAAATAATGACGAATAATGCCACCAGAAACCGTTTGAGTTCTGGTCTAAGCCAGAACAAAAATTAGGTGACATATTCACCAGTAAGCGCTAACTATAGGCGGGAAAGGGCTTCAAGATGCTAAGTAGAGGAAAACAGCCAAGAGTCAAGAATCTTTAAAAAAACAAAAAAAAGGAAATGAGATTCATCATATTATTATTTTTATTTATGGCTACAAGAATATTAAGAATGAATTAGAGAAACAGTCACTGAAAACGTATAAAAACTTTTCTACTAGGACATATTTTATTCTACTTAGGAACGATTTTCACCAAAGTGTCTCTGGTCTCCCTGGTGACTTCCAGGGAGTTGGATTCAGCAAGAAATCTATGAAAAGATGACTCAGGAGGAAATACCCATTAAGATAGGATCCTTTATGAACAGGACACAAAATGTATTTGCCAACTTTACACTTTAGTTCATGGTATGATACCCAGTATTAACTCTGGTACCATTTCTAGCTTAACCAGTTATGAAGTTGAGACTATGATTCTAAAACACTTATGAAGTTGAGACTATGATTCTAAAACAAACCTCATCCAAGCAAATATATTATAAATTTGAATCTACAAATTAGGATAAATACAGTATAATAGTGTAAAACTACAAGTTACACACACAACAAAAAATGTCCCCAGAATTAGCTCAAAATTTCATAGAAGGAAACTTAAATTGCCATATTTACCAGAATGTAGGTAAATATTTGCCTCCATTGACAATTGGTGCAAATATTTAAACAGCATAGGTACCTGTTTACTTAAAAGGTTGGCGTTGATTCCCTTGTTACTATAGGAGATAGTTAAAGTTGATTTCATGCTCTAACCAAAAGCTTTCATATCTCTACTCTTGGGAGGAGTGGATGAATTCTACTACTGAAAGCTAGGGAGTTCTCTATGTGATCAGGCCCTATCAATATGTTTGTTTGAATCATTTCTAACAATGTTAGTAGTTACTCTAGGTAACCAGGAATTGTTTTATTTTTTGGATATTGTACACATTTACTCTGGCACATGCACCAGAATTCAAGGGAGAAAACAATATAAAATTAGCAACTAGGTGCTTTGGTATGTATCTTAAGTGGACTAGTCACTATTTCCTGGAAATTCATACTAGTTTACACTTACATTAATTGCACACTCTGTTCTGGATGCTTAGAACACCCTTTCTTTTCCCAACAATGCATTTCTCTTTACCTCCTGAAGACTCAATTTCCTTTATCTTTCCTTCAGTATTAGAGAAAACTATATGTAGACTATACATATGTTAAATGGCAAACTGCTTTGTCATTTAACAACATGTGGAGATTATCTCATATTCTATCATATTCTATTAGCATATATAGATGTATTTTTAATGTACTACAAAGTTTTCCATTACATTACATAAAACAATTTATTCAACCAGTCCCTTATTGGCACTATTAGTAGTGTCCAGTTTGTGCAATAACGAAAAAGGCTGCAAAAGATTGTAAACTGGTGTATCTTTATGTGTGTGTCTTTGAACATATGAAATTATAGCTAGAAATTGCTGTGTTTAAAGGGCATATTTATTTTAAATTTTGGTACCAATTTCCAAATTGCTCTATCAAGGGCTTACAACAACAGAAATAGGATTTACGAATGTTTCTTTGCCCATCCCAGAGCCAACACCCTACTATCAAACTTGGTTTATCTTTGTACATCTGACTAGTGAAAAGTAGCATATTATTCTTAGTTTTTTAAAAATATGAGTCATTTAGATTCATTTTCTAGACTTTCTAAGGTTTTGTGTTCTATGTTGAACCACTTCAACCCATTTTCAGAAATTCATGCACAGTTTGATAATATAAATATTTATTAATAATCTAACCTACAATCAGAATTTTTATTTTACTTTATTTTCTTTCTCACACTCTGTCTGCATCTTTTGTATTTATCTTTGTTAAACCTTCTCTTGTTTGTTTCAGCCATTCTGCCAGCCTGTGTCGTGATGCCATCATCCACTGCATTAATTCCCCTCCCAGCCTTGTGCTCGCATCCTTCCATAAGAGCAACTGTCATTTTCTTCATTCAGATTTCTGGCCTTATGTGCTGTGGCCAGAGCCCATCCAGTTGACATGCTGTGGCCCTCAACTGAGGCCTTGCCCATCCTGACAGAATATCCCACGTGGCCTCTTATGCCCACCTCTAAGCTCTGAAACATGCTTGGGAGAAATCTCCTGCATAGGAACCATAAACGGAGATGTTTCTGCAGTATTTAAATGAGAGTTGTTTACCCCCACCTCTCACCACTCATCGTGCCTTCTCCTGGTTGTTTTAGTCAGCTGTATAATCAATCCTGATGAGTCATATCTTCACTACTGAGGGAAAGGGAATGGGAGAAAAGCTGAGGGAAACAGCTTCCTGATTTAGTTTATAAATCCACTGACTAAATGAACAGACACTCTTGGTTTGTTTTTCCACCAACTCACACTTGAATGTTATGGAGTCATCTGATTTATCAAATACATTCACATTTTTTATTTCCTTTAAAGTGGCAGCTTTACTTAATAAAAAATAAAAACTGATCATCAATTGAATAAACCTAATTCAACTCTCCTTGCCCTTTTCTTCATGACTTACTATGGTCATCTTATTTTCATCTGCAGATGATTCAAACTTATTGTAATTCCTTCATATCCTTCCAAATCTTTTCCCCGAATCTTTTTAATTTAGGAGTTCTATCTAGACACACCCAGAGAGCTGGGTCTCAGGGCCCAGGAGATGTCCAAATCCCCTCTCCAGAGGGCAAAAGTATAGGGTAGGCAGGAAATGATCTACTTCTTTAAAATCACAGCATGTCTAGACTTATGCCCAAATACATCGGTTCATGATAAAGTAGTAAGTAGGACTTTTGTGGAAAAATACATGGTAGAGAAAACAACACAGAAGCTTACATCCTTTGAAAATTGGACATTGCATAGGGTTCAGGAATTGTCTAGCCACAGGTTGTTTACATGTGGTCTGAGCATTTTCTTAATGTGATCCTGTACTTAAGTGTATATAGGTTCAGCCAGAAAAGAGAAAGATGAACATCAAATTGTTGCAATGCCAGAAGAAAATTATAGGGTGTTTCCATGTTTGAAAGATCACTAGTTTTCACCATTGGTTTGGAGCAATGAATTATCCATAAATAAAAACCTTAGAGATCTCTGACCAAAAACATATACTTTGTTTACAAAAAGTACAAGTTCAATGAGTAGCCACTCCTATCAAAAAGATTAAGTGTACTCAATTTGAAAAAAAAGTTAGAGAAACTAAAAGCACTGAAGTAGCTTTGGAAATTTTCTGCCAACATATTCTAGAGTTTTCTTTCCCATACTGACTTACTTTATAACCAAAAAAAAAAAAAAAAAAAAAAAGAAGAACTTTTGTTTTTGTTTTTGCTTTGTTTCGTTTTGAGACAGGGTCTTGCTCTGTTGCCAAGGCTGAAGTGCAGTGATGTGATCACTGTAATTCCAGATTCCTGGGATAAAGTGATCCTTCCACCTCAGCCTCCCAAATAGCAAGGACTACAAGTATATGTCACCACTCTGAGCTAATACTTTTTCTTATTTGTAGAAACGAGGATCTCACTATGTTGCCTAGGCTGCTCCAACTCCCAGCCTTAAGAGATCCTCCCACCTGAGCCTCCCAAAGAGCTTGGCTTACAGGTATGTGCCACCTTGCCTGGACAGAAAAAGCTTTTAATAACTAATTCTATTTAGGAAAGTCTGTAAATAATGATGGCTTTCATTTATTGACTGCTTACTCTGTGCAAGACACTATACTAAGAAGTTTATATGCATCATCTCATATGATCTTCAAAATAACCCTGTACATTGGTCAACACTGGCCCCACAAATCTATGACAAATAGAAATTCAACACAATTGACAACTCAAAAGTTTATTTCTGACACACAAAAGTTTATTCTAATCCAGTGTGGGTCAGGTAAATTTCCAGGGTAGTCATCCTCAGATTTCACATCACTGCAATACAAAACAGCTAAACATTGCACCGCAGCTTTCCAATTCTTTGGACTAGAAGTGGCACACATCACTTTTATTAACAGCCCACTGACCAGAATTACTTGTATGTCTAAATGTAACTGCAAAGGAGGTGGGAAATGTGAGGAAGCACATGGATATTTACTGAGCAGTATGTTTTCTATATTCTATAGAGTAGGCATTATCTCCATTTTATAGATAAAGAAACTGAAGTGTATCTATAAATTTACAGCTACAGAGAAGCAGATCTCTAATTCAAACAATAAACTGCATCAGCTGTTCAAATATTGGAACCACCTTTGTTTTGCTGATAGTGGTAAGGCTGCCTTACTTATCTTTGCATCTTATATAATAACTAGATAGAGATCAGCAAATGAATTTAATGTAGATATAATATGACTTTTTATGAATTGAATAATGTGATTATTTCTTAAACCCTCAATTATAAATAAAAGAGTCTCATACTTGTTATCTCTATAATCCCAAACACAGATCTCATACTAAGTGCTCAATTAGTAAGTATGGATTGGTTGATTGACTGAAACAATTTTCAGCTTCCCATTAATACTTTCCATTTGGACTAGTTATTTGTATTTTCACCTTCTAATGGCAGAGGTAAAATATCCTAAATAAAGCCAAAGACTTTTCTGGAAAAAGAAGAGAGTTATTTATTCTAATTTTTCTAGATTTACCTGATGATTTTCAACTTGGGTAAAGAAAAAAGCATTTTAAAGTTATTGAAAGCTGACACATACCACAGAGTGGTGGAAAAGAAAACATTGTTACAGCCAATCATTACGATTTTATATGATTTGGTTGTCTTCTTTTTAACATATTATTTTCAGTTTCTAGGACAGCCATAATTTTGCATGAGTTTGTACCAGATTTCTTTCTCTGCCTTTATGTATTTTTTAAACTTTCTATTCTTTTTAATATTCTTCTATCCTCTTATTTTGTTTTTGAAAGTTTCTTCATCTCTCTTCTGGTATGTTGTTTACCTTTTAAAATAATGTCCAATTTAGTATTTATATGCTATTTTGTTAAGGGTTTTTGTTGTTAACTGTTTCCTTCTTCTTGATTGTCCAGATGTTTTCACTTTACAGCTTTAACTGGACCTCCTTTTACCTCTAATATCCCTGACACTGTTCTTAGCATGACTACATACTCAAGTGATGCTTAAGTGGACTTGTAGGATGGTAGCATCAAGTCTATTTACAATCTCAGTCCTAATTTATGTGTCTTTTTTTTTTTCAGTTTTCCATTATAATGGGTTTTTTGTCCTTTATTCTGTTCTTCCAAAGAGATCACACATTTTCTCTAACTTCCCATTCTTAATTATGTAATGCGTTTAACACCCGGTTTGTGATATAACTTTACCCGTCTGTTTCTGTATAACTTCTATATAATTGTGTGTTGATGAAGGATATGTTTTTCATTTCTTTTTCAATTATGTATCTTTATATAAATTCATCTATTGATAATTAAGCATTTTAAATAAAATGAGCAGATAACCAAACCTGTTAAGCATAAGCTGTTTTGTTATTATTGTTTTTATATTCAAGAGTAATTAAAATCGAAGACATTAGTTATATCATGAGTTTCTTTTTGTCCAATGGATTACTTTCTTAAAAATTGTCAAGCTAATTACTAGGTAATTCAGCATTGACAAAATAATTGTTATAAAAATAAGTTTGGGTAGCTGTCAAGATAGCCAAATAGAAACAACTCTGATATGCAGCTCCCAGCAAGATCAATGCAGAAGGCAGGTGATTTCTGCATTTCCAACTGAGGTACCCAGCTCTTCTCATTGGGAGTGGTTAAACAACGGGTACAGCCCACGGATGGCGAGCCTAAGCAGGGTGGGGCATCCCTCACCCAGGAAGTGCAAGGGGTCAGGGAACTCCCACCCCTAGTCAAGGGAAGCCGCGAGGAACTGTGCCTTGAGGAACTGTGCATTCTGGCCCAGAAACTAAGCTTTTCCATGGTCTTCGCAACCCACAGACCAGGAGATTCCCTTGGTTGCCTACACTACCAGGGCCCTAGGTTTCAAGCACAAAACTGGGTGGCCATTTGGGCAGACACCAAGCTAGCTGCAGGAGATTTTTTTCATACCTCACTGGCGCCTGGAATGCCAGCAAGACAGAACCGTTCACTCCCCTGGAAAGGTGGCTGAAGCCAGGGAACTAAGTGGTCTAGCTCAGTGGATCCCACCCCTAGGGAGCCCTGCAATCTAAGATCCACTGGCTTGAAATTCTCGCTGCCAGCACAGCAGTCTGAAGTTGACCTGGGATGCTCGAGCCTGGTGGAGGGAGGAACGACTGCCATTACTGAGGCTTGAGTAGGCAGTTTTCCTCTCATAGTGTAAACAAAACCACGAGGAAGTTCATACTGACTGGGGCCCACTGCAGCACCACAAAGCTGCTGTAGCCAGAATGCCTTTCTAGATTCCTCCTCCCTGGGCAGGGTATCTCTGAAAGAAAGGCAGCAGCCCCATTAAGGGGCTTATAGATAAAACTCCCATCTCCCTGGAACAGAGCACTTGGGGGAAGGGGTGACTGTGGGTGCAGCTTCAGCAGACTTAAACATTCCTGCCTGCTGGCTCTAAAGAGAGCAGTGGATCTCCCAGCATAGAACTGGAGCTCTGCTAAGGGACAGACTGCCTCCTCAAATGGGTCCCCAACCCCCGTGCCTCCCGACCCGGAGACACCTCCCAGCAGGGGTCAACAGACACGTCATACAGGAGAGCTCGGGCTGGCATCTGGCAGGTGCCCCTCTGAAATGAAGCTTCCAGAGGAAGGAACAGGCAGCAATCTTTGCTGTTCTGCAGCCTCCACTAGTGATACCCAGGCAAACAGGGTCTGGAGTGGATCTACAGCTAACTCCAGCAGACCTGCTGCAGAGGGGCCTGACTGTTAGAAGGAAAGCTAACAAACAGAAAGGAATAGCATCAACATCAACAAAAAGGATGTCCACACAAAAACCCCATCCAAAGGTCACTGGCATCAAAGACCAAAGGTAGATAAATCCACAAAGATGAGGAAAAACCAGCGCAAAAAGGCTGAAAATTCCGAAAACCAGAATGCCTCTTTTCCTCCAAAGGATCACAACTCCTTGCCAGCAAGGAAACAAAACTGGGTGGAGAATGAGTTTGACAAATTGACAGAAGTAGTCTTCAGAAGGGGGTAATAACAAACTCCTCCAAGCTAAGGGAACATGTTCTAACCCAATGCAAGGAAGCTAAGAACTTGAAAAAAGGTTAGACAAATTGCTAACTAGAATAACCAGTTTAGAGAAGAATATAAATGACCTGATGAAGCTGAAAAACACAGCATGAGAACTTTGTGAAGCATATACAAGTATCAATAATCAAATCGATCAAGTGGAGGAAAGGATATCAGAGATTGAAGATCAACTTAGCAAAATAAAGCATGAAGACAAGATTAAAGAAAAAAAGAATGAAAATGAATGAACAAAGCCTCCAAGAAATATGGGACTATGTGAAAAGACCAAACCAATGTTTGATTGGTGTACCTGAAAGTGATGAGAATGGAACCAAGTTGGAAAACACTCTTCAGGATATTATCCAGGAGAACTTCCCAACATAGCAAGACAGGCCAACATTGAAATTCAGGAAACACAGAGAACACCACAAAGATAATCCTCGAGAAGAGCAACCCCAAGACACATAATCATCAGATTGACCAAGGTTGAAATGAAGGAAAAAATGTTAAGGGCAGCCAGAGAGAAAGATCGGGTTACCCACCAAGGGAAGCCCATCAGACTAACAGCTGACCACTCTGCAGAAACCCTACAAGCCAGAAGAGAGTTGGGGCCAATATTCAACATTCTAAAAGAAAACAATTTTCAACCCAGAATTTCATATCCAGCCAAATTAAGCTTCATAAGTGAGGGAAAAATAAAATCCTTTACAGACAAGCAAATGCTGAGGGATTTCATTACCACCAGGCCTGCCTTACAAGAGCTCCTGAAGGAAGCACTAAACATGGAAAGGAAAAACTGGTACCAGTCACTGCAAAAACGTACCAAATTGCAAAGGCCATTGACACCATGAAGAAACTGCATCAACTAATGGGCAAAATAACCACTTAGCATCATAATGATAGGATCAAATTCACACATAACAATATTAACCTTAAATGTAAATGGGCTAAATGGCCCAATTAAAAGACACAGACTGACAAACTGTGTAAAGAGTCAAGACTCACTGGTGTGCTGTATTCAGGAGACCCATCTCATGTGCAAAGACACACATAGGCTCAAAATAAAGGGATGGAAGAATATTTACCAAGCAAATGGAAAGCAAAACAAACAAACAAACAACAACAAGAAAAAAAAACAGGGGTTGCAATCCTAGTCTCTGATAAAACAGACTTTAAACCAACAAAGATCAAAAAAGATGAAGAAGGGCATTACATAATGGTAAAATGATCAATGCAACAAGAAGAGCTAATTGTCCTAAATATATATGTACCCAATACAGGAGCACCCAGATTCATAAAGCAAGTCCTTAGAGACCTACAAAGAGAATTAGACTTCCACACAACAATCGTGGGAGACTTTAACACTTCACTGTCAATATTAGACAGATCAATGAGACAGGAAATTAACAAGGATATTCAAGACTTGAACTCAGATCTGGAGCAAGTGGACCTAATAGACATCTATAGAACTCTCCACCCCAAATCAATAGAATATACATTCTTCTCAAAACCACATCGCACTTATTCTAAAATTGACCACATAATTGGAAGTAAAACACTCCTCAGCAAATGGAAAATAATGGAAATCATAACAGTCTCTCAGACCACAGTGCAACCAAATTAGAACTCAAGATTAAGAAATTCACTCAAAACTGCACAACTATGTGGAAACTGAACAACCTGCTCCTGAATGACTACTGGGTAAATAATGAAATTAAGGAAGAAATAAAGAAGTTATTTGAAACCAATGAGAACAAAAACACAATGTACCAGAATCTCTGGGACACAGCTAAAGCAGTGTTTAGAGGGAAATTTATAGCACCATATGCCCACAGGAGAAAGTGGGAAAGATTTAAAATCAACACCCTAACATCACAATTAAAAAAACTAGAGAAGCAAGAGCAAATAAAAAGCTAGCAAAAGACAACAAATAACTAAGATCAGAGCAGAACTGAAGGAGATAGAGACACAAAAACCCTTCAAACAATCAATGAATCCAAGAGCTGTTTTTTTGAAAAGATTAACAAAATAGATCACTAGCAAGACTAATAAAAAAGAAAAGAGAGAAGAATCAAAGGGACACAATAAAAAATGATAAAGGGGACATCACCACTGATCCCAGAGAAATACAAACTACCATCAGAGAATACTACAAACACCTCTATGCAAATAAACTAGAAAATCTAGAAGAAATGGATAAATTCCTGGACACATACACCCTTCCAAGTCTAAACCAGGAAGAAGTCGAATCCCCAAAAGTTCTGAAATTGAGGCAGTAATTAATAGCCTACCAACCAAAAAAAGTCCAGGACCAGATGGATTCACAGCCGAATTCTACCAAAGGTACAAAGAGGAGCTGGTACCATTCCTTCTGAAACTATTCCAAACTATAGAAAAGGAGGGACTGCTCCCTAACTCATTTTATGAGGCCTGCATCATCCTGACACCAAAACCTGACTGAGACACAACAAAAACAGAAAATTTCAGGCCAATATCCCTGATGAACATCGATGTAAAAATCCACAATAAAATACTGGCAAACCAAATCCAGCAGCACATCAAAAAGCTTATCCATCACAATCAAGTCACCTTCATCCCTGGGATGCAAGGCTGGTTCAACATATGCAAATCAATAAATGTAATCCATCACATAAACAGAACCAATGACACAAACCGCATGATTATCTCAGTAGATGAAGAAAAGGCCTTCAATAAAATTCAACACCCCTTCATGCTGAAAACTCTCAATAAACTAGATATTGATGGAATGTATCTCAAAATAATAAGAGCTATTTATGACAAACCCACAACCAATATCATACTGAATGGGCAAGACCTGGTAGCATTTCCTTTGAAAACTGGCACAAGACAAGAATGTCCTCTCTCACCACTCCTATTCAACATAGTATGGGAAGTTCTAGCCAGGGCAATCAGGCAAGAGAAAGAAATAAGTGGTATTCAAATGGAAAGAGAGGAAGTTGAATTGTCTCTTTGCAGATGACATGATTATATATTTCAAAAACCCCATCATCTCAGCCCAAAATCTCCTTAAGCTGATGAGCAACTTCAGCAAAGTCTCAGGATACAAAATCAATGTGCAAAAATCACAAGCATTCCTATGCCAATAATAAACAGTCAAATTATGAGTGAACTCACATTCACAATTGCTACAAAGAGAATAAAATACCTAGGAATACAACTTACAAGGGATGTGAAGGACCTCTTCAAGGAGAACTACAAATCACTGCTCAAGGCAATAAGAGAGGACACAAACAAATGGAAAAACATTCCATGCTCATGGATAGGAAAAATCAATATCGTGAAAATGCCATATTGCTCAAGGTAATTTATAGATTCAGTGCTATCCCCATCAAGCTACCATTGACTTTCCTCACAGAATTAGAAGAAAACTGCCTTAAATTTCATATGGAATTTGAAAAAAACCTGGATAGCCAAGACAATCCTAAGCAAAAAGAACAAAGCTAGAGGGATCACACTACCTGACTTCAAACTATACTACAAGGCTACAGTAATCAAAACAGCATGGTAATGGTGCCAAAACAGATATATAGACCAACGGAACAGAACAGAGGCCTCAGAAATAATGTCACACATCTACAACAATCTGATCTTTGACAAACCTGACAAATACAAGCAATGGGGAAAGCATTCCATATTTAATAAATGGTGTTGGGAAAACTGGCTAGCCATGAGCAGAAAACTGAAACTGGACCCCTTCCTTACACCTTATACAAAAAGTACCTAAAGATGGATTAAACACTTAAATATAAGACCTAAAACCATAAAAACCCTAGAAGAAAACCTAGGCAATACCATTCAGGACATAGGCATGGGCAAAGACTTCATGACTAAAACAACAAAAGCAATGGCAACAAAAGCCAAAATTGATAAATGGGATACAATTAAACTAAAGAGCTTCTGCACAGCAAAATAAACTATCATCAGAGTGAACAGGCAACCTAGAGAATAGGATAAAATTTTTGCAATCTATCCATCTGACAAAGGGCTAATATCCAGAATCTACAAGGAACTTAAATAAATTTACAAGAAAAAAAAAACTCACAAAAAGTGGATGAAGGATATGAACAGACACTTCTCAAAGAAGACATTTATGCAGCTAACAAACATAAGAAAAAAAGCTCATCATCACTGGTCATTAGAGAAATGCAAGTCAAAACCACAATGAGATACCATCTCACACCAGTTAAAATGGCAAACATTAAAAAGACAGGAAACAACAGATGCTGGAGAGGATGTGGAGAAATAGGAATGCTTTTACACTGTTGGTGGGAGTGTAAATTAGTTCAACATTGTGAAAGACAGTGTGGCGATTCCTCAAGGATCTAGAAACAGAAATAGCATTTCACCCAGCAATCCTATTACTGGGTATATACCAAAGGATTATAAATCATTCTACTATAAAGACACATGCACATGTATGTTTATTGCAGCACTATTCACAATAGAAAAGACTTGGAACAAATCCAAATGCCCATCAATGATAGACTAGATTAAGAAAATGTGGCACATATATACCATGGAATACTATGCAGCCATAAAAAGGGATGAGTTCATGTCCTTTGCAGGGACATGGATGAAGCTGGAAACCATTATTATCAGCAAACTAACACAGGAGCAGGAAACCAAACACTGCATGTTCTCACTCATAAGTGGGAGCTGAACAATGAGAACACATGGACACAGGGAGGGGAACATCACACACTGGGGCCTGTTGCGGGGTGAGGAGCTAGGGGAAGGATAGCATGAGGAGAAATACCTAATGTAGATGACAGGTTGATGGGTGCAGCAAACCACCATAGCATGTATATACCTATGCAACAAACCTGTACGTCCTGCACATGTATCCCAGAGCTTCAGTAAAATAATAATTTTAAAAATTATATAATATATGCAATTAGAAATATTTATTACAAAAGTATAATTTTTGAAATGAACAAAATTCTGTTTAGCAAAGAATTAACTTTATCCAAAGAGAGGACTGATTGACCTTTGGGAAGTAAGCTGTAAATGCTTAGAATTATTCAAATGATGGAAATCTCTCCCCTGTCAACATAACTGAAGGTTTATGCTAATGAGATGACTCAAGGTGGGGGCTGGCAGTGCCAGAAAGACCAACCCAGTGGTTAAAGGTTTGGAATTTGAGCCACATGAAACAGCCTCTAAGGAGGGAGAGACTCTAAGGAGGGAGAGGGTGGAGATTGAGCTCAACCATGTGTGCAATAACTCAATCAATACTGCCTACGTAATGAAGCCTCAGTCAATACTCTGGACACTGATGCTTGGTCAAGCTTCTGGAGTTGACAATATTCTGTTTTTCTACATATGAATACCAGAAGGGTAATACATCCCTAAGAACACCCCTGTGCATTTGGGAGCCTGCAACACTCACATTCAACTTTCCGCATCTCTTTTTTTTTTTTCTGGTTCTGAATTTTTATCCTTTTCCTATAATAAAAAATAATTATAAGTACAGCAAAATTAAAAAGTTTTTAAAATTTTTTTAACAAATATTTCTTGGGTACCTACTAAACCTCAGGCATTATGTTGGGGACTGAAGTCACATTAGAGAAAACAGACAAAATGCAGACTCTCACAGAGCTTACATTTTGGTCTGGAAGAAAGAAAATAAAAAGCAAAGTAAACAGAATTATAAAAGATTGTAAGTTGCAAAATCATGAGATTTTTAAAAGCACAACTTGAGACACATATACTCTCGATAGCAGTCAGGAACTATTTCTGTGAGGCAGTCATATTCACACTGCTGTCTAGTGGATGAGAAGGTTCTCAAAGTGGGGAAGAGCAGGAGGTCTACAAAGGCCTTGAGGGGGATCAATTCAGTATGTTTGTACAGTAGAGAGATGGCTGCTGTGATATAGGGCCAAAGCAGGGGATCAGGATTAACCAGGGAGGGGGCAGAATCACATCAAGTGTGAAATGTAGGCAGAGGCCAGGTAACACACAACCTTGTGGTTTAAATTTTATTATGTTAGATATCGGAAGACTTTAAAAGGTTTTAAGCAGGGAAGTAGCATGAGTCTACTTACGTTTCCATCAAAATATATTTATTAAGTGCCTACTGTGTGCCAGGCATGGGTTTAGACACTGGGGACATAGCAGTGAAAAAAATAGACACAAATATCAGGTGGCATAGAAATTTCATTATAGTGTTTTAAGAATATCCTAGTGATTGCTGAGTGGAGAAGGGATCAGGGCAGCCAAGACTATGAAACGACCAATAAGAAATTTCTCACCAGATTCTAATAGACAGATGATGAATGCAGGTCTCCAGTTGAATGACTCACCTAGCCTGGTATGATTGTATGAATAAGATGATTTGAATATACATTCATTGTCTTTTAAAATCCAACCAGTATAAAGTGATATACAACAAAGAATGCACAATAATCATTAAATCAAGATATATTATATACAAATATAAATTCCAGATGGATTAAAAATCTTAACATAGATAACAACCATAAAATACAGAGGAATATTTTTTCAATTCTGAGGCTCAGAAAGCCTTTCTAAGCATAGCCTGAAACCCGGAAACAATAAAGGAAAAAAATGAAAAGTTTAACTACATAAAAATAAAAAGTCTTGCCAGGCACAATGGCTCACATCTTTAACCCAGCACTTTAGGAGATTAAGGCAAGAGGATTGATTGAGGTCAGGAGTTTAAGACCAGCCTGGGCCACATAGTGAGACCCTGTCTCTGCAGAACATTTTTAAAAAATGAGCCAGATATAGTGGTGTGTGCCTGTGGTCCTAGCTACTCAGGAGGCTGAGGCAGGAGGATCACTTGAGTCAAGTGGTTCGATGTTACATGAGCTGTAATTGTGCCACTGCACTTCAGCCTGAGCAACAGAGCAACACTCCATCTCTAATATATATATATATATATATATATATATATATATAATAAAAATAAACAACTCTGAAAGGCAAAAATCTCATAAATCTAGTTTAAAACACAGCAAAACCTGGGGGGTGGGGAGAAGCTGGCAAAATGCATATAAGGCATTAATAGATAATACAGAAAGCCTCCAAGAAATCAATACAAAACATTTTTAGAAGTCCATTTTAACTTCTGTCAACATTAGCAGGACATCTAATTTGAATGCCCACTACTGTGCTCATTTGAGAAAGTTCAATAAATATCTTTCTCATGCCTAACATGTACTAAGGGCTAGAGAGATCAATATAAACACAACAGATGTGTACCACTCTCTCAGGTAATTTACAGTTTGGATTTGATTCTTACATGATAAAAGCATTCCATTATAGGATCATCTCTCTGTGCCCCCAGTACTAATAAATAATTCTAATCCATTTGTTTATTTATTTCTCCATAGTTCTATAATGTTTTCCATTGTTTTGGAAATATTATAATTCTCATGCTACAGGGTCCCACAATGGGGTAATGTATATTTTTAAGGAATATTTCCTGTTTCTTAATTCATCATACTTTTAACCAACTTATTGGGCTCACATTCTGTACCAGGCTGTAATATATGCTAGGACTATAAAGGTCAGTAAAGGTGATTCCTGTTCTCAGGGAATTTACAGCCTAGGGGGAACAAAGACTAATTTATCAGGAAGCACAGAATGGCGGATGCATGGTCTCATAGAGGAACATATGGAACTGGATAGGAACAGAGAGGGGCCATCCAAATCAGACTCAGAGTAAGGAAAGGACATGGAGGCTTCTGGGTTGACGGCGGTAAAATTTCATAAAATCTCTGGGTTTCAGCCAAGTGAAGAAGGGGAGGGGCCTCCTCAGCAGAGGGACTAGAAAGTGCCAAGGCAGGAGTGAAGCAACATGATGTGCCTGGAAAATCTCTAGAAAGTGAAGTGTTTATGACAATCAGGGGCAGTAGATAAGGTTAGAAGGCAGACAAGGAAGCTCTGCTGAGGATTTAAAAATTATTCTGAAAGCTATGGGGAGCCACTGAAGAAATTTAAGCAGGGGTTTAAATTCCTTTAAATTTAATAATGACTACCCTGAAAACAGTGTGGAAAAGATAATTAGGTGGTAATTGCATAAATCCATCTTAAAAGTGATGAGAACTGAATGAAAGCAGGCTGGATCTCCTGTTATGAATCCAGCAGAAAAATTTAAAACATAGTTGATGACCTATTGGAGGGGAGGGATGGAAGGATAAATGAAAGAGATGGGTTCAGGATGGCTCCAAGTTTTCTAACCTGGATGCTGCAGTGAATAATGGTTCCATTCATGAAGATAAGGCATATAAGAAGAGCAAGTTTGGAGATAAATAGGATAAACTCCAGCTGGTCATATTGGATTTCAGGTGAATTGACTATCTAACTGAGTATGTCCAGCAAGCTAGTGAGTATGTGGGTCAGGAGCTCAGGAAAGACGACTGCACTGAACATTAAGATTTGTTACTGGCCTAGTGCGGTAACTCACGCCTGTAATCCCAGCACTTTGGGAGGCCAAGGCAGGCAGATAATGAGGTTAAGAGATCAAGACCATCCTGGCCAACATGGTGAACCCCGTCTCTACTAAAAACACAAAAATTAGCTGGGCATGGTGGCGTGCGCCTGTAGTCCCAGCTACTCGGGAGGCTGAGGCAGGAGAATTGCTTGAACCTGGGAGGTGGAGGTTGTAGTGAGCTAAGATCACGCTACTGCACTCCGGCCTGGTGACAGAGAGAGAAGCTGTCTCAAAAAAAAAAAAAAAAGATGTTTTACCAAATAAGTTGTAACAGAAACCATGGGTTAATATGAGATCACTCAGGGAGAAGATGTGGAATGCAAAGAATAGGTATATTAAAAGGTAGTCCTGAGAAGCCAATTGAGAGGGAGTGGAGGAGAAGAAAAAGAAAAAGAGGAGTCAGAGGGAAATGAGAATATTCAGAAACCTGTAATGACACAAATCCAATGAAAGTTTTAGGATGTGTCACTGATATATTGCAAGGTACAGCTAAAATATAAATTTGTCTCTGAGCAACGTCCTTTAGTTCCACAGATTTAAGTGGATAAGTAACCAGATAATTAGAATAGAATGTATGTTAGGTGAGTTTACGATGGGGTAAGGTACATACCTATGCGAGCCCACAGAAAGGCTGTAAAGTTGTTAATGTTGTGTGCTGCTATTGTTGGTTTCTGAAAAAAGTGATGCCCAAAACAGACGTGAAGGAAAAAATTGAGTTATTTTAGTGAGGTGTTGATGGAAGATAGAAAAAGCTAATCCAGGAAGAGAAAATATATTCAAAGACCCCAAGGCATGAAAGGATATGATTAGAACAGAGTGGTAAGAAGGACATTAGCAGAGGTCAGATTGTGCAGGATCTTGTGAACTTAGGTAACGTATTACTCGTATGTAGATGATTCCCAAGTGTTTATGTATATACAGTCTCTAACTCTTTCTAAACCTCTATTTTGTCTTCCAATTACCTTCTAAAATTGTTCATCTGTTAGTCTCAAAATATATAAAAGCTAATTATGCTTTAGTAATAATCCTGTGGACTCATGAACCAGGCTGCCTTTATTTGATCCCTGCTCTTTCACCTAACACTGTATTGAACTTAGCCCAGTTACTTAGCCTTTCTATGTACTGGTACCTCATCTATTTGGTGGGGATAATGATAAGAACTACTTCATAGGATTTTAATGAACATTAAATGAGTTAATACATGCAAAGTGATTAAAACAGTGTCTGGCAGAGAGTGAGCCACAATAATTATGTATAAAACTAAGTATATCAACATTTCTGAAACTTTGTATTTCTATATTTACTCTCCATATCAATGGCTCACTATCTTCCAGTCATACAGGTTGGAATCTTGATGTCACCCACTAGAATGTGAGCTCCATGAGGGTTGGGAGTATGCCTACCTTGTTGTTGGCACCATCTAGAGTGTGCTTCACACTGGAAGCTCAGTGAAAATTTGTTCAATAAATAAATGACTCATGATGATTCTCTGTCACTTACTCTTAAAATCTCAGCTGTCAAAACCTATTAATCCTACTTCTATAAGATCATTCACTTGTATGTCTTCTTCTTTGTCCACTGTCTCCACTTTCACTTTTTGGTTGAGTACTATAAGGCCACTATAAAGTCTTCTAACTGGCCTCTGTGTATCCATTTCCCTTTTCTACCCAGGCTCCCTGTCCTTCACACACACACACACACACACACACACACACACACACACACACACACACACATCTCCATGGACTCATTGCCACTAGATTCAGATTTTTAAAACAGTTTTGATCCAAATACAAACATGTTATCCTAGAACTCGAGGCTTTTTTTTTTTTTTTTTTTTTTTGAGAAGGAGTCTCACTCTGTCGCCCAGGCTGGAGTACAGTGGTGCGATCTTGGCTCACTGCAACCTCTGCCTCCCAGGTTCACGCCATTCTCCTGCCTCAGCCTCCCGAGTAGCTGGGAATACAGGCGCCCACCACCATGCCCCGCTAATTTTTTTTTGTATTTTTATTACAGATGGGTTTCACCATGTTAGCCAGATGGTCTCGATCTCCTGATCCCATGATCCACCCGCCTTGGCCTCCCAAAGTGCTGAGATTACAGGTGTGAGCCACCATGCTCAGCCAAGACCTTTTATAATATCACTCTAATCTACTTTCCCAGTATTGAGTTCTGAATTGGATCATAGAACTACAAGGGAAGCAAATACATAACATATATTTATTGCAATGTATGCTAAATTACAAACAATACAGTAAAGATGATATGTACTATCTTTTGAGAGACATTCCTGTAACTCTCTCTTAAGACTGGTGTAACTTAGAAATGTTTATAATAAAAGATAGTATTAGATGAACCTTGAGAGAAATGTAGAACTCAGATGAGCAGAACAGTAAGCAAAGTGTATAGATTCTAGGAAGGCAGAAAAAAGATGTAAATATAGAAATGTCTAGGGCATGTAGATATGAGATATTCAAGGAAGGCAGATAAGGAATCATGGGGTCTGAGCTATGATGGTAAAGTTCAGACAGGAGATAATTGAGGATATGTGGGTCCATGTTGACAGAAAGCTGTTTGGAGGCAAGAAAAGATAAGCACAGATTCAGATCTATTAAGTTCCAGGAGAAAAAGGTCCCAATAGAAATATTCAGTGAGAAAGGGCTTGAACTTAAGTTACTATTATGGGTTGAACAAGAAATTTGGGAGTCATCTAAACATAGAAGGTTGTTGTAATCACAACAAAGAGTGTGCCCATACTGAGGACATGAAAGATGAAAAGAATTCATAGTAGAAGACAGATTGGTAACAAAGAGAAAACCAATAAAGAGCAGTTTCATCTACATCAATGGAGAAAAAGAGATTTTAAAGGAAGAATCAACCGTGTTAAAATTATTGGGTAGAGGTGGAAGAAAATAAGCATTGGATGTGTCATTGATTTAAAGCCTATTGTCAATCTTGAAAAAAAAGAGGGTGCTAAGAAACTAAATTGCATCCATTCATTTCATAAATAACTATTGAGTATCTACTAAGTGCCAGCCACTGAAGTGGATACTAAAAATATAATAGGGAACAAAATAGATGGGGTCTTTAACTTCAGAAATCTTAAGATTGTGAAACAGACAACCAGATCGTTAGAATAGAATGTATAGATGGGGGGGGTCCCCTATGAAAGCCCACAGAAAGGCTGGAAAGTTGTTAACGTTGTGTGCTGCTATTGCTTTTTTCTGAAGGCAGTGACGCCCAAGGCTGACTTGGAGGATAAATTGGAGTGAGTTGAGTGAGGTGTTGATGGAAGAGAGAACAAAGGTAATCCAGGAACAGGAAAATATGTTCAAAGACCCAAGGCATGAAAGGAGGTGATCAGAAGACAGAGTGGAGAGACAGGACATGAGTAGAGGTCAGATTGTAGAAGGCCTTGTGAACTGAGCGTATTAGTTAGGGTTCTCTAAAGAACCTAATAAATTAGGACAGAACTAATAGGTTACATGTATATATGAAAGGGACTTTAATAAAGAGAATTGATTCACACGATCACAAGGTAAAGTCCCACGACAGGCAGTTTGCAAGTTGAGGGGCAAGGAAGCCAGTAGTGGATCAGTCTGGAGTCCCAAAACCTCAAAAGTAGGGAAGCTGACACTGTAGCCTTCAGTCTGTGACTGAAGGCCTGAGAGTCCCTGGAAAAAACACTGGTGTAAGTTCAAGAGTCCAAAAACCAAAGAACCTGGACTCTGATATTCAAGGTCAGGAAGCATCTAGCACAGGAGAAAGATGAAGGCCAGAAGACTCAGAATGTCTGCTAATTCTACCTTCTGCCTATTTTTTACTAGCTGCACTGGCAGCTGAGGAAATGGTGCCCACCCAGATGAAGGGTAGGTCTTCCTCTCCCAGTCCACTGACTCAAATGTTAATCTCCTCTAGCAACACCCTGGCAGACATACCCAGAAACAATACTTCAATTCAATCAATCCTTCAACCCAATCAAGTTGACATTTAATACTAACCATCACAAATCCACCCCTTGTCAACTTGAACCCATATAGATCTCCAAATAAAGACAATAATAAGGTCATAATTATGCCTAACATAATACAGCTATCTTTTGTACAACCAGAAGTGCACTAATCCTTAACCTAAATGTTATTACATAAAGTTAACAACACTTAATGCTGATATGGAGTCAATAAATCTTACGTTGCATGATAAAGGAAAAAGAAAGGAAGTAAAATGAAGATATTTTCTTAGTACAAGTACTTATATACACAAACATTTTCTTAACAATATAAGGAGGAAATATTCATGACAATTACAGTCCTCGTTTCTGCAACTGGTCATGTGGTCATAGCTGGTATTGACGACTATCTTCTTCTACTACCCATCCTGTATTCCCTTTGCCTTCAGCTAGCACCTCAGCAGGCATGGTTTTTCACCTGGTGGAGTGAACCAAACCTTCATTCCTGAAGAGTCTGGGCCGTTTGTAGTCCCTGCATGACTGGGTTTTTGTAGTTTCCCACTGACTTACTCACAGGGCATGGTAATACTAAGAGATGCCCGAAAAGATCTCCTGCATTCCACACATACAATTCCTTACCTCCATTGTGGAGTGGTAGACTTTCATCTTGATAGTCTAAGGTCAATCACCCCAACCAACACTCTAACTCCCTTCTTAGCCTGTTAATTTAGAAGTAAGTAGGAGGAACCCAACATGGCCAGGTGGCAATCTTTTTTTTTTTTTCTAAATAATTTTTATTTATTTATTTATTTATTTTTATTATTATTATACTTTAAGTTTTAGGGTACATGTGCACAATGTGCAGGTTTGTTACATATGTATACATGTGCCATGCTGGTGCGCTGCACCCATCAACTCATCATTTAGCATTAGGTATAACTCCCAATGCTATCCCTCCCCGCTCCCTCCACCGCACAACAGTCTCCAGTGTGTGATGTTCCCCTTCCTGTGTCCATGTGTTCTCATTGTTCAATTCCCACCTGTGAGTGAGAACATGTGGTGTTTGGTTTTCTGTCCTTGTGACAGTTTGCTGAGAATGATGGTTTCCAGCTTCATCCATGTCCTTACAAAGGACATGAACTCATCCTTTTTTATGGCTGTATAGTATTCCATGGTGTATATGTGCCACATTTTCTTAATTCAGTCTATCATTGTTGGACATTTGGGTTGGTTCCAAGTCTTTGCTATTGTGAATAGTGCCGCAAAGGTGGCAGTCTTAACTTCCAGTTTAGTGGAATCATTGTTGTGTCTCCTGGTGACAGCATTCCTCCCTCTGGAGTTAAGACCTCTAGGCCAGCAGAATGTCGGGTAACAGAAAGCAAGAATTTTGCTAGTGAGTCACTGGGGGTGATGGTGAGTGGTGTCACTTCAACTTCCACCCCTTCATTCCTGAACCCATGAATCCTGGCTATGGGAAAAACAGTACCATATATTGGATCCTAATTTAGAGCATACATAGCCTTCTGGAGAACTTTTCCTCAGCCCTGAAAAGCCCTGTCAACTACTTGGTGTTGTAATTGTGACTTCAAAAGGCCATTCCACCCATCTATCAATCCAGCTGCTTCAGGATGATGGGAAACATAGTAAGACCAGTTAATTCCATGAGCATGAGCCCATTGCTGTACTTCTTTAGCTGTAAAGTGAATGGCTTTGTCAGAGGCAATGCTGTGTGGAATACTATGATGGTGGATAAGGCATTTAGTGAGTCCACAGATGGTAGTCTTCGCAGAAGCATTGACTGCAGGATAGGCAAACTCACGTGGGGAGTAAATGTTTATTCCATTGAGGACAGACTGCTGCCCTTTCCATGATGGAAGAGGTCCAGTATAATCAACCTGCCACCAAGTAGCTGGATGATCACCCCAAAGAAAGGTGCCATATCAAGGGCTCAGTGTTGGTCTCTACTGCTGGCAAATTAAACACTCAGCAACGGCCATAGCCAGGTCAGCCTTGGTGAGTGGAAGTCCATGTTGCTAAGCCCATGTGCAACCTCCATCCCTGCCACCATGGCCACTTTGTCCATGGGCCCATTAGGCAATGACACGGGTAGCTGGGGAAAGAGGCTGAGCAGTGTTCACAGGATGAATCATCCTATTCACTTGATTATTAAAGTCCTCCTCTGTTAAGGTCATCCTTTGGTTAGCATTCACATGGGATACAAATATCTTCAGTTTTTGACCACTCAGAGAGGTCCATCCACATCCCTCTTCCCCAAATTTCTTTGTCACCAATTTTCCAATCATGTTTCTTCCAAGTCCCTGACCAGCCAGTGAAACCATTGGCTACAGCTCATGAATCAGTATATAATCACACATCTGGCCATTTCTCTTTCCAAGCAAAGTCACTGCTCAAAGTTCTGCCCACTGGGAAGATTTCCCTTGGCCACTTGTTCATCAGGAATGTCCTAGAAAGGGGCTGTAGTGCTGTAGCTGTCCACTTTCGGGTGGTGCCTGCATATCATGAATGGCCTTCTGTAAACCAGGCCCTAGTCTCCTCTTCCTCTGTCAACTGATCTTAGGAAACTCCCAATGAGGCCATCAGTGCAGGCTGGGGGAGAGAGGGCAGGGTGGCAGGAGTGGAGACCATGGACATTTGAGCCACTTCCTCATGTAACTTACTTGTGTCTTCAGGAGCTACTCAAACCCAATCAAGTATAAATAACTTCCATTTCATGATGGAAGGCTGCTGAAGGGTGCAAGCCCCACTTTATGGCTAGATGGGTCAGAAAGCACCCAGTTCATGATAGGCGGTTCAGGTCACATGGTGACTTGATGACTCATAGTCAAATGTTCAGTTTCTACCAAAACCCAGTAACAGGCCAAGAGCTGTCTCTCAAAAGCAGAGTAGTTATCTGTAGAAGATGGCAGAGCCTTGCTCCAAAATCCAAGAGGCCTTTGCAGTGACCTATGGGGGCATGCCAAAGGCTCCAAACAGTATCCCTATCTGCCACTGACATCTCAAGTCCCATTGGATCTGCTGGGTAATATGGTCCAAGTGGCAGAGCAGCTTGCATAGCAGCCAGGACCTGTGGCAGAGCCTTCTCTTGTTCTGGACCCCACTCAAAACTGACAGCCTTTCAGGTTACTCGATAAATGGGCTGGAATAACAAACCTAAATGAGGAATGTGTTGCCTCCAAAATCCAAATAGGCCCACTAGGCATTGTGCTTCTTTCTTGGTTGTAGGAGGGGCCAAATGCAGCAACTTATCCTTCACCTCAGAAAGAATATCTCAACCAGCCCCACAACTACCGGACCCCTAGAAATTGTACTGAGGTAGAAGGTCCATGAATTTTAGTTAATTTCCCATGTCATGACACTCAAAAGTCTCATCAATAAGTCAAGTGTGTTTGCTACTTCTTGCTCACTGGATCCAATCAGCATAATGTTATCAATTTAATATACCAGTGTGATATTACTGTGGAAGGGACAAACAATCAGGATCTCTGTGAATGAGATTATGATAAAAAGCTGGAGAGTTGATATACCCCTGAGGTAGGACAGTGAAGGTATATTGCTGGCCTTGCCAGCTGAAGGAAAATTGCTTCTGGTGGGCCTTATGGACAGGAGTGGAGAAAAAGGTATTTGCCAAATCAATGGCAAATGGCTACATACCAAGTGCCAGGAGATGTGTTAATATGTTTCAGCAATGAAACCACGTCTGGTACAGCAGCTGCAATTGGAGTCACCATTTGGTTAAGTTTAAGATAATCCACTGTCATTCTCCAAGATCCATCTGTCTTCTGCATAGGCCAAATAGGAGAATTGAACAGGGATATAGTGAGAATCACCACCCCTGCATCTTTCACGTCCTCGATGGTTGCACTAATCTCCACAATCCCTCCAGGGATATGATACTGGTTTTGATTTACTATTTTTCTAGGTAGAGGCAGCCCTAATGGCTTCCATTTGGCCTTTCCCACCATAGTAGCCCTCACCCTAACAGTCAGGGATCTAATGTGGGGATTTCTAAGAATTTCTATGCCAATTATGCATTCTGGTACTAGGGAAATGACCACAGGATGAGTTTAGGGACCCACAGGACCCACTGTAAGTTAGATCTGAGCTAAAACTCCATTAACTACCTGACCTCCATAAGGCCCTACTTTAACTGGATGTATTAGTCAATTTTCATGCTGCTGATAAAGCCATACTGAGACTGGGTAATTGACAAAGAAAAAGAGGTTTAATAGGTTCATAGTACCACATAGCTGAGGAGGCCTCAAAATCATGGTGGAAGGCAGAAGGCTTGTTTTACATGGTGGCAGGCAAGAGAAAATGAGAACCAAGCGAAAGGGGTTTCCCTTTATAAAGCCATCAGATCTCACGGGACTTATTCACTGTCAATAAATTCAGCCTAATCCAACTTTCTGTTCCTTCCACCATTATCCCACACCCTTAATATCCATTTCCATGTCTGTTCTTTCCACCATTATCCCACACCCTTAATATCCATTTCCATGTCTGTTCTCCAGATTTCTGCTTATATAAGTTAGAAAACTAAAACAGTTCTTTTGGAGTGTAGCACACCTCCTTGTGGGTCATACTCTGAACCTTACCTCTAAGGGCTTAATGGGACTTGAGTCTAGTTATAGGTCTAGAAGCAAACAGGGGTATTGGGGGTGGGTCCTGAGGAGAATCAGCATTGTCTTGCCTGGCAACTGCCTCATGGGATGTCATCACTGTTGCCTCAGGCAGTGCACGGTTAATCTCCTCAGACAAAGGTGGAAATGCTAAGGGCAGCCTAGGCAGGGGAGGGGATGCTGCCACCACTGAGGGTGGGGAGGCTGCATCCTCTGGCAAAAAAAGGTCATCAGAGTTTACAAGCTCAGTATCCCCAGCTTCATCAGGGTCCTCCCACACATCCCCATTCCAAATTGCAGGGTTCCATTCTTTTCCAATCAATGTCCTCACTTTAACAGTAGACACCTGGTGAGACTAAGTGTATCCCTTTCATTGCAGGTCAGCCACTCACATGATAAGAGCTTGTGTCTGATTTTCTGAAATTTCAGCTCTTTGTCTACAGGAGATTAGAGTCTCACTCGGGCAATCTTTGAAGACTTGAGGCTTAGTATGTGTGTCTGGAGCAAGGAGTTAGGATCCCTGGGCTCAGCTTTTTCTTCCATCACTTTGTCCAGCAAACTTAGGCACAACCAACCAACTTCATTATATTCCTTGGTTCTCCACATATGGTCAAATGTATTATGTATAGAGACACTAAACTCCTTGCCTCTCATGAGCAGTAAATCAGCAGTATCAGATGCATTTATTTTGCATAACTCTCTAAACAGTTCACACCAAGGACTCTCAGTGTTCTCCATACTATTAGAGATAGAGTCCTTAGCATTTTGGGGTCTAATCATATTAAGCAACCAACTCCAGAAACCCCAAAACCAACTAAAGAAATTCATCCTTAAAATTCTGCTCCTCTAGAACCACTCTCAGTACCAAAATCTGTATTAGGGTTCTCTAGAAGGACAGAAGTAACAGGAAAGATATATATATATATATATATATATATATATATATATATATATATATATATATATATGAAAGGGAGTTTATTAAGGAGAATTGACTCACACGATCACAAGGTAAAGTCCCACGACAGGCCGTCTGCAAGTTGAGGGGCAAGGAAGCCAGTAGTGGATGAGTCTGAGTCCCAAAACTTCAAAAGTAGAGAAGCCGACAGTGCAGCCTTCAGTATGTGGCTGAAGGCTTGAGAGGCCCTGGCAAAACCACTAGTGTAAATTCAAGAGGCCAAAAGCCAAATAACTTGGAGTTTAGTGTTCAATGGCAGGAAGCATCCAGCATGGGAAAAAGGTGAAGCCTGGAAGACTCAGCAAGTCTGCTAATTCCACCTTCTGCCTGTTTTTTCTAGCCACACTGGCAGCTGAGGGGATGGCGCCCACCCAGATTAAGGGTGGGTCTGCCTCTCCCAGTCCACTGACTCAAATGTTAATCTCCTCTAGCAACACCCTGGAAGACATACCCAAAAACAATACTTTGCATTCTTCAGTCCAATCAAGTTGACACTTAATATTAACCATCATACTGAGTTAAGGATTTTCAACTCTTTATTATCAGAGAGAGCTTGCCACAACAGGACTTCAGGTTCAGAAACATTCCTCTGGATTCCGTGTAGCAAAAGGTTTGCAAAAGAGTCAGATGGGAAAAAGGGAGTGAGAAGTGGTTGAAAGAGAGATCACTAACCAAGGACAAATATCAGGGTTGAATTGATATGAGAAGTGCACATCCTAAGGACTGAAAGTTTTAAGTAGTGATAGTTGGAGAGACTAGTATGTTGTCAACAAAGAGGAACATGGATTTTGCTCTGCTCGGTAAGGGCCCAACTAATTTTAGGGAACCTGAATGTGCAACTGACTAAGTTAACAAATCCTGTAAAACTATCCAGCAATGCAAAGTGACCTGGGAAGATTAAGGCCTTGAGCATGTCCTGGGGCTGGAGATTAGTTAGACAGAATGAACATTTATGAATCCTCATAAATAAATAATTATATTGGAGCTGCCCATCTTAAACTTCCTTCATCCAAAGATGAATTATGTAATAGCTTGACCTGGAATAAAGGTCAAAAGCTGATTTTAAGGGAAGAAGAGTGGCAGAGTAGAGCTAGACAGATCAGAGATCTAGGAAAGAAACAAAAGTAAACAAACATTTCAGAATACTGACCATCAGAGGTTGGTCACTGTTAGTCTTGAACACATAGAAGATCCTATAATATAAATTGAGATACCTAGAAATATCATAAAAATATGAAATATGATAATGCTGGAAGACTGTCTGTTTTGTTCACAGATCTATCTCTAGAGCAGTGGTGGTGCCCAGCAGATTTAAATAAATATTTGTTAAATTAATGATTGAATTTATTTGTAATATTTGACAGAAACATCTAGATGAAGGAGCAAAATTACTGTAAAAAAAATCCAGAAGAAAAACTTATTTCTTTAGCTTTAATTTTCAAAGGTAATGTAAGGAACTTGCTTAGAAATGAAGGTCTGGTACAGGGAAAGGGTCCAAAAGGAAAAGACTTTTTGTAATAGTAATATACAGAATGTGAATAACATTGCACAGCCCACAGTTTATTGACACATCTTCCCTGGTCTGTTACGTCAATGCACAGAACTGAGTATATTTAATTTGAAAGGCACAGAACAAACCAGAATATCTTCCTCTACAGCATAATGTGTGTCATACAGACTTTGGCTTTAATCCTTAGCTTTGTATTTGAGCATACGAGGCCTGTTAGGAGACATTTGACCACACACGGTCAAACAATAGCTTAACCGTTTCAATACTATCCAAATATTAGTATCAACATAATAGTAATCTGCATTTCTTTAACCCATTACATTTACAAATATTCTTCATTTCTGTTAACTCATTTGCTGGTTGGAACAACTCACTCTATATAGGCAAGACAGAGATACTTCACAGATGAGTAACTGAATTGCAGGGAGCTGACAGGATTTACTGTGACCACCTGATTAGAGGCAGAGCTGGAACCAAAATTTAGTGTGCCCAACCCAAACCAGCATTCTTTCCAGTACCCCATACAGACACATCTCAAACCACAGTTGAGTCACATTTGAGAACATGGCTACAGCCCATGGTGCATAAGCTTTCAGTCTGGTGGTTTAAACGCCACTTGGCTTCAGTACAGAGCTTCAGCCTAATGACCTAGTGCGGAGTTTCAGAATGCATTGTGAAAATCTGGGTAAGAATCCTAAGACAAATGTTGCCCTCTTCCAGAACAGTAGGCACTGGCATCACTCAGTGTGCATTTTGTTCAGGGAAAGTAATTGCTCTGAGGTCAAGACAGAGCATCTTAGCCATAGATTTCTACCAGCTTACTTTCATGGCACTGATTCTGGGTGAGATCACTGGGAGACACCAAGACACCAAGCAATTCAGCCTTTAGATGAACAACATAAAAAAAAAAATGCAAGTAGCCACTCCAGAATCACTTTATAAGGGACTTTAAAGAATACTATGAAACAAAAATAAATCCATTGCTCCATCTTTTTGTTACGTATTTCAGAAAATGAATTTGATGTGGTTTTATGAAGGAAAGCACACTTTACCTGACATCAGAAAGTTTGCTTTTTTGTCCCTCTATGCCAGCTGTGAGACTTTGATCAAGCCACTTGCTTCTCCTGAGCTTCAGTTTTCTTATAAATATTTTTTAAAAAAAGATCTTCTTCAATTCTATAATATCATCATTTGGGTATTTTAAATAGTACTGAGTTTCAATTGAGATATATTTTAAAACTTGAACCCTGAAAATATCTAAAACAAAAAATAAATTATAGAAACATTGAATCATGTTAATATCTGTCAAAACTGAAGGATAGTAGAAATATGTTTGGAGCTAACGAATTTTCATATATTTTTTTGTTTCCACTCTGAGGTTTCTTGAGTCCTTATTCATTTGCCCAAGAAAGCTTAATTTAGAATTGGCCTGACTCCGAGTCTTTAGGATTGGTTAGGATAGTCCTAAGTGCTACTTAAATGCCACCTTCTATTTCCTGGGCAAGAGTGCCTGGGCTGGCACAACCCCACAGCCCAGCAGGGCAGCAGTGGTTGTGGTAGGAGCTGCAGAGGGGTTGCTGTTTCAGCCCCTGAAATTAGTGCCTAGAGAGCTGGAAATTCCAGTAGTCTCTGATCAGAAGGTCCGGAACTGGAAATAACAGGAGTGAGAAGTTCATAAAAGAGAAGGCTACAATCCCAAGGGAAATTTGCACAAGAGCCCACCACTGCACACCACTTTCAGCAGAAAAGAATTCAACGCCACTCCTCCCTGGCTTTCTACCTTCAGACCTGTCTTCTCCTGGCTAATATTAGTATTAAATAACGTGGCACCTGTGTCTAGATCTACTCAGTGAGAACAACAAGGTCCTCACCCCACCCTGCCTGCTTCTCTTCAATCCTCCTATTTCCTCTTCCTTACCTTCTTTCTGTTTTTTGTCACCTATTCTTCTTTCTGACTGTAATTCCTCTACCCTAGCAACTTCTCACATGGTTTTTGAAATGTCAGGCAGGGCATAAACAACAAACAACATGGCCATACTGAATCTTTAGTGTCCACATTGCCAGAGTAGGGAATATGAATTTTTATAGCAGTTGTTAGTGCCCCACTCCCAAATAAGACTCCAGATACATCCTACACCTGAGCAGGTAGAGGAGCCAGGTAGAGAGGTTCAACCTTTTATAAGCCCCATGAGACTTCTCTCCAGGCTCCAACCTCTCATTGAATTAAAATTAAATGACTTTTAAAAGTATAATTTTCAAATTTAAAAAAGAGAATATATGACTCATGGTATCTAATACATGTCAGTACCAATAGTCAGTTTTTCAAGTACCTTTTCTTTTTGGAAGTCAGATAAATATAAATCTCTAAATTGATATTAAAAACTGACATACCACCAACTGTGTCTGGAAACTAGCAGCTAGTGATTCCTGATAATAAGGCCAGAAGCTGGTATCAATACGGCAATGTGGGAGACACTGCAAGTCTGATTGCTCAGCCATTTAACTGACGAATAAGAGGAAGACCTCAAGTTATCTACACCAAGATAAAGAGCTTGGGGAGAAGATTAACCAGAGTCAGTGCTTGAGAAAAGGAACATCAGTTAACTGAGCTTCTTAACTGTTTTGAGAATGTTGCTACTAAGCAAAAACAGTGACAGGCACAGTAGATACATTCTTACCAGTCTTCAAGCAGTGCCTCTACCTTCATAAAGTAGGATAATCTATAATGATTTAAATGGCAATAAGAAACTAGGTAAATATTTTAGAGTCCCCAGTCATACATCTTATACTCCAGCCATATCAAATGTCTTACTTTCTTTAAACCAGCCTAGCCTATTTATGGCCACTAAGGGTTTGAATGCTGTTACCTTCCCTATCTGAAATGTCTTCTCCTCTCCAGGGTATGGAGCACTGTTACCCAGTCTTCAAAACCAGCTCAAAAAAAAAAATTTTTTTTTTTCTAGAAGATATCCTTTAGCCAAGTTAGGAATTTTTTCATGGGGGAGGAGGTGTCTCACAAAATTGATTTCTTTCCTCTCAGAGAATTCATCACATTATATCATAACTAAGTGAGCACATGTCACCTCTCCCCATTCCCACCACTTACCTCCCCCCAGAACTTAAGTTTAACTGGGGCAGGAGCCGTGTCTTAGTTCTCTGTTTGTCCCTAGAATAGGTCTGAAAGGTAGTAAGCTCTCAATAGGTATTGAAGAATGAGTTGAGAATGCAGCTGAAGGCAGGTTAGTGATGGGATTGGAGACAGCAGGGGTCCTGTTGGTAAATTCACCAAAATTCATAGAGCAGGAAGGCCTTAGGAAAGCTCTCATCTCTTCACAGCATATTAAGTGATACCTAAGATATAAGTAAGCTGTATGTTTGTGCTGTGAAATTTTGAAGACTATTGTATTCAGCATAATGGAAAGAACTTTCTATGATTTCTTAGAAATACAAAGGCAAGGAAACAATTCCTGAACAAACTAACAAAAAGAAACAAGTTTACTGTGTGAAGTCTCAGATAAGAATGAATCTCCATCAGTGGATTCTGGGTGAATTTAAACTTCCAAGTTTCCAACATACAGGAATAAAATATTTAGAAGACAGAAAAAGTTATAACTGTAAAATGGAGTAGTGATAAGTACCTCACAAACATGAAAGAATTATAATCTCTATTTTCTGTCTTTTTAAAGAAAGTGTGCATATGCCTCTATCTTGTATAATTAATGTAATGATACGAAAAGCTACCACTTCTAACTTCTTGTAGTTGACAAGATGAGGAGGCATCCAGAGGGCTGGAAAAAGCTCATGGTTACCTCACAGATTCTGGGAACAGAGCTCTCTAATCTGTATGACTTCACACACATTGGACTTGAGTCTGAAGAGAAGCCCAAGATAATTTCACAAGAGATGAAATTTTGAATTTTTTTCAGAAGGGAAAGTAAAACATCATCCACGTCTGGGCAAGAATGCTGAGGCAGATACAGCATGTGTTTATGAACACGGGAATGATGACTTACGCATGTTTGGAGAAAGAAGAAATATATTTATTTTTCTTTGCAATCATCTCTATGTATTTTTGAGGTACAGGAACACACAGTTGAGAGCCCTGACACAGAAGGGCAGAAAAAAAAAAAGAAAAAAGAAAAGAAAAAAGAAAGACAAGACAAGACATCAAAAGGAAAGCAAAACTATACCATGTTTTCCTTGGAGGTGTAAGATGAGAGAATCTGAATGTGAAGAGACCAGTGGGCTGAGTTACCCACTGGGAGACATGGGCTTTGCACTCTGTCTGGTTTAGTCATTCTAACTAGTACTGAGGCAGACAGAACTGGAGAGGAAAGACGGCAGGCCTTATATTCATAAACCCACTCTGTGAAGACAGCCGCAAAGGCTGCTGGTTCATCAGAGGACACAGTAAGAGCAGGTTTGGCAGAAGTGGCATTTGTGCTGCTGACAGTTCTGTTGTGCTCTGTGCTTTGCAAGGCTCTGAGGGACGCAGGACAAAAGGGCATTGATGATCTCTTGGCATAGTCTGAATGGCAGAAAGTTGCGTGTGGGGCCAACAGGCGGATAGAATGAATGGCATCATTTAGAGCCAGAAGTCAAGCAGAAGGGATAGGGCGGGAACATTTTCATTTCTGTGTTCCATTCATACAGTCCCTAGAATTGTTCCCAACACACTTGGGAACTCGGTCAATATTAATTAGGAAGAAGGCAGAAACATACTTAGAAGCATGAAGTATCATTGAAAAAGACTGAATGTAGGCAGCAAGAGATGGAAAAAAACTTGACAAGGTATACTTATTTTGAAAGTTGGGGTCAAATCCGTAAGCTTTCAACTCATTTGCAAAGCAGAAGCTGAGATTCTTGAATAAATTCTCTGTTTTAAAACCTTAAACAGACAGGATTGAGTCAGTGGCTTCAGCAAGTAACATATTTTCTTTGCTTGTTTGTTTTCTAATGGAAGAAAAGATAAGGTCCCGAACTTCAGACATTGCTGAAATTCTGTTATTAGTGAATCAGGGGCTTGAAAGGCAAGAAGCTCATTAGTGGCTTCTGTGGAGAAGTCTGGGGCACTCCATGCTAGAAGGAAATGGAAAAGCTGCCAGTTAACAGCAGGAACATCTAAATCATCACACTTAGGAGGAGAACTGGAAAAACAAGACAGTATTTTACCCTCCACAGAAAAATAATAGGCAAAGAAAGCCTTCATTGAGTATATATACGAAATGTCTTAAGTCAGGCTGCTAAATAAACAGCTGCTGTTGATGAAGGCAAGAAGATAAACAGGCATTCTTAATGGCCAGAAGGTTAGAGAGCTTCAGCTGTGGGGTAGAGGGCACTTGCCATTCCTGATCACCAAGTCAAACATACCTCAGGCAATACTGACTCAGAAACCAGCATCTGGTTGCCCCTCATTCTGTGGCAAATACTAGGTTCAGTCTATTACAATATCTCATAGCTTGGTGGCCTGGGTCATATCAACCAACCAACTAATATTTTTAAACATTGACCATATGCAAAATACTATGCTCATCACTGCTGGGAGTGTCGCGGGGGGGTGGGGTGGGCGTGGGGCGGGAAGGGGATCACTGATTCATCTTTCCTTTTTTTTTTTTTTTTTTTTTGAGATGGAGTCTCGCTCTCTCACTCAGGCTGGAGTGCACTGGCATGATCTCAGCCTCACTGCAACCTCTGCCTCCTGGGTTCAAGCAATTCTCTGCCTCAGCCTCCCAAGTAGCTGGGATTACAGGAGCCCACCACCACACGAGGCTAATTTTTGTATTTTTAGTAGAGACAGGGTTTCACCACCTTGGCCAGACTGGTCTTGAACTCCAAACCTCATGATCCACCTCCTCAGCCTCCCAAAGTGCTGGGACCACAGGCTTGAGCCACTGTGCCTGGCCGCATCCTTACTTTTATAGCATGTCCCATGTACTTGCAGAAACAGGATCTAAACACAAAAAAGCATACAAGCATTGTGGTTCCCAGAATAGCATCGAATGGCCAAATGATAATAAATATTCCAGGGGTTGAAAGGAGGGCAAGATTGCCAGGATATGAGGTGTTTAATTGAACTGTTCAGAGACCAAAGTACATTTAGGCTGAAAGATTGTCAAGAAAGAAATGCAGTCCAAAGCTTTTCAAAAATGAGAAAATTGAAGGTACCTGAGAAATGTCCATGGTATTACAGTGACTAATAGTTCCTCGGAGGAACTTAGTATTTGAATCACAGTTGCACCATGTATTTCTGGAAAGTTATTTAACCTCTCTGCACTCAGCTCATGAATAAAGGAGGAATAATGATAATAATCCGCACAAACTATCGTGAGAATTGAATCCAATCATTAGCCAACCATGACGTTCTCTCCCTCAGATCCAGACTGAGCCTCAGACCCTTCTCAATAAAGAGCCCCAGGCAGCCTCAGCCATTCCTAATTGAATAGAATTTCCAGTGAGATTCAACATACAAACAATATTTAAACAACAATAAACAAACATTGATTTTTCAATAAATCAAGGGGATTTTTACTGCTATTGATGACAAATTCTGTAGACAAATTAAAAGCCACTATTTTTTTAAGTTGTAATCTAACTCCTTTCAGGAACCTAAATTATTTCTTGGTTTGATTCACAGCTTCCAAGTCTCACTAGATTATCGCCATTAGTTGAAACCAATTACACAGGAGGTCTCCACCGTGCCAGACTGTTCTCATAGCGGCTGCTTCAAAATAAAATGTATGTTTTCATTTTTAGGTATGACAGGCAGCAGTCTGGTTTAATATTATGAGGTGGCATGTCATGAGGTGGAAGCTGAGCTTGCACCACTTCAGTATTTCTTCCAGACAAGGAGACTGAGATCAATTATAGTCATATACACACCCCGCTGCTGTAGATGCTCCCCCCGACCATGTGGCTGTTTTTCATTTAATGGGCAAAGTAAATCTAAGAGCCACCAAATGTTAAATGTGAGAAGAGATCTTAGAAGTGATTTAGCTCACTCTCCCACCTAACATATAGTTAGTTCCCTGTCACTGAAGACCATAGGCTGAGGCAAGTCAGAAGTTCCCCAGCACCTTCATTCAGCAAGACCAAATTAAAGGCATATTAGTCACATGAAGAAAAGTTGAAGCAGCTGGAGCAGTGGCACCTGGGAAGGAAAGAGAACCCACCTATTCTGTAATCTTCCCTAGCAAGGCCATCAACTGCTTGCTTAAGTCAGTGCAGTAATACATTTGTGTCCAATATTGTAGAATTTGGAGAGGCAGGGCTAAAGAAACCCTAATTCTGATAGATCAACAATATCCTACGGAAAAGGAAGGAGAAATGTAAAAACGGTTGAGACTAAACATCCCTGCCTTACATAGTTCAAAGGGCATGTTTGTGGTTTAGGAACACCCAACTCCAGAAATGGGAAGTTGTTGGGATGAAAGCCAGCGTGGAGATGGCTCCCTCTAGACTGTTTAATAGGAAGATTATGTGGTGTGTCCAGCTTCATAATGGAGGGAATCTAAGGGGCTTGTCGATGAAGTGCTGATTGAAGTACTCGCCTGCACACCATTATTTATCTCCTTTGATTTGCTAAAGTATAAATAATCAAAATGATACATAAATTTAATTGCTGGTGTTGTGTAGTTATTTTTGAGGAACAGCCACAAATCTGAGATCTGGTATTTAACAAACAACTCAGGCTACCTACTCAGACTAAACACATAGCGTGTTTTCCAGGCTGTAATTTTATAAAAACAAAATGTCTTTAGAGAGAGAACAAGCTAGTACTATTACTTTAAAAATCACTTTAGGAAAAGTTTCCTTACTAAACTAAAATAAAACATAGACAATGTAATCCATTTTGCTGCCTGGTCCTGACCCACCCTGTTATGCCTTGTTATTACCTTCATTTCATTGACATCCCACACAAATGTCTTCTCTCTGACAGGCTCAGGGAGCAGATAAACTCGTCTCTCTTATGGTGGGGCTTTGTTTCTCTAAGAGCAGAAGTTTGTAGACATTTCAGTTCTGGACCTTTTCATACCCTTAAAAATTACTCAGACTCTATAGACCTTTTGTTATGTGTATTTTGTCTGTTGATGTTTACTGCGCTGAAAATTAAACATTTTTATAAAACTAATGTCACCAAAACAAGATTTAGTAAAAAGGGTGACATTATGTCATATGTTTGCACATCTCTTTATTGTCTGGATTAACAGAAGAGAACTGGGTTCTCATATCTACATCTGCATTTCATCTGTTAGGATGTGTTGTTCTAGTTGAAGTACAGTATGTAAAGAACATCTAGCCTCACACAGATATGTAGAAAGAAAAGGGAAAACTATTCTAATAATCTTTTTAGAGAATTATAGATATTCATTCTACCCAAACTCAACAAGTAGTAATTTCTTAAAGATTAGTTGCAATGAGGCATCTGAAACATTACCAACAAACTTTTCATACTCTATTACACTAAAATCCATTGGTCTATCTTGTATTTTTAAGTGAATCTTTTATCCATGTATGATTTTTATAAGATCATTTTATAAGGTCATTGACATTTGTAATTATACAATATCCAAAAATCACATAGATCTGTGAGGTCACAATCTCATAGAAAAGTCTTAAAGTATTAGGAAGCTTTCAAGCTTATGGTGGTGGACCGAAGTGTATTTTTTCTGTGAGTATTTGGTGGCAAAGACTACAAATGACTACTTGTGTAATTTGGAGCCACTGCCTTGATTTGTGCTAAGGCAATGGGAGTTTCATTCACCATAGCTTTTGCCCTATTAGTGCAAATGTAACAAAGGGAAAAATGCAAATAATGTCTTAGTATTGTTATGAAAATAGTTTTAATCTCAAAGACAGACTGGAAACGTCTCAGGGACCCATAGGGGTCCAGGGAACATAGTTAGAGAATTACTGTGTTGGAATTTTTCAACAAATTTTGCAAGCCAAAATAATTAAGTATAAAAAGGAAGAATATCCAAATGGGTAAGAGCCATTAATTTTTTTTTCATAAGTACTTTATTATAGAGTCAATAAAAATATCAAAATACAGGAATGCTATGTTCTCAAAATAGAGACCTGCTCCCTTTGACCCATAATTTTTGTCCATAATTCTTGATTACTTGCATTTCTCTGTGCCTCAGATCTTCCAACTGTAAAATGGAAATGATAAAAGCACCTTCACACATTTCTTTTTTTTTTTTCACAATTACAAACTCTTTATTGAGGACATCTGTGACTCATGAGTGTGAAGTTATTTATGATAGTTTTCTGTGATAAAAATATAACCGCACTTTTCCTTCTTATACATTCTGACATCAAAATGCCCTTTAATAGTTTCTTCCTGAAAGATTTTTTAAAATAAACTTAATACTGACAGGCAAAATTTGAAATGAAATGTGAAGATCCTTAAAATTAACACCTGCTACATTTTTATCTACAGAAAAAAGGACAAGGATAACATTTGTCCCTTGTACAATATGATTGACTAAATCAGAATGATGAAAGTTACAGCGAAAAAGGTTGTGAATTTATTATCCAGCTTAAGATTTTAATGACTAAATGACATAAAATATTACTTTTGATGTGCCTTGACATTTTCCTTTATTAGAAAATATTTTCAAATAGCTAAGTAACAGCACCATTAGCAAAAATATTGAATTTTGCAGAATATTACTCTCAGTGTCACCTGGCATGGGATGAGACATACTACTCAGTGTGAATTCCTAAGACTGAATGAGGGCTTTGAATTTGAATAAAGGTTCACAAACTTCACCAAAACGTGTCCTTCCTTCTGGCATGAACTTTGAGAAATACCACTGCCAGTGTTTACACGGTTTTAGGAGGGCTTCGTGGTTTATGATCAGATTAGTCTATTTTCCCCCTAGTGCATGGCTCCCAATTCCACATGTGGAAATGTTTCTCTGAGAGCAGTAATGAGTGAAGCCTGTGCTTCAAGAGTTCCTGCAGTCAGGAATAACCAAAATCTAATAAAGGCAGTTGGTTTGAGAGACACTAGATTTCAAATGTGGTCTTATTTTAGCAAGCTAGAAAATAGGGAGAAAGACTTGGGTTCTTATACTATAAAAATGTTTGAAAATAAACCCTCCCCAACTCACTCACCTGAAAGCCAATAACACAGCTACATGAGTTTCAGGCTGTAACTGCCCTGTTAAAATGAAAGCTAGATATAGGATGAAAGAGGGGAGTGTGCAAAAAGTGACCACATCACCTTCTATGTTTCTGTTTCATACTTCTGAGCTGTCATTGGCATTGAAATGGAGCAAAACTGAGCAACAGAAAGAACCCCAGGGGCTGAGAAGTTGTATCCATGTGGCCAAAAAATGGTCATCATGAGCATGGATGATGACGGGTTATCTAAGGAGTTTATAGGTGTTGAGCCAGTAAAAGGACATGGGGTATAACTTGGGCAGAACAATGTAATGAAGAACTATGCATCATGGATATCAAAGGTTAGAAAACGATGGTGGGAATGCATGTGTCTAAACACAGCCAATCAACCAAAAAGTCTTAGTACGCACTTACTATGTGCCTACTGCTGTGTTATACTCTGATCATTGGATGACAATGTTCATTTCAACAATGTTCTATGCAGACCATGAGGCTAAGGAGGAGTCACCACAAGAGGCAACATTTCCTAAAAAGAAAGGGAGACCAGTGGGCAGGATGCCCTTGACTGTAGGAAAGCAAGAATATGAAGCTCTGCCATCCACCTTAGCAGTAGCAATAGCACATCTTCAGATATATACAGAAAGACAAGTGAGAAGGCGAAGGAGTAAATCAAAGAGTAGACAAAGAGATCAAAAGTAATCTCTCTGTAGAATACCCAGGCATCTTTTGCAACTTGCATCAGTACTTTAATGGATAATTCCCTTTCTTATTTAGTTTCCGCAGCCCCTTGTATAAAGTGACAGCTGGAAGTAGTATTTCACTTTAAAACTTTCAGAACATTTCTTGCAGTCAAGTATTTGGTTTTGCGCCCATGTTTGTTTTTGCACCTCCTTGTGCTACACAGCAACCCTGCCTTCTGCAAGCCAAGGCCAGACAGAGCCTAGGAGGCAAGTTCCAAATGGCTGACAGTGCCAGATTCCAGATATAAGAAGGCATCTCTCCTCTCCTGTGTCTCTTTCTTTTCCTGATGACAAGGAGAGTGATTTCTCTGCAATGTGACATTTGAAATTATGCCTAGCTTTCACTGAAGATAAGCAAGCTGCCAGCCCTGGAAGAATTGTGAGGACACAGGATTCAAGAGCACAGAAAGTATTGGGAGGCTTATTGCTCACCCTCTTGTATAGTACTAGTAGAGCCAACCCCTCACAAATCACCTTTTCTTCATTTCCAGAACCTCTGGACATTACAGCGAGGCAAAAAAAGAAAAAAGAAAGAAAAGTTAGAAGCAAAAGACAACAGTTCAGGTTAGTTGACAGAATGAGAGAAGTGATTAGACTTCTCAGTAAAAAGAGTCAGAAAGAAAACCAAGGGCTTTTTAGACATAGGCTAAGTATATTAGATCTTCTCGTAAATGTCAAAATTAAGGTGACACTAATATTTTTAAAAACATTTTGGAAGACTTTGTTAAGATTAAAATGTGAAGTTTAAATGATTAACTTTTCAAATATGTTGGCTTCTCTCCTGTTGAATTTACAAACTATTTAATAACTCTGCCTCTAACACTTTGTACTAACTTTAAACCTAGTAAGTTACAGTGAGAATTGTTAAAAATAGAATTCTGGGAAATCAAATGCTTTAATTCGTTAGCTCCTCATTCTTACCATCTCTGAGAAATTTAATATGTCTTCTCTCTTTTGTTCTAACTACCCTCTGCAAGTATCATTTGGGTATCATCTCCTTCTTAAATGTCTACAACGGTTCCCCAAATTCTTTAATTAAAAGTAAAAATCATGATCATGACTTTCTAGACTCATCAGCTGTGAATTCATTCATCAAACATTTATTGCATACCTAATGCATGTCAGACATTTGCTAGGTGTGGAAAATATAGAGATGAAAGATGGGCTTAGTGTTGAGCAACACACGGTTTTGGAGGAGAAACTGATCTATAAGTGGCCTTCTACCAGTCAGTGTTATAAGTGCTATGGGACCATGGAGACAAGACCCTTAAAACTCAGTGCTGAAGAGTTTGGAAGGCTCTCTGAAAGAGGTGATGATTGGGTTGATTTTTAAGTAAAAAGTGGACATTAGCCAGGTGAAGGAAGTTTATGTCCAGGGGACAGAATGTACAAAGGTGTGGAGGTGAAGCAATTTACAAATAAAATGCTATTTCTATTAAATTACCAAGATCATTTTTCACATAACTAGAAAAAAACTATTCTAAATGCCATGTAGAACCAAAAGAGAGCCCAAATAGCCAAAGGAATCCTAAGCACAAAGAACAAAGTTGGAGACATCACATTACCTGACTTCAAACTATACTACAAGACTACAGTAACCAAAACAGCATGGTACTTGTGCAAAAACAAGTACAAAGATACATAGAACAATGGAACAAAATAGAGCCCAGAAGTAATGCTGCACACCTACAACCATCTGATACTTGATAAAGTCAACAAAAACAAGCAATAGGGAAAGGCCTCCCTATCCAATAAATTGTGCTGAGATAAATGGCTAGCCATATGCAGAAGACTGAAACTGGACCCTTTCCTTACACTATATACAAAAATCAACTGACGATGGATTAGAGACTTAAGTTAAAACCTAAAACTATAAAAACCCTGGAAGATAGCCTAGAAAATACCATTCTAGACATAGGACCTGGCAAAGATTTTATGAAGAAGATGCCAAAAACAATTGCAACAAAAACAAAAATCAACAAATAGAACCTAATTAAACTAAACAGCTTCTGCACAGCCAAAGAAACTATCAACAGAGTAAACAGACAACCTACAGAATGTGAGAAAATATTTGCAACTATGCATCTGACAAAGGTCTAAAATTTAGACTCTATAAGGAACTTAAATTATCAAGCAAAAAACAACCCATTAAAAAGTGAGCAAAGGATACTTTTCAAAAGAAGACATACATGTGGCTAAAGACCATATGAAAAAAAAAAGTTCCACATCGTTAATCATTAGGGAAATGCAAATCAAAATCTCAATGAGATACCATCTCACACCAGTCAGAATGGCTATTTCTAAAAAGTCAAAAAATAACAGATGCTGGTGTGGTTGTGGAGAAAAGGGAACACTTACGTGCTGCTAGTGAGAATGTAAATTAGTGCAGTCATTGTGGAAAGCAGTCTGGCTATTTCTCAAAGAACTTAAAACAAAATTACCATTCAACTCAACAATCCTATTACTGAATATATACCCAAGAAAATATAAACTGTTCTACCATAAAGACACATGCTATATGTTCATCACAGCATTATCCACAATAGGAAAGATGTGTAATCAACCTAAATGCAAAGACATGGAATCAGTCATCAATGGTAAACTGAATAAAGAAAATGTGGTACTCATATACCATGGAATACTACACAGCCATAAAAAAGAACAAGATCATGTTTTTTGCAACAACATGGGTGGAGCTGGAGGCCATTATCTTAAGTGAGCTAACACAGGAACAGAAAACCAAATACTGTATGTTCTCACTTATAAGTGGGAGCCAAACATTGAGTACATATGGGCACAAAGAAGGAAACAACAGACACCAGGGCCTGCATGAGTGTGGAGGGAGGGAGAATCAAAAACTACCTATTTGGTACTGTGCTTATCACCTGTGTGATGAAATGATTTGAACATCAAACCCCTGTGACACACAATTTACCTATATGACAAACCTGCACATGCGTACCTGAACCTAAAATAAGAGTTAAGAAAAAAAAAAAAAACCCTAAAACAAGAGCAGCTTGGCTGGGGTGTAAGGCATGCATGGCAATAATGAGACCAGACTGGTATGTATGGGACAGCTTATTAAAAGCCCTGCAAAGAGTTTGGATTTTAACTCAAATGTAATACATTTACATGAAAGGTTTTAAGAGGACAGAAACATGACAATTTCTGTATTATAGAAAGATTTTTCCAAAAGTCCCATGCAGAATGGATTGATATAGGAAGACCAATACAGAGGGTATTATAGGAAGCTGGAAAATCAACAATGAGTACTTGAATTCTATAGGGATAGAAGCGTGGAAAGAAAGATACGGGCAGGGCGGGGCGCAATGGCTCACGCCTGTAATCCCAACACCTTGAGAGGCCAAGGTGGGCAGATCATGAGGTCAGGAGATCGAGACCATCCTGGCTAAGATGGTGAAACCCCGTCTCTAATAAAAATACAAAAAATTAGCTGGACATGGTGCGTGCCTGCAGTCCCAGCTACTCAGGAGGCTGAAGCAGGAGAATCGCTTGAACCCGGGAGGCAGCCTGGGCGACAGAGCAAGGCTCTATCTCAAAAAAAAAAAAAGGAAGAAAGAAAGATATGGACATATGGGCAGATAGGATTTATAAACAGCGTTGTAGTTTCTGATCACACACTGCTTTGGGGAGCTATCACTGAGGGAAAGGAGAAATCAAATAAGATTCCCAGTTAATGATTTTATTACTTTAAAGAATAATCAGGCCTGAGAACAGAGATAATCTTAATTGTGGACATGTTGCTTTTGAATGACCTTTGGCTTTATGATTCTATGTTATACATACAGCCTGTACTGGATTAGGAAGTACACACTTATTGATCAGCATGTTAGTCACACACATATTAGTTAAAAAACCGGGAGAGTAAATGAGGTTATTTGGATTTTATATGTAAAACACAAGATCAACAATCTAGAATGTGAAACCAAACAGGGATGTCATGGAAGCCAAGGGAAAAAGGAGTCTTAAGAACAAAGTGGTCAACAGTGTTAAATGCAGCAAAGGCACCCTGGAAGATAAAGCCAGAAACCATCATTGTGTATGGCAACTGTGACCTTTCCACAATAGTTTAATCAGCGTGGTAGGGATAGAAATTGGAGTGTAGGGAGTTGAGGAGTGAATGAAAGGTATGTAGAAAAATGTGACAACAACATTTGTATCATCCAGGATAGACTAAGTTAGGCTGAAGGAACAACTCTCAGATTGTAGTGGCTGACCACAACAAAGGCCTGTTTTTCATTGTGCTACATGTCCAATTCAGGTCATCAGAACTCTGCTTATGGTAGTCACACAGAGGCCCAGGCCAGTGAAGGCTCCATCTCAGCACACGCATCTGCAGTTGCAGTTGCTGTAACAAGAAGAGAGAACTGCTGTACTTCGCCTTGGCAAAACAAACAAACAAACAAACAAACAAACAAACAAAAAAACCAAAAAACCTTCTAGGCTTTCACCTGGAAGCACGACCTGCCATTTCACTCTGATTTCACTGGTCAAGACAAGTCACATGGCCACAAAAGACAGAGAAGTAGAATGCTACTGTGCATCCAGAAGGAAGAGAACTGGGATATTTGTACACTGTCCTCAGGAGTAGGTTAGAGCACTAGCTACAACAGGGATATAAGTTGGAGGAGAGATTTTTTGTTTGTCTGGTTTTTAAGATACGATAGACAATGACACTAGTAGAATACATTTCTCATCATGTTCCACAGCTTGCCCTTTGTGCTGCTGTTGTGCAATCCACCAGGTAAACATGTTTAATCCTCTATTTTGGAATATCCTTCCTCCTGTCCTGTATTGGGTACATCTTGCTCTACTTTCAAACTCTGTTTATGAATCACTTCACGCATGAAGCTGTCCCTTGACGAAGCTACTTGGCTACTTGTGTCCAATTATATTTAGATAAGTATATTTTCTCATGTTTCCGTTGTTCACTTGTATCTTTTTCATACATTTAAAGTCCTTTTCCCTAACCTCCTAAAAGGCAAGAATGTCCCCATTTGTTTATTTTCTTTCCATGTGGTAATTGGCCATAGGTGTGTTACTACCCCTGAGCACACAGAGTCATTTATACAATGGTTTATGAAGAAAACTGCAGATTCTGGGTTTTTTTTCCATGGCTGAAGAGGCAGGAAATTGAGCAGCAGTGGCAGCCTAACTCTTACGGAAACTCCACCCCATGAACTGGCACCATGGTAACTTTGCCTAGTCTGCTTTTTGGGACTAGCCCAAACCTGTCAAGTTCTCACTTTGAAAATTTGCAGATGCATCCACCGCATATTTATGCACTTGCTTTCATATGCAAAGAAGTGGCTACTGAGAAGAGACACCTCATCAAGAAAGCTTACAGCTGAGTTCTTTTGATGATGACAGATTTATTCAGATTCACCTTCATTTCTCCTTCTGGCCCTCCAGTACCATGGCTATGCACATGCAGAGTACCTCTGGGTTCAGAGTTCAGCCTGGTCTGCAGGACATGTGTACTAACTGGCACCTAAGCATCAAAGCCATAACCCAGGCCTCATCAGCACCATCCGATCTTCTGAGCTAAACAACCACAGATATGCAAATTCAGGAAGACTTTGGAAATGAAACAGGTGCACATGCATTTTGGTAAGGATTTCCATTTCACTCAGAGCTAAAAATTTAGACTCAGCCATTAAATTTTGGGGCCTGGAGGAGTCACAAAAACCACCCACACACAAAATAAATAGGTCAATACATAACCCAGACAGACTAGAAGAGGCTTTTTGAAGAAAAGGGAAAATTTGTCAAGAAATGTGCTTAATGAGAGGATAAATTATGCAGCAAAGACAGTGTATGATTAGGGAAAAGCTTAGCCACAGCTATTTGGATGTGGCCTGAGGACAAGTATCTATTGTGATCCATTGAAGCTACTAAAAAATCTTTTTACACAGGTGAGAAAATGCAATTTTTGGTGCTGCTAATTTTAATTCTTGATACAAGATAGCAGCAATACCGAAGAAGCCTTACAGCCAAATTGCAATCATAAATAACTTTCCTCTCAAGTAAGTTGGCTCCAATTGGCACTTATCAACTTACAGGTCAGCACGAATGTTTTTATAATAAACCATAAAAGGGGAAAATATAGTCTGCACTGGCAATCAGAAATTCCGCTTTCTCGTAGCAATGCGACTGAGTCTGACTTTAATATCAGCTCCTTGACGGGTTAGGTGGGGGCAGTTTCTTACCTTTGAAATGGTGTGTAAAATGTTTTAACAATGGACAACACATACTTCAGGGGTAGGTTGGCTGGACCACTGAGTGACTTCTAACACATTCACTGGTGCCTTCTTCCCATCCCCACCTCTACTCACTAAGCATGTATTTTTTTTTTATCCACTTCTCCCTGCTTCTATTATTCTCATTCTCTCCATTTTTTTTTCTCGTTCTGTATGTTTTAGTCCTGCTATTGGCACTTAGAGCTCCAATACCCACTGCTAAGCTTTGTGGAAGGACTGAAGATGCAACTGTCTTACAGCTACAATGAAGATGCTGCTGAAATGAAAGCTTCATGAGGGCAGAATCATGGCTTCCTTGCACATAGTAAGCATTCAGTAAATACAGACATGCAGAGTTTAACATATTTTCAGTAGCTGAAACACATCTCTCCTTAGCTGTCATATGAAAATATTTATTAACATTGTCAAGGTACCATATCCCATTTATATTCCTCAAACATCCTAACACAAGGAACAGAAATTTGCTCTGGACTATCAAGCTTTTAAGTACTTCCAGCCAGTCTCTCAATCAGTGGCTCTATTTCAGTAAAATCAAGAGAATGGAAATGGAAATAGAACCAGGAAATAGTTTTGTATATCCCAAACTCATTTAGAGCCAGACTCCACAGCATTTTGAAATTCATGTTGTCACTGTTGTATTTCTAATATTTTCCACAGCAGCTAAAAATCTCATGCCATAAAAAAAGCAGACAGGGGATGACTACAATACAAAATCTGTAGGAAACTCTCAAGAATGTAAGCCTTTTATCAGAGAGGTACTGGTTTACAGCTCAGCAGACTTGTTGAAAGAGGGTTGTAACAGGAGAAAGCGGGAGATGTTCAGCACTTCTGGCCTATAAAAAAAGAGATGTTTTTCAATTTTGCTCTTCCACTGCCTGATGTCCTGATATCTTACTCCAAATTCCATTGACTGGCCACCAGCACAGACCAGTTAACAACTATTTACTAAACACTACCGTGGCTAATAAAGCCCTCCAAACCATTATTCAATCGGTTTGTTCCATGACGTAGTTTGACTTTACAGAATAAAATATTAAAATCATCTGCTATAAACTCAGACTGTTATTTTAAATTTGAGATGATTTTTGCCAAAGCCAACAAGAATTTTGAGTAAATTATCCTCAAGGCAAGAAGCATGACACATTCCAAATTATCGTGAGGACAACCATCACTCTACAACCTTGCCTTTCTTTGAAAACAGAAGCACGAACTACTTGTATCCAGTAGGGTCTTTGCAAATATGCACTACTTCAACGATTTCAATCTAAGTAGAAGGAAATAGAAAGTAAGAAGTACTTAGGAAGTAGAAAGAACTGTAATATAGTCTCATCCGATGTAACAGTCTCACTCCATTTACAAATAGGATGACAAAATATTTAAGCTTAATATTTCAACTTGATTTTGTGCCAATACTTTTCTGACTACTACATTTTAACACAAGTAGTCAAAGGTGCTTTTCCTACTTCCCATGTTAACCCAAGAATGCCTCTCCCTTAGGAAGAGAAGTTAATATTTTCCAAGGAAAGAGAGCCCAATAAATGATGTCGTGATTACTTCACCCAATGCCAACATGTCCTGTTTATCTTCAACATTAGATAAACCTCTAAAATCTAGATGTGCAATGCTCATCTCATACCTTAGCGTATTTAGGAATCCCTAAATCCCAAGAACCAAAATTACGAAGCAAAAAGTAATCATTAGTACAATGATTAAGAAAAATAAATTTTATCTCCTTTCAGTCACCATAATTTGAAAAAAAAAAACTTTGAAAAGTAATGAAAAACTCAAATCCACACATAAAACATCACCTGAATCATTATAACTTTCATAAATAAACATAAAATATTTCCTAAACAATATAACTAAAAAATATATTTTTAGAAAACAGATAAATTGATGATTCCTTTTTGGCATTCACTCTGACAAATAATATGGAAGAGCCACTTTCTATTTTTTAAAAAGTGGAGCTCTCTGGTTTTGGCAACTTGGAAACTCCCACCTTTTTCTCTCATGTCTTTGTTTATTCTTTTTGAAGATCAAACATTTAACATTTTCATTATTCAAAACACTTCTTTGTTATCACTTAATAAATAAAGTTAAATTGGCTTGAGCATTTTCAGAAAAAAATTAAATTGTATCTAAGTGGTATTATTTTTAATGAAAGGGAGAAAAATTTAAAACAACCTAAACCCTATTTGCTTGTTAAAAATAACCCCTTTGAATTTTTTAAATTCTAAAAAAATCATGACACCAAATTACTAATCAAAGTTTATCAACTGCCCAAATGTGGTACATGGAAACATGCTGGTCTGCCCTAGACAATCTTGTGGTTTCAAAATAATAAACAGCAGGAAATGAAAGAGACTGGAATTGCCTTTGACCACATTGAACACCAAGGAACTTTCATTCAAGTTAAGAGAAGGCACAGGTGAGGTTGGTGAAAACATAGGAAGGAAATTAACAATAGTAGGTTTAATATGAGCTAGGAACACACTGAAGTATCTCATTTAATCCCCGCAACAAACTTTAAAATGTGTATTATCCCCATGAAAGCAAAGAGGCAAGCAAATCATAAAGAAATAAAATAATTTGCTCAAGATCTACTAGCAAGGGATCAGTGGGGCCTGCAGGTATGTGCACTGTGAACTGTACTATGCAGCTTCACCATTGTAGTTCTACTTTTGTGTTTCAAGATCACACTGTATATTTTAGTCCACTCTGCAGACACTGTTGGCCCTGTTAGCAGTAGTGGCATGCTGCAGAAGAGCTGAGTGAGTTTATATCCAGATCCTGAGGCTCAGATTTGCATATGTGAGCAGTAAAGCCAGTGAGAGGCAAAATCGTGGAGTTGGCAGACACGATCTTTATTGCCTCCACCCTACTTTCCCCTGAGGCACCCTGATGTCTTGCAGATGCCTGGCACCTTCAGCGGGCCCAAGCCCTGAAATACAGCAGCACTTCTAGCTCATCTCCTCCTGCAGCACCGCAGATTGCCTTGAATTATAATTACCTGTGTGGCCTCCTCACCATGATTCTCTATTAGATTGTATAATCCTTAAGGACACAGAGTTTCCCATTTCTTTTTTTTTTTTTTTTTTTTTTTGAGACCGACTTGCACTCTTGTCACCTAGGCTGGAGTGCAATAACATGATCTTGACTCATTGCAACCTCCGTCTCCTGGGTTCAAGCAATTCTTCTGCCTCAGCCTCCCAAGTAGCTGGGATTACAGGCACGCACCACCATGCCCGGCTAATTTTATATTTTTAGTAGAGACGGGGTTTCACCATGTTGGCCAGGCTGGTCTCGAACTCCTGACCTCAGGTGATCCGCCCACCTCGGCCTCCCAAAGTGCTGGGATTACAGGCATGAGCCACTGCACCCGGCCCTATTTCCCTATTGTGCTTAGCTTAAAGTGGTTTCTCAGTGAATATCTGTAGAATAAATTCATGAATGTGTGACTGGAACTCCCTCCCATCCCTAATTAAAATATTCATATCCTTTATTTTCACTCTCCAGTTCTCTGATCTTTGCTCCTTAAGGTGGTGAACAACTAATACATGCTGTTAACATAACAAGTCACTGACTGCTTGACTCTCTCAGGTCTTATGTATCAGTATCACTGTATGTATTCGTTTTTGTTTTGAAGACTAAATACTCAATATTTGCAATATATCCACTGGCTACTTGTATCTTGGGAATTTGGACACAGGCCATTAGAGAGGGGAGTATCTCAACAAGACTGCATGTGGAGCGATAAAAGTGCCTAGGGGACAGAGCCAGTATGACAATGCCTAGAGTGGTCTGGCTAACAACAGCAAACAACAGCAGGCAGAAAGCAGAGTCCATGCTAATACCTCACACTTGACAGATGGCATCTCATTTCATCCTCACAACAACCTTTGAAGCAGGTTCCAATTTTATTGAAGGAAAAAAAGTTAGGCCCAGAAACATTATGTATTATGCCAAGACCAGACAGGGAGTAAGGGTAGAGAAAGGATTCAGTTTGGGCCTGCCAATAACTCTTTTACTATCCCTGAGTCCCTCAGTCCCTCAAAGTTATTGTCCAAGCAGCAGCTAGAGGACTGAAGACTTAATCTATTACAAGGAGGGTTTATCATGAAAACTAGGACTGTTAACCCTCTTAATGTGACTGGAGAAAGAAATCTTGGGATAGAAAAGAAATGACTCATTTGGGGCACAGTTTCCTAGCCTTGGCTAGGAAAGGCTGATAGCCCCACCTGATATCCCACCAAAAGTGCCACTTCTGTTGCCACAGATGCCCTTGCCCATGGTGACCATAAGGCTGTTTCTGAACTTGCATCAGCCACGTAAATAAAGGCCTGGATGGTTTCTGTGGCAAAACCTGGGTAAAGATCTCATTTGATAGGAAATGAATTTCATATCCCCACAAGATATTTTGATGTTTTCTAAGAGGCATAACATAAACATTCAAAACAATCTTGTAGTTGATTACATGGATATAGTGGAAAGAGCACAAGACCAAAAGACAGGAGATGGTTGTGAGAATTACATGAGATAATGTATATAAAGCACATAGTAGAGGTTTAAATGAATTATGGCCATTATTATTATGTTGGAGGCCCCATATATTAAAAGAGATTGTTATTTAAAAAGAAATTTATGAATACCGACAACCAGTCTTAAGCTGAAATGGCCTCAGTTGGTTCCTGGTAATCAAAATGAAGTTGATTCTCAGAGGAATTCCACAAACTCTCTCTTGATTATCCTGTGAGCATGATTTGTGGAGTCAGGGTGGCTCATGGCTGTGTAAGCACCACACTGAAAGTTGTTATGTATCAGTCTAATAGTCAGTTACCAGTGCTTTGCCATGAACCTGCTCAATTTTTAGAAATGTATTCTTTCTTTTATGACTACAAAGAATATATATTCTTTCTTGAGAATTTGAAAAATCTTAAAAATTATAAGAAAAAAATGAAAATCACCCCAAATTCCAATGATAACAATGGGTTTATATCCTTCCAGCCTGTCTCATTTTTTTTTCAATTTCAAAGTGCATGTGTATATATGTATATACAAATGCAGGCACTACCACAAATTGGTTTTGTATTATACACAAACATTTTTAACATGTCATTCACACCAAATATTTTATGGCTACTCAGTGTTCCTCTGAAACATGGTTGCATCGTATGAATTTATTATAATTTAACCAAATTTTACTTTTGTCATTTTAAATATCAGTGATTAGCATCATTGTACACGTTTGTGTATATTTCTAAAATAATTTTGTTTTTTATGATAAATTTGTGAATTTTCTGGAGAAAACAGAATGTGCATATAATCATGGTTTTTGATACATTATCCTTCTATGTATCCATTTTGCTTAGGAAACTGTTCATTTAACTCAAATCCACAAACTCCAGATATTATCAAAAAGAAGGCTACCACTGTGATAAGTTCAAAATGCTAACGATTCATTACTTTGATTTATGCTTCCTTTCTGACCTGTGAGTTTGAGTATTTTAAAATATTTATTGAACATTTGTTTTTCCTTGTTAAAGGGTTGTCTGTTCGTAAACTTTCCCCATAATTCAATTGGCCTTTATCTATAATTTCAAATTATTTGAAAGAGCTCCTAACAGATTAAGAGTGTGAATCTTTCGCCAGTACATATATTGTAAATATTTTTCCCAGTTGATCACTTTTAATTTTTTTAAATGCTTTGATTTTTGACATATATAAAGACATTTTTCATTTAGCCAAACTTATCCACCTTTTCAAAAGAAAAGAAATAGCAAGACCTGTATAAAACAGGTAACCTAAAATGGTGGCAGAAATAAAACAAATGCACTTTAATTATGACAGAAAATGTAAATTGTTTAAACATTTGTATTAGAAATAATAACTTCAAGTTGACTAAAAAAATTAAATCCAACTTTATGGAAGACAACCATCAAAATACAATCTATTTAAGGTGAGAGGATAGTTAAAAAAATAAAGCATCAGTTAAGGGCAAATAACATTTGGAATACTGGAGTAAGAAATATCAGAATTCAAGACAAAAATAATAATAGAAGCAGTAAGAAGACCAAGAAACACACCGTGTATCAATTAATGAGAAAACAATCTACAGGAAATATATAATGGTTACAAAACCATGAGTTGAACAGTCAAGATCAAAATACATAAATCAAAAACTTAGAAATTCAAGGAGAACTCAGCAGAAACATAATGTTATTGGAATAACAGAATTTACCACTCAGTCTTTGATAATTCAAATAAGAAAACAAGAAACTAGAGCTACAGATCTGAATAAGCTCATTAATAAGTGTAAGTAGATAAATATAGCAAACTCTGTAGCAAAAAAGTACATCTTTTTTTTAAGCACTCATGTACAACTTACAAAAATATTATCCTACACACAAAGAAAACAAAACATCTAAAAAATAAGTTACACTGTATACAATGTGATCACAAAGCAATAACACTAGAAATTGTTAACAAAGTATAAACAAATAGAAGAAAATGGGTTGGAGTTTTTTAAGTAGTTATTCCTCAAAATTCACAGGATTTTGGTTTCAAGACCTCTCTCCCAATACCAAAACCTCTAATGCTCAAGTCTCTGATATAAAAAGGTATCATATTTGCATATAACCTATGCACATTCTTCTGTTTAAGTCATGTCTAGATTATGAAAAGAAAAAACCTAATACAGTGTAAATGCCACGTAAATAGTTACACTATATTGTTTAGGGAATGATGACAAGGAAAAAAGTCTGTACATTTTCAGTACAGACACAATATTTTTTAAATATTTTACATCTATGGTTGATTGACTCCACAGATATAGAAGGCTGACTGTACACACATTTCATCAACTCATATTAAATAAAAAATTAAAACTTTGTTTACAAATTAGATCCATATTATTGCCAGAGAAAAATCCAAGACTTTTTAATTATTAACAAGGTATGTTAGGCAAAAAGATAAAATTTTAACCTGAATTTGTGCTTCAAATGGCAATTTGCACAAGCATAGAAAGGAGGTTTTTCATGGCCACAGCTCAGTAAGAACCTACGTTGTAAAAAGGTAGGCCAAGAAACCAACATAATCTTGTACTATGTTAATAGGCATTAAATGCTCAGATGAATGCCAGGCATGATCTCTAGACTACCATGTATGGCGCCTGATTCCACTCCTCTTGCAAATCTCATCTCGGGAATAGAAGACATCACATGGCTCCAGGTGGGGAGGAATTAGGAAATACTAAAAAGATTGGGCAGAGTAAAGCAATCTTACCTGTTTTCTTTTTTTTTCTTCCCCCCCTCCCCCCACTGTCAGGGTCAGGACAGCATAAGACATAGTGGGATGGGACAAGGATGATAAGCATCTTGTCCAAAAGCATAAAAAGATGACCAATGCTTTCTTCATCTCTTATTTTCATTTATCAAAGGGATGGCACTATTATGAGCTATGCATTTGGGGTTAGGAGATTATTTTTTTTTAGGAAGCATCATTGACTTTAGGCAGAGAAGACCAATAGGATGGAGCCCTGAGAGAGAATGCAAGGAGGAATTGGCTACCTGCTGAAACCTCTTGAACCTGTCTTTCATAGGTGAAATGGTGTGCTCAAGTTTTCTTCTAACTAGTTTCTCACAGTAGAAAAGTTACGAAGGGATTCAGAGTAGAAGAATAATCGAAGAAGGAAGGAAGTTCATTTGGCTAAAATGAGTTCCTTGACAGTGCAGTAGGTAGCAGGATGGCAGACAAATGTAGACAATAAGAATACCCAGGTCACTGGTCAGGCCATGTCTAAGAACTGTATTCAGGGTCGGGTACTATATTTTAAGTAGAGAATGTGATAAATCAGAAAAGCGGGACAAGGAACGATAAAGGGTCTGAAAATCACATCCTACGAGGAAAGGTTGATGTCTAGCCTGCAAAAAAGGTAAACCGAATTGGGAGCTTCATGTCTATAAGCATATAAGAGGCGTCCACATCTCTAGTCTATCAAATGGGTAAACAAGGAGGAAAATGGTGCCAATTATGGAGTATCCATATTTGCTCCAAATGAGGAACATTATAACAATTATAAAATGAAAGAGTTGACTTATGGAGCTATTGAGAACACTTATCTGGATGTGTCTAAGCAGAGATTGGTAAAGATTGTCTTGTTTTTTATTCTTTAAAAATCCATGTAATTTTTTAATTATACTTTAAGTTCCAGGGTACATGTGCACAACATGCAGGTTTGTTACATATGTATACATGTGCCGTGTTGGTGTGCTGCACCTATTAACTTGTCATTTACATTAGGTATATCTCCTAATGCTATCCCTCCCCCTCCCCAGGGGAACAGGAAGGGGAACATCACACACCCCACAAAAGGCCCTGGTGTGTGATGTTCCCCTTCCTGCGTCCAAGTGTTCTCATTGTTCAATTCCCACCTATGAGTGAGAACTGTGGTGTTTCGTTTTTTGTCTTTGTGATAGTTTGCTGAGAATGATGGTTTCCAGCTTCATCCATGTCCCTACAAAGGACATGAACTCATCAATTTTTATGGCTGCATAGTATTCCATGGTGTATATGTGCCACATTTTCTTAATCCAGTCTATCATTGTTGGACATTTGGGTTGGTTCCAAGTCTTTGCAATTGTGAGTAGTGCCACAATAAACATACGTGTGCATGTGTCTTTATAGCAGCATGATTTATATTCCTTTGGGTATATACTCAGTAACGGGATGGCTGGGTCAAACGGTATTTCTAGTTCTAGATCCCTGAGGAATTGCAACACTGTCTTCCACAATGGTTGAACTAGTTTACAGTCCCACCAACAGTGTAAAAGTATTCCTATTTCTCCACATCCTCTCCAGCACCTGTTGTTTCCTGACTTTTTAATGATTGCCATTCTAACTTGTGTGAGATGATATCTCATTGTGGTTTTGATTTGCATTTCTCTGATGGCCAGTGATGATAAGCATTTTTTCATGTGTCAGTTGGCTGCATAAATGTCTTCTTTTGAGAAGTGTCTGTTCATATCCTTTGCCCACTTTTTGATGGGGTTGTTTTTTTCTTGTAAATTTGTTTGAGTTCTTTGTAGATTCTGGATATTAGCCCTTTGTCAGATGAGTAGATTGTAAAAATTTTCTCCCATTCTGTAGGTTGCCTGTTCACTCTGATGGTAGTTTATTTTGCTGTGTTGAAGCTCTTTAGTTTAATTAGATCCCATTTCTCAATTTTGGCTTTTGTTGCCGTTGCTTTTGTTGTTTTAGACATGAAGTCCTTGCCCATGCCTATGTCCTGAATGGTATTGCCTAGGTTTTCTTCTAGGGTTTTTATGGTTTTATAGTTTAAACATAATCGAAGCTTTATATTAAAGAGTGAATTGGTGTCATTCTAATATAAACATGTTTGTCTCATGTACATTGAAATGTTAGATAATTCATTCATTAACAATAAATTGAGTGAGTCAAAACTTCAAAAAAAATCCATGTAATTTCTCCTCTCTTTCATTTATTCATTCCTTTTACTGGATACCTACTTGGATCAAGCCTGTACTAGGTGCTGAGGAGACCAAGAAGAATAAAACACAATCTGACAAGGTACTCTCATCCTTTGAAGAAGACTGGCACAATATAAAAGGGTGATAGGAAGGGGAACCTACCCAAACTGACAAGGCTTGACTTCAGAAGTAATTCTAGGAGGATGGGTATAGAAAAAATGCACCAGGCCTCAGAATCAGAATCAGTCCACCTACCCTCCCTCCGTAATGTGGCAATGGCATAGGCAATCCCTGAGGGGCTAAATCCCTGCTACAGGGAGAGTCCCCAGGTCCAGGAGAATATTTTTGAAAGTTTTCAGGCCTGGAATCTTAATCGAGGTCTTCTGTTGAGTCCTGGTAGTATCATCATATAAATAACCAACTTAGGCAATTAAATGCTAATAGCCTTATAAGAAGTTGAAACTGAAACATACTGCTGTAAATGTAATCTACATTTACTATACTAGATACTACACTAGATACTCATACAGTGTATACTCACGTAAGTGGGCTGACTACCATCCAATAACAGCATTGGCATGGGTGCAAATGGGAAAAACAAAGGCCAAATTGATGTTTTACTTTGGAGCAGGATAAGGGAAGTACTCTGACAGACTGTGCCAGCATAAGCCTCATAAAAACAACTGGGAATGCAGAAAAGAAAAGGAAAAAAGTGGACAGAGTGATAAAGAAAGATAATGTTAAGTACATATAACCAGCATCTACTTTGATTCAGTATACTACACTACAGGTTTTTCTCCATAACATTTTCTTGTCAAATATTATTCTCAGGGCAAGATAGTAAGATCAACAATGTGGGTAGTCAGAGTTAAGCCTCATACAGTGAGGACACTCCAATCCTCTGAGTTCTCACTCTCCCTCTTCTATCTCTACTCCCTCTATCTCTCTCTGTCTCCCTCCCTCTCCTCAGTAGGTAAGTAGATAGATAGATAGATGGATAAATAGATAGATAGATAGATAGATAGATAGATAGATAGATAGATAGATAGACAGACAGAAAGATAGATAGATAGATATTGTTCAGTTAGAGTTTGTGGCCTTAAACCTTTATATCACCCTTTGGTCACTATCAAAATGAAAGTCCCTTGGAAAAATAATACTATTCTATCAGACATCGATACTCTCTTGGGCTGGGGGTGCTAACAGGGTACCACTGCACTTCACAGCTTGACTTGAAGGGTGCTGACAAAATACGATGTGAATCTATGTGAACTATTGAGCAGGGTGCTGGCCACATAGCAGGTTCTCAATGAAGGCCAGTTTCCTCCTTCCATAACTCTCCCTTTTGCTTCTCTTCTCAATAGGCTTAAAGAATCACATTGCTAGAGTCATAGTAATTCTCCAAGGAAGTGGCCCAGGCTTGGGGTGATGACAAGCACAAACTCCTTATATATGCTGTTCTTTGCCATAACACATCCATTGTGCCAACACCCTTCTTCTTGTCACATGGTAGGTCTTCAAAAAATGGGATGCCCCCCTCTTCTCCTTCCTTCAGAAGGAGATGACATTAGTTTCTCTTCCACTTAACTTCATTAAATCCAACTGAACATACATTTAGTGTCTTCTAAATACTACTTGTTATTTAGTCCTGTGATGAGCTTAGCTACCTGAGGTTGCAAAATGCTTAACTGTGGAGTTATTGGACAACTAATAATTCTGAGAGACTCAAGCCAGGCTAAGTGGGGTTGGCAGGGGGTAGTGGGAGGGTCCTCATAGATTGGTCTTGCTGCACTCCTCACTGTGACCTCACTCTGTCCAGGAAGGACACTGTGAGCTATCCCTCACTCATAGGCATTGTAGGGTCCTGCACATGCTCAGAATATTCATTTGATTTATTACAATTCTAGATATGAATGAAACACAATATTACTGCCTTTGTAGCCTAGATTAACCCAGTTTGCTGAGGCCATGACTAAGTTTATCTGATATCAAGTATTTGGCAATGAGGACATTAAAAATTTAAGTACATCTTTTCCTGTAAGTACAGGGTGTGGCTAAAGCAATAATCCTGCTTTATTTTCAAATAACTTAATCATGACTAGCATTTTGACAAATTAGCCTATCATTACAAAATTACCAGCTCAAGAAAAATTATTACAATTCAGGAACCCCTTCCACTGCTATAAACTACTCTCCCAGATATATTTTGATTTGTGCATCACCACACATCTCTCATTTTGTAATGATTTAAAACAATGATGGTGTGATTACAAGAGAGAGAAGCAGAACATATTTCATGATAGCCCAAGATTTTCAAAAACATAAAGATGGTGTACACTAATTCAACCTTTGGAGAAGTTAAGAGGTGATAGGTACACAAGCAGATGGACTTGGTCCACAAGCAAGATCACAAGCTTCTCTCATGTCATTCAAGGTTTCCAGCCATTTATCCTTACAGAGCATTTTTCCAGGAAGGCAATACAACACAGATGCTGTATCCACAGAGCAACGTATCTGTCCTTGCGAGGGGAACATCATCTTAGTAATTCAAAGACTAACTCTAAATACCTAACATTTACTAAGTCTGTGCCATGTGTGTGTTAATATACTGAGTGATTTACATGAATTATCATACATGAGATAGATAATATTATAATGTCTAATTAACAGATGAAGAAATTTAGGTTTAGAAAGTTACTGAAGCAATATTACCTGTAAAAGACAGAGCAGGAATTTGACCCTGGCTTCACTGAACCTAGAGCCACACTCTTATTTGCTGTGCTGGGCTTCCATGAACAGAAGAAACTCTTTCAAGTTGGAAACAGCCAGGGTCGCTATGATCCCCTGAACAACCAAGTTCTCTTCTTGTGCTCTAGGCTGAATTGTTTGAATCAAGCAGAATGCAATATGCTCACACATACACACACATATTTTTCACATAGAAAGTCTTCATGAATATACACAGAAAGTAAAGATATTTACTAACAGTAACATCTTTGAAAAAAAATTCTACACCACCACTAGGACTTGACTTAAATGTGAATTATAAGGTAACTGCGATTTCTCATAATTTAAAAAATTCTGGTAATATGTTCTTCCTTCTCAGAAAATATCTCATACTGATGATGGAAAACATATTGTATGAGGTCCATTCTTTGAACATTGCTCTTTTTGTAGTACCCCTCACTTAAAATGCAAATATTACTGGAAGTGTAACTTAATAAGTCATGAGCAAATTTATGTAAGTAGTTTTATTATAACCCTCAGTTCCCATGAGCCAAGAGGGCATTCAGGGTGCTTAAACACACAATGGACCTCAGCTAAAAAACAAACCAAAACAAAAAATCTGGTAGTCATCTAGGGCTTGTCTCAAAACTAGTGAGCAGGTTCACAGAATGACCAACACGTAAGAGAAGATGGTATGTCTTCTATTGTAGGGGAGAGCTAGAGATCTCTGTTTTATAACATAGCAGTAGCTTTCCTAATAACATTTTAATATCTAAGTTATGTCCAAATGTTATTTGGGCCTCTGGGCATTTTTGAAAACAACATTCTCAGATTCTATGCATAATGATTACCTCGCTTATAATAAAATACCGCAGGATATTTTCTAAAATTTCCTATTGAATAAAAAGGTGGACCTGGACTGCTGTTCCTGGGAAGATGCAGTAGATACAATTTTCCCTCTTCCTTTCACCAAGTACAACTAAAAAACATGGGTAGTCAATAGAAAACAAACATAATAAGACTCTGAAACTCTGAAGAGTGGAAAGAAGGAGGAAGACTGGCTATGGAAATGAAGACCCAAAAAATAGCACAGTGGTGAGATCACTGGATTTTCTTTTTGTTTCACATATACCCCAGACTAGAAGCTGAAAATATCAACCACCATGAAATGCCAATCAATGGGTGCAGGAGGAAAAAAAAAAGTTTGCTCTCTCTAGCCAGAGGACCAAAAGAGTTAGCTTAGAAAGAAAGAAAACTTTCTTACACAATGTCTGTTCTACTCCAGCCTCTCATCAGAGAAAAAAAAATCATAGCACCACTCTACCTGTGCCAGAGAGGCCAAGTGAGAGCCTAGACTTCCACACTCCTGATGCCATACCAAGGCACCCGAATATCTCCACCAGGGTGGAGTCAGAGAGGGTTAAATATGAAGCTGGGCTTTCATCCCCCCAGCAGGTAATGAGCTCCCAAGCCCACACAGTCCATGGAGACCAAGTGTAAAGCCTGGACTGCCACTGCCACCTAGTAGTAATGAATTGGTCCTTTCTCCATTGGGATGGTGTCAGAGGAGGCATAAGAGGGGAGTCAGTCCTTTCACCATTGTCCAGTGCTAACAAGGCCACCAACACCATGGGGATTGGCAACTTCCATCTCCCTCTGGCAATAATGAGGACCCCAGTGTCAATAGAGGATGAAAGGAAAGCCTGAACTTCTACCTCTACCTGACGATAATGAAGCATGATCTCTCTGTTGGAGCAGTGTCTGATAAAAAAAAAAAAAAGAAAAAACAGCTAAAACAGAAGATTTATGCTGTAAGATTGAGAGTCTTATAACTGAATTCTGAAAATGTCCAGACTTCAATAAAAAAATCACTCACTCTACAAATAACCAAGAAGTTCTCAAATTAAAAAAGACAATCAGTAGACTCCACCACCAAGAAGACAGAGATGTTAGAATTTCCTGACAAAGATTTTAAAGTGGCTTTTATGAAAATACTCCAATAATCAATTACAAATGTGTTTCAAACAAATGATAAATTAGAAAGCCTAGGCAAAGAAATAGAAGAGATAAAGAAAAATCAAATGTAAAATAAATAAAAAGAAATAACTGAAATAAAAAGTTAAGTAGATGGACTTAAAAATCAGAATGGAGAGGACAGAGAAAATAAACAGAGAACCAGTGGATAGGAAGATAAAGCAATAGAAATTACCCACAATGAAATATAAAAAAAAAACTACACTGATAAAATAAAGAGTCTCAGGAGCTCGTGGAACTACAACATAATATCTACATTTGTGTCACTGGAATTATGGAGGGAGAGGAGAAAGAAAGTGGTGCTGAAAAGAACGTGAAATAATAATGGCTGAAAAGTTCTCAATTCGACAAGAGGCATAAACCTACAAATTCACAAAGCTTAGCAAGCCATAAACGGAATAAAGCCAAAAAATTTACTCTAATACACACAATAATTAAACTTTTGAAAACCAAAGATAAAGAAAAAATCTTGAAACAGTCTGAGAAAAACAACACTTTACCTACGGAGAAAATAATTAAAATGACAATGAATTTTTCATCAGAAACCACAGAGGCCAGCAAAGGTGGCACAACATATAAAAAGTGCTGAAAGAAAATCATCATCAATCTAGCATCCCATAACTAGCAAAAATATCTTTCAGGCATGAAGGGGAACTCAAGATATTTTCAGATTAAAAAAACCTGAGAGTTTGTTATCATCAGATCTACCATAAAATTATAGTTAAATGTTTGCCTAAACAGAAAGGAAACATTAAAAGAAAGAACCTTGGAACATAAATGAATGTAGAGAAAATATTAATAGTTAAGACAATTACATTATAAATGGGGGAGGATAAAGGGATTTAAAAGGAGGTAAGATTTCTATACTTCACCTGAACTGGTAAAATGACAGTATCAGTAGATTGTAATGTTATGAATATATATATATATATGATATATATATATAAAATATATATAAAATATATATAAAATATATAATATATATAAAATATATATTATATATAAAAATATATAATATATATAAAATATATATTATATATAAAAATATATAATATATATAAAATATATATTATATATAAAAATATATAATATATATAAAATATATATTATATATAAAAATATATAATATATATAAAATATATATATAAAATATATATAATGAAATAGCTAGAGTTAAAAGAAGAGTTTTTTAAGTTATACCAAGAGATACATTCAAAAACACTATAAACAAATAAAAATAAAATTATAAAGAGTGCTCAAGTAACCCACAGAAAGGTAGGAAAAAGAAAACATAAATGAAAAAGAGAACAAATGAAAAATAAAACCAAAATGACACAGTTAAGTTATAACATATCAATAATTATTTTAAATGTAAATGTACTAGTTAAAGGATAAAAGAAACTGAACTTACAATTTAAAAAATTTCCCCCCAAAATCTCTAGGCCCAGGTGTTTTTACTGGAGAATTCTACCAAACTTATGTACAAGAATTAAAACCAATTTTACACAACCTCTTCTAGAAAATAGAAAATAACGAACACTTCCCAGTTCATGTTATGAGGTTAGTGTTATCTTGATACCAAAAACCATACAAAGACAATACGCAATTTAAAAAAAGAGCAATATTGCTTATGAATATATGTGCAAAAATACTTTACAAAATATTAGCAAAAAAAATCAGTAACATATAAAAAGAATTACATACTTTGACCAAGTGGCATTTATTCCAGGGATGAAAGTCTAGCTCAATATTTAAAAATCAATCACTGTAATCCATCATAAGAGGCTAAGAAAAAAACATTGCATAATTGTACCAACCTGACAAAATTCCATACCCATTTATAATAAAAAGTCTCAGAAAAATTAGAATAGAGGGGAAGTTTCATCAGCTTAAGAGCAACTACAAAAAATCAATAGCTAATACTATACTTAACAGTAAAAGACTGAATGTTTTCCCCCTACTATCAAGAAAAGGATGTATACTCTCACTACGCTTATTTCAACATAACACTGGAAGTTCCAGTCAATGCAATAAGATAAGAAAAAGAAATAAAAGTCATACATGTGAAGAAGGAAGAAATAACGCTGTCTTTATTTGAACATAACATCTTGATCTATATTGAAAATCTTAAGGAATTCACAAAAAGACTACAAGAACTAATAAGTGAGTCCAGTAAGGTCACAGGATACAAGGTAAACATATAAAAATCAATTGTATGTCCATATACTGGCAAAGGACATATAGACACCTAAATTAAAAGCACAATACCATTTACAATTGCTCAATAAAAAGAAATAGGTATAATTCTAACAATACATGTACAGTATTGATATGCTGAAAACTAAACAACAATAATAAAAGAAATTTAAAAAGATTTCAATAAATGGAGAAATATACCATGCTCATAGATCAGAAAACTGAACATAATCAAGATGGCACTTCTCTCCAAAACTGATAGATGGTTAATATCATTCCTTTCAAAATTCCAGTAATATTTTTATAGATATGGACAAAAGAATTCTAGAATTTATATGGAAAGGCATTGGCACTAGCACAGCTAAAATAACTTTGAAAAATAAGACAAAGTGGGAGGAACCAGTCTACCTGATTTCAAGACTTACAGCCACAGTAGTCAATCCTATTGTATTTGTGTAGGGCTAGACATACAGATCATTAAAACAGAACCTAGAAATAGACCTATACAAATATTTCTAGCTTATATTTAATGAAGTTAAAAAAACACTTCAAAAGAGGAAAGGTAGCCTTATTGATAAATGGTATCAGGCAATTGGGCATCCATAGACAACAAGAAGACAAGGAGTCAGGGAAGTGGAGAAGGAGGAGCTGGAAGGAGAAGAAGGAAGAGGAGGAGATCAACTTAGACTTAAGTCTGATACCATATATAAAAAATAAAATTGAATCACAGTCTTCACTATAAAGCATAAAACTATAAAATGTTTAGAAAAAAATTAGGAGAAAATTTTCAGGATCTAGTTCTGAGCAAATAATTCTTAGACTTGAAACCAAAAGCACATAAAAGGAAATTGGTAAATTGAACTTCATCAAAATTACACAGTTTTGCTTCACGTAAGACTCTGTTAAGAGACTGAAAAGACATGCTACAGACTGGGAAAAAATAATTGCACATCATATATCTGACAAGGAACTAGTATCTAAAAGATACGTTAACTTAAAAAAAAACTCTGAAAACCCAGCAACAAAAAATATCATTATAAAATGGGCAAAAGACATGAAAAGACATTTTATTGAGGAGGATATGTAGATGGCAGATAAGCACATGAAAAAATGTTCAATATCAATAACCAGTAGAGAAATACAAATAAAAACCACAATGAGCTATCACTGCACACCTATCAGAATGGCTTACATGAAAAAATAGTGACAACACCAAATGTTGGCAAGGATACAGAGAAACTGGACAGATCAGCTGTTGGGGATTTAAACTGCTATGGCTGCTCTACAAAACATTTTGGCAGTTTCTTTAAAAATTAAACATGCAATTACCATGTGGCCTAGAGATTGTACTCCTGGGCACATTTTTTACGCCAGAGAAACAGAGTTATGTTCACACCAAAATCCTGTATCCAAATTTTTATAGTGGCTTTATTCATAATAGCCTAAACCTGGAAAAAACCCAAATACCCTTCAACAGGTGAATGATGAAACAAATTTCAGTGCATCTATACCATAGAATACCACTCAGCAATAAAAAACAAGTATATTTTCCATGCAGAAAAATATGGATGAATCTCCAGTGAATTAACGCTGAGTGAAAAAATACAGGCAGAGAAAGTTACATATTGCATGATTCCATTTTTGCAACATGCTTGAAATTGACAAAATTATAGAAATGGAGAACAGATTAGTCTTTGCCAGGGGTTAAGGAGAAGAGGCGGCCAGGTAGGAAATGGCTGTGGCTGTAACTGGCAACATAAGAGATCCTCGTAGTGATGGAAATGTTATGTTTCTTGACTCTATCAATGTCAATAGCTTGGTTGTAAAATGTGCTCTAGTGCTGCAAAATATTAACATCGTGGGACACTGGGAAATGAATACATGGGATATTTGTGAACTCTTTATTACTTCTTCTTCCTTTTTTTTTTTTTGTTTTTTTGTTTGTTTGTTTGTTTGATTTTTTCAGTAGAGATGGTGGAGGTGGAGGGTTCCAGGGTGATCTTGAACTCCTGGCTTCAAGGGATCCTCCCACCTCAGCCTCCCAAAGTGCTGAGCCACTGCGCCTGGCCTATTTCTTACCATTGCATGTGTATTTACAATTTTCTCAAAAGAAAAAGTTGAATTAAGAGATAATACTCAGAAGCCATCCAAAACAAAATAAATACAGGTTATTAACAATATATACATGTTAAGTTGTATTTATATGCTATTTGACATCCTCTACCAGATGTTTGGAAACTGAGAAATTTGATCATGGAGATTAAATAATTTATATTATTTTTCTTTTTACAAAAGACCTGGAACAGGGATGGCAAACAGATTAAATTTGATACATTATTTGATGGGAAAGGATGCTATAAGGGAAGAGGAATGTCTGTTATGAGCCCTGTATTGGGGGATGTTGTGGCCTGTGTACCACATAATTGCCATTCCTGCCTTGGAGTTTTAACCTAAAGCCTTGTCAGTAGGATCTCTGATAGCTTGGGAATTCCTGAGACTAGGACTTTCCAAAATAGCACCCATTTTAGTTTCACTCAAATGCTAGCATTTAAAAGCTGCTAAATCCCCTGGGTTGTCACTCTGGATGTGCCATGCGAAATGGCTGGGCTACAAAGTTGGCTGTTTAGCTGATGTTCCACAATTATCATTTGCTGCCCCACAAACACATTATGCAGTTCATTGCTCAGGAAAATTTTCTCTTTGTTTGAGTTACAGGGATTAAATGTATTACAGCTTAATCCCTTTGATGCATCCAGGCCATTTTAAAATTGAATGTTTTTCTATTAACTCTCCTACTGGGAACCAATTCACTGACACTGTAGCAACAGAGCCAGGCAATCCTGATTAATTACAGAATTTTTGCCCTTCTGCTCTGTGAGTCTCTCTGAAATATCTAATAACAAAAGCACTTAGATAAATCTATGGGGTTAATCAATGTTTCATGTAATTTGTAATAAGAAACTTCAAAGCCTTTCAAATAAATAGTGAGAGAGAGATGAGAACTAGCAGATTAAAGAAACAAGTGTTTAAGAATTCGTAAGTATTAAAGGCTCAAGCCATGTCAATTCTCAAACTAACCAAAAAACTAATTCATGTTAGAAAATCAGCACACACTTTGTTTGTTACAATTCTTGAAATGGAGAACATGAGTTTATAAATTAAATTATACATTCAATTCAGAGGCTGTAATGCTGCTATCAAATTTATGGCCTCCAATTTACAGAGATCAAGACATAATAAACAATCAGGGAGGGAGGCTCTCTGGTCATCAGATCTGCTTTAAATAGATGGGTTGGACTGAACATTCTCCATATGGTAACCACAGGGATGAATGAGGGCTTCTACTTTTGTTACTGGTGACTGTGAAGAAAGGTATATCAGAAAGACCTGTCTGATGTAGAAAAATGAATATTATACTTTACTTTTTGTGCTACAGAAAATGGAAGAGATCAGTGCAGGCGAAGATTTAAGCATCTCAATTGTAGATTAGCACGTATTGAGAAATTAATCTGCCCACTGAATAATACAAGAAAAAATTGTGACCCCGGAAGAATTATCATCACAGGAAGATCACAGAATAAAATACATTTTCATTCTGAAAAAAAAAAACTTGTGCAAACTTAAAATTCACAACCTACTTCAAGATATTTCTCATCGGCAACCTTATAACTATGTAGCATAAAATTTATTTTATACATCAACAAGGATCAGTTTCACTCATGATTATTTTTCATTAACTGATTTTCTTACACTCTAATATTGTATTTATTTCCTGAGGCCTATTATGAAGACTTATTCCAAAGAAGAACAGCAGTGCTGAGGAGTTGATCATAGTTGCTTAAGGACAAAGCACTGTGCTAAATATTGTGGAATTATTATATGGTGCCCCACACACAGAATCCCTGGAAATTAATTTAGACAGGCAAGAATTGGTTTGATTTTCATGTGTGCAATGAGACAAGCCTTTTTGAAATTTGAAAGATAAAATTCCTTTCAAAGATGCCACTTGTCAGCCTAATAAGAAAATCATCTGTACTTTTTCCTACATATTTTCCTGAGTATTAAACTTTTTAATCAAGGCCATGTGAGCATTGAAGTATTATAAAGCTCATTTGTTTTACTTAAGAAAGTCTATTCATCTGGGATATCACACACTATTCACAGTTTTTCCATTTTTATTTTCTAATTAATATTTTCTTCCTCTTTCTATATTTGCTGTTTATATTTTTGTAATTTGACACTAATCATTGCACCAGTATTGTGGGCTCTTATGTCTGCATACGGCATCATGCTGGAGGCTGGAAGAGATACACAGCTGTGAGTCCAAGTTTTGGCCTTCAAGGTGGCATGCATTCCAGTGAAAGAAAAAGACCCACACACCAGACACAAAAGGGATCATGACCGGGGCCTTTCTGCTCAAAAGGTGTTTCTCAGACCAGCATGCTCCCTTGGAGTTTGTGAGAAATGCAGTCTAAGTCCTATTGAATCAGAAGACGCATGTTAACAAAATCCCCACACAGTTCATATTCCCAGTACAATATGAGGATTGGGCAACGGGCTTGGTGTGGAAGGGGAACTGAGCATGGAAATAAGAAGCCTAAAAATTCCACACAGTACTGCTGGCAGAACAATTTGGAGGACATGGTTCACAGTCATTTCCTAGGTATAGTTATATTTGGATTTTGAACCTTACCTGGTCTGAGGACAGTTGAGCAAAGGTACATGGATGGGGATCCATCTAAAATAAATAATTTAAAGGCTTGAAGAAATCTCTCAAATTAAAGGATGCTCATTTCTGTTTGTATTCTTGTACATCAGATTTTTGTAATACAGAATTCTCCTGACATCACTAACTCATAAGTAAAAATAAGATCAGATTTGCTTTGATATTCAAGTTACATAGATTTCTAGATCCCATATGATCAGAGTAGCAATAAATGCAGTTATCCACCAATCCAACCTCTAACACCTTACTTCTTTAAAATTTTTTATTGTGGTAAAATATAGATTTTACCTATATTCAATGGCATTAAGTACCTTCATATTGTTTCCAATCATCACCACTGCCTATTTCAAGAACTTCATCATCACAAACAGAATCTCTCTTACCCATTAAACAATAATTCCCTATTCCGTTCTGCCCCTAGTTCCAGGTAACCACCACTCTACTTTCTGTCCTTATGAATTTGACTACTCTAGGTACCTTACATAAGTGGAATAATACAGTATTTGTTCTTTTGTGATAGTTCACATGGCATAATGTCCTTTTGGTTTGTTCATACTATAGCATGTATCAGAATTTTATTCCTTTTTAAGGCCAAATAATATTCCATTGTATTTACATATGACATTTTTAAAACATTTATTTTAGGTTCAGGGTACATGTGAAGGTTTGTTATAGGTAAACTCGTGTCACAGGGGTTTGTTGTACAAATTATTTCATCAACCAGGTATTAAGCCCAGAACCACATAGTTATCTTTTCTGCTCCTCTCCTTCTTCCCACCCTCCACCCTAAAGTAAACCCCAGTGTTTGCTGTTCCCTTCTTTGTGTTCATAAGTTCTCATCATTTACATACCACATTTTTATCCATTAATCTGCTGATGGACATTTGGGTTGTCTGTAGCTTTTGGCTGTTATGAATAGTGCTGCATAAAACCTTACCTTTTCATGTTACTGAGTGTAAAGCTATTGAGAGCTACCTCTGCATCGGTGTGAAGCTGAGCAATCTTGGCAGCTTTCACAGAAGCTGTCATCATGTGCAGGATGGAGCTATTGGGGGCAGTATGCCCTATTTCACTTCATTTTTGCTGAAGTGCAGATTGACTGCCAAAACCAAGACACTCTAATCCAAGTTCTACTCACTAGTGTGTTGAAACCTTACCAAGACACAGAATTCCTGTGGGAAGCAGGACATACCCTCCCCCAGCAGTAAGCTTACACTCAAAATTAGCCTGGCTGCCAAGTGTACAGTGCTGAGTGTTAGCCATTGCCGGTCACTCAGAAGCAGCCACTTCCTCCAAAGCATGTGGTGGCACCCTAGAAGTGGGTTAGAGGAGATGCCAGTACCACTCTGAACATCCCAGAGCCAGTCGCCACTCTCACAACCCACATCCTGGGTGCAATCTACAAAGCTAGTATGGATCCATTTCCCTCCAGCTTTCCTGGACTATTGCTTGGTGACTAATTTCAGAGCAGCTCTTTAGTCTTTTCTTGCCATCTCACCTTAATAGAGGTTACTGCCTGTCCTTTGGATGTGTTTTTAAAACTGAAACACAAAGTGGAAGAACTGGGACCTGAAGAGTTTCACCGCACAAGCTCCTGTGTAGCAAGTACTTTTCCAGAATTTGTATCTTGTAATCTCCAATCTCTTTAGGGCACTGAGTTTCACAGAGGGGTATGGGAACTCTATCCATCTATAGAGCTGGATCCAGGCCTGGCTCAATTTAGTCCCATTATATGCTCTCCCTGAACTGGAGTATCAGCTTTGCATGCAATACATCCAGGTGGTTCTTCGCAGACTAAAGGAATCTACCCAAAGGAGAATGATCAGCTAGCTCATCTTTGAGGCACCAGAAAGTACAGCTTATTTTAAAAGACTTTCCAGCCAATAAGAGGATTTAAATTTGATTTATTCTGAGTATTCTGTTACACATATGTGCACTTATGTTTCTGAGTACTCTGTTGTACATCTGTGCGCTTACGGCCCTGATGGGACAAGACCAGTACAACTCTAATTAAATCAAAGAGTAGCCTCTGAAGGAAAAACTCACCCTGCGGGAAAGGAGAATCAGGCAAATAAACTTGACCCAGCTAAACTTCAGGTATCTGAGGATCACTCACTTCTTAGCGCTACATGGTGTCTATCTCTTAGGTCTGACATCACACACAAACAGCTAGGTGCTAGGGAGCAGAGGTGTTTTGAGAAAACCTAGAAGGGCTCCCTTCACTCTGTAAAGCAGTGGAGCTTAGAAAATGCTCTGGTGATGCCTATGTGCCAGCCAGTGACACAAAAGTGGCTGTTGGAGGTGGTGATTACTCCATATCTGTGAGGAAGATAGCACAGCTTTGGTACCTGGATGACTTAAGCACATTCAGGCCCAAACACACAGGCTGCAGTATCCAGAGGAAATGTGGGGGCAGAAGTAATGTGTCTGGCAGGGAAGTGGCACTGGTGTATCTTGGAGTGGTTTCAGCATCTGCATAGGTACGGATGTCCCAAAGAGATGCTGATGTCAACTGACAGAGGCCTTACATTTAGAAAAGGAAGCTTATGGTGCTCGCTTCGGCAGCACATATACTAGAAAAGGAAGCTTATGGAGGGACCAGAAGGAGGCTATTTCATCCAGCTTTGTTTGACATGACCTTTGCTTAAGGGCACTGGGGCAGGAAAGTAGAAAGTGACATATGCTATAGTGTGTCATATAGGATCTATGTCTAAGCACTTGTGAGACACTCTGGGGGACTCCTAGGAAAACCTAAAGGGAAACCCTCAATGGGAGTGAGGTTAAATTCTAACTCACACTATCCAAAGTCTCCCATTACTTTTACCATGGATTTCCTTGGACTCAGAACACACACGATCCCTTAAAATAATACACATAAGAAAGCTGAACCTGGATCCCTTCCTTACACCTTACACAAAAATCAACTCAAGATGGATTAAAGACTTAAATGTAAGACCTAATACCATAAAAACCCTAGAAGAAAACCTAGGCAATACCATTCAGGACATAGGCATGGGCAAAGACTTCATGACTAAAACACCAAAAGCAATGGCAAGAAAAGCCAAAATTGACAAATGGGATACAATTAAACTAAAGAGCTTCTGCACAGCAAAATAAACTATCATCATAGTGAACAGGCAACCTACAGATTTGGAGAAAAATTTTGCAATTTATCCATCTGACAAAGGGCTAATATCCAGAATCTACAAAGAACTTAAACAAATTTACAAGAAAAAAAAACCCAACAAAAACTGGGCAAAGGATATGAACAGACACTTCTCAAAAGAAGACATTTATGCAGCCAACAAACATATGAAAAAAAGCTCATCATCACTGTCATTAGAGAAATGCAAATCAAAACCACAATGAGGTACCATCTCGTGCCAGTTAGAATGGCAATCATTAAAAAGTCAGGAAACAACAGATGCTGGAGAGGACATGGAGAAATAGGAACGCTTTTACACTGTTGGTGGGAGTGTTAATTAGTTCAATCATTGTGGAAGATAGTGTGGTGATTCTTCAAGGATCTAGAACTAGAAATACCATTTAACCCAGCAACCCCATTACTGCATATATACCCAAAGGATTAAAAATCATTCTACTATAAAAACACATGCACATGTATGTTTATTGCAGCCCTGTTCATGATAGCAAAGTCTTGGAACCAACCCAAATGCCTATCAATGATAGACTGGATAAAGAAAATGTGGCACATATACATCATGGAATACTACACAGCCATAAAAAATGATGAGTTCATGTCCTTTGCAGGGACATGGATGAAACTGGAAACCATCATTCTTAGCAAAGTAACACAAGAAGAGAAAACCAAACACAGCATGTTCTCACTCATAAGTGGGAGCTGAACAATGAGAACACATGGACACAGGGAAGGGAACATCACACACTGGGGCCTGTCAGGGGCTGGGGGGCTGGGGGAGGGATAGCATTAGGAGAAATACCTAATGCAAATGATGAGTTGATGGGTGCAGCAAACCAACAAGGCACATGTATACTTAGGTAACAAACCTGCATGTTGCACATATGTACCCCAGAGCTTAAAGTATAATTTAAAAATAATAATAATAATAAAAATACACATATATTCAAATTTAAGAATGCTTCTTTAGGATGAGCAAATGATTAGGTTTTCCCTTCTTACCTCATTTCCTAAATAGGACTTGTTTTTAACTATGCTGTTTGTTATGTTTTTAAGAGTGAGGAACATTGAACCATTCACTGCTTTGAAATCTTTACTATATCTCCCCATGATGTATAGTAGTAGGTCACAACTTCAAGGACAATGAGGTGGATGGACAGGTAACTATGTGTGAATGTGTGATATGATGGTTACAAGACCACAGAGAGTGGCTGGAGAGAGCACTGGCCCTGTCTAAAGGCATGCTGCTTCATTGAAAACAAAACAAAAACCAAAAATCCTTCACCACACAAAACATGTCCATGGGCCACATTAAGCCAAGAGGCTACCTGGATTGTCATTATATCATTGTTGTAACTCTCACCACATAGATAGTTTACCTCTAGCTCAGGCTGAGATCAACCCTGTCTTTCATGGTTGACATGGATGAAAATGAACGGAAGCATATCATAGTATCACTCCAATTATCCTTGGAGCTGGCCAAAAGAAGGGACCCTACTGCTTCATCTTTGTATTCTGTTTACCAGTTCAGTTTGCAAATAATCAGCATTGTGATCTCATGGGGAAACTATGTCAGATAAAAGAGAATGATAATACCAAACAACTATTGGGAGCTCATTTCTTGCCAGGCCCTGTACTAAGAATTTTCCTTATCCTGTTTCATTTACTCTTCCTAACTAACCTATTGCATAAGAACTATCATTATCACAATTTTATGGATGAGAGAACTGAACACAAGAGGTGAAGCAGAAATTTGGTGACTTCAAAGTCTATGATTGTAACCAAAATATATATATTTATATAAAGCAAGTGTGAGTCAGTGGTTCAAGGATTGTGCAATAGGCTAGAAGGAAAGATATTGAATGTAGGTAATATTTAACAGGGAATTACTGTTTCCAACAATAGACCTTAGCAGCATTAGCAAGAGGAAGAGCAGTGGACCCAGGAGAGCTTGGAGAGGGACTCAGTGGTGGGAGACTGAAGTTACGGTTAGGGTTGAAGTGCAATCTGACAGAAGGGTGGGTGGAGACAGTGTTGAGTCTGAGCTTCTCCTCCCCCACAATTTCTCTTTCTTCATCCCCCCTCTACCCTTCATCTGTCCACTTACACAAATTCCAACTAAGAAGAGATAACCGAAACTTAGAAAAACACTGTATTTCATATATTTGAAGCATACGTGATTTCTCTCTACATCTCCCACCCTCCCCTTGGGTGTCTGGCCTCTGTTAAGTTAGGAAAACAGAAAAATGTAAACTTTAGTGATGTGGAGAAAAGGACAGACTTTTCCCCTTCATACCGCACCACAGTTGTGTTCTAAGGTCTAGGTTAGGTGTGTTACGGATGTTTCTCTCTGAGGGAGGGGCCTGAAGAGATCAGAGACAATGAACTCCAACCCCTACAGAAGCCTTGAGAAGCAGAGCAAAGTGCTCGCTGTTCTGTCCCTTCTGGTCTCTGGACTCTGTTTAGGAGTCACTTCTAGTACTAATATTTCTGTCAATGAAGAGACTCTCCCCATACTTCCTGATGTCACCTTGTGATGGCTAATTGTTTGTTTGTTTGTTTGTTTTAAGATGGAGTCTGACTCTGTCTCCAGGCTGGAGTGCTGTGACATGATCTCGACTCATTGCAACCTCTGCCTCCCGGGTTCAAGCGATTCTCCTGCCTCAGTCTCACAAGTAGTTGGAACTACAGGTGCACACTACCATGAGCAGCTAATTTTTGTATTTTTAGTAGAAATGGGGTTTCACCATGTTGGTCAGGATGGTCTCGATATTTTGACTTTGTGATCTGCTCGCCTTGGCTTCCCAAAGTGCTGGGATTACAGGTGTGAGCCACTGCGCCCGGCCGTGATGGTTAATTTTATGTCGACTTGGCTAGACAATATACCCAGATATTTGCTCAAGCATTATTCTAGATGTTTCTATGAAGATATTCTTAGATGAGATTAACTTTTAAATCAGTTGACTTAGAGTAAAACAGATTACACCTCATGATGTGAGTAGGTCTCATCCAGTCAGCTGAAGGCCTTTAAAACAAAAAGCCTGACCTCCTCAGAGGAAGAGGGAATTCTGCCAGGAGACTGCTTTGGACTCAAATTGCAGCTCTTCCCTGGGTCTCCAGCCTGCCAAACTACCCTGCAGATTTTGGATTTGCCAACCTCAACAGTCACATGGGCTATTTCCTTAAAATAAATCTTTCTTTCTGTATATATACACATCCTATCAGTTCTGTTTTGTCAGAGAACTTTATTGAATCTACACCTTACTTCACCAATTCTAAGATGTATATTTTTTCACACTTCTCTAAAATCATAAGATATTTTAAATTGACATTGTTTCCAGTGAAATATGATTGTTCCCAGTATTTGACAGAGTATTCGCCATTCCCTCAACTAGATATTACTTTGGAAATGCAAACTAATAGTTTGCTATATTGAGCTGAGTGACTGTAGTGTAACCACCATCCATGATTTGTATAGCCATGCAATGACTTTTCTCCAAGGATTTCAAAGTTCTATGCAGTTTTAAATAATTATTTTCCATAAGCCTGTCATCTAATTGCCATCTGTAAGCTCTGAAAAAAATATTTTTCCAGGGGATGCAAAATATGAACACTATGAGGGAGACAGAGCTTCAAAGCAATGCTTTGAAAGGGAAGGATAGGAAAATGGAATGGAATATATTTGTCCTCAGTTAAGCCTCATTGTACTACTTAAGCCCCACTTTCCTTTCCATACAGGATTATAGCATTCTAACCACCAACTGTACCTTCTTTATTCTGTTGAAAGAGGCAGTTTGTTTTTCTACCTGGTATATTTTCAAAAGAACTGGATAATTGGCCAATACCATAACAGTTTTTTGATATATCACTGTCTTGCATAAAACTAAGACTCAAAGGTAACAGTACGTCTTAAGTATGTGTGTATGTCAGCATCTCAGTACTTAGTATGTGCACAAAGTAGACGTGGATAGTTGTGAATACATGCATGTCACTGAATAACCAGACAACAATGTGAAATGCTGGCAAATGTCCAGGCTTTTTTTTTTTTTCTGAGACAGGGTCTTGTTCTGTAGCCCAGGTTAGAGTGCTCATTGCAGCTCAACCTCCCAGGCTCAAACAATACTCCTACCTTAGCTTCTTGAGTAGCTGAGATTACAAGTGTGTACTACCATGCCTGGCTAATTTTTAATTTTTTTCTAGAGACAGGGTCTCGCTATGCTGCCCAGGCTGGTCTCAAACTCCTGAGCTCAAGTGAGCCTCCCGCCTTGGCCTCCCAAAGTGCTGGGATTACAAGCATGAACTACTGTACTCAGCCAGATGTCCAGGCATTTAAGGAAGCCCTTCAAATCTACATACTCAAAATCATCAAATAAGTGACTATTTGCCCCCCTTTTATTTATTTATGTATTACATCTTCCCTTATATTCTAGGTGCATGTGTGTGTATGTGTGTGATTGAGTAAGTCAGAGACAGAGAGAAGTTGAGCGAATGAGAGACAGAGATTGTCTCTTCTGGGTTGTGAATATTCTGAAGGTGGCTTCATCAAAATACCATAGGTTTAGTGCCACCATTTTGAATACTGCTTCTGCCACATATAGGCAATGTGACTTTGGAATAATTACTTAACTTTTCTCATCTTCAGTTTTTGTACTTAGAAAATAAACATAATACCTGCGTTGAAGAGTTTAGTGAGGCTTAAAAATAATTTTTGAAAGAAACAGGCGAAATTTTAGATCTCATCCCATGTCTCTCTCCTGCTGTAGCCCTAGGCACAGCGCCTTGTACTTGGAAGGTACTGTCATGTTTGTTGAATGAATCACAAAGTGTCTTGACAAAAAACACACACTATTTTTGGCTTTCTATAAAACATGCAATAAATTTTATGGCCTGACTCTTTTGAGTACAAAGTAAAGAACCATTCATGATGTGATCCTGTTTTACCCCAAATGTTTAATATTTTCAACCAGAGTCATCAAATCCAATGTATTACTTATGTTCTAGCCTCACTGTCCTATATAAATATCATCTTCATTTAGATGAAAACGACAACCATAAAACAAACAATACTGCAGATATTTCAGTTAAACCATGGAACTTACTTCAAGTTTATGGTATTACTAGTTTGAATTTTTCACAGAAGAAACCAAGATATTCATTTCTAGTTTTTAAGAGATAAAAAAAATCACAAAACAGACATCTTCATGTCAACATTATTTCCCCTTTTGTTACTTTCTTTCCTTTCTTTTTCCACTGTCTTCTCCCCTACCCACCATCTGTTTGTTTGGAAGATCAATGAATGAATCATCCAACAGGCGAACAAACTCTGGATGACACATTACTTTAAGCCACATCTGAAATGAATTGAAAGTTTAAAAGGCCACATAATAACATCGATCGGTATACATGCTTTTCTTGTTGAAAGATAATCAGATGCCAGAAGGGCCCTTTGTAACACACTGTCCCAGGGACTATCAATTCCAACATCCACACATATGTTCCCCCCATAAAGCACTGGCAGCCATTTTGTACTTATTGATTGTGCCTCTATAATTCTTCTTCAGATAAATGATTCACCAGATTGTAGTAGGCCTTAGTCAGAGAATCACAACTAACAGCTAAAAGCAAGTGTCAAAACCAAGCAAATGAGAGAGCGATAGTCTCTTCCCACTGTTCCGGGTGGCAATGGAAAGAGTAAATCCTAAATAGACTGGAAGCTGAGAACAGACAGACGGAAGGAAGGTAGGACGATAAGAGGGAAGAAAGAAAGTGTTAGTGGATGGATTTAGGGCCAGATTAGTTCAAAAGCCTGAGTAAAATTTCAGCTCTAAGTTGTAGAAACTGAGTGGAAGCTGGAATCCAAACAAGTACTTCATTTATTCAGTGGAAATATTTAACCAATACTCTATGTCAGGACATGTTCTAGATACTGGGGATATGTTATTAATCAAAACAGAAATGTGTAAACTCCTAGAAAGTATATTCCAGTGGGGGATGATAACAACAAACATTTAATGTAATCAATCAATCAATTACTCATAAAGTATATTGAAAGAGAAAGAGAAGTGCTGTAGAAAAATTAAAAATCAGGGCAAGGAGAATTGCAAAGGCCAGAGTGGAAGCTTCCATGTAAATGCTGTGGTCTTAGCAAGAGGATTAAGTATCAATAATTCACCAGAAAACGGCAGAGTCACAAAACTAAAAGGAAACCATTATGTAACATAACACAAAGAGAGCAATTTCATGACAGTATATAAAAGGACCACTCACATTTTTCATCTAATTTAAAGAAAATATTTACTATGCATATAACACCAGAGAAGCTCTGAAAACATTTCAGAGATAGTTGCTTGTCCATATGCTTCTTTAATAAAACACCTTTCTGCTAAAGAACACAGTTATGTGGACTTCACTTACTGGCAAGGTCAAAGTCCTCTAAAAGCAGTTTCATCTCATCACTGTCCATGTGACTGATACTATTATCTTTGTTTTACAGGTGGGGACATTAGAATGTTGATGACTAAGCACCATGAGTCAGTGGTAGGGTTTATGGAAAACGCATGTCCTAGGCAGCATGCAAATGACTTCATCTTATGTGGGTTTGGCCATGTAAGAAGTTAAATTATCTCAGCAATTTTGTGAACTTGGCTTTCTTCATAATTATCCTTCTTCCTGTCTGCTGTCCCAAAAGACCTGGTTACTGAAGAAAGCTCTGTGAGAGCTAAGGATGAGTGTAAATGCCATGAAAACACCATAAAAGTATTCTGTAGGTGCCATGCCACAGGGTTCTTCTAATGAAGGAATTCAGGAAAAGCTTAGGCACTGCCAAAGAGTTTAAGTTCTCAAGTATTTTTTTTTTCCCCTCTTAGAAAAGTGCCTTTTTGGCTGGCATTTCATAGGAAAATGACAAAGACTTTACAGCAAGTCCCTTATCTCCTTTCCTTTTTTAAATCTTTAGAACATGGTTAATACTATGTATTTGTGGTTCAACTAGTAAACTCACTGATTACACTTGGCAAGTGACAGCAATAGCAGCAACCCCACAAAACTTAGGCAATAATGATGGTTTCTTTAAATTTGGAATTCAAGATAAAATTGGGAAATGCATCAAGAAGGGATAAAGCTCTTTAGGTTATCTTATCACAGAATTTGAAATTTGTGGCCAAGAGAATGAAGTTAAATGTTTATTTTATACTACTTGATCATTCTGAAAGTTTTCCAAGTTATTTCAGACTAAACTTAAAGCAGGATATTGTGTTAATCAACTCTCTTAAATATTAATGTGGCCCTGCCAAACTGGTTTCCTTAAAACCTCTTTCATTTGTGTTACCCTACCATTTTCTCATGTAACAGATGAAGATAAATGTGCAATGCTGTTAGCCCATTTTGCTACTTGGATTACTAGGTTCACACATAAACACATAGAGAGAGCACCTAATTATTCAGGGCAAACGCCACTTTTGCCCAAGGCAACTTACTTTGTCTACCTATTACTCCTTTAGTGATCATTTTCTTTCCCTTGAAAAGTATCAGAATTGAAATACCAGGAATTCCAAAACAAACCACTCCTCCCTGTGTCATCCTTGTCCCGCTGCTTCTGATCTTGGCCCTCAAACCCAGTCAACGGCCTTATCAGAACTGATCAAGCTGACTTAGATTGGAGTTATTTTGATGAGAGCTTGAGTGTGTAATCAGGTGTATGGATTTTTGCCCTCTCCCAGAAAGAGGTCAGAAACATGTGGATGGAGCCCTAAGGGGTAGCCTGGTCTCGTTTGAAATAAAATAAATTGGCTTCACAGTGGCCACTCTGACCTCCGGCAGTCTAATTTCTCAGCTGGATTATAACTAGATGCCCTACATACAGCTATTCTCAAGAACTACACAAGCCTACGAAAGAGAGAGAAACTTTTAACTGGTGAGAATGCTGGAGCTACATCTGTCCAGGAAACTGGTAACACGGTGACATCAACTGGGCTCCAGAAGTTTTGAGAACTTCCATTTGGCTTTGAGAAACAATTCAAGGTGTTAATTCTGACTTATAAAGCTGTCTGTGTTTTGGATGCTGGTTACCTTAGAAATGGCTCTAAGGCCATTTCTCTTAGCTCTAAGGCTAAAGAGTTCCCAGATTTACACTTCAAACACCCAGAAGCAACACCCTTCCATAAACAGACGAGATGGCTAGAATTAAGGGCTGCTTCAATCTCACAGAATTCTACTTTGTAAATTACAAATTTTACCCCTTGGCTTCCTTTACTGATTAGAAATATGAATGTGGAGAAAATACCAATGTGAAAATTTTACCATCAGCAGCTTAATATCCTTGAGTGTTAAAACATTTAAAGTCCAATCTTAAAAGAGTATAATAACAAATTCCAGTGTATATTTAAATAATGTTCCTGTTTATAACCCTAGCTATACAACATATTTATTCCATGAGATCATATATTTAAACAATTATCTTCTTACTGGCAAGTACATATTCCCATGAGCAATGAGATTTTAATAAATTAGATGTCATCATCTGTAAATACCTTGTTTTAAAATATGCCTTTCATTTATACTAGGTTTTTAAAAGAATTTGGCAGATCTGTTTCCTTAACCTCTTCACAAGATTGACTTAACCTGCATACACTTGTACCATTTTTACTATACCCTAATTATTCAACCATTGTTTTATTTGTCCAGAAACATCTGAACATGCTTTGAATAATCCAGACAGTGAAGAGTTGAAACTGTCTGGGGATTTAGCATAAGCTTTCTCTGGAACTAGCAGCACTATCAATGCTCAGTGCACCTCCTTTTAATATTCTAGTGTTTTAGGATCATTAACATTCCTTTCAGCTGCAGGATGTCTTTATAATTCTTTTTTTCACAGAGGAAAATAATAGAAGCAGAATCAATTAAGAGGCTTACCCAAGGCCATTCAACAGATTACTGATAAAGGTAGAATTGGTGCATTATATCTCGTTGAAGAAAGCTTTTCCTTTTTGCGCATTTCTCTACCAACTAAATTAACCCATATCCTATCAGCAGGTGATGTCAATGTCAGAACACAAACTGTTCTTGCTGTTCCTGTTAAAATATATGTATGGAACACATGTATGAGAACACCATATAAAGGAACAAGAAATCAGTAGAGTGAGAGCCAATTCAAGATTTAAGTACAAGAGAAAAGTCCATAACTGTTCAAAATCGGACAGTTACTGGCAGCCTCAAATACTCTTGAGCTGGTATCAAAAGCAGAGAACTGCTGCGCCAGAATGCTAGGACATTTCCTCATTCCCTCATACAAGCACAAGTATAGTCACCAGCATAAAAAGTCAAGATTGTTAGCAATGCCTAACCACCTAATTGCCCAAGTAACCGTCTTTTCTTTTACAGGCCTCATTGTCTTGAGCATGAAGGAAGTGGCAAACCAGTGGGACTGTAATCTATTATCTGTTACCACTAAGAGCAGGGATGCATTGTGACACCAAGTGGGAAAAAAAGGCCAGAGAGATAGACATGGGGGAGACTCATCTGAGTAAGGCTATACTAGACATTGCCTTCATCTTTCCTTCAAAAGACTGACTTACAACTGTGGGCCACTGGGGAGGGGAGCCAGGAGGAGATAAGAAAAAGAAATCAATTTGATAGAAGAGCTTGAATAGGTTGGGCAAGGAGTGATTTTACATAGAGGGTAGTTTCCTGGTCCTTGCTCTGGTCTACATGCCTGTGAATCAATTACACACACACACACACACACACACACACACACACACACACGCTCTCTCCCTCTCTCTCTCTATCATAAATTAATTACTCCTGCAGATTATTGAATGAAGCCCATGCACAATGTGGCAGAATACGTGATAAATCCACCTGCCAGGACCCTTGGATGGTGCGTATGGTGGGTTGGGCAATACTTATCAAAGGAACAGCCGTCTTGTTCTCACCAAAAAGCACGTGAATAAAAGCCAATCCAAAATGAGCTGCAATTGTAACATTGTTTTACTAAAGTTAATCTGGCTACCAAGTATGGTCCAAACAGCTTTTTGTTTGCTTGTTTTAAGCCCTAGAGCTTTTGGCTGTTGGCTTTTATGATTGAGACATCAATTTTGAGAAAATCCTTTAATTGTTATGCTTTTTAAAACCTTAATGCCCAGATACCACTCTAAAGGTTTCCTTGCCTTCCTCTGTCTGATACTCTGGAAAATGTCAGCTCCAAAACTATTTCATGATCCAGTGCAAAGCTAACTAGAAGATCATAAAACGATATGTCCAGAAACGTTAAAATGTTAAAAAAGTAGCTCGCTCTTTTCTCATAAACTAGATTCTAGTGTAAACTTGTATGAAGTACAAGCTTAAAATTTAAAGCTTCACAATTTTAGAATGTGTCCATAAAAAATATAGGAGTAATGACAGTGAATAAAGTATGTTTTTATAAACTTTTGGTTCTGCAAAAAAATTTTTAAAAACATTCTGTAATGAAATGTTTTAAGAACCTAAATTAGAAAAGAGAAAGGTACTAAATATGAAGCCTGGGTAAATTATTTGTCTATAAATTAGAAACTAAATATAGATAGATATTAAAAACCAAAATATTAGAATTAATTAGATCTAAGATGGTGTGCCAAGTAAATATATTCTTTTTTAAAAATTTTATTATTATTACACTTTAAGTTTTAGGGTACATATGCACAATGTGCAGGTTTGTTACATAGTATACATGTGCCATGTTGGTGTGCTGCACCCATTAACTCGTCATTTAGCATTAGGTATACCTCCTAATGCTATCCCTCCCCCTCCACCCACCCCACAACAGTCCCTGGAGTGTGATGTTCCCCTTCCTGTGTCCATGTGTTCTCATTGTTCAATTCCCACCTACGAGTGAGAACATGCGGTGTTTGGTTTTTTGTCCTTGTGATAGTCTGCTGAGAATGATGGTTTCCAGTTTCATCCATGTCCCTACAAAGGACATGAACTCATCATTTTTTATGGCTGCATAGTATTCCATGGTGTATATGTGCCACATTTTCTTAATCCTTAGACGCTAGAATATCCATAGATGGAGTTCAGGCAATTAGCATATCCTTCAAAATAGTATGAAAAATCGTGTATCTTTGTGAACGTGCTTTCTGTTAGATTCTGAGATGGGTTCACAACATAAATAAGAAAGTTTTAAAACCACTGACACAAAAGATATGTCTTACACAATTCAAACTTTCAGTATTCAGTAATGCTTTGTTCTTTTTGATGGTTTTTCTAACTTAAGGTTGTTATACTTACTCAACTAGTAAGGCATATCTCAAACTTTTGTAATATTTGGTGTATGCAATCATTGCAAAATGCAAATTTCTTTTCATCATTCCTTTTCTGTACAGAAAGGAAAGAAGTGCCTAATAGGATAAGGACTATGTTATAAGTAATAACAATAAAATTAAAATGTTAGTGAATTTATTTAAATATCAAAAGAAAAATGCATATATACTGCCCTATTTTATTATCCATAAATCAAAAAGCAGTTTTATTCTATTCATTATTTTTCAAAGAAAGGAAGAAAACTCCTCTTCCCTTCATTTTAAAGGTATTCATAGGCACTATAAGTATCTTACAGAAGGTTATTTGGCAATATGCTTAATGATTTGGATACTGAATAGTTACTTTAAACTGTATAGACTTGCTTTACTTAAACAAGCAGTTTTCCCTTTCAAGAAGGATCTCATCAAAAATTGAACAGTGCCTCTACTTTACTGTCTGGAAAAGATGAGCAAAGACCAGAATACTTTCATTTATCCAAAAGAATGTATTTTTCTTCTTCTCCAGACTCCTATTTATTGAAAGCTTCCTGACTATGGGGGATAAAAAGAGTTTCACAAAACTAATAGACAATCTAAAGTTCTCTATACAATTGCAAATAATTTATCAACACAAATAAGAATAAACATTCATTTCTTGTCAATATGCATCATGAGGATGAAAGGAAAGTGTGGTACTTTGACATTTTTTTCAAACTGTTAACTTAATATAAACATAATTCAAGAAATGTTTGGAAGAAGCAGTAGACTCCTGGTATTGAAGCCTTATCTTCATATATATTCTGCTCAAGTATCATCAAGTTTTGAAAGCTAACTACTGACTTGCCTAATTTGTAAGATATTATCTCAAACTTTTGTGATATTTGGTTTGTGCACACATTATGTCCCAGTTAGCCATAATGAACTCCAAAATCAAATGAGAAAAGATATCACAGGAGGAAAGGAAAGGGCATTTAGACATTTTACTTTTTGATCAAGTTTTTAAAGGTTTTATTATTGGTTTTCTACTTAATATGGCCCTGTGCCAGGCACGGTGGCTCATGCCTGCAATCCCAGCACTTTGGGAGGCCAAGGCGGGTGGATCACTTGAGGTCAGGAGTTTGAAAGCAGCCTGGTCAACATGGCGAAACCCCATCTCTACTAAAAATACAAAATTTAGCCAGGCATGGTGGTGCATGCCTGTAATCCCAGCTACATGGGAGGCTGAGGCAGGAGAATCGCTTGAACCCAAGAGGTGGAAGTTGCAGTAAGCCGAGATTGCGCCATTGCACTCCAGCCTGGGCAAAAGAGTGAGACTTTGTCTTAAAAAACCAAAAATATATGGCTCTGAATAACAACATTCAAACTCTTTTGCTTGATATTCAAAGTTTTTATATTTTATCCCCAAAATTCCGTGTCTTTGTTTCCCAGAAAATTGTTAACCTTAGCAATATGCTTCAGGTTATGGGCTTTGGGAGCAGTCAAACCTGAATTCAAGCCCTAGTTCCATTGTCTACCAACCAACCTTGGCTACTTGGTTAATGTTTCACTTATGAAACATGCATTTTCTCATTTAATACTCCCAGCAAATTGACTGATTAGATTTCAGTGATGATCAAATGAGCTACTCTATATAAAGCTATGCACAGTGTCTGGCACAGAGTAACTCTCCAGTGACTATCAGTCATTGTTATTAAAATATGTCTACACTAACGCTCTGTCCCTGCCTAGTTCTTTACTCATGATTTTCTGAAATGTATTCCGTCTCAGCTCCATACTTTCTCAGATGTTGCCATGCATCCAAATGCCACTTATACATCAAGTCTCTCCAATATACCTCTTTATAAAGTCTTCTTTTAGGATTTTTTTAAGCTCCCATATCCTAATTATTGACTTCACATATCATTTGGTAGTTCTCTATTATCTATCTGTTATGTATCTATATTTTCCTAAACTATTACTTATACTATTTCTATATTTTGAATTTATGTTTAGTATCCCAAATGAAACAGTAATTTAAGGACAAGCACTATCTTACATTTCCTATTTTCCCTAATACCTAGCAGAATGTGTTGCCCTTATGTGTGCTACATAGAGATGATTTAATTTTTTAAGCCTATAGAAGAAAGAGACTATTTAAAATTATCTAAAATCTATTTACTTCTACAAAACCCAGGCCTATAGCATTGAGCTGCACAACGGGGTTTAGAAGCGTGAGAAGTTGTTAGTTGTTATAGCCAGTGTTGTGCTGGAGTCAGATGGAACTACTGTATCTTGCAGGCATCAGTTGTGTATATTTTTTCTCCTACTCTGCATACAATGATGTCTCATTGGTAGCTTGAAATAGGCCATGGTGTACTTACAGCACGAGAATTGGCAAACACTACAAATCTGGGCTTTCTCTCTCTCTCTCTCTCTCTCCTTTCTTTCTTTTGTTTTCTTTTTTTGGAAAGCTGATTGTTATACATACATTTATCAACATACCACAAAGATTGATTTAAAGCTATCCAAAGGATCTATGTAGATTTAATACTAAGAAAACTCATATATCTATGCTTCCCTACCAGAATCAGAGGGCATTCTATGCACATAGAAATAGCATATTCATATTATTAGTGGAGAGATTCTACATTTATTATTTAAACAGTAATTTTCTTTGCAAATGATCGAGATATTTGGCAGATAGTCCATGTATTTGTATAGCGAAGCTATGGCTTTATTTTTCAAGAGCACCTTCTAAAAGGTGAGCTCTTCAGAGGAATTTGCTGGGTTACAGACATGTATCAAGCCGGGACTGTATTAATGACTGTGCTGGGCTCAGAGTAGTCACTCAGAAAAAAAAAAAAAAAAAAATTCCATTCATCTCTTACTTTTAAAATCTAATGTTGCTCAAGATAAGTGGGAATTTAAAAGAAGAGAATATGCTCCACACACTAGAACACTTACCAAAGCACAAGTATATTCTTAGCCTTGGAGATTGTAAATAGAGATTGCAGCAGCTATTTTTCTGTATGTGTCTCTTTTGTCATTTGTTCTGTAATTCAAACAAGTTTTTAAAAGATGCCATTGTCTGTGTTAGGTCAGCAGTATAATCCTGGAGAAACTTATATTTGGTTGTTGTTGTTTTTTTTTTTTAACCATGAGGTTGATTGGTGTTTTCCTTAAAGCACTTCCAACTCAGGCCGTGGCGTCAGCCCTGAGCCTCCCTGCACTGCATCCAGAAGCAGCATTCTTTAGGTTATTATGAAGAGAGAGGAGGACAGAGGAAGGCACATTAGTAAAATCTCAGTTTGCATGTGATACATGAAAGATTTCTTCTGAAGGCAGATATAAAACACCACCAAAGATTAAAACATCATGACACACCAAAATCACATACTGAAAGTCCAGTGATCCATCAAACACACTCAGGACAAGACTTTTTATTGTATGTGACATAGACATTTGTCTCCTATTTCAGGAAAAACAGAAATGTTCTCTTACCACAGAGGCACAACAATAAACCACCTTAACTGAGAAATTCAAAGGAGAGCTGGATCTCCATTATACAAATGGAACCGCCATAGGGTTCTAACTCCTTTGTAATGAACTAAACTTAATAATCGGATTTCCTCATTTTCACAACTTCCCTATTTTTTCCAGTTCAGGATTTTAGTTTTGGAAGCTCCCTGTGCTCCCTGACAGAGGCTGTGTGCCTCAGGCTCCCCACCTTCTGCTATTAAAGTGGAGACTAGCAGATACTGAAGACATGTTAGTATTTAGATGAAGGTCTCACCCAGATGTTAACAGGAGGCATTAAAGAATATTTTTGGACAGAAATTGTGCATCTCTGGAATAGATTTTGTGACAGGAACAAACATTTCAAGCATTGGCCTTTTGTGGGATCACTAGAACCTGCCCGCTCACATTCTAAATGAGGAGAGTATCCAATATGGGACATCTAAATAGAGACCCAAGATTATGGTGCTTACTAGGGCAAAGCAGCAAGGAAAAACATCCAAACTAAAAAGGCAGTTTACTCTGTAAACAGTAATTTTAAATTGACATTTGATTTCAGATAAGTTGAAACATCTGAGCCCGAATCCCATGCCAAATTAAAACATACATAAAAACCATCCTTTGGGGTTGTGAAGCTTTTAAAGATGGAGCAGTAATGTAAGTATACTCTTTACACAGAGCTATTCCTAATTGTGTCTCTTCTGTGTTCAAAACACTTCAGTTGTTCCCTGTTACTCTGTAGGATGAAGTCCAATGCCTCAGTATGGCGTGCAAAGTCCTTAATGATCCCACGTCTCCTGCCTCATAGTTCACTCCTAGTCCCCTCCCTGGATGTTCTCTACACCACTAATACTGTATTTCCTTCAATTTTCTTGTTTCTAGTCCTTTTCATGAACTGTTCTGTACCTGAAGCACTGGCTAATTCCTATATATCTTTGGCATCTCAGCTTGGACCTTTCTCCTTTCCTTTGCTGACTCCTGAAGGCATGGTTAGATTCCCCTCAAATTTTCTCCATACCACAAGGTACTTCACTCATATGACACTTAAAACACTGTATTTTAAGAGCTTATGTCCTTGTCTACATCCACTAATAGATAGTCAACTTCATAAAGGCAGAGGTTCTGATATTTTGTTGGTGCTGAATCCTCAGCATACCCTCTACATAGTAAGTTGTCAATAATCATTTGCCTACTAAGTGAATAAATTAAACTCCTGTAACTCTATTAAGATGAATGACCAGCCAGGTGTGATGGCTCATGCCTGTAATCCCAGCACTTTGGGAGGCCAAGGAGAGTGGATCGCCTAAGGTCAGGAGTTTGAGACCACCCTGGGCAACATGGTAAAACCCTGTGTTTACTAAAAATACAAAAAATTAGCAGGGCGTGATGGCAGGCACCTGTAATCCCAGCTACTCAGGAGGCTGAGGCAGGAGAATCGCTTGAATCCAGGAGGCAGAGATTGCAGTGAGCCAAGGTCACTCCATTGCACTCCAGCCTAAGCAACAAGAGCAAAACTCTGTCTCAAAGGGAAAAGGAAAGGAAAGGAAAAAGGAAAGGAAAAAAGAAACGAAAAAGGAAAGGAAAGGAAAGGAAAGGAAAGGAAAGGAAAGGAAAGGAAAGGAAAGGAAAAGAAAGGAATCAATGACCACAAGTACCTAAGTGGTTAGTGTCATTGCAGGGAAATTCATGAGAGCAGAGAATTTGTCCTGTCTACCCTTGTATCCCCAGCATTACCATTGTATCTGACACACAGTAAGTAAATGCTCAACAAACATTTATTGAATAAAAAAACTGAAATACTGAGTAGCATTTAAATTACAATATATTGTCTTTGACATAGTGGTTAACACAATATTCCTATTAATAACTCTAATAAGAATATTAAGCATTTTCAGGTTTTTTTAAGTCATAATAGCTCAGGGGGGCAATTATTATTCTTATTATACCAACCATTACTACTGTCAACCTTAGTAACTTTGCCTATTACAGATCAATAATTTTTTTCTTCTCAAGGATTATCCTGAATAAATTCTATTGAGTAGTGTTTTCAGATTTGCATCTTTGAGTTTCAGTAATACCTAGTCTTCTTGAAATATGTTATTTTCCAACTACACAAATGTCCTCCCTGACTCCCTCAATAGAAACACAGTTGGATTTCTATATTTCTCAAAGAGAAAGACAAAAGAAACCAATAAATTCTTTGGAGCCACACATCCTCACCTAGGAAAAAATCAAAACAGCTAACTAGAAGGGTATTTGAGAAATGATCTGGCTCAGCAGCATGCTCAGGACTGAATGATTTATTCTTCCTTTAAAAGGAAGAGGATGGCTACAATCACAGTATTCAATTAGCCTGCTCCAAATACTTAAATATTTTTTTCTTTAAAAATAGCACTAGTCTACACACATACATCACTCACAGAGTCATTACCTCTATACATTATGTAAACAATTTGCATAACTAATATAAATGATAAAACACTGTTACCTACAAATATAATCAAGGAGAACCAAGTTGAGCATTCATAGATTCATGATAATCACATTACATAAATACAAATAGTACTCCCACCACTGCCCACCCCTATATTCCTACCATTTCAGTGAAAATCTCCTTTTTGCAGTTCTAGGTGAAGAAAATATTGTATCAGACTGAATACTGTGCTATAAGTTTTGTTACTATGAAAATAAACCCCTATTTTAATAAAGAAAAAGAACAACAATAAAACTATATGGAGTCCAGTTGTGCTCTGGAGAAGAGCTTCAAAGTGATTCAAGGTTCAGTTTTCTATGTTAAGAAAAATGAGCAAATTATAAAGTTGGCAGCTTTTGTTTTTACATTTCCCATCTATCTTGCATAAGATTGTCCCAAACCCCTATAGCTCCTCACTTGGGCCTGACTTTTGAAACTTTATTTTTTCTGTTTGAATTCAGTAATCAGCAGACAAAGCCAGGAACATCAGAAGTGTCGAGTGGCTCAGATTTGAAAGAAACAATCCTTTTGTAGACAGAGTGATAGAGGAGCTGTATCTGGAGGCTCTCACATGGCAGGATTTGAAGAATATGGCCTTTCCATTCACAATCCAGCAGCAAGGAGAAGCAAGGTAAGAGAATGACGGCTGGACATCTTAAACAGGTGGTTAAAAAAAAAAAAAGCTTTAAGAAAAGAAGGGTGGGTGATTGTCTCAGTCCACCTGGGCTGCTGTAACAAAATACCATGAACTGGATAGCTTTTAAGCAACAGAAATTTACTGCTCACAGTCCTAGAGGTTGGAAAGTCCAAGATCAAGGCACTGGCAGATTCAATGTCTGGTGAGGACCCACTGTCTGGTTCATATATGGCACCTTCTAGCTGCATCCTCACATATTAGAAGAAACCAATAAACTCTTTGGAGCCTCTTTTATAAAAGAACTAATTCCATTCATAAAGTCAGAGCCCTTATGATCTAATCACCTTAGAAAGAGCCCTTCCTTCTACACTTGATTTTAGCCAAAAGGCTGAGAAGCAATGAGCCCTTCCTTCTAATACCATCAACCTAGCTACCAAGATGTTACAAACCTAACACTTCACGGGTAGGTTTCAACATGTGAATTTGGGGGAAACACAAGCATTCAGACAATAGCAGTGATACTGGCTATGCAAGTAAGTTACTTATCAGGTGATATGTCAGGAACCTGGACACACATTCAGACTCATGGATCCAGGAGAACAGTAAGAATGAGGCATAGTACCAGAAAGATTTACTAGAGTAGAACTTTGAAAACAACCATCAAAGTAGAAGTAGGTTATTAACCCATGCCTGGTACAATATTGCATGGCTGTTGACTCAATACCAAGACATCAAGTGCTGGTCTACGGGGCTCATGAAGATCCTGGAAAAGTGTGTGCTGGACCATTAGGTAGGTTAAAAGACACCAGATTTGCAGAGAAGGGAGGATATACGCTGGATATTGACTTCTAGACCTTCCTCTAAGCTCTTGATATTCATCAGAATTTCCTACCCTGGCCTCAGGGCTTTCCTTCTACACAAATTAACCCTTGTGGTTTATATGATCTTAACTAAAGGATGCCCCTTAACAGGTTAAGGCTGTCCTTTTCCTTAGCTTCAGAATGCCCTCACCAGTCAAGGAGGAAGGAAATGCTCACCAAAATTAGCCCAGTGAACAGACGAAAATGTGAAAGCTGCTTGGCCTCTGCTTCTCACACTTTTGATCTCATACAGGATGTCAGCCAGATTAGAAAACTACACTCATGGGGAAAACATACTGCATTGATAAAAGGTAAAGAAAGGCTGACTAAATGTACTTAAGGCAGAAATAACCATAGCTGACCATGAGTCAGCTATGCATCACATCACTAAAAATAATCTATCCCACCAATTCCTTCTTTCTGTCATCTGCCATTATCCTTGATCAGATCATTAAAACCAAGTTGGTTTTTTAGAGCTCTTCCTTAGTCCATCCCACAGCAAGTGATATTCTCTGCTCCAATCTCATCTATATTCCAAGGTCACTGTGATTTTTCTCAGTCTTCTATCTTAGATATATTTCAATTTCATACATATTTAAACATCACCTGCCTGCCAAATTAAGTTCACATTTTTTATTCTGACCTAAACATTTTTCCAGCATTACCTTCTACTACCCAACCTGTATCAAAGGAAACTGTAAATTTTGATTGTTCCTGGTTTTCTGAATACATTTATCATTTTCTCACTTCTGGATATTTATCCTCACTGTTCCTTTACGGGCATGTCCTATCTTCACCTCTACCTGACAAAATTCTATCTATTCTTCTAAAATCTAGATGCTGCTTAAATGCCTAATATTCCCTAGTCCTTTCAACCACAGGGATTTCTCACCTCACTGATTTTCTGTAACTATCTCTCATGCTAACTGTACTCATTACGTTCAATGCTGGAGTAAGAATTTTCTGGGTCCACTGTCATAATATCTGCTGCTAGTGAACTTTTAATAAGTGTTTGTGGAATTTAAAAGAAGCAAGCATGATTCTTGTGGATGGATGCATAGATAGATAGATAGATAGATAGATAGATAGATAGATAGATAGATAGATAGACACACATGAGCTACACACAACTGTTTTAAAATAGAATATGGTATCTAATTAAGAAAATCAGAAACCAACAAAATTATAATGCCCACGAAGTACAGTCATGATGTAAAGTATGTTTCAGCTCTCTAAAGTTTGCTGTTAAATACCACCTTCCTAAAACCTCAGAATCTTTATGAAAACCATCATGTAGACAAAATGACCTAAAGAAAATTGAGATAATCATTGTCATATAAAATTCACATTTTGGCCAGGCACAGTGGCTCACACCTTTAATCCCAGCATTTTGGGAGGCTGATCACCTGAGGTGATCAGGTGGGCGGATCACCTGAAGTCGGGAGTTCAAGACCACCCTGACCATCATGGGGAAACCCCATCTCTACTAAAAATATAAAATTAGCCAGGCGTGGTGGTGCATGCCTGTAATCCCAGCTACTTGAAAGGCTGAGGCAGGAGAATCGCTTGAACCCGGGAGGAGGAGCTTGTGGTGAGCCAAGATCACGCCATTGCACTCCAGCCTAGGCAACAAGAGAGAAACTCTATCTCAAAAAAAAAGAAAAAAAAAATCACATTTTGGCTATTCAGTCATTCTATTGAAGTTGAAGATAGCAGCTAGGGGCTTCTAGCTCTTTCAAATCATGCAGTTAATTCAGAGGGAAATCTTTAAGGCAAGATTTGCTTTCCTGATAGTGGTTTCAAAAATATTAATAACTTAGAATAAGTTTTTTATGAAAAAGATAAATTCAGAGAATGAGATTTGGATTCCAGTTCTAATACAAACCCTGGACATATACGCTTGAGTGAAACACCTTACAATTGCAATAACCCAACTCCAGATTATAAAATAAGGAAATATCCTGGTGCCTTACCTATTTCATTGTAAGGATTGAAACAAGTAAATCAAGGGAAAGCACCTTGTGAACTGTAGGAAAAGCACCAAAAGCTCTGCTGATAGTAATGTCAGTTCCTATTAGCTCTCCACTAACCTAGATCAAGCAGCTCTGTAGTTGAACCAGCTACCTTCCCACCCACCTCACATGCAGCGCTCCAGATAGATTCTGTGATTTTCTAGTTGACTATACTTGTAAGAACCTCAGATTCCTCCTGTCCACCAGTATGAGTCTTGTAATTTTTTCATTTTTTTAATTATACTTTAAGTTCTAGGGTACATGTGCACAACGTGCAGGTTTGTTACATATGTATACCTGTGCCATGTTGGTGTGCTGCACCCATTAACTCATCATTTACATTAGGTATATCTCCTAATGCTATCGCTTCCCCCTCCCCCCACTCCACCACGGGCCCCGGTGTGTGATGTTCCCCTTCCTGTGTCCAAGTATTCTCATCGTTCAATTCCCACCTATGAGTGAGAACATGCGGTGTTTGGTTTTTTGTCCTTGTGATAGTTTGCTGAGAATGATGGTTTCCATCTTCATCCATGTCCCTACAAAGGACATGAACTCATCCTTTTTATGGCTGCATAGTAGTCCATGGTGTATATGTGCCACGTTTTCTTAATCCAGTCTATCATTGATGGACATTTGAGTTGGTTCCAAGTCTTTCCTATTGTGAAAACTGCTGCAATAAACATACGTGTGCATGTGTCTTTATAGCAGCATGATTTATAATCCTTTGGGTATATACCCAGTAATGGGATGGCTGGGTCAAATGGTATTTCTAGTTCTAGATCCTTGAGGAATTGCCACACTGACTTCCACAATGGTTGAACTAGTTTACAGTCCCATCAACAGTATAAAAGTGTTCCTATTTCTCCACATCCTCTCCAGCATCTGTTGTTTCCTGACTTTTTAATGATCGCCCTTCTAACTGGTGTAAGATGGTATCTCATTGTGGTTTTGATTTGCATTTCTCTGATGGCCAGTGATGATGAGCTTTTTTTCATGTGTCTGTTGGCTGCATAAATGTCTTCTTTTGAGAAGTGTCTGTTCATATGCTTCACCCACTTGTTGATGGGGTTTTTTTTTTCTTGTAAATTTGTTTGAGTTCTTTGTAGATTCTAGATATTAGCCCTTTGTCAGATGAGTAAATTGCAAAAATTTTCCCCCATTCTGTAGTTTGCCTGTTCACTCTGATGGTAGTTTCTTTTGCTGTGCAGAAGCTCTTTAGTTTTATTAGATCCCATTTGTCAATTGTGGCTTTTATTGCCATTGCTTTTGGTGTTTTAAACATGAAGTCCTTGCCCATGCCTATGTCCTGAATGGTAATGCCTAGGTTTTCTTCTAGGGTCTTTATGGTTTTACATCTAATATTTAAATCTTTAATCCATCTTGAATTAATTTTTGTATAAGGTGTAAGGAAGGGATCCAGTTTCAGCTTTCTACATATGGCTAGCCAGTTTTCCCAGCACCATTTATTAAATAGGGAATCCTTTCCCCATTTCTTGTTTTTGTCAGGTTTGTCAAAGATCAGATTGTTGTAGATGTGTGGTATTATTTCTGAGGGCTCTGTTCTGTTCCATTGGTCTATATCTCTGTTTTGGTACCAGTACCATGCTGTTTTGGTTACTGTCGCCTTGTAGTACAGTTTGAAGTTAGGTAGCGTGATTCCTCCAGCTTTGTCCTTTTGGCTTAGAATTGTCTTGGCAATACAGGCTCTTTTTTGGTTCCATATGAACTTTAAAGTAGTTATTTCCAATTCTGTGAAGAAAGTCATTGGTAGCTTGATGGAGATGGCATTGAATCTATAAATTACCTGGGGCAGTATGGCCATTTTCATGATATTGATTCTTCCTACCCATAAGCATGGAATGTTCTTCCATTTGTTTGTATCCTCTTTTATTTCATTGAGCAGTGGTTTGTAGTTCTCCTTGAAGAGGTCCTTCATGTCCCTTGTAAGTTGGATTCCTAGGTATTTTATTCTCTTTGAAGCAATTGTGAATGGGAGTTCACTCATGATTTGACAAACTCTCTGTTTGTCTGTTATTGGTGTATAGGAATTCTTGTGATTTTTGCACATTGACTTTGTATCCTGAGACTTTCCTGAAGTTGCTTATCAGCTTAAGGAGATTTTGGGCTGAGACGATGGGGTTTTCTAAATATACAATCATGTCATCTGCAAACAGGGACAATTTGATTTACTCTTTTCCTAATTGAATACCCTTTATTTCCTTCTCCTGCCTCATTGCGCCGGCCAGAACTTCCAACACTGTGTTGAATAGGAGTGGTGAGAGAGGGCATCCCTGTCTTGTGCCAGTTTTCAAAGGGAATACTTCCAGTTTTTGCCCATTCATTATGATATTGGCTGTGGGTTTGTCATAAATACCTCTTATTATTTTGAGATATGTCCCATCAATACCTAATTTATTGAGAGTTTTTAGCATGAAGGGCTGTTGAATTTTGTTGAAGGCCTTTTCTGCATCTATTGAGATAATCATGTGGTTCTTGTCTCTGGTTCTGTTTATATGCTGCATTACATTTATTGATTTGGGTATGTTGAACCAGCCTTGCATCCCAGGGATGAAGCCCACTTGATCATGGTGGATAAGCTTTTTGACGTGCTGCTGGATTCAGTTTGCCAGTATTTTATTGAGGATTTTTGCATCAATGTTCATCAGGGATATTGGTCTAAAATTCTCTTTTTTTGTTGCATCTCTGCCAGGCTTTGGTATCAGGATGATGCTGGCCATAAAATGAGTTAGGGAGGTTTCCCTCTTTTTCTATTGAGTGGAATAGTTTCAGAAGGAATGGTACCAGCTCCTCCTTGTACCTCTGGTAGAATTCAGCTGTGAATCCATCTGGTCCTGGACTTTTTTTGGTTGGTAAGCTATTAGTTATTGCCTCAATTTCAGAGCCTGTTATTGATCTATTCAGGGATTCAACTTCTTCCTGGTTTAGTCTTGGGAGGGTGTATGTGTCGAGGAATTTATCCATTTCTTCTAGATTTTCTAGTTTATTTGTGTAGAGGTGTTTATAGTATTCTCTGATGGTAGTTTGCATTCCTGTGGGATCGGTGGTGATATCCCCTTTATCATTTTTTATTGCATCTATTTGATTCTTCTCTCTTTTCTTCTTTATTAGTCTTGCTAGCAGACTATCAATTTTCTTGAACTTTTCAAAAAACCAGCTCCTGGATTCATCGATTTTTTGAAGGGCTTTTTGTGTCTCTATCTCCTTCAGTTCTGCTCTGATCTTAGTTATTTCTTGCCTTCTGCTAGCTTTTGAATGTGTTTGCTCTTGCTTCTCTAGTTCTTTTGATTGTGATGTTAGGGTATCAATTTTAGATCTTTCCTGCTTTCTCTTGTGGGCATTCAGTGCTATAAATTTCCCTCTACACACTGCTTTAATTGTGTCCCACATATTCTGGTATGTTATGTCTTTGTTCTCATTGGTTTCAAAGAACGTCTTTACTTCTACCTTCATTTCATTATGTACCCAGTAGTCATTCAGGAGCAGGTTGTTCAGTTTCTATGTAGGTGAATGGTTTTGAGTGAGTTTCTTAATCCTGAGTTCTAGTTTGATTGCATTGTGGTCTGAGAGACAGTTTGTTATAATTTCTGTTCTTTTACACTTGCTGAGGGGTGCTTTACTTCCAACTATGTGGTCAATTTTGGAATAAGTGTGATGTGGTGCTGAGAAGAATGTACATTCTGTTGATTTGGGGTGGAGAGTTCTGTAGATGTCTATTAGGTCCGCTTGGTGCAGAGCTGAGTTCAATTCCTGGGTATCCTTGTTAACTTTCTGTCTCGTTGATCTGTCTAATGTTGACAGTGGGTTGTTAAAGTCTCCCATTATTATTGTGTGGGAGTCTAAGTCTCTTTTTAGGTCTCTAAGGATTTGCTTTAGGAATCTGGGTGCTCCTGTATTGGGTGCATATGTATTAAAGATAGTTAGCTCTTCTTGTTGAATTGATCCCTTTACCATTATGTAATGGCCTTCTTTGTCTCTTTTGATCTTTGTTGGTTTAAAGTCTGTTTTATCAGAGACTAAGATTGCAACCCTTGCCTTTTTTTGTTTTCCATTTGCTTGGTAGAACTTCCTTCATCCCTTTATTTTGGGGCTATGTGTGTCTCTGCATGTGAGATGGGTCTCCTGAATATAGCATACTGATGGGTCTTGACTCTTTATCCAATTTGCCAGTCTGTGTCTTTTAATTGGAGCATTTAGCCCATTTACATTTAAGGTTAATATTGTTATGTGTGAATTTGATCCTGTCATTATGATGTTAGCTGGTTATTTTGCTCATTAGTTAATGTAGCTTCTTCCTTGCATTGATGGTCTTTACAATTTGGCATGATTTTGCAGTGGCTGGTACCGGTTGTTCCTTCCATGTTTAGTGCTTCCTTCAGTAGCTCTTGTAGGGTGGCCAGGTGGTGACAAAATCTCTCAGCATTTGCTTGTCTGTAAAGGATTTTATTTGTCCTTCACTTACGAAGCTTAGTTTGGCTGGATATGAAATTCTGGGTTGAAAATTCTTGTCTTTAAGAATGTTGAATATTGGCCCCCACTCTCTTCTGGCTTGTAGAGTTTCTGCTGAGAGATCCTCTGTTAGTCTGATGGGCTTCCCTTTGTAGTTAACCCAACCTTTCTCTCTGGCTGCCCTTAACATTTTTTCCTTCATTTCAACTTTGGTGAATCTGACAATTATGTGGCTTGGAGTTGCTCTTCTCGAGGAGTATCTTTGTGGTGTTCTCTGTATTTCCTGAATTTGAATGTTGGCCTGCCTTGCTAGGTTGGGAAAGTTCTCCTGCATAATATCCTGCAGTGTTTTCCAACTTTTTTCCATTCTCCCCGTCACTTTCAGGTACACCAATCAGATGTAGATTTGGTCTTTTCACATAGTCCCATATTTCTTGGAGGCTTTGTTCATTTCTTTTTACTCTTTTTTCTCTAAACTTCTCTTCTCACTTCATTTCATTCATTTGATCTTCAATCACTGATACCCTTTCTTCCAGTTGATCGAATCGGCTAATGAAGTTGTGCACTTGTCAGGTAGTTCTCGTGCCATGGTTTTCAGCTTCATCAGGTCATTTAAGTACTTATCTACAGTGTTTATTTTAGTTAGCCATTCGTCTAATCTTTTTTCAAGGTTTTTAGCTTCTTTGCGATGGGCTCGAACTTCCTCCTTTAGTTCGGAGAAGTTTGATCGTCTAAAGCCTTCTTCTCTCAACTCATCAAAGTCATTCTCCATCCAGCTTTGTCCTGTTGCTGGTGAGGAGCTACATTCCTTTGGAGGAGGAGAGGCGCTCTGATTTTTAGAATTTTCAGCTTTTCTGCTCTGTTTTTTCCCCATCTTTTTGGTTTTATCTACCTTTGGTCTTTGATGATGGTGACATACAGATGGGGTTTTGGTGTGGATGTCCTTTCTGTTTGTTAGTTTTCCTTCTAACAGTCAGGACCGTCAGCTGCAGGTCTGTTGGAGTTTGCTGGAGGTCCACTCCAGACTTGTTTGCCTGCATATCAGCAGCATAGGCTGCAGTACAGCGAATATTGCTGAAAAACAAATGTTGCTGCCTGATCGTTCCTCTGGAATCTTCATCTCAGAGGGGTACCCGGCTGTGTGAGGTGTCAGTGTGCCCCTACTAGGGAGTGCCTCCCAGTTAGGCTACTCGGGGGTCAGGGACCCACTTGAGGAGGCAGTCTGTCCATTCTCAGATCTCAAACTCCATGCTGGGAGAACTACTACTCTCTTCAAAGCTGTCAGACAGGGACATTTAAGTCTGCAGAGGTTTCTGCTGCCTTTTGTTCTGCTATGCCCTGTCCCCAGAGGTGGAGTCTACAGAGGCAGGCAGGCCTCCTTGAGCTGAGGTGGGCTCCACCCAGCATGAGCTTCCCAGCTGCTTTGTTTACCTACTCAAGCCTCAGCAATGGTGGGTGCCCCTCCCCCAGCCTTGCTGCCACCTTGCAGTTTGATCTCAGACTGCTGTGCTAGCAAAGAGCGAGGCTCTGTGGGCATGGGACCCTCCGAGCCAGGCACGGGATATAATCTCCTGGTGTGCCATTTGCTAAGATGGTTGGAAAAGCACAGTATTAGGGTGGGAGTGACCCGATTTTCCAGGTGCTGTCGATCACCGCTTCCCTTGGCTAGGAAAGGGAATTCCCTGGCCCCTTGCACTTCCTGGGTGAGGTAATGCCTTGCCCTGCTTCGGCGCACATTCGGTAGGCTGCACTGTCCTGCCCCCACTGTCCGACAAGCCCCAGTAAGATGAACCTGGTACCTCAGTTGGAAATGCAGAAATCACCCGTCTTTTGTGTCGCTCAAGCTGGGAGCTGGAGACTGGAGCTGTTCCTATTCGGCCATCTTGGAACCACTGCCCCAAGTCTTGTAATTTCTTCAGACACTTTAACCCCAATGAAACTTTCATTCCTAATCAACCCACTAGGATTTTTGCTGTCAGAATTCTTTTCACACTAATATTCTCGACCTCAAATACAGCAGTAGTTTACACCTTTATATACACCGATTTATTATAGTTTGCAGATTTGGGTAAAACTATATAGAAAATTTATTTTAAAAGGTTCACTAGGAGCAAGGTTTATACTTTCTGTGTATGAATAATACATTATCTACCTCTTTTATATCACTCAAAGTCCCTAGCTCAGGGCTAGCTGGCACACAGCTTCTTAAAAAGAATGAACTATGTTTTGTCTAACTTTCTTTCCCCAAGTTCTTGACTGAAGGACACCTTGACTGCCTCACCCTTGACATGTTATCTGTCATCAAGTCTCTACTTTGCCTTCAAAATAAAGTCTCAAATCTGCCCACTTCTTTCTATGTCATCTGCAGCACTTCAAAAGCTTCTTTACTGCAATTCCACTTCATCAATGGCTTTCAAAAACCCACTCTATTCACACAGACAGAAAGAATTCGTATTAAAAATCCAATTATGCCTGCTGTCTTTTTAGAAGCCATAAATGGGTTTTCATTTTACTTTGAATAAAATCCCAATACCTGACAGTGGCCTCCAAGGCCATGTATGATATGGCCCCCGCCAACTCTCTAATCTTAGCATAGGGCACTCTCCTTCCTCTTTCTAACCCAGCCACATGGGCCTCCTTTGAGCTTCACTCAGTGGTTATGGTCATTTGGCTCAAGGCCTTTGCCCTTCTTGGCCCCCTTCCTAAAAGGCTCTTCCTCAGCACTTTACATAATCATTTCCGTCTCTCCTTCCAGGTATAGAGCATCATGCTTGCTTTTCTCCCCCCAGCTATTCTTTAGACAGGAATGCTTAAGCAATTCTGTCACTGTGCACTTTATCTTACTGATAATGGGTTATTATGATTATTATTATTTGAGACAGAGTCTTCCAGGCTGGAGTGCAGTGGCACGATCTCGGCTCACTGCAACATTCATCTCCCGGGTTCAAGGGATTCTCCTGCCTCAGCCTCCTGAGTAGCTGGGTTACAGGCACCCATCACCACGACCGGCTAATTGTACTTTTTAGTAGAGATGGGGTTTCACCATGTTGGCCAAGCTGGTCTCGAACTCCTGACCTCAGGTAATCCACTTGCCTTGGCCTCCCAAAGTGCTAGGACTGCAGGTGTGAGCCAACACACCCAGCTGATAATGAGTAATTATTAGTTATTTTCTGGTTTACTTCTAAATTATTTCTCATATCTCTAGATTATAATATCCATGAAGGTAGGGACCATGTATGTTTGTTGCTTTTGCTTTTATTTTCATCGTTGTGTACCCAGCATCTAGCACAATTACCTGCCACATAGAAAGCACTCTGAAATATTTGTCAAATAAGAATCTATGAAGTGAGACTTGAGTATTTAGTATATGCCAGGTGCAAGAAAGACAAAGTAAAATAATTCCATGCCTCTACCCCTTAACTAATATTTCTTTCTAACTCCCTGTTCAGTGATATCATCTTAGCTTAAATTTGGCCATGGTAGACTATTCATACGAGGGAAATTACCAATTCTGCAAAACAGTGCTTCCCTCCCTGCATGACAACCAGTTTACAAACAGATCATTTTAAATAGGAAAACTTATACATATATGTGCAAAATATTAAGGGAGCTTTCAATATACAGTGCTAGGAAAACTGGACATCCACAAGCCAAAGAATGAAGTTGGACCTCTAACTTACACCATATATAAAAATTAATTCAAAATGAATTAAAGACCTAAACGTAAAAGCTAAAACTATAAAACTTCTATAAGAAAACATGGGAACATCTTCATAATATGAGATCTATTAAAGATTTCTTATATATGACACCAAAAGCACAGTCAACAAAAGATAAATAGGCCGGTGCAGTGGCTCATGCCTGTAATTCCAGCACTTTGGGAGGCCGAGGCAGACAGATCATGAGGTCAGGAGTTTGAGACCAGCCTGACCAACATGGCAAAACCCCGTCTATACTAAAAATACAAAAACTAGCTGGGTGTGGTGGTGCAGGCCTGTAAGCCCAGCTACTTGGGAGGCTGAGGCAAGAGAATTGCTTGAACCTGGAGGCGGAGGTTGCAGTGAGCCGAGACTGTACCACTGCACTCCAGCCTGGGCGACAGAGCAAGACTCTGTCTAAAAAAAAAATATATATATATATATATGTATATATATACACATATATATACATATATATGTATAACCTATATAAAAATTAAAATTAAAAACTTTTGTGCAACAAAGGGTGTTACCAACCAAATAAGAAGTCAGCTCATGGAATGGGAGAAAAATATTTGCAAATCACATATGTGACAAGGGGTTAATATCCAGAATGTATAAAGAATGCCTACAACTCAACAACAACAACAACAACAAAAAAAACCTAAATAAAACATGCGCAAAGGACTTAAACAGCCATTTCTCCAAAGAATACATTTTTCCAAATAGCCAATGAGCACATGAAAAGATGTTCAACATTGCTATTAATCAGGGAAATACAAATCAACACTATGAGATGCCACTTCACATCCATTAGGATGGCTATTGTAAAAAAAAAAAAAAGAGAGAGAGAGAAGAAGAAGAAAAGGAAAAGGAGGAGGAGGAGGAAAGAATGAAATAAACTGTTGATGAAAATATAGAGAAATCAGAGCCCTTGTGCCCTGCTGGTAAGGATGTAAAATGGTGCAGCTGCTACGTAAAACAGTATGGTAGTTCTTCCAAAAATTAAGTATAGAATATGATCCAGCAGTTCCATTCCTGGGTATATACCCACAACAGTTGAAAGCAGGAACTTGAACAGATACTTGCACACCAATGTTTGTACCAGCCTTATTCACAATAGCTAAAAGGTGGAAGCAAACCAAGTGTCTGTCAATGAATGACAGCATAAACAAAAAGTGACATACTCATACAAAGAAATATTGTTCAGCCTTAAAAATAAAGGAAATTCTGACACATGCTAAACACGGATGAACCTTCAAGACATGAAGCTAAGTGAAATAAGCCAGTCACAAAGGGACAATTAGTGGGACGATTCCAGTAATACAAGATACTTAGAGTAGTGAAATTCATAGAGACAGAGTAGAGTGGTGGTTGCCTGGGGCTAAAAGGAAGAACTATGGAGAGTTATTGTTTAATAGGGTATTGTTTAATGGAGTTTCAGTTTGGGAAGGTGAAAAGAATGCTGGAGATGGATGGCGGTGGTTGTTGCACAACAGTGTCAGTGACTTAATGGTTGTTGCACAACAGCAAGTGTACTTAATGCCACTCAATTTTACACTTAAAAATGGATACAATTTAAATCGTATGTTATGTATATTTTACCACTATGAAAAAATTACCAAAAAAATGTTATAGGAGTATAAAAGAGCAAGCAATTGGATTGGGGAGATTCTTGTGAAGGAACTAAAGGCTTCACAGTAGAGGTGACATCTAAACAGAAAGAAGAGAAAAAGTATTTCTGGACAAAAGGAAGAGAATGTACCAAGGAAAGGGGCATGAGAGAGAGGGATCTGTTCAAGGAAGGGATGGCTGCTTGGTGAAGGCTAGTCACAGAGGTAAACATGAGGTGTAACTAACAAAAGATCCCAACAGTCTGATCAGAAAATGTCACATTACCTTCTACTAACTTGAAACCTGAAGAGCCCATATATGTTATGTTTGGTTATCCAACAGAGTATGTAATTACCCAAAATATCCATTTTCTCATTCCCCCAGATTTCAGATAGTTTATTCAATTTAACAATGAACTTAATGGTGAGACTTTTGACCAAAACTAGATAACCATATTTTAAAGGCTGTAGGCAAAAGAGATTCATCCTGTTTACATCAAGTATGAATCCAGATTTCAACATCCAAAGTCTAGAGCAAAAAGATTGGATGCCAGTGCACTCCACAGCCAACATATGCGGCCTAAGCCTGGGAAGAAGTCTTAATTCTCAGCTTAAGATACTTTCAATAATTACTAAACGCGTCACTACATTTTTTTCTCTGTAATATAAAAAATGGAAATGTTGTTTTTCAGTCTAAGGTTAATGCTTTATATTACATGATTAATTGTAAAGGCCCAATATAAAGTAGACAATATATCTCACTTTTTATTACATGTTATTGACTATAAAGAGTCAACCACAGTGAAGAGAAATAAACATCATAACATTCTGTCACTCTGAGCACAGTCATGTCAATATCATAAAAGTGTAAAACTGTTTCTAACACCAAAAACAATTGGGTATTGAGGCCTAGGAAAGCCTGCTTCAATTCATCTGAATGGATCAGGATGGTTTAAACGTCACTCAGAGACCTGACCTAAGGTCCAAAGGCACTCCCATGTTGAAACTTACCAGGATAGGGTCTCATACACCAGTGTTCCTGAATGAAGAAAGAGATGAATGATTTAAGGAGTGAATTTTAAACTAAAAGGAGCTTAAGAGAGTAGAGTTTCTTTTGTTTTACTGAAATAAATATGGGCTAAATACCTTCTGAGAAGGTAATATTCAGGCTGTGGAGTGAAAGTAAAGGCATTTCTTCTGGACAAGAGTTGTCAGATTTGATCATTTTTCTTCCTTCTTATGTCATCTCACTCTACCCTGCTTTGTTCTTTTATTCTCTCCTCCATTATAATCTGCATGAGAACCTCATTTAGTTAAAGATCCTCCACCCAATGCCTTAGGAGAATGGAGGTTGCTTCCGTCTTTTGGGTTTGGTTTTTCTCCTAAGTATGTTCTTAAAAACTATATTCTTTCTTCATATCAAAACCCATGCAGTTTCTTTCTAATTTTAGTTTCCCTCTGTGCATAGCAACCTACAATCAAAATTTTGGCATATAAACATATTATAGGGCTTTTCATTTTATGAGTGCTGCTGTTGAATTTGGGCATATAATATGGAAGGTTTCAGAACATTTTTTATACCAACCATTAATCTCCTCATCCTCTTTGCTCCCGTCACACTGTGGCTCCACCTCTATTACTGTGTATACCAATTTCAATGTGTTCAGCATGATATCATATGCTCCATAAGGGTAAGGATAAATTTAATTTACTCTTTCATCCAACAATCATTTACGAAGTGGCAGCTGTGAACAAGCACAGGACTGTTGGTTGGCAATATAAAGAAAAATAAATAGAGTCCCTCTCCTCAAGGAGTTCACTTTAATTTCTATTCTTGTTACATGCACTATAAGTTTGTTGAATTAAACTAAAACACTAGATAATGCTTCATGTTGAAGATGCTGAGAGCCTTTGTCCTAGTTAAATAATCAAGTGTTTCTGTGATGCCCTCGCCATACAGCCTCACATACTTGTTTTCTCTTGAGCCTCCAATCGCAAATATTACAGGAGTTGTGGTTGCAAAGATGGCAGAGGAAGGGAAGGGGACAAGCCCACCCAGGCTGAACTGAAGGTGAGGAAGAGCCCACAGCTTTCCTGCCCAGGTCTTTTCACATCTATGTCTGTGGTAAAGGGCCACCATGTCAACCTTGAGTGGCCCCACTTCATACCAAATTTTTCAATGTTATTAACTTAACAAAACTCAGAATCCAAAAGTGGCTAAAGCTGAACTCATAATTTGAACGTTTCACAAAGTTTATGCAAATTGTCAACTAAAATGCTGCTTTTATACAATGACCTATGAGCAGATATACCAGAGACAAAGATGGTATCTAGACAGAGGTGAAGAAATAGACTATCTGACAATGTGGAAAGACCGCTCTGGCCAATTGATGTCACAACAAATAATCTATGGATAAGGAGACTTAGAGTCCCAACAGGCCCCTTAAAGTTTATTTACATTGGTTATGTTACAGATTAAACCAAGTTTATTTTTTCATGAATTTCTATTTAAGAAGCCCTTTATAGAGATTAATAATTTTTATCATTTACTCAACAATTTTTGAGTGTCATTCTGTGCCACGCTCTATGTTGGGTACCGCAGACACAAAGGTGAATATGACATCCTCCCAAGAAACTCCCAACCCAGCGAAGGAACAAACAAATAAATATGTGGATGGGGACCAGATCTTCAATCTGCATTCAACTCACAATCTCTCTAGTCACACTAATCATCTATAGGAGAGTATTTGCTAACTTGAATGCTTAAGATTTTGAGAAGCAAAATTAGAAAAAATAGGAAGAAAGAAGAGATAGGAAAAGGTAATTAGATGAAAGGATGAAGAGGCTAAATTGGGCTACCTAAAGAGAAGGAATGAAGTAGTAAGTTACAAAAAGAAGTCACTTGGCACTAAAGCTGAAGAGAGCAGTTTAGAAGCTGGTATATAAGCAACTCTGGAACATAAGAGTTTATGAAGTGAAGGGTAAGAAAGCAGAAGAGTGGAGAAAATACCAATAACAGTTGTTCTGAGACAGGAGTTGAACCCCTCTGTTGTTTTGTTGAGAGATAAAAGTAAAGTTAAAATATACCATAAAGTCACTTTTGGTCTGCCAGATCATGCTTCTTTGCGTGTGATTCTATATGGATACTCAGCCATGCGGGGCTCCAAGATTTAGGGTGTACGTTGGAAATGCAGGCTCTGTTAGTAGAGTGTATAAAGGTTACTCTGAGGTTCACAGTATAGAAATGCCAACATTATTTGGCTAAGCGAACTTTTCTCAAGCTGAAGGGTCCTAATTCACTATGTCAGTTTATCAGGATCTTCTAATGTCAGTGAAGGCTCCAGGAAGGATGTGTTACGTGAACTGGTGAGCTGCGTGTTTGTTTTAAGTGGAAAGTATGTATTCAACCTTCCACTTAAAGACGGAAAAGGGATGGGAAAAAGATGGTAAAGGGATGAGAAAGAAGGAAGAGAGTGGAAATTCAACTGCTGAATAAGGTTGGATGAGTCAAGGAAGAACACAACATGGGGATGGGGCTATAAGGTGATAGCTGTCATGCTTAACCCTGCCATTAATACTGCGATCCTGGTGAAACCCAGTCAACCTCTCCCAAGATAGAATGCTCATAGTTTTGTTTTCTATTCTGATGAAGACTAGGTGAGGTTTACATTATTACATTAAAAAAAGAGAGATGACTTACCTTTTACTATCCTCATAGTGAATTTTATGTACATTATACCTGTCATATCAGGGTTATTGGTTTTATTGTTGGTTTGGTTTTCTTCCTTTAGGGAAGTTACAGAAACTTGTTTTTCTTCTATTCCTTCCCTGGTGATACAATATACAATATTATGGGAGTGGAATATTCTAGACCAAAGGCAGATCTACATGAAATATTATGGCATGTGAAAGACATTGCAAGTTATTTCTTGGGGATCTAACAAGAGATGAATAAACACTCCTGAACATTTATTATGGCCAGGCACTAGGATGAACCCTTTATTTATATCATTTCATAGTCTCAATAATAACCCTAAAGTTGATGCTATTACAAGGCTTATTTAATAAAACCAGAGAAGTTAAATAACTTGCCCAAGATCAGACAACTAGCAAACAACAGAGTCAGGATTCAAATAAGGAATTAAATTCCACAGCCCAGGTTCCTAAGTGCTTGGCTACACTGCCTCCTCATGAATGTTGTGCATCAAGATCTGACGTGCATCAAGATCTGAGCTATATCCCTTAGGTCTCTATTTCTCCAACTACAGCATATGAGTCAGAAATACATAAAGCCAGAGAATATATGTAGCCATTTGCCCAGTAAATCAATGGTACTGAAAGACCTATGAGGGAAAATTTTACTCAGATAGGTGAGAAGATGTTAAACAGTGAGAATTTTCAAACATAGGAAAAAGAAATAAAGATACACTGTAGATTAATATGCAAAACTTTATAAATTATAAAGGTAAATCATGAAATTTTGGAAAAATGCCACGGTTGTGGTCACCATTTTAGCTTATGATCTCTTTCCTCCAAGCTTACTCTTTTGTGTGTGTGTGTGCATTCACATATATTTTTTGAAATATTGCCTTAGGCACGAGAGCCATGGAGTGTTGCAACAGGGATGCATTGTGGCCAGGTTTACATTTTGGAAAGCTTCTAACAGGTGAGAGAGGAACACAAGGAAACAATCACACTTCCCTAGTAGAATGAACACTGATTTCACTTACAAGATAAGAGTGAGTTTGAGGAGCCTGGGGATCCTCCAAGTGGCATGGCTATAAAGAAAACTGGAACTCAGAAGAGAGGTCTTCCACAAAAATCTTGTATCATATTTTATACTAACATCATTCAAAACTATGTTCCCACCTATTTCACAGAACAGTGTTTGGGGCAGAGTAGCTACCCCAAAACCATTTGTTGAATGAATGAAGTGGAAAATAGAGGGCATATACTAATAAGGTAATTAAGAGAATCCATTAATGCTACACTGCAAAAAAAATGTTCAGAATTAAAGGATCTTTTGTATCTTTATATGTGCATATGAATGTCAAACATTTTATAAGGTTCATAGGATATAGTGACATTTATCCCTTCAAGAAAATGACTTTTAAAGAGGAGAAAGTTCTCACATAGTCCTGCTGCATTTAAAAGAAGCTTTAGATTTTAACATGCCGATCATTTGTTATTTCTATAATGTGGAGACGTTACTAAAGGTAAATGTTTATAAAGAGCTTTTAAATAAATCCTTCTGTCTTAGGAAATTATTGTCTCTTTACTAATCTGTGAGAAGATTTTTGGCTGCCACTGCCATGTACTTCTGCCAAAATTGCATATGTGTATATATATACACGCACACATATATATGTAATTATTTTATATGTAGGATTTATATATGTGTGTATATATGTATATACTTGTATACATATATGTATGCATATATTGCAGAGTGTGTGTGTGTGTGTATATATATGTGTATATATATATGTATATATATATATGTATATATATATATATATCAGAATATGGTCTCCTTTTTTCCAATATGACCTCTGTAATATAACAAATTGTTTAAATGTTGATTTTGCCTCAGTAATTTCTCCCAGTGGCTTCATTAGTTTTTCCATGTTTTAAGAACTCTATAGCTACATTTCCTAAGAGACATTTATTTCTGTGTTTCCTAGTTATAAGGTTTATAGATTACTAGGAGTTCTGGGTCACTGTGTTACTATAAGATTGAGTTCCAACTTTATGACTCATTTTCTAAAAATCAATTTTCTCAAGCCACTGTCCATTTAATTTCATTGGCCATGATTATTTTGAAATAAATGCATATATGCCTATAGATGATACTTTAGAAACTATTATTGGCTTAGGTTTTACATTGAACTCCATTTTAATGTTCAAATTGTGTTTTATAGTATTTGCTTCCTTTAAATGTGTTTTTATTGAGAAAATAAAATTTTATTTTGCATTAAACTTACCATTAAAAAGATGAATGTCAGTATAGTATGACTAAACACTGCCACTATTAAATCTTAGAGGTCTTAGTTTGCCTTTGCTTCTTTAACTAGCTATGTGTGGTTGGAGAACATGAACTAGCCTGTCATGATTCCCATTCTAGGCAACGAAATTAGAAGTGTGCATTATGACAGTGTTCTGTGACTTCCTTCTCCTGACCCCAACTTCTAACCATCTTCCCATTCCCAGTACTTTCATTATGTTTCCTGGAGCCCTCAATCCCTAGCCTTGCCACTAAACTCACTCCACCTTCTTGCCTTAATTAAAGCTTTTCTCTATCTGAGGACACTGCTTCTCCAGCAGTCTCACCAAGTGAAGAATGTGGCTGTCAACAACCCTTGGTATCTCAGAATAAGGAAGCAGAGTTCAGATTGTCTTCACCTAGTAGTGCTTCAAACCAGTCTTCATCACCACAAATCCTCATGCAAAATCCCTCCATCCTTGAAGGTTCAAGTTATCCAGACATACCACATTCCACCCTCCCTTGTACCCAGAGTGTCTGCTGATTCCATGGACAATTTTCTCATGTTCACTAAACACTTCTGCACATAACTGTAGTCTTTCTCTCCATGCAACTTCCTACCATCATTCAGGATGACATCCTGTCCATGCAATACCCAAGTTTCATAATTCTTGACCTTCTCATCTTCAGTTACTTCTCCATTTTATTTCAGCCACCATAGCATCACTCCTCCACCTCTGAAAACCTAAGTTCAGCCATCTCATTCTCCGACCACAACTTCTTACCATTTCCTACCATATCCCTTACTCAGTGATTCCTCAATACACGTTCTTCATATTCATTGAGTTCTCTAACCACCTGATAACTCTACTTTCTCCCTCTCTCCACCTTCCTGTATCCATTTCCTTTCCTATCCATCTAGGAATGTATAATTCATTACATCAATATTTTCTTGCCAATATTCTCATAACACTAGCCTACTGCCCTTCGAATTGCTATGGACTAGCAAAACCCCAATCCTGGACCAATCCACACATCTACCCTGTCTATATTCTAAGTCTGCAAAACCTGGCCAAAGAATATCATGAAAACACATCAATTTGAGTGGCAGGGCCGAGACAGACAACTAGAAGCAGCAGCATTCGGAGGCTCCCATAAAAAAAATAAAAAAAAATAAAATAAAATAAAAAAAAAAAACCACTTATAATAAGCATGTGAATCATTCACCAGCAATCAAGGTATCCAGGCTCTCTCATCAAAATCGACTAGAAGGCTGGTGTGACCCACTGAGAGAGGGAAGTGCAGTGTGGTGCCACGGCCCACCTGAGAGCCACACAGGGAAGGGGAATCCCCGAATCCCCTCCCCCCAGCCAAGGGAGGCAGTGCGTGAGCGCGCTACCCAGCGGGGGAAACTGCTTTTTCCACAGAACTGTGCAACCTTGGGATCGGAAGATCCCACTCGCGAACCCACGCCACCAGGCCTAGCGTCTCAACCCCGGAACACACAGATTCTTACAGCCTCACAGCTAGAATCTGTTTAAATCTACGGAACTCCCAGTGGGAGGGGCGACCAGCACAGGCTGCTGATGCCTGGCGTCTAAGCTGCTTGAGTTCCGTGGGGGAGGGGCAGCAGCCAGAACTGGGACTGGTAACTGTCTAACACGCTAAGCTCCCTGGTTAGGAGAAGGGTAGCACCCATTTCTGTAACTCCAGGCTGTGCTTTTCTCCTGCTGGAGCCAGGGAGGCTGGAGGGTTTGGACCCAAGACATGTATGTCCCCACAGCCCAAAAAAACCACACGGGCTGTGGCAGGCTGTGGCCAGAGTGCCTCTTCAGGCCTCTACCTGACTTATCCTTCCTCAGCGGGTGGGGCTTCCCTGCAGGATCTCCACTAAGTCCAACTAGAGGCTGAGGGACAGAATTCGAATCTCCCTGGGCCTGAGCCCCTAGGGGGAGGGGTGGCTGCAGTCTCTGCAGACCAGCAGACTTCGCTTCTCCTCCTGGTAGTTCTGACGAATCCGGGCAGCCCAGATGAGTGGGTTTCCCCCCAGTGAAACACACCCTCTCCACAATGGACAAAATGCTTCATTAAATGGGTCCTATCCTCATGCCACCGAACTGGGTGAGACCCTCCAACAGGGGTTGTCAGATACCCTATAAAGGAGCGATCCTACTGACATCAGGTTGGTGCACCTTGAGGCCAGAGGTTCCAGAAGAAGGAGGAGGCACCCATCTTTGCAGCTCTCCAGCCTCCTTGAGTGACATCTCCAGGCACAGGAGTGAATTAGATCAATAGGGCCTGAAGTGAATCCCCAGAAAACTGAAGCAGCCCTACAGAAGAGGGTCCTGACTATTGAAAGAAAAACAAACAAGCAGAAAGGAACAACAACAGCATCATGAAAAACAACAACAAAAAGGCCCCCACAAAAACCCCATCCAGGGGTCAGTGGCCTCAAAGACCGAAACTAGACAAACTCACGAAGATGAGAAAGAATCAATAAAAAAATGCTGCAAACCCAACAGACCAAAGTGCCTCTTTTCCTCCAAATGATTGCAACATCTGTCCACCAAGGGCACAGAACTGGATGGAGGATCAGATGGACAAATTGACAGAAGTAAGCTTCAGAAGATGAGTAATAAAAAACTACAATGAGCTAAAGGAGCATGTTTTAACCCAATGCAAAGAAGATAAGAACCTTGATAAAAGGTTAGAGGAATTGCTAACTAGAATAACCAGTTTAGGGAGGAGCCTAAGTGACCTGATGGAGGTGAAAAACACAGCACGAGAACTTCGTGAAGCATACGCACGCATCAACAGCCAAATCGACCAAGCAGGAGAAAGGATAGCAGAGTTTGATACAGACATAAATAGAGAAAAAAGAATGAAAAAGAATGAACAAAGACTCCAAGAAATATGGAACATCATAAAAAGACCAAACCTACAATTGATCAGAATACCAGAAGGAGACGAGAAGAATGGAAACAAGCTGGAAAATACACTTCAGGATATTATCCAGGAGAACTTCCTACAGATCAAGTACAAAGGGAAGCTCATCAGACTAACAGAAGACCTCTCAGGAGAAACTCTACAAGCCAGAAGAGATTCGGGGCCAATTTTCAACATTCTTAAAGAAAATAATTTCCAACCCAGATTTTCATATCCAGCCAAACTAAGCTTCATAAGCAAAGGAGAAATAAAATCCTTTCCAGACAAGCAAATGCTGAGGGATTTCTTTTTTTTATATATATATACATTAAATTTTAGGGTACAGGTGCACAACGTGCAGGTTTGTTACATAGGTATACATGTGCCATGTTGGTATGCTGCACCCATTAACTCATCATTCACATTAGGTATATCTCCTAATGCTATCCCTCCCACCTCCCCCGACTCCACAACAAGCCCCAGGGTGTAATTTTCCCCTTCCTGTGTCCAAGTGTTCTCATTGTTCAATTCCCACCTATGAGTGAGAACATGCAGTGTTTGGTTTTTTGTCCTTGCAAGTTTGCTGAGAATGATGGTTTCCAGCTTCATCCATGTCCCTACAAAGGACATGCTGAGGGATTTCATTACCACCAGGCCTACCCTGCAAGCACTCCTGAAAGAAGCACTAAATATGAAAGGAAAAAACTGGTACCAGCCACTGCAAAAACACACCAAAATATAAAGACCAATGACACTATGAAGAAATTGCATCAACTGGTGTGCAAAAATAACCAAATAGCAGCATAATGACAGGATCAAATTCACACATAACAATGCTAACCTTAAATGTAAATGGGCTAAATGCCCAAATTAAAAGACACTGGCAAATTGAATAAGGAGTTAAGACCCATCAGTGTGCTGTATTCAGGAGAGCAATCTTACATGCAAAGACACACACAGGCTCAAAATAAAGGGATGGAGGGAAACTTACCAAGCAAATGGAAAGCAAAAAGTCTGATAAAACAGATTTTAAACCAAAAAAGATCAAAAAAGACAAGGGCATTACATAATGATAAAGGGAACAATTCAACAAGAAGAGCTAACTATTCTAAATATATATGCACCCAATATAGGAGCACCCAGATTCATAAAACAAGTTCTTAGAGACCTATGAAGAGACTTAGCTCTCATACAATAATAATGGGAGACTTTAACACTCCACTGTCAGTATTAGACATATCAATGAGACAGGAAATTAACAAGGATATTCAGGACTTGAACTCAGCTCAGGATCAAGTAGATCTAGTAGATGTCTACAGAACTCTCTACCCCCAAATCAACAGAATATACATTCTTCTTAGTGCCACATCGCACTTATTCTAAAATCGACCACAGAATTGGAAGTAAAACACTCTTCAGCAAATGCAAAAGAACTGAAATCATAGCAAACAGTCTCTCAGACCACAGTGCAATCAAATTAGAATTCGGGATTAAGAAACTCACTCAAAACCTCACAATTTCATGGAAATTGAACAATCTTCTCCTGAATGACTCTTGGGTAAATAATGAAATTAAGGCAGAAATCAAGAAGTTCTTTGAAACCAATGAGAACAAAGAGACAATGTATCAGAATCACTGGGACACAGCTAAAGCAGTGTTAAGAGGGAAATTTATAGCACTAAATGCCCACATGAAGAAGCTAGAAAGATCTCAAATTGACAACCCAACATCACAATTAAAAGAGCTAGAGAGGCAAGAGCAAACTAATCCAAAAGCCAGCAGAAGACAAGAAACAAATAAGATTAGAGAAGAATCGAAGGAGATAGAGATATGAAAAACCCTCCAAAAAATCAATGAATCCAGGAGCTTACTTTTTGAAAAAAATAACAAAATAGATAGACTGCTAGCTACACTAATGAAGAGAGAGAAGAATCAAATAGACATTAAAAAATAATAAAGGGGATATCACCACTGAGGCCATAGAAATACAAACTACCATCAGAAAATACTATAAACACATCTATGCAAATAAACTAGAAAATCTAAAAGAAATGGATAAATTCCTGGATGCATACACCCTACCAAGACTAAACCAGGAAGAAGTTGAATCCCTGAATAGACCAATAACAAGCTCTGAAACTGAGACAATAATTAATAGCCTACCAACAAAAAAAGCCCAGGACCAGATGGATTCACAGCTGAATTCTACCAGAGGTACAAGGAGGAGCTGGTACCATTCCTTCTGAAACTATTCCAATCAATAGAAAAAGAGGTAAACCTCCCTAACTCATTTTATGGCCAGCATCATCCTGATACCAAAAGCAGGAAGAGACACAACAACAACAAAAACACTTCAGGCCAATATCCCTGATGAACATCGGTGAGAAAATCCTCAATAAAATACTGGCAAACAAAATCCAGCAGAACATCAAAAAAACTCATCTAACACGATCAAGTTGGCTTCAACCCTGGGATGCAAGGCTGGCTCAACATATGCAAATCAATAAACATAATTCATCACATGGAACCAATTACAAAAACCACATGATTATCTCAACAGATGCAGAAAAGGCCTTTGATAAAATTTAACATCTCTTCATGTTAAAAACTCAATAAACTAGGTATTGATGGAACGTCTCTCAAAATAATAAGAGCTATTTATGACAAACCCACAGCCAATATCATACCGAATGGGCAAAAGCTGGAAGCATTCCCTTTGAAAATCAGTACAAGACAAGTATTTCCTCTCTCACCACTCCTATTCAACATAGTATTGGAAATTCTGGCCAGGGCAATCAGGCAAGAGAAATAAATAAATGGTATTCAAATAGGAAGAAAGGAAGTCAAGTTGTCTGTTTGCAGATAACATGATTTTATATTTTGAAAACCCCACCATCTCAGCCCAAAAAAATTTCTTGAAATGATAAGTAACTTCAGCAAAGTCCCAGTATACAAAATCAATGTGCAAAAATCACAAGCGTTTCTTTACAATAACAACAGGCAAGCAGAGCACCAAATCATGAATGAACTCCCATTCACAATTGTTACAAAGAGAATAAAATACCTAGGAATACAGCTAACAAGGGATGTGAAGGACCTCTTCATGGAGAACTACAAACCACTGCTCAAGGAAATAAGAGAGGACACAAACAAATGGAAAAGCATTCCATCCTCATGGATAGGAAGAATCAATATCGTGAAAATGGCCGTACTGCCCAAAGTAATTTATAGATCCAATGCTATTCCCATTAAACTACCATAGACATTCTTAACAGAATTAGAAAAAACTATTTTAAATTTCATATGGAATCAAAGAAGACCACTTATAGCCAAGACAATCCTAAGCAAAAAGAACAAAGCTGGAGTTCCTGACTTCAAACTATACTACAAGGCTACAGTAACCAAAACAGCATGGTACTGGTACCAAAACAGACATATAGACCAATGGAGCAGAACAGAGACCTCAGAAATAACACCACACATCTACAACCAACTGATCTTCAACAAACCTGACAAAAACAAGCAATGGGGAAAGGATCTCCTATTCAGTAAATGGTGCTAGGAAAACTGGCTAGCCATATGCAGAAAACTGAAACTGGACCCCTTCCTTACACCTTACACAAAAGTTAACTCAAGATGAATTAAAGGCTTAAATGTAAAACCCAAAACCATAAAAACCCTAGAAGAAAGCCTAGGCAATATCATCCAGGACATAGGCATGGGCAAAGACTTCATGACTAAATGCCAAATGCAATTGCAACAAAAGCCAAAATTGACAAATGGGACACAACTAAACTAAAGAGCATCTGCACAGAAAAAGAAACTATCATCAGAGCTAGCAGGCAACCTACTGAATGGGAGAAAATTTTTGCAATCTATCCATCTGACAAAGGTCTAATTTCCAGAATTTACAAAGAACTTAAACATATTTACAAGAAAAAGCAAAGAAACAACCCCATCGAAAAGTGGGCAACAGATATGAACAGACACTTCTAAAAAGAAGACATTTACGTGGCCACCATACATATGAAAAAAAGCTCAACATCACTGATCATCAGAGAAATGTAAATCAAAACCACAATGAGATACCATCTCATGCCAGTCAGAATGGTGATTATTTTTAAAGTCAGGAAAAATACATGCTGGGGAGGCCGTGGAGAAATAGGAATATTTTTATACTCCTGGTGGGAACGTAAATTAGTTCAACCATTGTGGAAGACAGTATGGTGATTCTTCAAGGATCTAGAACCAGAAATACCATTTGACCCAGAAATCCCATTAATGGGTATATACCCAAAGGAATATAAATCATTCTGCTATAAAGACACATGTACAGGTATATTTACTGCAGCACTATTTACAATAGCAAAGACATGGAACCAACCCAAATACCCATCAATGATAGACTAGATAAAGAAAATGTGGTACATATACACCATGGAATACTATAAAACCATAAAAAGGAATGAGATCATGTCATTTGCAGGGACATGGATGAAGCTGGAGTCCATCATCCTCAGCAAACTAACACAAGAACAGAAAACTAAACACCGCATGTTCTCACTCATAAGTGGGAGTTGAACAATGAGAATACATGGACACAGGGAAGGGAACATCACACACCAGGGCCTGTTGAGGGTTGGGAGGTGAGGGGAGGGAACTTAGAGGATGGGTCTATAGGTGCAGTAAACCACCATGGCACATGTATACCTATGTAACAAACCTGTGCATTCTGCATGTGTATCCCATTATTTTTTAGAAGAAAAAAACAAAAGAAAAAACAACACGTCTGTTGGTGCCAAGACAAATTAATAACCTTCAATTCCAGTGAGATCCACAGCATCTGGCAATCCTTTCATGATACTCCAATCAAGTCCTCTCCCATTTTCCATAATGTATTTCAAACCTTCTGTGCTCTCCTAAAACCTCGTATCCCCCCACATCATCACTGTCATTCTTAGCTGATTACTTCCTCTACTTCCCAGAGAAAACAGAAGACATCATTCAAGAAATCTTTGAGCTTCCTACACAAACCCATACATTTATTTGTGTTGTCTCTGTTCTTTCCATTTTTCCTCCTGCCTCAATAGAGGAGTGATATACTTTGGATGTTTGTTCCTGCCCAAATCTCATGTTTAATTGTAATTCCCAGTGCAGGAGATGGGGCCTGGTAGGAGGTATTTGTATCATGGGGGCAGATCCCTCATGGTGTGGTGCTGTCCAGATCAGGTTATTTAAACATATGAGGCACCTCCCCCCAGCTCTCTCAGTCTTGCTCCAGTTTTCACCATATTATGTGCCTGCTCCCGAGAACTTCGCGAAGCATATGCCTTCCACCATGATTGTAAGCTTCCTGAGGCCAGGAAGCTTATGCTGGTGTTACGCTTCCTGTACAACCTGCAGAACCATGACCCACTTAAATCTTTTTTCTTATAAATTACCCAGTCTCAGGTATGTCTTATGCTGGTGTTATGCTTCCTGTACAACCTGCAGAACCATGAGCCACTTAATCTTTTTTCTTATAAATTACCCAGTCTCAGGTATGTCTTTATAGCAATGCAAGAATGGCCTAATACAAAGAGTTATTTATTCTCCCATTTAAGGCTAACCTTCACTCAGATGCAGATTCCCATTCTTCTTATACCCTCAGGAACCTGCTCTGTACACTATCCCCTTTCTCTTACATTTTAATCAAGAAATGTAATCAACTAGTTTCTACCCACCAACACACAACATACTAAGCCTTCTACAATTAATTTTTTAAAAATTCATTCACCCTACATTCTCCTCCAATTTAACACTGCAGGATTCTTCTTCACCTTTCCTAATTTTATATTTGTCTGAAGAACTCTAGTTTCCTACAACAATAGCAATAGACTTAATCATGGGCATTATCTTACAGTACAGTCATGTATCACTTAAGGACAGTGATACATTTTGAGAAATTAGTTGTTAAATGATTTCATCACTGTGTGAACATCATAGAGTGTACTTACACAAACCTAGATTGTATAGCCTACTACACACCTATGCTATCTGGCATAGCCTATTGCTCCTACAGTACAAACGTGTGCAGCATGTTACTGCACATGCTACTGAATACTGTAGGCAACTGTAACACACTGCTAAGTATTTGTGTAACTAAACGCATCTAAACACAGAAAAGGTACAGTAAAAATACAGTCTAAACAATTTTTAAATGGTATTCCTGTATAGGACACTTACTATGAATGGAAATTGCTGGACTGGAATTTTCTCTGGCTGAGTCAGTGAGTCAGTAGTAAGTGAATGTGAAGGCCAGGACATTACTATGAACTACTCTAGACTTTACAAACCCTGCACACTTCAGCTACATTAAATTTATTTTAAAATATTTCTTTCTTCAATAATAAATTAACTTTAGCTTACTGTAATATTTTTACTTTGTAAACTTTTAAATTTTTTCAACTTTTTGGTCCATTTGTAATAACACTTAGCTTAAAACACATTATACAGCTGTACAAAAATATTTCCTTTTTATATCCCTATTCTATAACTTTATTAACTTTTTTATTTTACTTTTTAAACCTTTTTGTTAAAACCTAAGACAAAACACACACACATTAGCCTAAGCCTTCACAGTATCAGGATCATCAATATCACTGTCTTCCACCTCTACATCTTGTTTGGCTAGAAGGTCTTCAGAGGTAATAACATGCATGGGGTTGTTATCTATGACAATAATGCTTTCTTCTGGAATACCTCCTGTTGGACTTGTTTGAAGCTGTTTTACTGTTAACTTTTTTCTTATAAGTAGAAGGAGCATCCTCTAAAATGATGATAAAAAATGAAAGTGTGGTGAATACATAAACAAATAACATAATTGTTTATTATGATTACCAAGTATTACGTATTGTACATAATCCTACGTGCTATACTTTCATATGGATGAGAGCACAGTAGATTTGTTTACACCAGCATCACCACAAACATGAGTAATGCATTGCACTATGACGTTACAATAGCTATGACATCACCAGGCAATAGACATTTTTCAGCTCCATTATAATCTTATGAGATGACTGTCCCATATGCACAATGTCTGACCAAAACATTGTTTTATATTATTACAGTCTCATCACCAAAAACAAACCTACCATGTGAAGATTAACATTTCTTTGCAACTCTTTTTGTCTTTAGAATATATTTAATTTAAAGTGTACAATCAGAGTACTGTGATCCAAGTTACTTGAATCCATTATTCTCATATATATAGTTGTATTATCACTTTGACAAAAAGATTCATTTATTTCTACTTGTATTAGTTTTTCTTCATTTTTAAAATTTCATTTTTTCATATTTACAAACTTTTACATGATACAAATATATATAAAGGTAAGCTCAAAAAAGTTATACTCTCAACCTATCAATCCTGTCCCACTTGCACCCAACCCTAATATATAATCATTTTTATTCAATTCTGGGACATTCTTCTTGAATTTCTTTTTTTGCAAAAACTACATACTCTTTTTCACTTATATTTCTTCACAATGCTACCATACCATATACACTTCTTATACTTTGCTCTTTCTACTGACAATATATCTTGGCTCAAGTCAATTTTATGTTATATTTACTGGCATATCAGTAATATTTACTGTTTCTTTCTCTTGGTATTTAGGAAGGTTTTGCTCTTCTTCCAGTGGTTACCTCTTTCTAATGTTGTTTGTAATGTCTTCAGTCCACTTTTGCCTTTCTGAGGCTTCTACTATTTGGTTTGTCAACTCTAATTGATATACTTGGACTGCACATATTACCTATAAAGCAATAAGTTTATTCTTTCCACCTTCTCCTCACTTTTCTCTGTGTTTCTGGGGAGTTGTCTTATTTCTACTTTGTCAGATTGTACAATGCTTATACACTCTTTCTCCACTATTTGTTTTAATGTTAGGACTACATTGAAATATATTCCATGTATACTATCAGTTCATTTGCCAGAGTTTTTCTAGTCTTCTGTTGGTTGGATAAAGCTTAACTTCTTGTTCTATTTGTGAATATACCACTCCTTCAGTTCTCACGCTTTATCTTCAAAACTGTTTTTATATAGCATTGGTGGTTTAACACTAACTTGTCTAGATATAAAAGCTTTCACTCACACTTCCTGTTCTTGCTTTTAAAAACTCTTGTTTCACAGTTGTTTTGCTTTGTATCTTGCTGTCAAGAACTCTGATTTAAACTTTATTTCTTTCTCTTGTAAATTATATTGTCTTTTTGTCTGGAACACCTGAGATTATTTTTTAATCATTAAAGTCTAAAAGTTCATTAGCACATATTTCTGAGTTGATCATTCTAAGTCACTTTTAGTCCCACATATGTAGACTCAGGTTTTTAAATTTATAATAAAACAATAATTTTAAATAACATTTCTGTTATTCCATTGCTTTGTTTTTTTCTGATTTAAAGACTCCAATTGTATGTATGTGAGATCTTCTTTGCCTATCTTCTATAACTATCACTTGCTGATTGTTTCTTTTTCTTGTTATTTTCACTCTCTTGGCTATTTTAATTCTCTTCCTCAATTTCCCTTGTGATATTTGTCATTGATTCCTTTCTCTCTTGGTTACCCTGTAGCTTAGTTTTCATTCCTAAAATGATTTTATCCTTTTTTTTCCTATTTCTTTCTGGATTTAGCTTAATTCTCATATTCTTTCGCCCCTTTCTTCTGAATATTTGAGTTTCTATTGGGATGGGCTTCTTAACATATGAAAATAATATTATTTAATTCAGTTTTATTACTCTTCACGGATTTTTCTTAGAATTTTCATCAGTAGGAACATTTTGATTCTTATTTTCCATCTTCTTTATATAGTAACCTTTATGGTTGTTGTTTACAGTAAATATCTTGTATTTTCTGGATTAACAATAAGAAATAATTCCGTGTTGACAAATGTGAGACATTTGGTGGCTTACTAGTTTTTTAGTTCAAGAGCACCCTCTTCTGTTGATATAATAAAATGTAATTTTATTAAATGGCACCATTTGTTAAGAGAAGAATTGGTTTGACTTTATTTTATTTTATTTTATTTATTTATTTATTTGAGATGGAGTTTTGCTCTTGTTGCCTAGGTTGGAGTGCAATGGCACAATCTTGGCTCACTGCAACCTCCACCTCCTGGGTTCAAGCGATTCTCCTGTCTCAGCCTCCTGAGTAGCTGGGATTACAGGCATGCGCCACCACGCCTGGCTAATTTTTGTATTTTTAGTATAGATGGGGTTTCTCCATATTGGCCAAGCTGGTCTCAAACTCCCAACCTCAGGTGGTCCGCCCGCCTCAGCCTCCCAAACTGCTGGGATTACAGGCATGAGCCACCACGCCTGGTCAGTTTGACTTTTTATTAAGTAATCTTCTTTTGTTTATTTGGATCCTATTTTCCAATGATTTTTTTCTCTTATTTCCTTCACCACCAAGTCCTTTCAATTCCCCACAGATGGGACTCTTCCAAGATTTCCATCTTAGATCCCCTGCATTTTGAGCCACTTCCTTTTGAATTCCTGCAGCCAGCATTCTGACATACGAGATGATTTTTTTTTAATTCATTGTTTTATCACCGCTAAACACCCCTGCCTTCCTTTTACCATGAAGTCTCCACTTGATTTCCATTTTGATGTGTGCTCCAGAGTTGTCTTTGCTGGTTAGTTTATTTCCCCTCTTTCATGTAAATGAAATTTTTGGTATCTTTTACCTCCTAGTTATGTGGTGGGCATGGGTCCATAGAGTTTTACTTGCTCTCCTTATCTGTATAGTTTTGGGAAGATGTTTGGTTTTTGGATTTAGGTAGCTATCATTTTTCTTAAGTTGTAATGTTTCACAGGGGTCTTTTCTAGAACTCCCTTTTCACTTTTCACAAATGCTGAGTGACCTCAACCACTTCTATTCCTTAAATTAAAGCTTATAGACTGATGACTAACAAACTTTATTTTGTTGCTGGGATCCACAGCTTTTGCTAATAACAAACAAGGTATCTCAATAGGACATAGCACAGTTGCCCCCACTTCACATAAACAAAACTAAATTATGTTTTATTCTTCACCCTCTCTCATACCTGTTTCTCCTCCTGTGTCCCTCATCTTAGTAAATGGTGTCATATCACCCTCCCCAACATGCTTTGTTATGGTTGCCTAAGACAGAAAGCTTTCTATCACTCTGGCCCCAGTCACTCTCTAAGTACTAAGTATTCTACCTCCAAAATATCTCAAAACTGTCTTCCACCTTTCTCCAAATTCAACAGTTTATGGCAGCATCACCTCTTGACTGGATTACTACAACAGCCTCCAGTTGAAATTCTTGCTTTCACTTTTGCCTCTTTCATGCCACAATCCACATAATTTTGATAAACATTTCATTTAATTATGTCATTCCCCTTCCAAATGTTACACTGCCTTCTTGATATAGTCTAACTCTGTTAGAATGATCTAAGTGACTATACATAACCTGATGACGGCTTACCTCTTTAGACTTCTCTTTCATCAATCTCTGCCCTCACCTCTTCCCTTCCACTATGAGACACACAGAAACAGAAACAGAACAGTCTCCAAAAATGGCCACAACAATATTTTTAGTTCCATATGCTGTTCCAGAAGCACGCCATTCCCCCTCAAGAAGTGAAATCTAGTTTCCTTCCCCTTGAACATGATCCAGCCTTAGTGACTCACCTCTAATGAATGAAATGCCATTATAGTGATACTGTATAGCTTACAAATAAAATCAGTACACCTTCGGCCTGGTGCACCTCCTCTCTCTCTCTCTCTTTGCACATATATGTTATGCCTGGTGCATGGTAGGTATTCCATAAATTATATTTTCTATCATTCTCATGTTTCAGATTAAGAAACTGAGACAAGTTAGAAAGTTCAATAATTTTCCTAAGGTCACATGGCTAGCAAGTGGCAACGCTGAAATTCCATCTCAAGTCTGTTTGTCTGCTGAGCCCATGTACCAGTATGGCTTGATTCTCCACTCATCCTTGTCTTATTTTATTCTTTGGCGTTTATCCATTATATTCCTTGTTCTAGCAAATCATACTTTCAGATACTTTCAGAAAGCTTAATTGAAATTTAAGGATATAATTGAGCAAAAGAAAATCACTTAATGAGAGATTATAAATGAAATGTTATGTTCTTATAGAATGCCTTTTGGGAAAGCAGTAAACAATATTTTCATGTTATAATATTTAAACACTGATGTGATCTAACCAAAATTCTGTTATTATGTTGAGGGGGGAGATAGGGCTAAGGGGAGTGAGAGGTGTTTCAGAAGGATAAGTCTTCATTTACTATGGAGGGAAGTCAACAGATAATGTCTAAAATCGATAAGCCAAAACAGCTATATAGCCATATTATGTAGAAAAAAAAACCAAGCATAGTTGAAATGCCTGTGGATAACAGGACTTGGAGGCTAGAAAAGAGGTGGAGTAAAAGACTAATATTTCCATTACAAACTTTTAAGAAATATTTGAGTTCATAAAAATGAATGTGTATTTGATTAAAAATAATTAAAATAGATTATTTACCCATCTGGAATTTATATTGTGAGTGGGGTGAGATAGAGATCCAAACATCACAGTTTTCCAACTGCCTGTCCAGTTATTATCTAGGCCAATTTTAATTACAGTACTTTCTTTCTTCTCGCATATTTGTAATTTGAAGGAACACCAATAAATACGAAAATGTGGTGTCATACACACACTCTGTTCTTTCTTTTTTTAAGGTCAATGTCATGCTCTTAGATAATTTATTCCTGAATTTCTTCAAGTCACACATGAAATGCTCAGAGAGGTCACAAACATCAGGTGAAATATGAGAACTGGATCTTTAGAGGACTTAGGTGATAAACATGCTGAGAACATTTGCTTCACATGAATGTTGCCTGTGCCCCCAGCTGCCCTCTACTTAATGTGAATTAAAAGTCTGACACACAAATGGCCAATGAGTACATGCAAAAGTATTCTATTAGATTGGTGCAAAAGTAATTTTGTTGGTAATGGAACAAATAATAGAAACAAAAAAGTAATTTTGTTTCTATTAGTTTGATGCAAAAGTACTTTTAATGGCAAAAACCTCAATTACTTTTGCACCAACCTAATACATCATTAGTCACTGGGGGAAAATGCAAATTAAACCCACATTGAGATACTAGTATACATCCACCAAAATGAATAAAATTTTAAAATACCTATAGAGCTAAATGTTGCTAAGGATTTGGAGAAACTGCAATTCTCATAAACCGATAGTGAGAAATTTTCCACCACACTGGAAAATTTGGGAGAAGTTTTTAATGAAGTTAAATGAACATCTGCTCATACAGCCAGTAATTCCACTTTTACATATTAAGCAAAAATAAATGAAAATATACATTGGCAAAAAGATTTGTAGCATAATGTTTAAGTCACTTCGTTCACAATAACCAAAAACTGGAAATAGCCCAGGTGTCTGTTAAAATAACAAGTAAACTGTGACACATTCATACAATAAACTACTCAGCAATAAAAACAAAAAACTACTCATAAAATCAACACAGATAAATCTCAAAAACAGTTTGATAATTGAAATAGCTGTTATGTGCTAAATTGTGTTGCCAAAAGTTCATATGTTGAAGTCCTAACCCCCAGCACTTCAGAATATGTCCATGTTTGGTGGCGGGGCCTTTAGAGGTTATTAGGAAAAATAAGGTCTCATGGATAGGCCCTAATCCAATATGCTGGTGTCATTAGAAGAAGAGATTAGGACATGGACAAAATATAAACAGAGGGGTGACCATCTCTGAGGTCACAGTGAGAAGGCTGCCATCTGCAAACCAAGAAGAGAGGCCTCAGAAGACACCAAACCTGCTGACACTTTGATCTCAAACTTCCAGCCTTCAGAAAAATCAGAAAATAAATTTCTGTTGTTTAAATCACTCAATCTATGGTATTTTGTTATGGCAGCCCTAGAAAACTAATACAGAAGCCTTACACAAAAGAGTACATACTGAATTATTCCAATTAGATGAAGTTCTATAACAGGCAAACTATTCTAAGGTGAAAAAAATCAGAAAAGTAGTTACCTCTGAGGGGTGGGTAGGGGATTATTTGGGAAGGGGCATTCCAGGACATTTTGGAGTGGTGGTAAAAAAAAAAGTTTGGGTTACACAAATATATACATTGATCAAAACTAATGAATGTCTACTTAAGATTTGTGCATTTCATTGTACATAAATGCTATATCAAAAGAGAAAAACTAGAAAAGTTATTGGACCCCACTTCTGACATTAGATGTTGTATGGTTCCCATTTCTTCTATTTTCACTACAATCGCAAACCCAAGTACCAGCTGTGCTATTGATATTTTGCATTTTGCATTTGGATATCTGCTAAACTCAGCAAGGTGAAATTTGGTGGCTGAAATGCCTGGGCTGTGTTCATTAGCCAAGAGAGGTGAGTTGAAGAATGAAGCTGAATTGAGAGGTGACATTAACTTTTTATTCCCAGAAAAAAAAAACCCAATTGTAACACCAGCCAAAAGCATTTGATCTTCAGTTGAAATAAATTTAGTAGATCAAAAATCTCAGCATATAAATCTATAATATTCAGGGCCCTGAGTTGAACATTATTAAAGTGAGAAGGGCTAATTCTCAGAATTATTTGAGGAGCAAGGAACTAGAAATTTGCAAGAGACCAGGTGATAGCAGCAGGACCTGTTCATGTAGTCTGGCTTCCTACAGTTACAACATGAGAAAGCCTCTGACTCTGGTTCAATGTTCAGACACATTTTGGGAAAAGGGGAAGAAAAACTCAAAGGTTCTATCTATGTCTTCCATCCTATAAGTTATCTAGCTTGTATTCTAGATGCTAATATTCTACTTTTTGAGAAATTCTACCCTTTGTGCCTTTCAAGGGATTCAGCATTAATTTCTCAAATTGCCTTAGGACATCCGCTACATAATCTCCTTGGCATTTAGATTCTTTTTGGCCCATGTATCAAGTTTCATTTGTTTCTGAGTGAGTTCAAGCTTTTTTTACTTCACTAAGATTTCTTTTTTTTTTTAATATACTTTAAGTTTTAGGGTACATGTGCAGTACGTCACTAAGATTTCTTGTTTCACCTGAAGGAAATGGGTGGGAAGCCACGGCTCAGGATGACCCATGCAGCTATGGCTCCAAAAATCTGATCGTAGAAGAGGAAAACAAACAGCAGTTCTGAATCTATGAGATTTTGGATGAGGCACTAAATATAGTATTTTTAGGTTTATTATGAGAGTCCTTCTCACAATACTCAGCTTTTTGAATAAACCTAAAAAAAGTACTAAGCTTTCAAAATATTTGAAGAAAAATTGTCTAGCTTTCAACTTGATAGCACTTCCGAAGAAATCTCTTACTGCCTGAACTCCTCACTTTTCTCCTCTTTATTCTTTTGTAAATAAAAAGATGTTGCTTCGAATGGGCTAGAAGCTCAGCATGGTCCATAGAATGAAAGGTGCTAGAAATCGGTGAGATTATCCCAATCTCCATCTGGAAGAGTCCAACATTGACTGTGAAAACCAACACTTAGTTATAATTCAAAGACTTTATGAGGTCTCCTAAAAATGCAAATCCTATTCTTCTAGGTCCTATCTTTCTATATAGGATATTACAGAGAGGTGTATTCTGAATCTCTTTTACATCCTTCTAAGACTAATATTACATTTTTAAAAATCCTTAAATAAATGAATAAAATTCTTTAAAACCTTACAAAACTGACCAATACGTAGGATCTAAGTCAGGAAGCTGATGTGAATGATATTATGATTGCTCCCTGAAGTTTCTGATCACTATAATATTCTGTTCATTTTTACTTTGCTCACACCCTGGAGTGGAAATTTGTCTCCATTTGTGAACTTCAATGTGACAACATTTTAAGGACAACATGTTCTTCCATATATTTTTTTCAGTCAAGATTCTTTCGGGCTGGTCTTTACATTTCTGGTTGGTCATACTTCACAGAGACTTTTTTTTTCTTCAACTTTTATTTTAAGTCTGGGATACACGTGCAGGATGTGCAAGTTTGTTACATAGGTAAAAGTGTGCTATAGTGGTTTGCTGAACAGATCATCCCATCACCTACGTGTTAAGCCCAGCATCTATCAGCTGTTCTTCCTGATGCTCTCCCTCCCGCAACCCTACCTCTGACGGGCCCCAGTGTGTATTGTCCCCACTTCCATATGTTAATGTGTTCTCATCATTCAGCTCCCACTTATAAGTGAGAACATGCAGTGTTTGGTTTTCTGTTCCTGTGTCAGTTTACTGAGGAGCATGGCTTCTAAGTCTATCCATGTCCTTGCAAAGGGCATGATGTTGTTCCTTTTTATGGCTGCATAGTATTCCATGGTATATATGCACCACATTTTCTTTAACCAGTCTATCATTGATGGGCATTTAGGTTGATTCCATACCTTCGCTATTGTGAATAATGCTGCAATGAACATACATGTGCATATATCTTTATAATAGAATGGCTTATATTCTTCTGGGAATATACCCAGTAAAGAGACTTTCATCAAACACCACTCTCCCCAAGGATAGATCATAATCAATGCCTCAGCTAACTTCTTTCTAAATCCTCCTATTCCTTAGATTCTACTTAGTTCCCTTAATAAATATGAAATCTAAAGCCCCTTAATTCCCTTAATAAAATAACTGTGCTATTATGCTTTATCTCAACCCATCCCAACTGAGCTTGGCAAGTGTCAGGAATAGTGACACAATCAATAACCCAACAACTGTGGAACTTTATAATCCAAATCCCCCATGAAAATAAATGGATATTATTTGACCCAAATTGTGTTCTAATCAAATCTTTCAGCGACTAAATATTGTTTCTCAGAATACAGCAATATGGAGAGTGATGTGATTTGGCTGTGCCTCCACCCAAATCTCATCTTGAATTCCCATGTGTTGTGGGAGGGACCCGATGGAGGGTAGTTGAATCATGGGGCAGGTCTTTCCTGTGCTGTTCTTGTGGTGGTGAATGAGTCTCACAGGATTCAATGATGTATAAGGGGGAGTTTTCCTGCACAAGATCTCTTATCTTGTCTGTTGCCATGTGAGACATGCCTTTCACCTTCCACCATGATTGTGAAACCTCCCCAGCTTCTGAAAGTCCATTAAATGTCTTTCTTTTGTAAATTGCCCAGTCTCAGGTATGTCTTTATCAGCAGCGTGAAAATGAACTAATACAGAAAGTAAATGAAAATATTTAAATCTCTGAAGTATTCATGAAAACAATTTTGCCATTTCCAAATGGTCAGGCCCCTTTAAAATCCAAGCTAACAGAAAAAATAATAATTTAATACACATCAAAGTTCAGCCAACATCACAAAGGGAGTCTTCAAACTCTTGAATTGATATAAGAAGATCATATTTCTTTGGGACTTTTCCAGTTTCCAGAAGACAGTAGTATGATGAGTCTTAATTTCTATATATTGATTGACAAGATACACTTTTGTGTGTGAAATCAATGTAATAAATAACCGAACATTATATCCTCCAAATATTCATTAGGCAATAGCACGATGCTGGTAGGTAATATACTTTATCTTGGACTGTTCATCCAAGTTTAAATCTAAATTTATTAGATTATTCTGCACATATTCTTTCCAGGTCTTTCTCTGCAAAGTGGATAAAAAATGGAGCACAGTTTCTTAAGCTAATTCATCTTCATAACTTCACCATATTAAATGCAATCTCTGTGATAAATTGAAATGTAATTTCACATACATTTTTAAGGGGTTAATATTATTAAATGTGTAAACTCAGTTCACTGCAATATCTTCACCTGGAAATACTAAAATGTGAAATGATTTCCTAAAACTTAATATGAACTTCATTGACACTGCTGGAAATGTGTTGCCACATACTTATTAGAGCAAGCAATATTACAGGCCTAAGCCGACTAGGGTGGAATGACAATTTCTACTACTATGACTTGAGATTAATAATGATGAAAATAATTGACAACTTTTTATTCAAAATCATCTGTGGGAAAAACAAATTCTTTTAAATATATATATAAGATAGAAAATAGGCTGAAACCAATCTTGACCATATCTCTTCTGGGAGAATAAAGTTGGCTCTCCTATGTCTTGATTTGACAATATGTGTAGACAAAAACACAGTCTCCTTTTTTCCCTTGAGCAAACTCCCCCAAAGCTATCAAATTCATTTTAACTTAAATCACTCAATGACTCGTAAAGTTCATATCTGTTTCAAAAAGATAGCTCTGAAAAGAAGGCTCAATAACAAGTGACAACAATCAGTAAAAATATTTTGGCAAATTGTTGCCCATGGTAAGATTTTTTTAAAGAAATGATAAAAACATACATATCCATTGAAAACTAGACAATCTTTGGGATATCTCACCTGAGTGTCAGTGTAACAAACATGCCAAGCACCAAGAAAGCCCAAACAGAAAACTTTCCACATACTCAGTTGTTATTTGCTGGATTATAAACCTATATGGCTTATGTATAAATAAATATATAACAGTAGAAATCCCCTCATTATTTCAAGTATTCCAAAGACTACTAGGAGAATTATGATAATCTGGTGATCTTAAGCACTAAAAAAAAATGTTGGGTAATTCGAGTAAACAAAAGTATTAAGGAGATTGCTAGCATTTTGATTGCTTCACAGTATAGAATGAGTACTTCATATTTTGTAGATTCCAAAAAACCTCAGAGTTGAGAGAGAAAAATCTACGACTGTAATATGTGATCAATTTTATAAAAATAAAAATATCCCCAAGAAAAGATCTTTTGTTATAGATTTATTTAGCATCTGACCAATATGTGTAAGTATTCCCAACCCAGTTTAAGCAACTAATCCTAAAAGAGATTGTTAAGTATAACTTCCTGCCTCACAAAAAAAAGCAAACTCCTTTATCTTCTCAAATTTAAGAACAGTCAATCTGTGAAATTTACTCTAAAATCCAATACTATAACTTTAATTTCATCACCTAACATACATTAAAACATATAAAGTAGAAAACATATATAAGATAAAATCTAAGATTGATAGTTAACCTGTTGCTTTCATATATGAGAAATTTTTACTAAGTACAAAGACAATGGAGCTCATTTCAGAAACAAGCGTTTGTACACCCATGTTTTACTTCATTAAACAGAATGAACTTGCCAACCAGGAAGTAGGCAAAAAAAGGACACCAAAACACACCATTACCTATCCCCCAACTCAGAAGAGCGCATTCTCCATCAACCTGAGCAATGAGGAGGGCTTGCTTATCAATATTCTGCCAAATTTCTGAACCAACCAAAATAAAATTCCCATCCATCTTCATTCAATATCTACAAAACTACTGAAAAATTATGATGTGCATCAGAGAACTATACTGCAAAACAGAAGTTTCCATCTCATGCCTACAGAACCTCATTAGATAACTGAATTTGGCTTAGGCATTTTGCATATCATGTTGTCCTATAGCTAGAGATCTGAAAATCTACAGCTCCGAAGTGGACAGTAAGTAGCACACACAGTCTGTTTTGTCCAAAAAGAGAGAGAGAGAGATCTTGAAGCCCAAATAGAGGCAATGTCATCCTCCCAATTCCTAAAAGAATAAATAAGCTTTGGAAACTGGTATGATAAAATCCAGAACAAAATTTTAGAAAATGTCTTGGATTCCTCAATAAAATAAAAGAAGACATGGTCTATATGATAAAGTAACATAAAGTAATAAGGAGTGAACAAACATATTTAAACATAACAGAGTGAGATTTAAAAAATAACAGGTTTGAGCTTGAAAACTATGATGCAGTAAATAAAAAGTAGAGGTAGAAAAAAAAAACAGTATTCACAGTTTAAATCCAGTAATTGATGAGGAAAACAGAGTTGAGAAGCTATGTCAGAGTGCAGAGGATAAGAGTAGATATTAACAGATTGAGTCACTATAAAAGGAAAAAAATATGTCCATCATAAAAAATCTAGACATTCACAAGAAATATACAAGAATAGGAAGAAAAAAGAAGTTTGAAACAAAGCAGTAACCAGAAGTACAATGAAAAAGTCTTCCCAAACTAAGACAAAATATTGTGTGAATATGCATTCATTTATTACATACAAGTACAAATAATTACTTGGGTACCATTATACAAAATACACTGAGGATAAATTTTTTAAAGGGATATCTTTACCCTGCGAGTAATTAGGAAACACAGAAAGATAATCACATGACTAAACATAAAATTACAACCAGGACAAGAGAGTAGGTGGTGATATGAGAGCATGTGATGGGGATGTGAGCTAATCAGGAGGTCAGAAGAGGTTTCCCTGAGGAAATTATGTTTCATATAAGGTTTGAGAGACAGTGGAAATTAACCAGGGAATAGGTGAGTCCCAGGTAGAGAGAATAGCATATGCAAAGACCTTTAGTCAAAGTGAGCATAGCATGGTTGAGGAACGGTAGGTTGAGGAATATGGCTGAGGAACAGAAGGCCCATGAAACAAGAAGGCTAGAGTCAAGAGGAACATGGATGAGATGACAACTGGGGAGACATGCAAGGGCTAGATTATCCAGGGCACTGTAGGTCAACGACTTCAACCATTTTTTTTTAACACCATGACCTAAAGTAAGAAATACTTTCTATATCATAGCCCAGTACACAAACCCGTATGTACATATACAGAAATCAATTTGCTAGATCATGAGAGCATTTAAAAAAATGAAAGAACAGAATAAAATAGAACATACCAGAGTGCTTTTCTTATTGTAAAAGTAGGTAGCAGTTCATGAAATTTTTGTTTAGGTTTATTTATATTTTACATGTATATTCCATCTGTATAATGATTTATTTAATGCTTTCATGATCTCACAAATTGATTTTATGACACATCAATAGATCCCCACTTGCAGTTTAAAAAATTCTATAGTAAATCTATGTTAGAGATTTCACTCTTTATCTAAAAGCCATCAAATTTATTTAAGCAGATATATGATGTGAACAGATTTGAATTTGGAGACAAAACAATCTTTATGACTACAATGTGTAGATTTGTAAAGAAGCAAGTCTAAGGCTCTTATAGTGAGACTCCTGGTAAGAGATATCAGTGGTTTGACCTTGGATGGGAACAGGAGATTAAGAAAGTGAACATCAATTCCAGAGTTGATGGAGGTAAAGAATCAACAGGACATTCTGATAAGATAAATATGGACACAATTTTCAAAGATAACTCTTAGATTGAGAGGGGCTTAGTATAAATTATTAAAAAGAAACCGAAGAGTGACAAAATATTGGACTTACAAGAATAAACAAACCATCTAACAAGCAATCCTCCAGAAAACACATTACTAACAGAGAAATCAAAACTGGGCTGGCTTCAGACTCTTCTTTTGCAATGTGAAATGCCAAGAGATAACGAAAAAAGCAACCACAGAATTTTGAAGGAAAAAAGGTGGTGAACTAAAATGTTATGCTAAGCCAACTTGTCATTCACGCATGAAGGAAATAGAAAGTCATTATAAAGTGCAGGCATATTCACAAAAACATATCCACAATCTTGAAAAAAATTACTTGACATTGTTCTACCAAGGGATAAATCCAAATTTAAAATCTAAGAATGAGAAGGTCATGATTTAAAAAAAGATTAATAATTGATACTGAAACTGAAACCAATTAATAATTGAGTTTGTGATTATTAAGATAAAACAATACAAAGTAGAAAAAACTGAAAAAACATACGTAATATTAAAAATTTAAAATTATAAGAATCAGAATAAAACACAAATTATATTAAAAGGGAAGATGATTAAAGCATGCTAAATATCTCACATAAAACAGGGAAATAAAGATTCAAAAGATCCAACTGCACTAGATTTTGATTATTAAAAAGAACCTTTGAAGAATATTTTTGAATAAATGTAAGTGTAGCTACAAGCTGAATGTGAAACACAATGTAAATCTTCAAAATCACTGTATTTTAAAATTTACAATATAAAAATAGTTTAGAAATAGTTCTTTTAGAGACCGCAAAAAAGTTAAGGAATGTGTAAAAAAGCAAAAAAGGGAACAATAAAACAAAATAGCAAAAACAAAACTCTTACAAGACAAATTAAACATATCACTTATAAACTTTAAGACCTCATTTTGAAGACAAAGAATACTTAGACAGTGAAAAACTTCTTACAAAGCTAATATAGAATGAAAAGTATTAAAAATTACTTTTTAAAAATGATTTAGGGCCAGTTTACCAGTAACCTCTTTCTTGTATCAAATTATAAAGATCAAGTAATTCTCATTTCATACTATTACTCGACTGTAATAAAAAATGAAAAGCCATTCAATAAATTTTCTGAAACCAACACAATTCTTGTGACACAGTTTAATGTAAACATTTTTTAAAGTTTTAAGATTTGTCACTTGAGAAATACTCATGTAAAAATGAGAATAAAAACAAAAATAGAAACTTCAGATATATGGCCAAATTTACTTATAAAAATAGTCTTCAAGGTTTTATTTGAACTCAAAATGTCAGAAAATCAAGACAGAACCTAAGGAAAATTGGAAGAAAAAAATTAGAGAAGTTATTAAATATAATCAAGTAATCAATTACTAAAATAATTGAATAAATTTGAACATAATAGAAATGGATTGTAAAATTTTCAGTTATTTTTAAAAAAGATTTACACTTTGATAAACTTAGCAGAAGAGAAAAAACACAAACATTATTAATGAGAAAGCATATATAATCAAGAAACATGGGATTATTTAAAAGTATGAAAGAATATCATATGCAAATATTCCATACAAAATGTTATAGATATTTTAAAATATAAAATTATAAATATGGTGTGTAATGGACAGTTTGTGAGAAAATATAAATAATCAAGATGGACTCAAAAGAAGTGAAATATCTTAACAGGCCCATAGCTATGGACATTATGTTTTAATTTGAAGAATTGCCTTCAAAGAATGCTATAGAATCCAACAGTTTTATAAGCAAGATCCTTCAACTGTCAAGGAACAGATATTTCTCACGATCTATAAGCCATTTTGGAGTACTAAAACATTTGGAATGCTATTTTTAATACATTTATTGAAGCAAAGCCATTCCCAATATCAAAATTTCACAAAATTAAAATGACAAAGCTGTAAAGAGAAAGCTATACACAATTTTGGTTAGAAACGCTAGGATTGGGCAGGAGTCCTAAGAAATAGAGTGTAACAGAACATTAGCAAATAACATTTCACATCAGTGGGAAAGGGTGATTTGTTAAAAATGGTGCTGAGATTCAGGTTCATTTTGAAATAAAATAATTTAGATGTATTCACATATACCAAGTTAAATAATCCAAATGAATAAAATTTAAGTGTAAGAGGTGAAAGTATAAAAGAACTAGAAGAAAATTTAGAAACACATTCATACCACTTTGGAGTGGGGAAGACATTTCAAACTATAGCAAAGAAGAAAACGTAAAGGGAAAAGTCTTCCTAGTAAGACTTGGGACTTTATCATTTCGGTCATATTTCTTTCTCTTCACTACTTAAAATTACATTCTTCTGCCTGGGACTATTTTATTTTTCTTGTTAAAAATCATAACTTGCCTAAGTCTAGGTTTTAGTAGGCATAATCATTGCCTAGCTAAATTTCAGCTTTTCAAAGCTGAAAAATGAACCAGACGAGGAAGATTTTATGGAAAAAAAGCAGAAACAAAATTACAATGGAAAAGATTGACTAAATAAAAATGAAAGTTTCTAATACCAAAGATTAAATTAAAAGGCAAATCATAAACTATGAATGTATTTGCAACAAATATGACAGCGATAATATCCTTAATAAAATAAAACACAAATTTCCCAACAACTGAGAGTTCAATGAATTATAAATTATTTGCATAAAGAATTATTAACCATTAAAATAGTTTTAATGAGGAAATGGGCATGATTTTTTATTAAATGGAAGACTAATACAAAATCATATATCCATATAGATATATAGACATAGATATATCTCAATTCCAAATGCTTATATGCACTGTATGTTCTCATTCATAATATACATCTGTATACCATATATAAATTTATATTCATATGTTTAGACACATGCATTTATTCATTGTGGCAACAAAGCAAATATTAGTTTGCTAATATTTCGACAAAGTGATGTTGAAATTATAAATGCATTTCTTTTTATTTTATCTTTATAGATTTATCTACTTGAATTACTTTCATAGTACAAAAATATATAAACAGTTTTTTTAAAAAAAGCAATTCACTATCTGGCAACTACTCTCTCCCATGCTCCAGTGGAAGTATCTTCCCTGGGGTTCAATTTAATGTTACACCTTCAAACTTTATAGAGGGCAACATAAAAGGTACTTTGTTCAACATTTTACCTGGGTATTGTGTGATTTTGTGCTTAAAACACTGACTGCTGTGTTCCTCCAAACCACCTATGTAACAAACTGCATGACAGATTCCTCCTAGAGTTTGGTTCCTGGGAAACGTTTGACTCCAGAGAAATGTGATTATTTTAGCCAACAATAAAATTATATCCAAACTATTTCAGCTTTGCCTGAGCTACCAGGAAACACAAAGAGGCAAACTCAATGTCCTGTTATAAAAAAGGTTTTATTTTAATAGTCTAAAAACATGTCCTCTCTCTGTCCCTTACAGATGCTTGCTGCTCTACTCTTCTTTCTAATCCTACTTGTAACTTTTACATTAATATAGTTTTATATGGCACATCAAACCCCTTTAGGAAAAGGTGAATGTAAATTGTAAATAAAACATGACTTGGTCATTCTAAGAGGGGTAACAGAAAATGTTTCATCTGCTTTAAGTCATGTTGATGCATTACAGCATCATCTTAACTCTACTCACCTGAAAAATTTCCACATCTAAGCTCTAAAAACCTTTAAAAAGGTGGCAAATTGGAGAATAGCATAAAGCCATTAGATTCATGTAGTCTTTGTTTTTGTAGTGAGCTTATTAGTGATGGCCTTTTGGTTTAAACACTGCCTTTAAGCCTTCGATCCTAGATGCCACCAGGTAATTCATGTTTAAAGAGTCCAAAAAGAAGTATGCACAGTAAAATCATTATCTCCACAATTAATACTTCCACATTACATCAAATAAATATTGTAAAGCATTTGCCACATGCTGAGACTTGCTGGGCAGTGGGAATAAATGGAGACTACCAAAAGCACTGGACCTGCCATGAAAGAGCACAGTATTCCTCTTCTCTCTGGTCTGGCACAGGGCATGATCTTTGTTGATTTTGTTCTTCCATGTCTTACTCTCTGAACCATGATGATGACTAAATTCTGAATCTAATAGGAATCAGATTTCAGATAATTCCCTAAAGCAGTCTGCCAACATTGCATTAAGAGCAATTAAAGGAATCAGGAAAGTAGAATGCTGCTTTCATTTCATTAGGAGGGTAATATTAATCTAATCTTTGGACAAAGTGAAAAACAACATTGGATAATTATTTTTCAGTTGAAAGATTTCACACTTAAATTTTTTAAATTCCCCCCAGTTGAATAGTTTATATCCACTACTTTCATTCCTCTCTATGCTCCCATCTCTTAAAGTAATCTGGTTTGGCTCCTCCTTCTTCACTGAACCTTCCCAAGAACCACAAATCTGCATTGTTGCTATCCTCAAAGGCCCTTTTTCTGTTTCTGTTTTGCCCTCTTTCTCCTTGCATTCCTTGTAGTTTTTAACATGTTTCATCTTGAAGTAATGCTATCAACCTCTGGGATGAGGCAGCATTTCCTGATGCTATTCCTTCTTGTTGGTCACTTTGATGACTGCTTTTGTCAATCCTTCCCCACTTCCCCAAACACAGGCTTTTCACAAGGTTGTAACCTTTGCCCCCTCTCTCAAATATTCATGCTACTTCTTCTGGAAAACTCATTGACTATTAATACTTCAATTATCATTTCTATATGTATGCCACCCAAATCTTTAGCTATCAAAGATGCAGGCCCACATCTCCAAAGACGAAGTGGTTGGTTCGCATAGACATCCCACCATTGCTTTTAACTCAATATATTTAAAATAAAATTTCTCATCTCCCCTAAACACACACTCACTCAATGACTATTTTGGTTCATAGGCCTCTCAAGCACCCAGACCTCATACCTCTGAGTCATCTCTGAAAACTGTTACTCAAACCATCAGGTTTAACTCAAATACTCATTTGAATTAGTTAGCTTGTTTTTTTGAGTGCTGAGTCTTGATTTTCTCATCTGTAAAATGGGGTTAAAGTAGAGGTCAGATGAGAAGGTCAGATCACAGGTGTGACTGTAATCAAGAACTTAGACTGCCGCATTCATACTGGATGCCATGTGCATATTAAATTGTTTCTCTCACTCAGGCCAGTACATGACATATAATACATACTCAATAAATATTTGCTGATCAAAAGAACGAATGAATAACTGATTGAGTTAATGTGACCTTTCCTTCTTTTGAATTCCTATTGCATTTACTCCCTGCTATATCATCCATTTGACTCAGATTATATACTACTCAGTCTCTTGTTAACATTTTAACTATATTTGACCTGACTTCTTGGATAGGCATTCAGATTCTTCAGATTAGACACCTAACTTACCCTTCCTTGTGTTTCTTACAGGGCCCAGCAAAGTCCTTAGACATAGCAGGCATGCACTACTATTTGACTTTATATCTCATTTATAAGTCTTAAATGTATATCAGCTAATTTTTTTCCATTAAAGGAAAGTGGTACACATTATTTTGCAAGCACATATTCTTGAGGCTTTTTAAATTTGTGACTCATACCTTGGTTCAGAAACTAACACTAAACAGTGATTTTAGTGGCATGATGAAAGAGGGTTTAGTCAGGCCTCCTCACTTTTCAGATTTGCTTCAGTTCAGCCATAAAATTCCTTCCCAGCTGTATACCAATAGCCAGGGGCATTTTTACCCCGATATAAAATGTAATCAAGCTGCTTCTAGCTATGTTAAAGTAATCTATACTGTGGAATTACAACTACGCATCATGCCAGAAATAAGAGAATTTTTAAAAATGTCTTACTTCACGATGGCATTTCTACACTCAAGCAAACAACTTTCCTGTCTTTCTTCCTCCTCTCTTAAAAAAAAAAAAAAAAACTTGCTCCTCAAGGGGAAAAAAAACAGTACCCACACACTGGCCAGCAGAGTAATTATGATGAAAGGGGAAATATGTACGTGTCAAACAGCACAGCACAGCTTGGGTTATCTGGTCTCTATGAAGAGAACTTTTCAGTTAAATGTGAGTGGGTGAAATTGCTGTGTCACCCACAAAAGTATTTTCATTACCAATTTCCTGGCAGACTTTTACTCACAGCTCTATCTTTGTTACTCTGAATACTGGCACATTAAATATCCTAAGATCTAATAAAATAGAAATGAATGAATGATGGGCACATCCCAGTCACATATGAGCCCAACAGGGTTTTGCATCTCATAAGTTACAAGTAACTCCCATGGGCCAGGCACATCAGAGACAGATTAGTATAATGGGCCTAAAGACTCAGTACATTTACCAGCTTGAGTGACTCTTTAATTTCTGTTTCTGAAATAAACTTCTCCTAGGTGTGGTTTTGACAGTTTGTGCTCCCTCAAACTCTCCTAATATAGAACTTTTAATATAGAGTGCTAATGGGGCAACCATGAAAAGTATGGATTCCTATATAATAGCCCTTTATTAGTTTTCTAGGTCGGCTTTAACGAAGTACCACAAACCGAGTGGCTCAAACAACAGAAATTTATTGTTTCACAGTTCTGGAGGCCTGAAACCTGAGATTAGGGTGTCAGCAGGATGTTCACTCCAAAGGCATCAACCTTAGAAGGATGGTTCCAGGTCTGTCTCCTAGCTTCTGGGAGTTCCTTGGATTTGGGGAGCCTAACTCCAATTTACACATGACATTCTTTCTGTGCGCATGTATCTCCATGTCCAAACTTCTCTTTGTTATAAAGATGCAATCTTCACCATAACTTGATCATCTACAAAGACCCTGTTTCCAAATAAGGTCAAATTTACAGGTACTGGGAGTTAGGACTTCAATATTTTTAGAGGGGACAGAATTCAAACCATAAGAATCCCCATTCAGTCAGTGTGGTTAATCCCAATACATGAGGGAGAGCAACAAAAGTCAACCTTAGCAACACAGATAAACAAGCAACATTGGTATTTGAAGCCACAGAAATGATAATGCCTTCCACTCTTCTGAATCATAATTCACATTTAGGTTAGATCAAATTTTGGTTTTTTTTTCCTAAAAAGTAAGCAAAACTGTCTAAAATGAAGGAAGGATGACTCCTAAATAATCATACAAACTAACTTTTCCCATATGAATCACCATGAGAATAAAAACTGGAGCATTATCAGCTATACATGAAGATAAATGGACATCTTATAACAATAATAAGAACAACAAAGGCTGGGCACAGTGGCTTATACCTGTAATCCCAGCACTTTGAGAGGCCAAGGCGGGCAGATCACCTGAGGTCAGGAGTTCAAGACCAGTCTGGCTAACATGGTGAAACCCTGTTTCTACTAAAAATACAAAAAATTAGCCAGGCGTGGTGGCACGCACCTGTAATCCCAGCTACTCGGGAAGGCTGAGGCAGTAGAATCACTTGAACCCAGGAGGTGGGGGTTGCAGTGAGCCGAGATTGTTCTCTTGCACTCCAGTTTGGGCAACAAGAGTGAAACTCCATCTCAAAAAAAAATTAATTAATTAAATAAAATAACAACAATGAAAACAGGGAGGGATGTCAGCAAGATGATGGATTAGGAGATTCTAGATGTCATGCCCCGCCAAAACACCAATTTTGGTAACTACCCATGGATGAGTATATCTTTGTGGGAATCACAGAGTCTAACTGATATTTCAGCACTCCAGGGGAACACAAAATCCAAGAGTGGACGCACTGAAAAGGCTATACATAAATCCTATTAATCAGCTTTCACATTCCACCAAGAGGTTTGCCCGCAGAATGACTCACCTGAGGACCATCATAATCAGCTGACACATGCCTCCAGGACCCCACATGCCCTCCCCATGGACAGTACCCTGTGCATAGCCCACATAAAATCCCATTCATAGCACACATATCTCAACAGAAGATGTGGATCTTAGCAGACAGCTCAACCCTGCTGATTTGAATAACCTTGAACATTGCCCTAGGAAAAATAAATGGGAGCCTCATAGCACCAGACCTGGTGTTGCAGAATCCAGAGACAGCACACAACCCCTAAAATTTCTCCTCTTATAGAGAACAAGAAGAGTAAAATTGATACATCCAGAAGAAGTCTGAGAGACTCCCAGAATCTCTAGCTGGGCTTGCTGGTGAAGGTCTTTCTCTCTTGAAGCCAGTCAGTAAAGAGTAGAGAAGACGATTACTTCTTCAAATGCAACAAGAGTAACACAAGTCTACAAGGAGCACAAAGAATCAAGGAAATATAGCAGCACCAAAGTAACAAAATGAAGCTCCAGTGGACTAACCCCAAAGAAAGGGAGATTTATAAATTCCATGATAAGTAAATCAAAATAGCCATCCTAAAGCTCAGTGAACTATGAGAGAGTGCAGAACACTAGACAAAATCAGGAAAACAATACATGAAAAGAAAATCAGAAGTTCAATAGAGACAGAGAAACCACAAAAAAAGAGCCAAACAAATTCTGGAGCCAAAGAATACAATGTCTAAAGTGAAAAAAAGAATAGAGAGCTTCAATAGAAGAATCAGTCAAGTAGAAGAAAGAACCAGCAAACATTAAGACAGATCATTTGAAATTACCCAGTCAGAGGAACAAAAATAATAACAATAATAATGAAAAGAGTGAAGAAAGCATATAGGACTTATGGGACACTGTCAAGCAGACTAATAAGCATATCATGGAAATCTCAGAAGGATCAGAGAAAAAGAAAAAGGCTAGAAGGTTATTTAAAGAAATGACGATGACCGGGTGTGGTGGTGCACACCTGTAATCCCAGCACTTTGAGAGGCTGAGCAGGGTGGATCACCTGAGGCCAGGAGTTCAAGACCAGCCTGACCAACATGGTGAAACCCTGTCTGTATTAAATACAAAAAATTACCCAGGCATGGTGGTGCATGCCTGTAATCCCAGCTACTCAGGAGGCTGAGACAGGAGAATCACTTGAACCTGGGAGGCAGAGGTTGCAATGAGCCAGCATCACATAATTGCACTCCAGCCTGGGCAACAACAATGAAATTTCATCTCAAAAAAAAAAAAAAAAAAGAAAGAAAGAAAGAAAGAAAGAAATGATGACACAAAACTTCCCAGATCTGGAGCAGGAAATGAACATGTGGATACATGAAACCCAAAGAACTCCAAATAGGTTGAGCATAAAGAGATCTTCATTGAGTCACATCTTAATCAAATTGTCAAAAATCAAAGTCAGAGAATTTTGAAATCAGCAAGAGAAAAGCTGCTCATCTCATCACTTACAAAGGAAGCTGCATAACATTATCAGTACATTTCTCAGGAGAAACCTTGCAGGCAGGAGAGAATGGAATGATATATTCAAAGTGTCAAAGGAAAACAATCACCAACCAAGTATATTGCATCCAGCAAGCTGTTATTCACTGGTCAAAGTAAATATAGAGTAAATTCACAGTACAATAATACTGTAATGATGGTGCAGAAATCATTTTTAGTCTAGTGTTAAGGTTAAAAAGACAGAAGTTTTAAAAAATATAGCTTCAATAACTTGTTAATGATTACATACTATAAAAAGATGTCAGTAGTGAAATCAATAACATAAAATGGGGTGAATAAAATTTAGAGTTTTCATATGTAATTAAAATTAAGTTGTTATAAGTTTAAAATACTGTTATAAGATGTTTTATGTAAGCCTCATGATCATCACAAAGAAAAAATCTGTATTAGATGCACAAAAGATAAAGGAATAAAAGCATACCACTACAAAAAAATCAGGCTAGAACCTCCTGATTCAAATAACAAAGAAAGACAGCAAGAGAGAAAGGAACAAAGGAGCTACAACACAGTAAGAAAACTATTAGATGCCAGAAAAGTGGCTCTAAATAAAAGAAAACAATTAGCAAAATGACAATAGTAAGTCCTTACCTATCAATGACCACTTTAAATCAGTTTAAATTTATTACATTTTCCAACCAAAAAACAAAGACTAGCTGAATGGATTTAAAATAAAACAAAAACAAGATCCATCTAGATGTTGCCTATAAGAGACATATTTTAGTTTTAAGGATATACTTAGGCTTAAAGTGAAGACATATAAAAAGATATTTCATGTAAATGCTAACCAAAAGAGAGCAAGAGTAGCTATATTTATATCAAAGACACTTTAAGTGAAAAACTGTCACAAGAGACAAAGAATGTGATATAATTATAAAAGGATCAATTCCTCAAGAAGATATAACAAGTATAAACACAGTGGATCCTCTGTATGCACAGCTTTCACATCCACCAGTTCCACAAATTAAAAATACAGTTAGGGTTACAATGGTTACATCTGTACCAAACATGTAAGAACTTTTTTTTCTTGTAGTTATTCCCTAAACAATACAGCATAACAACTACTTAGGTCACATATATATGTATTCGATATCACAAGTAATCTAGAGATGATTTGAAGTATATAGGAGTATATGTATAGGTTATATGCAAATACTATGCCATTTTATATGAGACTTGAGCATCTGTAAATGGGGTGATGGAATCAATTTCCAAGGATATCAAGGAATGACTGTATATATGCATTCAACATTAGAGCACTTAAATATATGAAACAAACACTAACAGAACTAAAGGGAGGAATATACAGCTTTACAATAATAGTAGGTAAATTCAATACCTCACTTTTAACTATGGATAGATCACCCATTTAGAAAACCAGTACAGAAACAGTGAACTTGAACAACACTATAGAAAAATAGACCTAACAGACATAAACAGATCATTCTATCCAATAGCATTACAATACATATTCTTCTCAAAGGCACAAGGAATATTCTCCAGGATGGATCACATGTTAAGCCACAAAACAAATCTTAACAAATTTCAGTAGACTGAAATTATATCAAGTATATTTTCTAACAATAACAGTATGAAACTAAAAATCAATAACAAGAGGAAAATTGGAAATCTTATAAATATGCAAAATTAACAAATACACTCCTAAAGAACGAATGAGTGTAAGAAGAAATCAAAAGGGAAATCAAAAAATATCTTGAGACAAACAAAATTGGAAATATAACGTACAAAACTTACAGGGTGCCGAGGAACAAAAGCTCAAAGAATAAAGTTTGGTGCTATAAGGTCTACATCAAGAAAAAATAAAAATCGCAAATAAACAACCTAACTGTATACCTCAAATGAACTAGATTTTTTTATTTTTTTTTTTTTTGAGATAGAGTCTTGCTCTGTTGCCCAGGCTGGAGTGCAGTGGTGCAATTTCGGCTCACTGCAAGCTCTGCCTCCCGGGTCTGAGCAATTATCCTGCCTCAGCCTCCCGAGTAGCTGGGACTTCAGGCACCCACCATCACGCTCAGCGAATTTTTTGTATTTTTAGTAGAGACAGGGTTTCACCATGTTAGCTAGGATGGTCTCGATCTCCAGACCTTGTGATCCACCTGCCTCAGCCTCTCAAAGTGCTGGGATTACAGATGTGAGCCACCGTGCCTGGCCAAAAGAACTGGATTTTAAAGAAGCAAATGAAGCACAAAATTAGCAGAAGAGAGGAAATAATGTTAGGAGTGAAATAAATGAAATAGAAACTAGACAAACAATTGGAAACTTCAACAAAAATAAGAATTTTTTTTTTAGATAAACAGAATTGACAAACCTTTAGCTAGAGTAAGAAAAAAAGAGAGGAAACCCAAGTAAAAATATAAATTAAAGGGGAAAGCATTTTAATTTATACCACATAAAGAACCATAAAATTCTACTGTTAAAAAATTATATTCCAACAAACTGGATATAAATACACTGAACCGACAGCACATAAAAATAATCATATGAAATAATCAAGTAGGATTTATCTCTGGGATGCAAAGATAGTTCAACAGACACAATAAACATGAAGACATTAACAGAATGAAAGAAAAAATAATATGTTTATGTCAATAGATTCAGAAAAAAAAGCATTTTGTAAAATTCAACACCATTTTATGATTTTAAAAAACCTCTCAAGAAATTAGGTAGGAAGGAATGCACCTCAACATTATAATAAAGACCATATATGACAAGCCCACAGCTAACATCGTACTTATTAGTGGAAAACTAAAAGCTTTTTCTCTAAGGTCAGGAAAAAGAAGTGTATGTGCACACTCACACTTCTATTCAACATAATCCTGGAAGTCCTAGCCAGAGCAAATAGGAAAGTAAAAGCAATAAAAACCATTCAAATCAGAAAGGAAGAAGTTAAATTGTCTCTGTTTGCTCATGACATAATCTTACATATAGAAAATCCTAATGTCTACACACACACACACACACACAAACTGTTAGAAATGATTAATGAATTCAGTAAAGTTGCAGGATACAAAATCAACATATGAAAATCAGTTGTGTTTTTATACACCAATAACAAACTATCTGAAAAAGAAATTACAAAAGCAATGTCATTTGTAATAGGATTAAAACAACACAACATTTATGCATAAATTTAACAAGGAGATGAAAAATCTATACTCTGAAAACCACAAAATATTTTTTCACACTCTTTAGACACTACAGAGTGAAAACTATAAAACATTGATGTGGCCGGCGCAGTTGCTCATGCCTGTAATCCCAGCACTTTGGGAGGCCGAGGCGGGGGGGGGGGGGGTTCACCTGAGATCAAGAGTTCGAGACCAGCCTGACCAACATGGAGAAACACCGTCTCTACTAAAAAATACAAAATTAGCCGGGTATGGTGGTGCATGCCTGTAATCCCAGCTACTCGAGAGGCTGAAGAAGGAGAATCACTTGAACCCAGGAGGCGGAGGTTGCGGTGAGCTGAGTGCGCACTATTGCACTCCAGCCTGGGCAACAAGAGTGAAACTGCGTCTCAAAAAAAAAAAAAAAAAATTGATGCAAGCAATTAAAACAGACACAAATAAACCAAATGATATCCCATGTTCATAAACTGGAAGAGTCAATATTGTTAAAATGTTTATACTACCCATGGAAAACTACAGATTCAATGCCAGTGGCACTTTCTTTTTGTTTGTTTGTTTGTTTGTTTGTTTGTTTTTTGAAACAGAGTCTCGTTCTGTCGCCCAGGCTGGAGTGCGGTGGGGCGATCTCGGCTCACGGCGAGCTCCGCCTCCTGGGTTTACACCATTCTTCTGCCTCAGCCTCCGGAGTAGCTGGGACTACAGGCGCCCACCACCACGCTCGGCTAATTTTTTTGTATTTTTAGTAGAGACGGGGTTTCACCGTGTTTGCCAGGATGGTCTCCATCTCCTGACCTCGTGATCCGCCCACCTCGGCCTCCCAAAGTGCTGGGATTACAGGCGTGAGCCACTGCGCCCGGCCTCCAGTGGCACTTTCACAGAAATAGAAAAAATAATTCTAAAATTTGTATGGACTCACAAAGAGCCCTGAATACCCAAAGCCACCTTGAGAAAGAACAAAACTGAAAGTATTACACTTCCTCATTTCAAATTATTTTACAGAAGAAGGAAAACAGGAATCTTCCAGAATCGTTAAGGACACTCCAGATCCCAGGAAGGAGAATGCTGGCAAACAGCCCCCATGATGGTGTCTGACTGATAAACATGAGTGAAGCCCAGTCTGCGAAAGAAGCAGAGACATCCTCTGTGACTCTTCTTTACACTGGCTATCTGTGTAACCCAAACCTAGAGAGTGCGCTTTGTTTCTCCCAAACCCTGGCGCTAACTTGGGAAAAGGCCAGCTACTCGAGACACTGGGAAAGACACCGGGAAAAGGTACGAAATTTTCCCACACCTGGACCTAGAACTGGACACCATTTTTAATTCAGGTGAATACAAAGTCAGCCATTCTTTGGACATTTGCTGGCATGCTCACACAGGCATTTTAGACTCAGATTGGAGCACCTGCTCTCCTCCATTCCATTGCAAGACTGGAACAGGAGAACTGCTATAGCTGTAGCTTCTGCTGAAGAGTGAGACTTAAGCCAGAGCCATCTTGGCCACCTAGAACTGGTCTGCATGTGCCATTGTTGGGGCCTTAGGCTGTTTCCCTAAGATCATGGTGTGGCACAGCCCTCTCCACTCCACACCCAAGCATATCTCCAGGCATCTGGAGCACCCACTTGTCTGGTTCAGCAGCTTGATTCACCCTATCCTTCCTGGACATAGATCATGGTGCAGCGAAGCTTTTTCTGCTCCGTTCCCAGGCAGATCTCCAGGCATTCCAAGGACCTGCTTGCCTGGATCATCTGCCAGAGCTACCCTATGCAGAGTGCCAGACCTCCTATGCAGAGATCTTGGTGCAGGGGAACCCTCCTTGATCCATGCCAGGCAGATCTCCAGGCATCTGAAGTACCCATTATCTTGGATTAGGAGTTTAGACCCCTCCCCCACCATACACACACACACACACACACACACACACACACACACACACACACGAGACACATCCCCATGCAGAGAAGTTGGGGCCGAGTAGGCTTCCCAGCTCTGTGCCAAGGCATATTTCTGGGTGCCTGGTGTTACCCACTGGATTCTCACACAGCACAGGTGCTTGTGCCTGCCATCAGGGGACTTGCCCAATTCAGTCCCACCAATTGTTGCCCCCACTGCCTCCGGGCTGAGCAGAGAACTCACACCACTGTGCATTCCATGAACCAGCCCATTGCCTCAGGTAACAAAGAGCTTCTGCCAGTAAACAAGGATCAAGTATATACCCAGCCATGTTGGCCACAGCCAGCTCTTACCTATAAGTGCCATCTGCTGGCTCGTTGGTCAAACTGCACAGCCCAATATAAAATCTGCCAAAAACAGTGCATAAGACTATAGAAGTAAAGCCAAAAGACCCTATTCAGCATTCTCTACAGTTGCATCCCCTGGTGAGGTAGAGGGGAACAAGGAAACAGAAAGGAAAAACATATATATTACAGGGAAAGAAAGAAAAAGAAAAAATCCCTCCTGCACAAAAATAATTACAAAAATTAGAAGTGCCGGTGTCTCCAGATGAGAAGGAAGCAGTGCAAAAATTCTGGCACCATGAAAAATCTGAATGTAGTAACACCACCAAAAAAATCACACTAGCTCTCCAGCAATGGTCACTAACAAAATGGAAACTCGGAAATGACAGATAAAGCATTTAAAGCATGGATTGCAAGGAAGCTCAACAAACTCCAAGATAAGATTGAAAATCAACACAAAGAAACTTCTAAAGCAATCTAAGAAATGAAGGAAAAGATAAACATCATGAAACGAAATCAATCAGAGCTTCTGGAATTTAAAAACTCACTTAAGGAATTTCAACGTACAATTGAAAGCTTTATCAATAGCCTGGATCAAGCAGAAGAAAGAATTTCAGAGCTTGAAGACTAGTCTCTCTAGCTAACCCAGACAAAAATCAAGAAAAAAGAATTTTTTTAATGAACAAAGTCTTCAAAAAAATATGGAATTATGTAAATTGACTAAACCTACAAATTATTGGCATTCCTGAGAATGAAAAGAGAAGGATAAAAACCTGAAAAACATATTTAAGGGAATAATTCAAAAAAAATCCCTAATCTTGCTAGACAGGTAGACATCTAGATACAAGAAATCCAAAGAACACTTGTGAGATACTATTCAAAATAAACATCACCAAGGCATATAGTCACCAAACTGTCCAAGGTCAACACTAAACAAAAACTCTTAAAGGTTGCTAGAGAAAAAGGTCAGATGACATACAAAGGGAAGCCCATCAGGCTAACAGCAGAAATCTTACAAGCAAGGAAAGATGGGGGGCCTGTTTGCAGCATTCTTAAAGACAAGAAATTTCAGCCAAGAATTTCATGTCCCACCAAACTAAGCTTCATAAGCAAAGGAGAAATGAAACTTTTTCAGACAAGCAAGCACTAAGGGAATTCATTACCACTAGACAAAACATATGATCATCTCAATAGGTGTGGAAAGAGCTTTCAAGAAAATCCAACATCCCTTCATGATAAAAAAAAATTAAAAACCTCAAGAAACGATGTTCCTCAAGAAGGAATATACCTCAAAATAATAAGAACCTTCTCTGACAAACACAGAGCCAAAATCACACTGAATGGGTAAGAACTGGAAGCACTTCCCTTGAGAACTGGAGCAAGAAAAGAATGCCTACTCTTATCACTGCTAACATTGTACTAGAAGTGCTAGCCAGAGCAATCAGGCAAGAGAAATAGATAAAAGACATCCAAATAGGAAAAGAAGAAGTCAAACTATCTGTCTTTGCAAATATGATTCTACACCTAGAAACCCCCTAAAAGTGCCGCAAAAAGGCTCCTAGAACTGAAAAATCACTTTGGTAAAGTTTCAGAATACAAAATCAATGTACAAAAATCACTAGCATTTCTATGCACCAATACATTTAAGCTGAAAGCCAAATCAAGAATGCAATCTCATTTACAATGGCCATGCAAAAAAAGTAATAATTTAGGAATACATCTAACAAGAAGATGAAAGATCTCTAAAAGAAGAAGTACAAAACACTGCTAAAAGAAATCATAGATGACAGAAACAAATGAAAATCTTTCCATACTCATAGTTTGGAAGAATCAATATTGTTAAAATAGCCATACTACCGAAAGCAATCTACTGATTCAATGCTATTCCTATCAAACTACCAACATCATTTTTCACAGAACTAGAAAAAAATTCTAAAATTTATATGGAACCAAAAAAGAGCCCAAAACAGCCAAAGCAATTCTAAACAAAAAGGACAAAGCCAGAGGCATCATACTACCCAATTTCAAACTATACTATAAACCTACGGTAACCAAGCAGCATGGTAGTAGTACAAAAACAGACACATAGACCAATGGAACAGATAGAGAATCCAGAAATAATGCTGCATACCTACAGCTATCTTACCTTTGACAAAGCTGACAAAAATAAGCAATGAGGAAAGGACTCTATTCAAAAAAATGGTGCTGGGATAACCGACTAGTCATATGCAGAAGAATGAAACTGGACCCCTACCTTTCACCACATACAAAAATTAACTCAAGATGGGTTAAATATTTAAATGTAAGAGCTCAAAGTATAAGAATCCTAGAAAAAAACAGAGGAAACACCATTCTGGACATTGGCCTAGGAAAAGAATTTGTGACCAAGTCCTCAAAAAAAACTCATAAGTGGGACCTAATTAAACTAAAGAGCTTATGCACAGTAAAAGAAACTATCAACAGAGTAAATAGACAAGCTAGATAGAATGGGAGAAAATACTTGCAAACTACACATCAGACAAAGGTCTAATATCCAGAATCTATGAGGAACTTAAACAACTGCATAAATGAAAAACAATCCCATTTAAAAATAGGCAAAAGACATGAAGAGGCACTTCCTCAAAGAAGAGATACAAGTGGCCAAAAAACATATTTAAAAATGCTTGGCATCACAAATCATCAGAGAAATGCAAATCAAACCCACAATGAGATACCATCTCACACCAGTCAGAATGACTATTATTAAAAAGTCAAAAACAACAGGTACTGGCCAGACTGTGGAGAAAGAGAACACTTTTACACAGTTGGTGAGAATGTAAATTAGTTCAGCCACTATGAAAAGCAGTTTGGTGATTTCTCAAAGAACTTAGAACAGAACCACCACTTGACCTAGCAATCTCATTACTGGGTATATACCCAAAAGAAAATAAATCATTCTACCAAAAGACACATGCACTTACATGTTCATTGCAGCACTATTCAAAATAGTAAAGACATAGAATTAACAAAGGTTCCCATTAAAGGTGTACTGGGTAAAGAGATTGTGGTACATATACACCATGGAATACTATGTGACCACAAAAAAGAATGAAATCATATCCTTTGCAGCAACATGGATATAGCTGAAGGCCATTATCTTAAGCAAATTAACACAGCAACAGAAAACCAAATACCACATGTTCTCACTTATAAGTGGTAGCTAAACATCAAGTACTCATGAACACAAAGATTCCAACAATAGAAACTGGGGACTTCTAGAGGCAGGAGAAAGGGAGTGGGGCAAAGGTTGCAAAATGAGTATTGGGTACCACGCTTTGTAACTGGGTTGGATATTATTCATGCCCCAAAACTCAGCATCATGCAATATACCCAGGTAAAGAAAAATCTGCACATGTACCCAATGAATCTAAAGTAAAAGTTGAAAAAAAAAGTTACAAAGCTATGATAATCAAAACAGTATAGTGGTTGCATAAACAAAAACATAAACCAGTGAAACAGAATAGAAAGCCCAGAAGTAAACCCATCCATTTGCAACTAATTTTTTTAAATTTTACTTTAAGTTCTGGGATACATGTGCAGAATGTGCAGGTTTGTTGCATAGGTATACATGTGCCATGATGGTTTGCTGTACCTATCAACCCATCATCTAGGTTTTAAGCCCCGCATGCATTAGGTGTTTGTCCTAATGCTCTCCCTCCCCTTACCCTCCACCCCCTGACAGGCCCCAGTGTGTAATGCTCCCCTCCCTGGGTCCATGTGTTCTCATTGTTCAACTCCCACTTATGAGTGAGAACATGTGGTATTTGGTTTTCTATTCCTGTGTTAGTTTGCTGAGAATGATGGCTTCCAGCTTCATCCATGTTCCTGCAAAGGACATGAACTCATTCTTTTTTATGGCTGCATAGTATTCCATGGTATATATATGCCACATTTTCTTTATCCAGTCTATCATTGATGGGCATTTGGGTTGGTTCCAAGTCTTTGCTATTGTAAATAGTGCTACAATAAACATACATATGCATGTGTCTTTATAGTAGAATGATTTACATTCCTCTAGTATATACCCAGTAATGGGATTGCTGCATCAAATGGTATTTCTGGTTCCAGATCCTTGAGGAATTGCCACACTGTCTTCCACAAGGATTGAACTAATTTACATTCCCACCAACAGCATAAAAGTGTTCCTGTTTCTCCACAGCCTCACATCTATTGTTTCCTGACTTTTTAGTAATTGCCATTCTAATTGGCATGAGGTGGTATCTCATTGTGGTTTTGATCTGCATTTCTCTAATGACCAGTGATGATGAGCTTTTGTTCATGTTTGTTGGCTGCATGAATGTCTTCTTTTGAAAAGTGTCTGTTCATATCCTTCACCCACTTCTTGATGGGGTTTCTTTTTTCTTGTAAATTTGTTTAAGCTCCTTGTAGATTCTGGAAATTAGACCTTTGTCAGATGGGTAGATCACAAAAATTTTCTCCCATTCTGTAGGCTCTGATGATAGTTTCTTTTGCTGTGCAAAAGCTCTTTAGCTTAATTAGATCTCATTAGTCAATTCTGGCTTTTGTTGCAATTTCTTTTGGTGTTTTAGTCTTGAAGTCTTTGCCCATCATTTGCAACTAATTTTTGACAAGGGCACCAGAAATCCACAAGATTGAAAGATAACCTTTTGAATAAATATTGAATAGAAATCTGTGTATCTACATGTAAAACAAACAAACTCTTACCTTACACCAAGCACCCACATCAACTCAAAATAAAGACTTAGAGAAGAAGATACAGAGGAAAAGCTCCTCGAAGTTAATTTTAGCAAAAAAAGCACAGACAACAAAAGCAAAAATAAACCAGTAGTATTACATCAAACTAAAAACTTCTGGATAGCAAAAGAAATGATCAACAAAATGAAAAGGCAACTTATGGAGTGGGAGAAAATATTTGCAAACCATATATCTGATAAGGGATTAATATCTAAAATAATAAGGAATTCATACAGCTGAAAAGAAAAACATTAATAAATATGACTACAAAATAGGCAAAGAACTTGAAAAGAAATTTCTCAAAAAAAGACATCCAAATGGCCAAGAAGTATATATAAATGTGCTCAACATCACTAATCATCAGACAAATGCAAACTGAAATCTCTAGGTATCATCTCACACCTACTAGGATGGCTGTTATAAAAATAAAGAAGTAAATAAATAAAAGGTAAGTATTGCCAAAGATGTGGAGAAAAGGGAACCCTGTACTGTTGATGGGAATGTAAATGCATAAAGCCATTATGGAAAACAGTATGGAAGTTCCTTAAAAAATTAAAAATAGAACTAATATATGATCCAGCAATCCCACTTCTGGGTATATATCCAAAACAGTTGAAATAGGATCTTGAAGAGACAAACATCTGCATTCCCATGTTCATTGCAGCATTAGTCACAATAACCAAGATATGGAAACAACCTAATTGTCCATCAATGGATGAATGAATGAAAAAGTCATGGTAGATACATACAATGGAGTACTATTCAGCCTCAAAAATAAGGAAATCCTACCATTTGCACAACACGGATGAACCCGAAGACATTATATTAAATGGAATAAGCCAGACTCAGAAAGATAAACACTGCCTGATTTCACTTACATGTGGAATCTAAAATAGTCAAACTCACAGTAGCAGAGAGTAGAATGGTAGCTGTCAGTGAATAGGGAGAGGAAGAAATGGGAAAAGAACAATTAAAAGGTACAAAGTTTCAGTTGTGTAAGATAAGTTCTGGAGATCTATACATCATTGCACCCATCACTAACAATACTGCATTACATACTTAAAATTCCTAAGAGAGTAGATCATATGTTAAGTGTTCTTATAGAAAGACAATAACAACAACAACAAAGAGGGCAGGAGGACACTTTGGGAGGTGATGGATGTGTTTATGGCTTTGATGGTGGTGCTGGTTTTATGGATGTATACGTATCCCCAAACTCATCAAGATGCATATATTAAATGTATACAGCTATTTATATGTCAATTACACCTAAATAAGTTGGTCTTTTTAAAAAAGAAATTAAGTAAACAGAAAAGATGCAGCCTCTACTTGATAAAATTGCCACATACTATGTTTTATGGGAAAGGGGAAAAAAGCCCTTTAAGTTGACAGAATGCATACCAAGGTAATACAGGAAAACATTTGAAAAATAGGATTTTCATAATGTTTTACAAAAGGAGAGTTAACAATGAAAATTGTGCAAGCTCTCTTCTTTTGAAATATGAGGTAGAACAATTTTTCTTTTCATTTGAATAGTCTCTAGGACTATTTAACACCATATCATGTTTTCAAACAGCTATTCAGGCAATTGAGGCCTCTACAGAAGTAATTCAGGTTAAATGAGGTCATAAGTGTGGAGCCCTGTTCCAATAGGATTAGTGTCCTTATAAGAGACACCAAGGAGCTCTCTCCCTCTTCACAAGCTCACAAAGAGGTTCTGTGAGTACACAGCCAGAAAGCAGCCACTAAGAGAAGAGGCCTCAGGATAAAACCTACTTTGCCAACATCTTGATCCTGGGCTCCTGAGACTCTCAAAACGTTAGGAATAAAATCTGTTGTTTAAGCCACCCAGGCTGTGGTATTTTGTTATGACAGTTTTAGCAGACCAAAACAGGGCTGTTCACATCTCCGCTTACCCATTCATAGTTTCTCTCCAAGGTTGTATTTCCTAGATAACTAGATAAAGAGGATTCCATCACCACACTGGTTCTAATTCTAAATGTTTATCCTACAAATATAATCTTATTTTTATAATCTTATAAAGTTATAGGCCCATTATCTGTAAGAAAACTATATACATGTTGCAGAAAAAGGATCAAATACCAAAGAGTCATTTCAGCAAGTAACTAACCTGCCATGTAATCCAACTTTGCCAGCATATGAGAAAGCAGGTTTAATTTGGGAGTAGAGGAATAGAGCCACTAGGAAGGACTGGATCAGGGCCTCTACTGGACACTGTGAAGAATCTTTGTGTGAACTGAAAAAGGCAATCCTTCCTTGAGTTAAAAAAAAAAAAGGATAATTTATTATTATACAACCAGACCGAGGGTACATGGTCATTCTGGTGTGGGGAAAATAGGAATGTAGGCAGCCACCCCACTTGGCATCATTAGGTAATCCCAGCCAACAGGGATGATGAGTGGTTATCTCATGTCATTATTTCTCTTGGTCAAAATTAGTCTCATTTTGGGTTCATCATATTGAATGATGATTCTAAAAGGCTCTGTGGAAAGAGAATCTCCTCTACTGCTCATGGAGAATACTATTCATCCTTTCTAGTTACTCCATGCCAAATCAATTCTGGTTCAAGACCAAAGCTAATATTAGAAGAAAAAAAGTTTTCAAGTGTTTGTTTATTTTAAAAGAACAAAATCTACTCTAGGGAATAGTGGAAAGTGTAATCCTTCTTCCCACAGGGGTGTGGTAGGGGGTGTTATGTGAGGCCAGGCCTAAGAGAAAAGACAAGGAAAGGTTGTTTTTTTTCCCTCATTTTCAGACTAGCCATCTGTGACTTAAAAATAAAAAGAAGGAAAGAAAAAGTCTTGGAGAATCTTGGCTTCCCCTTTGCCAATATATTTGAGAGTTCACTTTCTGTTCAGAATGTGAAAGGGACATAATTATTTCCACATCTGACTAATATGCACTTATTTGTGAAGGGCCATAATCCCATAACCCATCTGGATCAGGGTCTTGGTTGTATTGAAAGTCAAAAAATTAGGGCTGTTTTCATCCTGGCTCCTCTGCTGACTGAGTCACCATGTCCTTGGGCAAGTTATTTCCTCTCTGTGTACCCGCTTTTAAAAACAGAGAGATAATAGTGTTCCTGACCTCCTTACCTCACTGGGATGTTGTCAGCATTAACAAGCAATAGACTCATATTTTTAGAGTAGACAGAAAGAAAATTGCTTAAATTTTAAAATATTATTTTTTTCTTCCCATAGATCTATTTTGTTCATCTTAAAGTTCCAAAATGGATCACAGGGGACAAATCTTTGGAGTCTTTCCAGTTTTCTTAAGAAAAATATGAAGACCAATGACATTAATTTATTTTGGGGGAGTTTTTACAGACAGTAAGTTACCAAACAAATACAAATCATGGGATGAACTATTAAGAAAAAATAATCACAGTGTAGTAAAAATAGCACTGAATTGAGAGTTGAGAAAAAAAATCTCAGTTCTAGGTTTTGATCACTAACTTATTTAAGTCAAGTTATACTTCTCTAAGCCTCAGTTTACAGATACAAAAAATGAGAGCCTATGATAATAATAGTCATCAAGTCTAGGGTACTGAATTTAACAGGATTCAAATAAAATAATATATGTAAATACTCCTTACAATTATAAAACACTGTGCAAATACTAGATTTTGTTGCTACTGTGAGCATACCAGCCCATCTCTGTGGTTACCACAGCATCACCTCATTGCTTCAAGGACAGTGGTTACACCAATTTACTTGGACATGAAAAGAGTGTCCAGCATGTTCCACATAATTAGAGCTCCTACCCAGCCATTTTTCACTTTGACGGGGAAAAAAAAGAAGGGAAGGGCTGTGTTCCATGTTTAGGACACCCTTTGATTCAGATATAAAATGAGAGCTTTGAGGCTGAGGTGATGGGTCTGTGCTGACTCAGGAAATGAACTGTCTTCTTCCAAGGAGCCTTAAGTTCTACCCATTTCAGGGTGTGTCAGCAGAGACACAGAAAGTCAATATTCCATACAGTAAGGTTTGAAGCACTGCTGATCTACTCAAGGACTGAAGGAAAGGATGGTGGAAGAAGGCTTCCAATATTTTCCAACATTGGATGGCAAGAAAGCAGCTTTGCTAGATGTCAGCTACAGTCCCCTCCAACCCTGCAGCTCAATCAGTCTATGAATCAGCAAACCATAAAAATAATTAAGGAAGTACACATAGTCTCCTTGACTCCTTTGTCCTTTTTTTGGTGACACAGCCATTCTGAGTCAGTTCAGAAATAACCTGGGTTTTCAGTTTACCAGAGTCTGTCAACCTTTCTCGGCCACTCCAAGCCATCCTTATAATTCTTTGTTCTTTACAGGCCACCCCTCTCAATTCTGCCCTTAATGATCTTCTTATATCATTGTCTATTTTTCTATCAGGATCTGCCTTAACAACCAGATTGTAAAGTCTTTGGGTGCACAAAGGCATCACACTTCTGGCTTTTCATGGCACTTTGTAATCTTAATTCTCTGAGGTTCATACTTGTTGATGAAATCAATCATTCCAGGGTCACTCTTTGTGTGTTTTTGCCTTTGTTTCACTGGTCCTTGAACATCATGCCCCACGTCACAGCATTTCCTTCTGATGCTTTGCTCTGAATTTCCATTCCTGTTTACACTGCCACTCCAGAAAACTTAAGTACCATCCAAAGACCATGTTCACAAATGTCTAATGGGAAGTGAGCCATGAGATGCTAGCCATAGTGGGTCTACGTGCTATAAAAAAACTTAAAAAGTACTCAGTGTAGGAAAAATTTCACAACAACCATTCCATGGTGAAAAATAAATATTGGCAATAGGCATGAGAGGGAAATAAGAAAAAGAGAGACTCATTTCTCAAAACTGAATGGCAAGTGACAACTGTGCATTACTTTGACTATGCAGTGATTCCAAGAGCAAATGTGGAAGAAAGAACTTCTAGAAGTTTAAATTCTACTCTCATATTTTTGCCCTATCTATGTCTACACTTGATTTACACTCTGCAGAATAGAGAAGATCACTGAGTTCAAAGAACATTCAGTAGAAGGCAGGAGTGTGGGTGAAAAGGAAGAGTGGAAAAGAAGGAAAGAGCAGAAACTCTGACCTATTCAGAATACTATGTTCATCTTCCTTTGCACCTACACTGGGAAAATGGTTGTTGAAACACTGAAAGAAGGCAACAATTTCAACACATTGAATGGAATATAGTGGATTAATAGTTCAGTTTTATGTTCCAGTTACTGAGTCAAGAATATTGATGCCCAGGGCTAATGATTACTTTACGGTGAGTACATGGTAAACTGATGGCCCTATGTGTTCACAACTCCCTGTATCCATACCCTTTGCAATATGCCTTTGCATATCCGTCCTTTGCTAGTTGAGGTCTATTTTCATGCTTCTTATGCCTGGGCTCGCTTTTGTGACTTGCTTTGGCCAACAGAATGCAATACGATGGGGTACAATCAAGAAACCTTGCATGCTTTACCTCTCTCTTGTCTCAGAACCCAATTTCTAGCATGAAAATAAGCCTAGGCTAGCCTGCTGGAAGAGAAGAAATACACAGTCCCATCCTCCATATCACCCAAACTGATAGCCAGCCATGTGAGTGACACTATTCTATATCAGCCTGTTTCTAACTGACCCAACAGCAGACATAAGATGCATTGTTGAGCTCAGCAGAACTAAGCAAAGATCAGATAAGCAGAACCCAAAACTATCTAGCTAGCCAACAGTCTCATCAGGAATAATAACTGCAACAAGAGATAATTGATACAGAGTCATTCAATCAATAGTTTGGCCAGACACTTTGCCTACTAAGAGAGGCATGTACATAAATCTGGAGATAGCCAGGAGCCTGAGCCAGTAGTTTTCAGAGTTTATACTCCTACCGGGGCTGTTTGGAATCCAGAATAAGTAGTTCCAAAAATAAATTTAAAGCTCCAGAGAACATTTTTAATAATAATGATCTTAGAAGCTAACATACGTGAAATGGTTACTACAAAGCCATAATCTCCTCTAATTTCATCAAATATAAGCTATTATTATCCTATTTTATGGATGAGAAACTGAAAGTAAGAGAAGTTAAGTTGGTAACTAGAGCTGAGATGGAAACCTTGTTGAGTCTGATGCCTAACCCCAGGTTATAAACACTGCACAATAGTGTGTCACTGGAGATGTGGCAGTATTTTCACAGCTGGCAACCAAGGACCAATCTTGGAGGCAACTCTCCTATGTACAGTAGAAATGGTATTTGGGGTAACTATCTAGGCTTATTCAAAGGAACAGGAGGAAAGGGGGCAGCTGGAGAGAAGGTAGTTGCTTAACACCTGACAGATGTTATTGCAGCAATAAACAAGCCCAGCAAATCCTCCTTCCCTCTTTAGAACATTTGTCTCCATGGTGAAATAATGCAAAACTGGGCAAGAATCAGTCATAACCTGGGAGAAGGGAGGGCTCAGGGTCACAGAGGCTTAGCAGAGTCCTCTTTGCCGACTCTGACTCATCAATCCCTGAGGAGTTAAGCACTTGCTTAACAGCTCTCCCAGTCATTTCAACAGGCAACAGGAGAAGGGGACAGAGCAAGCAGGAATCTCATGCCATTGTAAAGTTTTTAGATTTGATTTGGGATTTCTCAGTCTCCCCTGTGAGCATTGCAAAATATTTCTGCCCATTCTGGGTATGATTAATCTATCCAATCCACATGAAAATTACCATATTGAGTGCTCCAAAAATATTCTGTGTTGAAGAATCAGTTTATAAGTTAATTCCATTGTATAGAATTAATAATAATTAATTCTACTCTCAAAGGCAACCCTATGATGTAGGTATTAGTATTTTCATTTTAACAGATGAAGAATTTAAAGTTTGGAGAGCGGATAAGCAACTTGCCAAAAATCACAAAGCTGGGCCCCCAATCAAATCTAGTTTGGCAACCGCCAGAACCCATGCTTTCAACCATTCGCTACTGTCTCTTATGACTACCATGCTAATAGAAATTTTATTTTTAGTATACTAGTAATTTTCTGGAGGTCAGGGACAAGAATAAGATTCAGCTTGAACTCTTGCCTATATTCTTTTTAGAACTTGGAAATGGCACTGAAGATAGAATTCCAAAGATGTCAGCACCTTGACAGGTAAGTCCTGAGCATCTTGAGACTTCATTATCTTCCAAATTATCACATTTCCAGATTCCTTACAGCTAATTTCAACTCTGCCAAAACTGAACAGCAAAACCATCAGACTTTTCTTTAGGTATTTATAGTTTTTTGTTTTTGTTTTTTAATGCACTCAAGACATAGCTCCTAGTTCCTGAATCAACTATGCCAGTGTTTCTCTGAGCCACGCTAAAGGTCTGAGATATGTTCTTACCCAACTAATCTGTTCTCATTTGGGACACAGAAAAAAAGCACATTCCAGGAATAAGGTTGGGTGCATTCAAGTGAAGGATACAAGTCAGGGGCATCCAAGAGACTCAGCACGTTCTGTGGTTATTTTCTTAAACTTAGTTGTGTGATGGTGAGTTTTTGTGTGTCGAATGCCTGAGTTACAGGTGGGCAATATGAATGCCAGATCTCTACAAAACTCATCATTTTCTTATCATTTCCTTCTTCTTACCCCTTAACACTTGCAGACAGCGCATGTTTGAAGTTCGAGTTTCCAGCCATCACAAGTCTCATTGCATACGACTATAGCAAAGTGGAGAAGGAATTCATCAAAGTCCTCCAATCCAGCCCTCCCCCACACATGGAGTCTAACGCACTCTTTTAAGGATAAATCTAACTTCTGTTCAAATAGTTCTAATACAGGCAACTCATGAGCTTGCAGGATGAATGATTAATTAATTAATTATTTGAATGGTTCAATTTACTAGTACAACAGACAGATATTAAAACTTTCTTTATCTGTCAAGCATTGCCCAGTGACGGAGTTAGATGATAAAACATCCTACTCTCAAGAAACTGACAGTCCAACATAAGAAACACAATCAGCCTCCCTTTAGCATGTCACCCCTCTTTCATGGTTCTCTTTTAAGGTGCCACAGAGTAAATTCAGTCCTTTCTCTACTTAACACCCTCAGCTATCTGTTAGGTATCATCTCATGTTTACAATCCTGGATCTTTCAAACTATAGCATGGCTTAAGGTTTTGTCCTTCAATGGCTACTAGGATTATCCTAGTAGTTCTCCTCTAGCTCTACCCTAGGTCAATTGCCCTTCTAAATTCAGAAGCCAACTATTGAATTAAACATTTAAGGATGCTGGAAGACCATGGTCTTCCCATATCAATGGCTTCCAAATCAGATTTAAAGCCAAAATTTCAGTTTTAAATACTTATCTCTGGAAATAAATGATTCCTATGAAATGCCCCTAAAACAAACACAATGTGAAGTTCCTATCAGTCAAAGATATTTTTCACAATGAGCTGTAAGTTTTCTACTTTTGACAGAGAAGAACAGGAGAATAGTTTCTAACCAAAGAAAAATAGGAAAGAAAGTCCACTAGTGCTGGAAAATATTTACCTAGGTATTGACTTCATTGATGTAGCATCAATGTTGACCGTGCTAAAGACTATGAAAAGAATGCAGGGTTTGTTATTACTATATTTCTAGATATTAATGACCAACATTTAGTCTTTCGTGACTTCTATCAACTGCTTTCTACTTCTTAAATTTTTTTGCACCTATGATTGCCCCTTCTCTACCAGCTTCATTGGCTTTTTATTCTGTTTAGATATTTTAAATGCTAGCATTCTCTAGTATCTGACTTTCATTTCCATGTTAAGTTTCAAGCCTCTTCATGAGCTTCCCATTGCTTCCATCAGTCTAAAAGCCGGCAACTGTACCCCTCAATCTGTATCTCCAGCCTGGACCTCTCTCCTGGGATCCACAAGTATATTGCCAATTTCCTAACCCACTGTATTGCCTTTGAGCACATCAAATCAATTATTCTCTTTTCCAAATATGTTTCTTCTTCCATATTCATAATCTCTGTTCATTTTGTCACCATCCACCTTATTAACAAGCTAGCAAATCCTGTCTATTCTACCTCAGGACTATTCCCTGATTGCAGCCTTTCCTTTATAGCTGCAGGTATCACAACTAGAAAATAGCTTATTTTTCTGTTCTTGTTTCTCTCCTGTTTATTCCATCTTCCACATTGCTCCCATAATTATGCTCCTAAAATAAATGAATGAATTGGTATAATCTGAACATACCAATCTCCTTCCTGTAACTGTTTGTGGTGCCTGTCACCTTTACAGAAAATAGTCTAAAATTATTATATAACAAAAATCTCCTTCACTATCTGTCTCCAACTGTACATCTTCTACATAAACCCACTCCCAGACCATTCTCTGCACCTCAATACACCCACTCTATACACATACAAACTCTGCTTCAGCCACCATGAACTTCTTACTTGATCTTTTTCTTAAACATAACCTATAATGATTTTGTCTTTGACTGTGCTGGTCTGTTTTCCTGAATGCCTATCTCTTTTTCAAGCTGACAAGCTCATATTTGTCCTTCAAAATCCAACCCAAATCTTTTCTCTTCTGGGAGACAATTTCTGACTCATCCAGACAGTAATAAATTTCCTCCTATGCATTGGTGAATTATCAAAAATATTATTGTGCATCAGACACCAGACATGCTAGACACTACGCTGGATAACGGATATACCACGTTTAGTTAGGAAGATAGAAAAGTCCCTACTTTATGGGATGTACAATCTGGTGGGCAAGATGGGGCAATATAAGTAATTCAAGTACACTGACCATTATAAAAGAAGCTATGTTTTACAGAGATCTGTAGTCTAGTTAATGCTGTTCAATAGAATTTTCTATATCTGTAAAGTGTTCTATGTGATAGCCACTAACCACATGTGGCTATTGAATATTTGAAATATGGCTAATGCAACTGAGGAATTAAATTTTTCATTTAATTTAATTTAAAAGCCCTGATGTGACCACTATGCAATCTATGCATATAACACAATTGCATATGTACCTTATACATTTGTGCCAATTTTAAAAAATAAATATAAAATGGGCAAAAAAAGATTTAAATAGCCAGCTAGTGTCATTTATATAGGATAGTGAAGTTCTAGATGTTAAAGAATTATCTGAAAGAATGAGATCACTTGGATTTGAAGGATGAACAGATCTGAAGGGCAAGTGAGGAGGGGAAAAGAGTATTAGAAGAGAGCATTCTGAAGGTCCAGATTTACAAGTTCACTCTTCTCTGCTAATCCTACACCTCTTTCTGCTCTTGTGAACTTCAATAGTACCTGGGACATAGTAAGCATTCAACATACAGTCATTATTATTATGTAATTAAGTTTTTCTGGTTTATAGACTTCTCCATAAGCTTTATTAAATAATTTGCATATGTGTGCCTTCAGCCCCCATCAATTTCATAAAAATGGAAACTGTCAAAGTATTTTCTATTCTGACAGTTTCCCAAAGAGTGCTACGCAGGAAGATTCACTCTCCACCTGAAACATTCTGCATTTTAAGAAATACAAATTAGTGAGGACATAAGCAGCCAAGTGATGATTATCCCAGCACACTGTGAGTCTGAACCTTGCAGTTCCAAGGTCAGTGCATAGAGTCAATCGTATACATTTTGAGGATTCTGGGTTAGTGTTTAAATTAAGTCATATGCTGCCCACCCTCCTCAGTCCTAGTGTTATCTACACTAACTTTCTAGTGAGAATTTTGTCTCTTACCTGAAGTATAATCCCACCTCAAACCCAGCTTCGCATTGCTATCAATGGAAAGGCATTGCCATCCCATTTTAGAATATAGTTTTATCTGATTGCAATATGGTTTTATATGCAACATGTAAAAGGTATGGGCAGAAGAAATGCTATTTTGGAATGCATGCTTATCAAAACATAACAAGTGTGCAATAAAAATTGCAAAGAGCTGTTTTTAACATAATATGGCAAATCCCTGAGAGTACCTGGAAGAGTCAATAGTGCAGGTGGTTTGGCAATCTGAGCAGCTGACTCTGCAACCTCACCTCCAAACATAAAGAGGGCTTCAGGTTATTTTTAAACATAAACTGATATCTGTATTCATTCAGATATCTGTATAATATATGAGGAACTATGGATTTATGGAGAGAAATTGGATGCATCAAACTGAGAAAGGGAACTGTCAATGAACTGAAAGTTCACCAAAAAGATGGAATCAGCAAATGACCAACAAAGCCAAAGCAAGTTCCTTCTCGCTGCCAAGTCTCATGCTACCCATTTTTGATTGAGAGACTTCTCCCAAATTTTGATCCAATGTTCAAGGCTCAGTTCAAATCCCACTTGCTCTACAGGTCTATGATGACCTGTTACTGCTGAAATCCTAGAGTATTTGTCTTTACTTCTCAGTTTGGAACATCACTATATATTCTTTTATTTTATTTGCTAAGATTTCACGTGCTTGGGTCTTATCTCCTCAGCCAGAATATGTTTCACAGGGTGAAACAGCTGTCAACCATCGTGAATTCCAGTGTCCCAGCATAGAGCAGGGCACTTCATGGAACCCCTGATAAATATCTTCCGATCTATTCAATAACATGCTACAGGACAGACCATTGCCAAACAGACAGAGGAAGAGAAGCAAGGGAAAAGGAGAGCAGGGTGCAGGGACTGTGCCCTCATGAAAGCAGCTAAGATTTCCTGAAATGACTCATAGAACAGGAATGCCAACACTGATGAGTAGAAGTGGCTACATGTCTTAGACAGTTGAACTCTGATATTCTCTTAGTATTAGCTGACTCCTGGATTACTTCCTCTAACAGTGTATAAGGGGCAAATTTTTTGTTAAGAAACTTCCATCCTAGGTGTTAAGAAAAAGTCCACATGAAAGGATTTCCCCCTCCAGAGCCCTGTAAGAATTACTAATCAAATGAATCACCTGACCTATGGTCCCGGAATGTTAAAACTGGAAGGAGTGTCACATATCATCTGATCTCTGTTCCAGAAACTGAGGCCCAAAGACATGAAATGACTTGTTCAAAGCAATGTAACTGGTTAGTAGCAGAGCTGTGTCTAGAACACAGGCTTCCTGGTTTCTAAGGCCCATGATCTTTCCATATCCATTTCATGAGAAGTAGCAGAATTCCACTGGCTTAGTTGGTGAAACTGCCAATGACTAGTCTCTATTCCTCCTCATTTGATTTCCTCTTCTCATCAGACTGGACCTTCATCACTTAAACCATTCTCCCATCAAGGCTGGATTTCAGTTTCCTTGACTATGTGTCCTACTGCCCCTATACCAGAAGCCTTAAACACGGAGTGAATCCAATAATCTACTTTGTCCCTTCCTCCACGGTATGCTAAACACAAATGGAAAAAATCATACAATCACAACAAAAATGTATGATTCTCATTTCCTGTGCCCTCAACAATGAACAGCATTCCTTTGACTTATTCTTGATCGGCACCCTCTCCAGCCCCCTTAGTGACTACTTCAAACTCCAGCCCCCTCTTCAGCTCCACATTAGGGTTAGGGTCTCAATAATGAGAATGAGACTCATTCTTATTAATGGCCACATCTGCTACTTCACAGTGGGAATAAGCACTTTCACCAGCCTTCCACCCAATCTACCAAGCTACATTCACCCCACTGAACTTTACTTACTTCTTCAGGACCTTGTTCTATCGACTCTCTCCTTCTGCTGTATAACCAACCTCCCCGTTTTTGCTTGCTTCTCTTCAGCACAAAAATGTGCCCAAATATATCTTCAGCAAACTATTTCTTAACTCTGCGTTATCCCTATAGCTTTCACTCTATCCTTCTCTTCACAACTGTTCTTGATGACTTTACCTCCTTCCTTTCCATTTCCCCCATCATAGCACGCAGTAAATTTGTGATTCTAGCCCTTACATTCTGAAACGGACTAGGAAAGGTCAACTATAACATCTTAAGGCACATAGCCATTTTTTGTATTTTTAATATTGTTACTGTGGTAAAATATATATACATAAAATTTACCAATTTGAACATTTTAAGTGTATAAGTCTGTGGCATTAAGTACTTTTTACAGTGTTGTACAACCATCACCACTCTCCATTTGCATGAACTTTTTCATCATCACAAACAGAAACTCTGTACCCATGATACAGTAACTTCCCAGTCCCCTTTCCCCTCAGCTTCTGGTAACTTCTATCTCCTTTCTGTCTCTATAAATTCAACTACCCTATGTACCTCACATAAGTGGACTCACAATATTTGTCCTTCTTTTGTCTGGCTTATTTCACTTAGGATAATGTCTCCAAGATTCATCCATGTTAAGGAATGTGTCAAAATTTCCCTCATTTAACGCTGAGTAATATGCCATTGTATGTGTATACCACCTTTTGATTATACATTTATCTGTTGATAGACATTTGTGTTGTTTCTATCTTTCTGCTATTGTTATTGATGCTGCTATGAATATTGGTGCACAAGTATCAGACCGAGTTCTTGCTTTCAATTCTTTGGGGTATATGCCTAGATGTAAAATTGCTGGATCTTATGTTAATTTTATGTTTAACTTTTTAGGCACCACCTAATTGTTTTCCACAGTGGCTGTACCATTTCACATTCTGACCAGCAGTACAAACAAGTTCTAATTTCTGAACATCCTCATCAACATTATTTTCTATTTTTTGGATAATTACTATGCTAGTAGGTGGAAAGTATGGGGTTTTGATCTGCATCTCCCTAATGACTAGAGATGTTAAGTATCTTTTCATGTGCTTATTGGCCATTTAGATATTGTCTTTGAAAAAAATATCTATTCAAATCCTTTGCCTGTTTTTGAATTGGGTTGCTTGTGGCTTTTTCCTTGCTGAAAATTGTTGTTTTTAGTTCTTACCTTATTTGATTACCTGTAGCATTTGCCCCATTCTGACCAGATAATCTCATCTTCTGAATCCATGACTCCACTCTCTCCCACTTCTTCTCTTCCTACTCTGATCTTTCCTGAGTAATATTCTTACTAACTCCTGAAACATTTAATCCCTTTCCACTCTAACATTTATTGAGTACTTTGTAAATGCCAGACACTATGCTAAGTGTTTTATGTGCGTTCTCTTCCTTTACGTTTAAAACTACACATTAGACAGATAGGGTTATTTAAAAAGTCATTCAATAGATATGAAAACTGATGCTCAAAGAAATAAAGTATTTTGCTTAAGTTTATTAGAGTAATTAGTGATAGAGTTAGCATTTAAATACAGGAAACTGATTCCAGAGTTTATGTTCTTAAGACTATCCTATCTACTTTAATGACATTAACAACTAAGTTAAGCTAATGCAGACTTGCATCAATAAGTTATTTAATTGAATTATATAGCTGCAAGCAATGAAAACCAGCTTTGACAACTTAAGCTGAAAAGGAATTTGTGGTAAGGATATGAGGTAACTCACATAATTGAAGGGGAAGCTAAAGACTTGGGCTTAAAAACAGACCTAGATGGAGTTCAGCACCAAGCTTGTAGGAACTGAAAGAAGTCTCATCAGGACCCAGCAACTTCAATAAATTGGCTGAAAATTATTTCAGCTCCTTAGTCAAACTGAAATTCCAGAAACTGAATATCATATTGGTCTCACTGGGACATATCATAATCCCATGGGTAAGGGAGACAGAAAGAGCATATGTCAATTGCTAATCCAAATCTGGCTGTATTAAAGAGGGAAAGGCTTGTGTCTCAAAGGCAAAGGAAGAAACAATGAATAAGTGGGTACAAAATGACAAGTCTACCATGCTCCCATCTTTACCTTTAGGCTAAATCTCTCCCAGCTCCAATGACTGACCATTTCTACTTAAAGTTCTTAGCACATTGATAACTACTTGCTCCTCTTTAATTGGGTAGAAGTCTATCTTACAGATATCTTTCCTGCTGCATTTCTTACTCTGAACTAAAAATACGTGTTAGTCTCTCTCCTTCATGAGACTGTGAGCTCCTCCACTGTATCCCTTAGCATTAAGCATGGTGCCATGTATGCAGCAGGGGCTCAGTAAATGTTTGCTGCCTGCTGAATGACCCAAAACTACAGACTTGAGGGGAACTCTCGAGTTACAAATTATATTACTGTAAAGTAACATACAGTCACATAACAAGAGACTTGAACAAAAAGGACATTGAGGTTTTAATTGAAGCAGGTACAATATAAGCCAAGATATGTTTTATAAGCTGGTCAAAATGTGAATGTTATCTTGGTTCTATTGATAAAATATGGTGTACACAAAAGAAAGGAGTAGGTCTATAGTACCTAACACTAAACAGACTACATCTTTAGTATTATCACAATTTCTTATCATGACATTATAAAGAGATTGAAAAGTCTGAAATGTTTGAAAACTATATTAACTGAAACTTGTTAACTGAACAGGGAAAGTTTGCAATAGGAAAGAAAAGAATTAAGAGGTTTGATCACCACAGTTATACAGGAGAACCATGCAAAACAGAAAGCAAGAGTTATTCTGTATGACTACAGATAAAAATCAAGATGAATGGATAGAAGATAGATTCATCTTCTACTCTGGAAATGACAAATCATTTGTCACACAACATGTCGAGATTCAGGGCTCAGAAGCTGTAGTCAATGTGATGTTTGAAGGTGTGAGTGAGTGAAGTTTAACAGGACTAGAGATGTCAGAAGGGTTTGTATATGTGTACGTGTGTGAAAGAGAATAGAACCTTAGTGCAAGTGTTACAAATTAATATTCTAGAATAGGAAATATACCTCTTTGACTAAAACTATTAGGAAACAACTATAAATTGGCACAAATACAAATGCAAAGGAAACCTCTGGTACAATTTAGCAAGTCAAGAAATAAGAACTATGATGACTATAGTTAATAACAATGTATTACATTCTCTAAAATTGGTAAGAGAGTAAATTTTAAATGATTATCTTTTAAGTGTAAATTTAGCTAATTAACATATGCATTACCTCACCACAAAAAATGAGGTAACGCATATGTTAATTAGCTAAGTTATTCACTCCACAATATATACATATTTTAAAATGTGATGTTGTACATGATGAATCTACACAATTTTTATTTGACAATTTAAATAAATACATATTCTAAAATAAATAATAACTAAACAAATAACATTTGTGAATCTGCAGTAAACTGTCAGTTTTCTCTATGAAATAGTAAGTTCCCTAGGCTGTGAGTCTACAGAAATGAAATTTTGAAACTGTTGGTTTGGGTTTTTGAATAGAACAGTAAGTTTGAACAAAACAGAAGCACAATGATATGAATTCATAATGGGAGAAGTCAGCTGATATTCTACATTGTATGTTTACCAAAGTGGGATGGAGCTTCTCTGGTTGAAGTTTCCAGTCAACAGACAAAAAGGGAACAATGGAGCCCAGTTTTCGGGAGGGCCACAGGGACAGAGCTAGGGCTGATCCAGATAGAGCAGAGTACACATTAAAAAGAATATAAGACCCAAACTTTGGGGGGTGAATGATATTTGGGAATTCTGTGATCTCTAAAAACTAATTTTAGAGAAGAGGGTTCAGTTAGGTGGAGGCTGTTGAGATGGACAGTGCAGCAGAAGGCATTTTCATTCACTTTAAGCTCCCCTGATGCTGGAGAAGTGCTTGCAATGACTTCAGCAATTCTCCTCTTTTTAGTTCAGTGAGTGTGTCTGTTTAGTGCTGATTAAAGATGGGAGCCTGACAAACACTCATTTTTAGTGAATTATTGGTAAAGAACTGCTTACCTTGGGTTTACACTGCATCTCCAGCTCTTATATTTGACCAGTCTAGTAATGATAATTAAGCATTGATAGTTAGCTGAACATTCTTGAATCAAGACGACTGGGGTTTTTTGTTGTTGTTGTTGTTTGTTTGTTTTGATTGCTGTCAATCTCCTTCTCCTCCCTCAGCAGTTACAATTTGTATTTACCTGGGTCCCCATTAGTGAGTTATATTCCGCTAAGACTATAGAGACAACCTCTGCTCCACTGTCCATCTGAGTGCTGATCTGGCTAAGTCCTCGTCTCTAACATTCATTTCTAGAGATCACAGAGCTGAGGCAGGAAAACTTAAAATGAATGAAAGTGCTCCAATTGACAATAAATGAAGAAGATGTGGGCTCAGAGTTAGAGAATTTCCTTGAATTGTTCTAAATTTATGCAGTTGGAAGGCTTTTAAAAGTGCCATCCTACTCAACCTTCTAAAAGTATAATTTTTCTTTTTAATAGAAAATTCACATTTGATTGAAGAGATGGAACATAGCAATTTCAGTTTAATGTTTCCCAGAGAAGCTTGTTATTCACTGGATTATATGCTTAATATTAAGTTCAAAACACAGATTTTAGATAATTTATTTTCAGTACAGAAGATGGATTTATATAACTCAAAGAACAAACTAATAATGACAACTTTTCCTTTGAAGCACACTTTAAGGTATTATTCAATAAACATTTATTGAACACTTTTGGTGTGCAACAGACTACCTTGAGAACTTAAAGAATATACAAATATATTTATGATGTGGCTTCTTTCTTCAACATGCTTACAGCGCGATAAGAGAGATAAACACATAAATATCGTGGTTTTTACTGTAGCAAATGTCAAAGGAAATATGAAAAAATACTATTAGAAATTTGGAGAAGGATGGCGATTTTTCTGAATGATAAGATGAGTGCTTGTGTGACTGCAGCTCGGCTGCCAATCAGGCTGTCATCCAGTGAGGATGACCTAGTGTCAGGTCTTCATCTATCCACTGCCATGTCCTACTTTAGGTAGTAGGCAGGTGTGGTCAACAAGGACAATCTATTCTGGGTTCAATGCCTTTTACAGTTGTCTTACTATTGACAAGGAACCTATTTTGAACTTGATATCCTAAAACAACTCAAATTTTATGTGATGCGCCTTAAACAGATAAGTACTGAGTGTTTTGGCATATTACATATGGAACTTATTTTCTCTAATGTGATACAGTCTCATAAAAATATATACTACAATGCACATGACTTATATATTGGTATTGGCTTATATTCTGCCATCTTCTAGAATTATCTAGTCAAACTGTGATAGGCTATACCAGGACATTCTGAAATTTTATCAAGTGGACAAGGGATAATTATAGCCAACACTGAGAAAAAGGATGCTTAAAGAAATATTCAGTGACTGACCCTTGTGTCAAGTAAAACTTTAAGCAAGAAAACGTATGTGATAATGGTAGCTACCCATCTAGAGAATTGAGTATGTGTCAGAAATGCTTTTATTATTTTACAACGTAAAAACTTTTAAGACATAATTATTATCACGTTTCTATATGCATAACACTTAGTTTAAACTCATGCTTTCATCTTCTTTGTCAAGAAGAACAATCTTGAGCTTGGAAAGATCAGAATAAGGATAAGATAAACCCAAAACCCACGAACAATATAGAGATTCTAAGAGTGGCTCTAAAATAACTTAAGTCTCATGATCTGAACAAAATCACATGAATAATTTGGGGTGGGGGAAGAGTTCTCAGAAACAAATTTTTGAGGAGCCAGAAAAAACAGAGAATGGGCCATTGTGGTGTACATTTCCAAAGAGGAGAGACAAATTCCTCAAATCATAAACCAGAAGATTTGATGTTCATTTTGGGCAAGATTCTTGACTGGATTATTAAAACCTTGCCTTTTAATACTTGAAAAGAAAGTAGGGATAATAAGAAATAAATCAACTGAGATTAAACTAATTGTTGGTAGAGTTACTAAGTTGGCAGGAAATAATGATCTAAATATGGCATATCATGATTGCAGCAAGATGTTGGACAGAGTCTCTTAAAATATTTCACTTTGTATTCAGGGCAGAGAATTATAAATTGGATAAGGGGAGTTAGTTGAGTTTAAAATGGGTTGAATAACTTCGATGAAGGAGTCAGTGTCAACCTAAAGGGATTTCCAAGAGCATCTTTCCTATCCTATGCAATGTTTCTACCTGTGGTTTGAGCAAGGTTTCTCAACTCTGAAAGTGCCAAAGCTGAGACAGATAGCAAATACCCATGTGACGGAAACAGGACATAAAAGATCTCAAATGGCTTAAATAATGAGCCAAGTCAAACAAAAATTAAACATAAAAAAATAGGGCCTTTCGCATGGGTTGAAAGAACTGGAGCATTATTACAAGAGAGGGGGAGAGAAATATTAGAGAATGGGGAACAAAAAACAGGGGATTTTAGTGAAAGGACAGTGTATTAATTTTCTAGGGATGCCATAACAAAGTACCAAAAATTAGGTAGCTTAAAACAATGGAAATTTTATTATCTCACAGTTCTAAGGGCCAGAGGTCCAAAATCAAGGTACTAGCAATGCTATGCTCTCTCTGGCAGCTGTCCCTTCCTTGCCTGTTCTAGCTTGTTTGCCAGCAATATTTATCGTCTCCCTGTGGGTTTACACCACCTTCCCTCTGTGCATGTCTGTCACTATGTTCTCATTTCCCCGTTTCATAAGAACCCCAGTCATATTGGATTAGGGCCCACCCTAATGACCTCATTTTACTTGATCACCTCTGTAAAGACCCTGTTTCCCAATAAGGTCACATTCTGAGGTACTAGGGGTTAGAACTTCAACCTATCTCTTTGGAAGGACACAATTCAGCCCATAACAAACAGCTCGGTGTGAATTAACAGTAATCTGCCAATCATGAAAGCCATGACTGCATAGATCAGGAAGAAAGGGACAGTTCAGCCTCACTGGACAGAAAACACCCGGGGAATGGCAGTCAGTTCTGGGCCTTTGACAGACACATACAAGGGAAAGCAATCAGCACGAGGAGGGAACTTAAAACCAAATGATTGAAGCCTGGTTTGGAGGAAACAGGAATGTTTAGCCTGAGGAAGAACAGTCATGAGGGAAATGAAAGCTGCCTTCAAATACACAATCAGCTGGCTGAAAGTAGAACAAGAGTTGTTTTTTATGGCTCTGAGGTCAGAATTATATTACTAAAAGAGATTGATTCAACTGGATGAAAAGAAGATTCTAAAAGGTAGTGTGTCCACAGGCAGTTGGGATTTCATGAGAAATACTGAATTCTCTATCTTTGGATGTCTTCAAGCAAAGGCTTAACACAGAGAGAGGAATCAAAGCATTGGAAATTAGCTTGGATCATGAAGCTTCTGACCTTGATACTCAAGAATTCTATAAAGAAGATTTTCATTTAAGTAAAGAATGTTAATGTCCAGACAAAATAACACATGATATCTTATAAGGAAATGGAATGTGCTAACCAAAATTTGGAATTCTTTTTTATTAAAGACAATGTGGAGGAAAGAAAAATGAGAGGAATTGCATATTTTAACTCCACAAATAAAAAATAGATGGTTTAAGTAAACATAAAATATACTCAGTAAGAATATAGAAAAACCACAGAATCAAATAAAGGAAAGTGAAAGCCTTATCCAAGTCACAGGAATTTTAAAACAAAAGTAGAGTTTCAACTTTTATAGAAGAAATATGAGAGATGAAATCTAGAACAAGAAATAGAAAATTCAATAAGTACCAACATTTTTCCCCCAATACCCAGAAGCATAGAGGAAACAGAAAACACAGATACTAATCTGGTAAAGTGAACTGACTGCTCTGAAAGAGGTTTGGAGAGAAGAAGAGATCCAACGAAGATGTCCAATAGAAGGAGGCCATATGGGCAGGGGAAAGGGCACCAGCTTTGAAATAGGTCAGGAGACCAGATGGGCTTGGCTGGGCCACCAAACAACTGTACAAGGTTTTACAAAACACTTTTCTGCTTCTATTTGATCTGTTATTTAAAAAAAAAAACAGATGTTATTTTAACAGTTTTATCCAGATGCAAAATTGTGACACTGATGAATATCCATACATAGGGAATGAGGAAATACTTTGTCAGTATAAAGGCATAGGGATGTTCAACTTTAAAAGACAACAAGCAAGAAAAAGCCAATGTAGCTGCTTAACAGACTGAAACCAAAAGCAACTGATTAAAATACAATAATAGTTACTGTAAATGGGGATGTGCAAATATCTCTGCCAAATATCATAAGCCAAATGTACATATACAAAGATTTTTTTTACTTTCATGCAAAATAAAAAGGAAGTAACCAGCGTATTAATTATTACATGTAAAATGTTAGCTTTATATTATGAATGAAATTATGAGTACCATGTAAGCAGTTATTCAAGACTATTTCCATAAACCCACTCACACTCAAGACATTGCTTCGTATGATCCAAGATGTAATAGATCCCTAAGCTTGAGGCTACTTGCTTGGCTCCCAAGTCCAAATAATTTCACCTTCTAGGGAATGTGATTTAGGATTAAGTTCTCAAGTACTTTTTTTGCAATAGCAATTTCATTAAAATTCTCTACCATATTCATTTCAATACACATTTAATGACTACTGTAAGTGGCAACAAATGATTTTAAAATCTAAAGGAAGATAAACTAGAATGTATTAATATTACAGAATAATATATACAATATGCCATGAAGATTTAACATACAGAAAAACAATTCAAAGAGGCAGTAGTGACTGAGTGGGGTTTTAAAGGATAAGTAGGAGTTCATTCAACACACACACAAAAATGGAGAAACATTCCAAGGAGAATCTTCACTGGCAGGAAAGCAAGAAATAAAATTGAAGATTTGATAAACTACAATGCATTAAATAGTTCTGAAATAAAGTACCAGGAGTAGAGAATAGCAAGAGGTGAAGCAAGAAAAAAACAATTAGCTCTCAAAGGGCCTTCTGGGCCATCTTGGGAGCAAAGGCTTTTTCTTATTGGTAATAAAAATGCACTGAGAGATTTTGAGCATTTAAGTAATAGGCTCAGCTTGGCATTTCAGGAAGATGATTCCAGCTGCCATGTGGAGGGAGGATGTGAGCTACAGAAGAAGTGAGGAGTAGTGAGGGGAAAGAGGTGGGAAGGACCTGAATTAAAGCCATGACCAAGCAGAGCCATCACCTTCAAAGTGGAACTGGTGGGATTTTTGTAACCAATGAGATGTTTCAGACCTGCGGCAGATCCAGTCTCAGAGAGGGACCACAGAAGGGAAAACAGGTTTAGGGGCATACATTGGACCATTATTGTATTTTAGATGCCCAGAAAACATATACACCCACCTCTATATCATCTTCTTCCTTTCTAACTTCTGCACATTTGAAAAGCCTATTTTTACACAATAAAAAGCCTAATATTGTGGTTTTTTAAATTAAAGGTCTCTTTAAGAAAATAAAATGGATTTGTGTTTTCCCCCAGAGTAAAAATCAGGCACCAAAAAATGCTCCTTAAAAAACTACAGTTTCCTCAAATAATACCTACTCTAAATGCTGTAAAAGATATTATCCAATCAGAGACCAGTTAATCAAATTTTTATCAATAGAAAGTAACTGTATATGTCATACTCGGATATCAGAGTTCAAAGAATGGGAATGCAAAAGATATACTTAATAGCAAAACCGATTACAACTCTATCTTCCAGGATTCAAAGACTCTTACCATGGATGTGCTTTTATGCACCTCGCTCAAAACTGCATGTATGTGTGGAACTGCACTTGCCTTTGCTGGATGCTAAGTGGACCATCCTGCTTTGTGTAATGGCCTGCACTTAGTTTGAACAGAGGAATCTCAGGGGATGACAGCATCTTTAAAAGGACAGGGAACAGTGAGCCAAGTTTGCATTCCCCCTTGGCAACATAGGGCCAGACTCATAGGAATTTGGTCAAGACAGAAAGTGAAGTTTAACTGATATTTGACATGGTGTAGTTGAGAAGGCCAGGGTTGCTACAGTGTATGTCAACAAGCCCAATGAGAAAAACAGACGGTGCAAGGAGTATTTCCAAGACTCACACATTGGCAGGCTGACAGACGCTAACACATTTGGGTAGCAATAGCCAATCCAAAGTTTTCTTGCATAATTAATATATTTGGTAGTCTTGAGAAAAAACTTTTTCCATGAGGAACTTGCTTTGAAGGCAGACCTTCACTGCCAGGTCTCCTGAGAGACTCGTGTTTTCTAGCTCTCACTATCGCTATCTCTGACTCATCTCTCAAGTTTAAGGGAAAACATTCTTAGATGAGGAGGGGGAAGTGGGGGTTGCAACAAAATATTTGAGTGTCTCCAAATGTCTCCTATAATTAGAGCATCACATGACTTTGCTAAAGCTCAGATTTGAAAACCCTAGCTCTGGGCTTCATCCTGGAGAGGAAGAGAATAGGTAAGTTGTAGGGGCAGCCTGCCGCTGAGAGAAAGTACTTCAAATGACCCATCAGTGGTCCCTGAGGTCAGGAAACATTGTTATCCTTGAGACAAAGTAGTAATTTACCCTTGAGAGGAGCAGAGAAAAAGTTGTGGGCAATGTAGAGTGAGGAGTGAGTTTCCTCACTCAATGTAGAGTGAGTGAGATGAGAAGGGAGAGATTATCTCAACACTTTAGAAAATGACTAGAAAATACCAAACAAGCTTAGGTGGCCTTCCTAAGCCCCTTCAAAAATAACTCCCACTAAATTGGCTAACAATGGAAACAAATAATGTCCAAAAGAACAAGCTTTTATTGATTTGGACTCTTGGGTGAAAAGCATTTGGGGGAAACAAATCGACTCTAATCCTGCAGTGATAAAATATCATAATCTTTGACTTTTTGCGATTCATTATTTTTTCTTTTCATTTTTAAATTATTTATTTAATTATTTAGAGACAGAGTCTTGCTCTGTCACCCAGGCTAGAACTCAGTGGCACAATCATACCTCACCACTTACCACCATGCCTGGCTACTTTGTTATTGTTGCTGTTGTTGTTGTTGAGACAGGGTCTTGTTACGTTGCCCATGCTGGTCTCAAACTCCTGGCCTCAAGCAATCTTCCTATCTTAGCCTCCCAAAATGCTAAGATTACAGACATGAGCCACCGCACCTGGCCAATTATTTTAATCTTTCAAATTCTAACGCCTCAACACCTCAATATTAAGTTGATCAAAGCTTAAGATGGGTGGGATGCTAATTATTTTCTCTAGTTTGTTAAATATGACCCACACTTCTAACCCACAATCCTAACAGAGAATTCTACTTCATACCACTGAGCAGTAGGATGTTCCTGGGATGCTGGTTCAATTTGCCAGTATCCTCAGCTGAGAATGAGTCTCTTCACCAAAGGTCAGAGAGAATTCAAGCAGTCTCTGCCAGGTGAAATGACAGAAGACTGGCTAAGAACAATGCAATATGCCTTGGTGCTGGCAATGCAGCCTGCCTCTGCCTCTGGAGACCCCATCACCAGGGTTGATGCAACTTCAACATTGGATAAATTATATAGAAGAAAAATAAATAGCTTCTCCTTTGGGTCTGAGATTTTCAGATTTTTCCTGTAAAAACATTTTACTGTTCTATAAACAGTCTCCTATGGCCCTGGTTTTATTTTAATTATATATATCCATCTTTATTTTTTTCTTCTACCAAACCTGGGCAGTACACTATTGCACATTTAAAAGAAACCACATTCTTGGAATGAAATACCCTGAAATAGCATCTCCATGTTTCTTTGGACTGATATTCACAGCTTCCACATACATGAGTTTAGAATTTCTCTTGGCCATTGGGCAGCTTTGAGGAGGTTGGGAGGAGAGCCCATCTTTCTTCTGCAGGTCTCATAGGTTTTTGACCTACTTATTGCCCTTGAGTGAGACCAGGTGCCAGGAAAATTTTCTTGGAGCTCTGATCTACTTCCCGTCAAAACACAAAAGATTCTTATATTACATTTGTAAGTCATAAGAAGATTCATATTGGAGGCCAAGATTCCAATTATGAAATGAAAAGCTCTGTCCTCTCGAATTTGATTTTATATATGAAAACTTTACATATACACATATATATGCACACACATGCATATATGTAAGGATGTAATGATTTTAACATAACTCCTCAGAGGCAACTATAAGAAATGTTTGATGAATGTATTATTCTTATGTAATCAGAAGATTCTCTTAGTGTAACAGCTACTGAATGGAGTAGTAATTGTACAGAAAAGGCTTTCAGTGACAGACCCTTAGTGGGGCAAAATCCTGGAGAACACATCACAGAGGGTTGCAGCAGTCAACTATGAGGACCCCTATGAAACACAGCACCAGTGGCATAGGTTAGAGTAAACTTTTACATTCTCAAATGACTTTGGAAGAATGTACAACTTTGAGCTGTGATATTGTTGTACTTCTGGAAAGATGCCACTTCTAAGTGATAGCCATGGCCCTCCCACAGGAGACAGCCTGTGTCTCCCAGACCACCGCAATTATGCCTCGCCTCTCCTGGACTCTGCCCATAGCATAGGTCAAGATGCCACTACCCACTTACAGCACTCTCTCCTTTAGTGTCCCAAGGGAATGTTCAATACTGCATATGTGAATTTTGGTGAAATGCACTAGAAAAAAAAAAGCAGCATGATTCAGAAATAGTGAAGCAATAAAGCCCAATGTATAGTCAGTATTTTTCAGGGGTTCCATATATATGAATATTTCAGAGAATAATTAATTTATTTAAGTATCAAAATGCTTTTAAACGTGATGAATTTGGTGAAATGGAATCTAAAGTGCTATTACACTCTTTATTGCTTTCTCAATTCCTAAGCTTAACTTTACCATTATTAATAAATTGGCATTATTATTTTCTATGGTTAAGAACACAATCTAGAGCCGTGTTCATTTCCTACTAATCTCTTTGCCCTATCCTTACTCCAGTTCAGCCAAAATGAACCATTCCACAGTCCCCTTTACATTCCTCACTCTTGGCATTTGCAGCCCTTATTCAGGCATATTTGTTGATTGAATCTCTCTGGTTCTCATTTCCACAAACCAAGCTCTTCCCGTCTTTCCTGGACCAGCTGCTTTAGGAGGACTCCTATGAATCCCTTCTCTATTCAGCCTCTGAAAATAATATTTCCCTAAATAGATGCCATTTTTAAAATTTTTCATATTGACATTTATCACTTATTGTTACTTACTAATGTGAGTATAAGTTGTTTAGCGCTGTAGCTATATTTTATATACTCTAACTTACCCAATTGTGCCTTAAAACAGTGTCTGGAAAAAATAGATAATTTTATAAAAATATGTTTAACACATTTGTAGAGTGAATTTATACTTAGGGTTCTGGCTAGCCAAAACTGAAATTTGACACAGCTGGCAGGTGAACCTAAGTGAACCTCACCCTACTCCTAGCCCAAACTCCTTCATATCTATTCTACAATTGTTAACCTAACTAAGGGTTAAAAGTCTCCTTGAAAAAAATACTCAAACCATGTCCACAATTGGAATTTATGCCTTACTTCTGGTGCATGAAATGAATAGTACATGAATAAACTAAGTTGGGTGAGAAATCAGGCCTAATCTGCCTTAATTCTGGTGCATTTTCATAGAGCACATCACTTTATCTTAGAGTATCCTTTACTCCTCAGCCTCAGGAGTAAGGACATAGGTGATTGCAAAGATCAGCAGGGAGCTGAATTCTGGAGCCTAGGAGAGATGATGGCCACTGTGTCCGCTCAGCTCTCAGCTGCAACAGCATCCTTACTCCTCAGGCTTCAGCTCAGGGGGAGATAAAAAAAAAATTGTGGAAAAGGATTCTCAGCATGGTAAAGACAAGGACAGAAATGCTGGAGCATCTCAGGCTCATTGCATTCCTAGACTGGCACAGGGAACTAGAAATGATCCACACAGATCATGAACTCACAGAGGACACCTCGCAGTGTGTCCTGGAAACAGGAATGGGATTCTCACGGGAATAGAGTTCCTACATGAAAAAAAAATGGCTGCCATTAGCTAGTAAATTCGGTTTTATTGTTTAATCTGTCATCATTTTGTCTGAGACTAGATGTGGAACCATTTGGAAAATGAATGAATGAATAATCACACTTAGTAAAACTGAATTCTTAGAAAATAGGTTTTTTCCCATAGTAGATGTTAAATATTTTAGTAAAGTTTAACAGAAAGATATTTAAAATTAGAGAACATCAGAACCAGGGAGCTTAGTAAGTAACCAATCTAAACCCCTTGCTTTGCTGGTGAGAGAACTTTCCAGTCCTATGGCTAGTTGTCAACCAATGGCATCAAGATCAGTAACAAGACCTGCTGACTCCCAGTAGTGTAGCTTTCTCTGTATGTACCAGAACAGACATTCTCTAAAGCATGATGTGAAAATCAGTTTCACTTGGAGTCAAACTGGAGCCATGAGATATATGCATACTGAAGGGAATCAGGTTTGAGCCCCAGTGGCCAATTCAAGCCAATCAGCCTTAACGGCTCCTACTAACGGACAAGTCAAGTATTTTCCATTCCCAGTAAAAGAAAGTTAGAACTACATAGTATCTCAAAACATTTGATCTTTTCTTTAATAGAAGCCACAGCAAAAAGTATGCTGCCCTTAAATCATCACAACTCAGAAAAAAATGAATTTGAATTGCATGGACTTTGAGAGGCTTTTATTTCTAGGATTTTTTTTTTTTAATTAAGGGGAAAAAGAAAAAACAGAAAAGGAAATCTGTGGATAGCAATAGCAAAAGGATAAATTTATCTGGAAATTTTCACTTGGCAACTGAAATTCTGCTTGGAAATCAGAATTTTTTTTTAATTACAAAGGAAATTTAGTTGTAGTGACAGTCTTTCATTCATCCAATAAATATGTATTAAGGGCCAACATCCTTCCAGGAACTGTGCTAGAGATGGAAAAAATCGCAAGAACCTAATGGAGCTAAGCCCAGGCATATGGAGGTGGACAGCATGGAGGGCTTCTCGTTGCTGAGTCTTTAGGGACAACAGTTGTTAACTACATGAAGCCTGAGTTGAAGGGTATTGCAGACAGAGGCAAAAGAGAGCACATTGTTCCAGGAACAGAAAGAAGCCCAGTGAGCCTGGAATGCTGAGCGTGGGAAAGAGGTGGGGTGACAAAGGAGGCTGGAGGGTAGAGGAAAGACTACCTTGGGAATTTGAGCTGGGTCCAAGGGTAAAGACCTATCAGAACTATAAAGAAATTCTTATATGATCTGATTCGTATTTTCAAAATAATCAACATTAAATGGCTTTTAGTCTAAGCACATAAGATGCTCGGTTAAACTTAGAGATACTGTTTTTCACCTATCAGATTGGCAAAAAGAAAAAAGTTTGAGAGGGGTGAAGAAACAGGCATTTTCACACATTTCTGGCAGGAGTAATATCAATTTGGTAATATATATTAAAATTAAAAACACACATACCTTTCACCTAGCAGTCCCAGTTCTCGAGCTCTGTCTTGCAGTTATGTTCACACTCACGTAGACTGACATATGTACAACTTTATTCATTTCAGCATTGTTTCTAGTAGCAAACTACCGGAAACATTAAATACCCACTAAAAGCAGGTTGGCTACATTGTCAGCACAATATGATACACTTGCACTTAAAAAACAAAAAAGAACTTCCATAAATGGAAAGGTCACCAAGATACAACACATATTTTTAAAGTACAAAACAATGTGTACAGCATGGTATCTTTATGTAAAAGGGGAAGACATATTAATATATTTTATTGGATATGTATATAACATTTATGGGATAACACACACACACGAAATCCTCACCATCATTGTCTGTGTGGAGAGAAACTGAGTGGCCAGGAGATAGAGGTGCAGGGATCCTTTCTGGTGGATGCCATCTTTTACGATCTTTGCCCAAAGTGTTTCTAGGAGTGATGTAAGCAGAGCCAAGGCAGAGTGGGTTGAGGACTGGACTGATTAGGAAGTGATGGCCATGAGACCACTTTCAGGAAGTCTGGTTGTGGAAAGGGACAGCAATAGGGCAGGGCTTAGGGTGAGCTGAAGGAACAATGTCAGACTGAGAAAAGTCTCTTTTTGACTGAGAAACAGACACAAAATTATTTATAAATACAGACATAGAGAGAAACAAACGTGAACGATATAGGATAAAGAAGGCAATATTGAAATAAAGAAAGGGAGGAAATGGAAATACTACGAACTTCCAAACAAGCGCAAGTCCAAGGATTATAGCTTTCCTTTTTTCTTTCCTTTTTATCTGCCCTCAATTGGCTTTAGAATCATGGTTTGTACCAAGCAAGACTCACGAAATGTTTTTTTACCCTTTCATATCATGCTGCCTGAGCTCATGCTTTGGGGTAACTTCCTTCATTTGTTACCATATGGCACATCCAAAAAGATATGCTATAGCAGACACTGCATGCCTGAATCAAAGCAAGATCCAAGTGGCATACACTTACCTGGATAGTGTATGCAAGCATTCTACAAGCCCTACAGCCCTCACCGTCCCTAGAGGGGCAGAGAATATCAGTCCTCCCTGTTCTTCCTTGGCCTCTTCGGACTGCCCAGTCTTGAGTCTCTGGCTGCTGGTGAATCCTCCACCAAGGGCAGTGCTTCCAGCACGACCAGACCCCCACTCAGTATGCAGGACTATACAGTATACAAGACTATACAGTATACAGGACTGAGTGTGGGTCTGGACCTGCTGGAAGCATAGCCCTTGGCAGGACACAGCCCCACTGTCTAAGTTTCCAGTGCTTTCTATGCCCCAGCATAGAAATTCCTGTCTAAGTTTTCAGTGTTTTCTATGCCCCGCCATTCCAACCCTCTTTCTGGCATTTTCTAAGTGAAAAATTTGTCTCACACTCCCCCTAGTGACAGCCTCAGGAAACCTTTTCATGGCCTAAAGCACAGCTCATTGATAGCAAAAAGAGCCAGCCCTGAATGCTGCTGATTGTAGGAATGGGCACCTCATTTCCCACTCCCCACCTGACACATATGCTGCTGCTGTTTTCTGTGATTAGAAAGAAATATTCGGCAAACCCAATATCTAGAAATTAACAGACTGAAGGGAATGAGTGTCTGTCACAGCGTAAACAAGCTCTTCCTTGTTTTGTGAGAAGAAAAGTGTTAGAAGCAGGAAGACTGTATACATAAAAAAGGAGAAAGGGGGAATGTGGAATATGATAGATCTGTCCCAGTCTGCACTAGTGATCCCAAAGTCAAGGCAGTGAAATCACAGCCACACTTAGAGGCTCAACTTGAGAAGACAGACATCTCAAGGTTTAGTGAACTAAGACAGGGAGGAAATGGAAAAATTTCCTGTGGAAATTTCCTCCCTTTCTTAATCTGCAATACCCTTCATCCCAGTACCTGTGGAACAGGCGGCTGAAGGATGCCATGATGGCAGCCAGTAAATGTTTGAAGGGCTGAAATGTGGAAGATTAAACTTCCTTTGTTTAGAGCAACTCCAAATCAGTGGTTCTGAACCATCTGAGGGTCAGTTTGAGAACTGATGAATCTATGGCCTTTCTCTGTAGAAAAATGTAATTTCTTATTACATGGAGAGTCACAGAAAAAAAAAACATTAATGGCTAATAAACACAAAAAGAGATGCTCAATTTCCCTTAGAAATTCAGGCCAAAGTAATAGGGATCTACCATTTTTTAATCTGTCAATTTGGAAAAGATTCAAAAATTTAACAATACAAAGCACACTTGACACTTGAACAACACGGGTTTAAACTGTGCAGTTGCACTTATATGTGAATTTTCTTCTGCCTCTACCACCCCTAAAATGGCAGGACCAACCCCTCCTCTTCCTCAGCCTACTCACCATGAAGATGATGAGGATGAAGGCCTTTATGATGATCTACTTCTTAATGAATTGTTACTAAATTTCTACTTATGATTTTCTTAATAACATTTTCTTTACTCTGGCTTACCTTACTGTAAGAATATAGTATATAGTACATATAATATACAAAATTTGTGTTAATTGATTATGTTATCAGTAAGGCTTCCAGTCAACAGTAGTCTATTAGTAAAATTTTGGGGGAGTCAAAAGTTACAGGTGGATTTTCAACTGCATGTGGGTCAGCACCCGTAATCTCTGCATTGTTCAAGGACCAACTCTATTGTTACGAGTGTGGAAAAACAGGTACACTTATGCTATTGATGCATTATAAATCAGTGCCATCTTTTCAGAGAATGCTCCATACGTTAAGATCTCCCCCACACCATAGCTTTAGTTCACCTCTAGGCCTATGGTTTTCCAATGTAAATCAGCCATTTAACTCAGACCCATTTTTAATATTTAAACATAAATAATCAACTGTCAGCTTGACATCTTTAACTGACTGTCTCAAAAATTCTTGAAATCCATCCATGTTCAAGACAGAACTCAAAACTCTCACAAAGTTGGTCTCCTGATAGCATTCCATGGTGGTATGTAGCAACTCCATCCATCTAGTTGCTGTAGTTGGAAATCTCAGCAACTTGTGGGCATTTCCCTCTAACTACTTCTCCCCACTTCCCATGTCACTACACCATTTAAGCAATCACTTCTCATCTGAGTGACTGTAATAATTTCCTAGCTTGTGTCCTAACACTCACTCTGCTCCTCTGATGGCTATCCTCATTGCAGTCAGAGTGACCTTTTCAAAACTCAAATCTAAGTTCACCAATCCGTATGCTTAAAGTCCTGCCATTGCTTTTAAGATAAAGACAAAAATCCTAAACACAATCTGCCAACCCTACACAGACTCATTTCTAACTACCTTTCCAGCCTCCTCTACCTGCTTCTTTCCTTCATTCTCACACTGTAGCACTCTAGCTTCTTTCTCTTCCTTTGAAGTTTTTTTTTCTTTTTCCTGCTACAGGGCCTTTTTATATGTTTCTTTTGTCTAAAGTGATCTCCCTCTCTTCATCTAGTTAAGACTTATTCAGGACATAATCTCAATTCCCTGGAGAAGGCTCCTGTCTCCCCAGTTCAGCTCTATGTTCTTTTCTTACTTGTATATGAAATCATGGGACGATGTCTTTTTCTTCATGGCACTTACAGCAATTTGTAATGATGCCTAATCTATGTGACTATTTTAGTTCTATCTTTTCTATTACCAAACCATAATCTTCATGTCAGCAGAGACTTTCTATTTTCCAGTATATGCTACTTATCTTGAAATAGTGAGAGATGGGCCCTGTGTATGTATGTGTTTGCTTGCATGTGTGTGTGTGCCAGAAAATACCCAAAAGTGTTAACAGTGGTTATCTCTAGGTGATGCACGTTAAACTTTTTATTTTTTCTGCATTTTGTATATGTTATGCAATAGGTCTGCATTTATTTATAACCAGACAAAATCAATAATAATTGTACTATTAAAAGGCTTCATTAACTTAATTTCAGAGGAAATGCCTGCCAGCTACCTACACCAAAAATAAGTGGACCACAAAGGATTACCAGAAAAAGTAAGAAAAATTAGCATCATGAAAGAGAGTGTCTAAGATAAAATAACTAGCTATGGAGTAAACAACAGGACAGAAGAGGTTTTTTTTTTTTTAATCTCAATTGGTATCTTCAGAGACATTTGAGGAATATCATTTTTATAACTGGTATGAAAAAGAGGGCAATCAGAAAACAAGATATTTATCTAATTAAAAATATATTTGAGGCCAGGCATGGTGGCTCATGCCTGTAATCCCAGCACTTTGGTTGGCCAAGGCATGTGGGTCACCTGAGGTCAGGAGTTCAAGACCAGCCTGGCCAACATGGTAAAATCCCATCTCTACTGAAAAATAAATAAATAAATACAAAAATTAGCCAGGCATGGTGGTGCTTGCCTGTAATCCTAGCTACTTCGGAGCCTGAGGCAGGAGAATTGCTTGAATCTGAGAGGTGGAGGTTGCAGTGAGCTGAGTTTGCACTGCTGCACTCCAGCCTGGGCAACAAAGCAAGACTCTGTCTCAAAAATAAAAATAAAAATATATTTGCATAAGGGCAGTGAAAAAGCTGCATAATAAAATCTATAAATCTGAAGTCAGTGAGCAGAAAGAGAAATAAAGGCAGTCTCCCAAAACAGAAAAAATTTAAAGAAATGGGAAATATGAAGATAAGTTTAAAAACATAGAAAACAGTCCAGGTAATCTAACCTATGTCCAAAAAGTGTTTAAGAAAGATGCTGTAGGAACTATATAGAAGAGTGGTTGGGGGAGAAAAAGAAGGGAAGAAACAGAGAGGAAAGAAGGAAGGAAGGAAAGAATATAACAGTAATATAAATATTGGCAATGTGAAAACACTACAATAAATAAAATCAGGTCAAGGGAAGTGAGAAGTGTAAGTACACTAAAACTTTCATTTCTGTGGGAGTTAATAGATGCTGTGAATCTATAAATCAAAACACAGTCCTTCAACTACCAGAAAAAAACTGAAAATAATAATATAACCAACACATTTAGGAAATCAAGAAAGAAAAATAGAATTGTTTAAATTTATTTTAATCCCTCATCTTATAAATCACTGGGTTAATGCATGTAGTCTAAAGTTGATAAATTGGGAACTTCAAATTATAATGTCAATTCCAGAAGAAGTAAAAGACAATGGGACTACTTCTGGGGAGTAGGACTAACTTAACAGGAAGTAGTAAGGAAGAGATCTTTACTTCTAATTTTATACATTTCAATATCTTGTAATTTATCTGTGCATATGTATACATGCATTATTTCCAAAATGTTTTTTAAAAGTTAAAGTAATTTGAGAGTCTACGAATGCTGTCTTTGAGTCCAGCAATGCCTCTAAAAGACTGTATAATGAAGCACTTGGTGAAGTCTAGCTCCTTTCAGAATTGACTTCACCAAGTGCTAACATTAATGTGCTAGCTTTTACCAAATATTGCTTTGAAAAACCATAAAAAATATTTTCTTGTTTACTGTAAAACTTGTTGAGGACATCATTAATGACATGAATCATCATTCACTGTATAGGGGTCCTTGAGTGAATCTCTTCATGTCAGTGCTAAATGAAGCTTGCTTCTGCTCAAGAATTGTTTTGCTCTCTCCTTGGTTATGTTCACCTTTTTCACCAAGAGTGAAATTTGAAGCCCTACCCCAGTGTATTAGTCTGTTCTCACACTGCTGGTAAAGACAACCTGGGACTGGGTAGTTTATAAAGAAAAAGAGGTTTAATGGACTTACAGTGCCACGTGGCTGGGGAGGCCTCACAATCATGGTGGAAGGCAAAAGGCATATCTTACATGGCGGCAGGCGAGAGAGAATCAGAGAGCCAATCGAAAAAGGAAACCCCTTATAAAAACCATCACATCTCATGAGACTTATTCACTACCATAACAGTATGGGGGAAACTGCCCCCATGATTCAAGTATCTCACACTGGGTCCCACCCATAACATGTGGGAATTACGGGATGAGATTTGGATGGGGACACAGCCAAACCGTATCACCCAGCAATTATGTCATTTTATATGAGGAGCATAGTTGTATTTTCTTCCCCTTGGTCCTGGTTTTCTATTAATACTTTATCATTTACTTTTGTTCCCTGTGATACAAATGTGTAAAAAAAATCTGTAAATTGAAGTGGGAAATAAACAAGTGAATTTTGTTACATAGTTAAATATATTATTTATGATCATTAATAAAACACATAATCCCTCTATGTTCTCAAGTTGTCAAATCTTACCCAACAATTCATTTTGCCATTACTTTTGGGATTATACTGGCTAAATTTAGATATAGTTATATAAAATACAGAGCAAAATATCCTCAGCATTTCTTGAACTGGGCAAAAGTTCCAAGCAGACATGCAAAAGAAAAGCTTGAATACGATAAATATAAATGCCAAATATAAAGAAAAAATTGCCAATAGCTAGAGCAGTCCAAAGATGGGAATGGGCTGCCCTGTCCCCAGGAATTTGCCCTCTTATGAGACTTTAGACTGCTTTCTGATGGAGGTAGAGAGACAGAACACATGTTAGATACTCCTCACTAGCAAACACTACCACAGTATCCCTGTCTCACGCCATTTCAGTGTTTGAAAATATCACAGGATTCTATTGCAAATGTTCAGGGTGGTAGATCCAATGTCTAAATCTCTCCGCTACCCTTTCCATCTCCCCTATTTGAAGGTAAGCATTAGTCTCATTGGCTGTTTGCTCTGTCAGTCTCAGTTGTCATGGCAGAATATCTACTCTGTCATGAGTTTATTTTTTGATCTTCATCAATTATATGGATTAGTAAGAAGATTTCTGCAAAGGACAAATAATGCTAAATCAGCAGCCCTGTATGTAACTACCAAGAAGTTATGTACAACATTAATATTGGTGCATGGTTCTGCTTGAGATCACCTCAATGTCTGATTCGGCTGCAGATCAGAGACATTATACTGATTCCAGCTGTTTTGCAAGCAAGTTGTGGTAGTCATCTAATACTTATGACCCCTGGTACAATTTGCAACCCCCAGTCTTCATGACTTGCTGAATTATTGCAGTACCCATTCTTCTTTATCTCCTATTTCAAAGGTTATACTTAAACAGACATGGTTACTCAGCATTACAGACCAGAATTACTTCAAATGAATTGGGAAAGACTCAGGAAAGAAATTCCAGAGAAAGACTTGAATCTTTAAAAGAGTCATGCAGAACAATGTCATATAAGGTCATGGAACAGAGAGTCACTAGACCACATAGGACTTTAATTCTCTGAGAATGGAAACTGTAATGACTCATTCAGACCAAAGGAGGCCGTAGTGCCTAATATCCACACAATTCACTCAGAGTGTAAATCACAACTTATCCTGGGGTGGAGAAGCAGGAAGCCGAGGAGGGCAGAGAGATGAGTCCTGAGTTGGGGTTGGAGTGTGGGAACGAAACTGAGAACTGAACAACACATAAACTGTACCGCCAAACCCAGACACATCTAGACCTGTGTTCAGAAAAAATAATACCATCTTTAAAATGTTATCCTTCTCCATGGTTTTGCTATTTTTTGTTTCCTTAGTTCTATGGAGAAATTTCATATTAAATAAAAAACCTCAAAAATTATAGATGCTCCATAAATGATAAATTAGGAAGTGATTCTCCACTTTAACAAAAAGATATTTAGCTCCACAAAAGAAAAGGTCGTAGCACTTTAAAAATGACTACATCCCTTTATACACCTACCTATATTATGATATATCATTTTGTACTAACCAGAATCCCAACAGGAAGCACCATGCTAAATTTATTATGCAAAAATCTCTGTAGCCCAACATTAATTGGCCGTTAACTAAAGCCTTTACCTAGAATATGCTCAATGCTGTGCTAGATGCTGAGAAACATTCAGAAGTATATATTTCTATCCAAAAGTGGGTTAAAGTTCAAAAAAGCTTAAAGTTGTGTTAGAAAGATGAGACATGCATATAAAGTCGCAAGAAGCACTAAAACCAGAATTTGTTCTAAATGTTAGAGTACATTCTTCAAGAGCTTCAGGAGACTACAGAAGCCATGAAGCCCAAATCGGTATGGGGAAACCTGAAAAATAGAAAAACTAGGAAAAATAGAAAATGAAGAAGCAGAACCAGACTATTTCCCCAGAGGGAGAGAAGAAATTGAATGTATGCAAATTGGAAATAGGTATAGAAGCTAACAAGATAGTCTGCAGACTGAAAAAGTCACTTCCAAAACACAAGGAAGATCCTCCACACTGTGGCTCTTTTTAAACAATGGGCCATATTTTAGATTCTAAATAGACCTAAGCAATTTGAGATGGCAATCCCTTCCACCTCTGCTCACTCACACAGACCTTTCTCCAACAGTTGTGAAGACTGAAGATATATAATGAAGATCAGAATTTAGAAAGAAGTTAACTGATAGCTATTGGTAGTAAACAAGACTTCAGCTATTGACCAGACAGATGATAAAACAGCCTCACTTTTTGCCAATTACATTATCTCCCTTTTTTCCACTAGCAACCTAATCAACCTTGATGGCAATTTGTAGCAAGTGTCGTGGTGACAGTTCACAAAGATTAACATTAGAGCTTTATTTGATTGTGAGTGGGTTGAAGAGACACTAGGTTTCAAAATCCATAAAATTGTTTTTTCATTACTTACAACATAATTTAGTGCTTGTCTGTGTTTGTCCCAGCCAAATATCATTCGCTAATAGCTGAAGTGAGTTCTCATTGACCAGTGAATTGTAAAAATTACATCATCAAAGTTGTTCCATTAAAAAACCCTCTGATGTTTTTTGCCTTCAGTGCTCCAGGTAAAAAAGTAAAGAGAACATTTTGACCTGGAAATAAGAATATAAAAGCCAAGCTGACATGCAGACAAATGGCAGGGTGACAATGTCACCTAATAACTTCTGTCTCTTGTGCTCCTTCCCCCTTCCAACCCTCACTCACACACCTGTTATTTCAAAGTGGTCCTGCCATTGCCAACAAAAGCAAGGATGACCAATGACCTAGGGGGTTGCTTTGTGGAAATCCCAGTTACTGACCTCACTGAAAGGACTGGGAGGGAATATCATCTTAAAGGAGCACTCATCCTAAAAGGATTAAGTTCGCCCTAAAACAAAATCATGTGTGACTCACCAGTGTGAAGTTCAACCTCCATCTTCCTTTCTGAAGCAGGTGTGGTCAAATAGGAAGCTGGTTGGGACTACGCACCCAAATAGGATAAGGATTTTGATAATTTTATGTAGCAAGGCAAGATCTAGAATATCAATAAATCCTTCAGCTTTGCTTTAAATTCAGAATCTCTACTCTTTTTTATGTCTGTAGTTTTCTACCTGGCTGTACAAGAGAATCATCTGGAAAGGTTTTTTAAAATGCTGGCACCTGCACCCACTCCAAACCAATTAAATCAGGATCTCTGAGGGTGAAGCCCAGGCACTGTTAGGCCCGCAACTCTCCAGATGATTCCAAGGTGTAATCAACTTTGACTACCAAAGTAGTCCAAGGTGCTCATTTGGCCTAAATAAGAACCACCTGGGCTGGGTTGGCGAGTGTAAAATCCCTGTCCATGTTTGGTGCTTGGAGCAGAAGAGGTGCTGAGAGGGGGCCTGAGGGTGTGCCTGGTCCCCAGGAGAAAGTGCAGACTCATATCAACCCAATTATAATCCTTGAACACCAGTGCAATTTGGGGATGAATGTACAACTATTCTTTTACTTTACTAGATGGCATTCTACTCTCACAAAGAGTTTTATCTTCTTCCCTATTTTACTTATCTATTTGTTAGCAGTGTAGACTCATGGATTCTTACTTTATTTAATGAGTTACAATTTTCTGATGCTCACATTGTCCCAGATTTTGCTCAAGCTAGCTCCTCTGTCCTTTGGACATGACCCCATCCTTTTATTCTGAGCACTTTCTTACTTTCAAGTACCACAAGATGTTCTGGATTCAGCTCATATACTCCCTGCACCAGCCATGGACTCAGTCATTTCTCCAAATAGCCTAAGTTCCTTTTAGTAAGGAATGGTATTTAGAAACCAGTACCCGGGCTCTAGGTTAGTTCATCTGCAAAGCAGAAGCGTTACTGTTTCTAAGCAAGTAGAGCACTCAGAAGTTTCTCTCCCTCCAGTAACCTTTCTGCTCCATTCCCTTATACCGAACCTCTTGCTGTTCAGCAATTTCATTAGTTTCTGGTTTATATTTCCTGGGCCCCTTTTTGGAAAAGTAAATACGTGTTTCAATTCTTTTTTTTTTTAACCACAAGTAGCATACTATATATATTTTGCACTTTTTAAAAAATGGAACATTTTGGAAGGATCACGCTATGCCATTTGATAGAAAACTTTGCTTTTTGTTTTTAAAGCTGCATAGTATTCAATCATGTATGTGTACTGCAGGGAAGGAAAGATTCTTTCCTCATCCATTAGTAGGTTCATGGTTGAGGCCCCATAACAAAAGGCAGATTAACAAGAGAAAAGCATGCCCATGTATTTAATATATTTTAGATAATACAGGAAACTTCATAAGGAAATGAAGACTCAAAGAAATAGGTAAACTTTTGTATTTTTACACTTAGGTTTGATGGAAAAGTAGATAGCCATGGAGAAGTCTGACTGGGCAAAAGGGGTATGATCTAATGATAATAAACTGGGAGGAACTTAGAAAGGCCTGTTTGTTAAGATTCCTCTCTGTGTCCCTTTTCTCCAGGTATAAGAAGGGCACCTCTCAAGTGAGAGTCTTATGACCAGCTTCAGAAGAGAAGGGTGGGAAGTCAGAAAGTAACCATCTTAGGATTTATACCCTGCTTCAGGGAGAAGGGGGGAAAAGGAAAAATGACCTTCCTACTTCTGCTGTTTCTCAAATGCCCAATGTTTTGGGGTAGCTCATCAGTACCATATTTATTTAACTAACTACCTATGTTTGGGCATTTGTTTCCAATATTTTGTGAACATATGTTTTCATTTCTCCTGGTTAAATACCTAAGAGTGGTATTGCTGGGTCATAGCATAGGCATATGTTTATTTTAAAAATAGCAGTTTTCTGAAGTGGTCGTACCATTTTATACTCTTATCAGGAATGTATGATAGTCCATAATGTTTCATACCATGGCCAACATTTAGTGCAGTCAGTCTTTTCAATTTCGATTATTCTAGTTGGTGTGGAATATTTTCTATGGTATCCTTTTGTGGGTAAAATTCACTTCCCCCAAGACAATGTTGAGCACCTATCCTTCTGCATAATGGTTATTTGCATTGAAATGTTGGTTCAAGCTTTGTTCATTTTTGAATGGGTTGACTTTTTGTTATTGATTTGTAGGAGTTTTTATATTTACAAATTTCAAATATATGTATTGAAAATATACTTTCCAAATCTATGGATTTTCTTTTTCTTTTTATTTATTTCTATTTTTTGAGATGGAGTCTCTGTCGCCCAGGCTGGTGTGCAGTGGCATGATCTTGGCTCACCACAACCTCCACCTCCTGGGCTCAGGTAATCCTTCCATCTCAGCCTCCCAAGTAGTTGGGATTACAGGCATGTGCCACCATGCCCAGCTAATTTTTGTATTTTTAGAAGAGCCAGGGTTTCACTGTGTTGGCCAGGCTGGTCTCAAACTCCTGGCCTCAAGTGATCCACCAGCCTCAGCCTCCCAAAGTGCTGGGATTACAGGCATGAGCCACTGTGCCCAGCCTGCCTTTCTATTTTTTAATGGCATCTTTAGATATTAAAAAGTTAATATTTATGATGTGGATTTTTAAATTTCTTTTATAATTAGTGCTTTTTCTATACCATTTAAGAAATCTTTACTCCAAATTTGCAAAGATATTCTCTTATGTGTTTTAGAAACTTTTAAATTTTAACTTTTTTGTTTAGATCTATAATTTATCTCAAATTAATTTTTGAGTATGCATGAGGTAGTGTTAATACCCTTTTTTTCATAAAATTAAACAGTCTAGTACTATTTGTTGAAAAGACTTTTCTTTTCCCTTTAAATAGCCTTGATCCCTTTGGAAAAAATCAGTTTACCGTGTATATATAGGTCTACTTTTGCACTCTCTATTCCGTTCTAGCTCTCTGTCTATGTTTATACCAGTTTCAAGATGTCTTAAGCAATACAGCCTAATAGTGTAGTCATTCCTTGATCTGCAGGGGAGGAATTCCAGGATACCCTGTAGATACCAAAATCTGCAGATGCTCAAGTCTTTTACATAAACTAACATAGTATTTGCGTATAACCTACACACATCCTCTCATATATTTCTCATATACTTTAAATCATCTCTAGATTACTTATAATACTTAATACAATGTAAATGCTATGTAAATAGTTGATATACTGTATTGTTTTTAAATTTGCATTATCTTTATTGTGGTATTGTTATTTTTATTGTTTTTTTCAAATGTTTTCTGTGTTGGTTGAACCTACAGATGCAAAAGCCACAGATATGAGCTGACTGTCTCTTGAAATTAGGTACAATGAAGCCTCTAACATTGTTCTTTTAGAAGATTGTTTTGGCTATTCTAGAGCCTCTTATTTCCCATATAAATTTGGAATCAGTTTTTTTTAATGTCTACACTTTAAAAATGTAGAACCAACATTTTGGTTGAAATTGGATTCAATCTATATTTAAATTTGTGGAGAATTAATATCTCAATAATAGTGAATTTTCAATCCATAAATGTTCTATATCTCTTATTAAGTCTTCTTTAATTTCTTTCAACAATGTAGTTTTCCATGTTGAGGTCTTGTATACATTTTGTTTAAATTATTCTTGAGAATGTTATGTTTTGAGTGCTTTATGGATAAAAATGTTTTCTTGTTTTGTTTTTTAATTGTTTGTGACTAACATATAGAAATAATATTTTAATATTGATCTTGTATACTGAGTCCTTCCTAAATTCACTTCTCAGTTCCAGTGGTTCTTCTGTAGATTCTTTAGGATTTTCTAAGTAAACAATGATTTCTCCTGTGAATATAAATAGAAGAAAAATAACTTCTCCCTATCTGATCTTTGTGACTTTTTCTTGTCTTTTTGCACTGACTAGTGCCTCAAGTACAAATGGAATGGTAAGAACAAACACTCTTGTTTCCAATCTTAAAAGGAAAGCATTCAATTTCACAACTAAATATAAGCTGTTGATTTTTAGTGAGTCCTCTTTATGAGATTGAGAAAATTTCTATCTTTAACTTCCTGAAAGCTTTTAATCATAAATGGATGTTGAATATTGTGAAGTGTTTTGTCTGCACCTATTGAGATGAATATATGATTTTTCTCCTTTTCTTAATGGTGAACTATGTTGATTGACTTTAAAATTTTAAACAAACCCTTTTATTCCTTGAAAACAAACACCTGATCATGATATAGTCATACACACAGACGCACACACAAACATACACACACACACACACACACACACACAACAACAACAAACATACTGCTGAATCCTATTTCCTATTATTTTGTGAAGGATTTCTATGTCTGTGCGCAGGGAAGATATTTGACTATAATTTTCTTTGTGTGCAATGTTTTTGTCTGGCTACATTATCAGGGTAATATTGGCCTCATAGAATAATATAGAAAGTATTCCTTTCAGCTCTATTTTCCAAAAGAATTTGTGAAAAGTTGGCAATATTTATTTCTTAAGTTGTTAATAGATTTTGCCAGTGAAACTATCTGGATGTATAGATTCTTTGTGAGGTTTTTGGTAACAAATTCAATTTATTTTATAGAACTATTTATATTTTCCATTTCTTCTCAGGTTAGTTTGATAAATTGCATTTTGAAGAAATGTTTCTATTTTATCTAAGTTGTCAAATATTACTGGTTTAATGCTGTTCATAATATTTCTTCTCAGATTATAACAGTCCTTTTAGAATTTCTGCAGCTCTTATAAATTTACAACGTATCATATTGTAATTAGTGCACAATATGGTAATTTTTAAGTGTGTCAGTTTTTATTTCCACAATTAGATGGCAGGCTTCCTATGAAAAGGTACTATTACTGAATCTGCCTTCAACCTTTACTCTAGTTTAGACTAAAAAAAGGCAAATGTGTTAACCTGAGAGGAGACCAGTCATTATCAATATGTTAGAACCTTAAACTATTGATGTGGAACACAGATGTTAAAAGAAGGTCAGGAAAGACTAAGCAGATAAAATTTGGAGCTGAGCCTTGAAAGGTAAATAAGAGCTTTCTAGAAAGACAAAATGGGGGTGAAAGAACATCTAGACAGAGGGAATAACATGGGCGAAGATGTACAGGCACAAGAGAGCATGGTGTTATGAGAAGACCTGTATCAACTGTAGGAGGATATGGTGTCAGGGATAATGAAACAAGTATCTAGGAAAGGCTTTCTGGCATAGATGGGCACTGGCCTGAGTGGGGTATGAGGTCTGTGGGTGTATTAATCTGTTTTCACACTGCTGATAATGACATACCCAAAACTGTGCAATTTACAAAGGAAAGAATTGTAATGGACTCACAGTTCCACATGGCTGGGGAAGCCTCACAATCATGTTGGAAGGTGAAAGGCATGTCTCACATGGCAGCAGACAAGAGAAGAGAATGAGAACCTAGCAAAAGGTGTTTCCCCTTATAAAACCATCAGGTCTTGTGAGACTTATTCACTACCATGAGAACAGTATGGCGGAACTGCCCCCATGATTCAATTATCGCCTATCTGGTCCCTCCCACAACATAAGGGAATTATGGGAACTACAATTCAAGATGAGATTTGGGTGGGGACACAGCCAAACCATATCAGTGGGCCTGAGGCGACTAAGCCAGGAACCTCTTATTCTCCCCTCCCCTACAAGTTTACCTAAAAATGATTTTGAATCATGCCTTCATTTGACAGAATCATACCAGCACTATCATCAATGTTATAATCACCTGGTCCCCTGCAGGCAGGACTTGGTTTGATCTAGAGCTCCTCTTCATCTACAAACCACTAATCTGTGTCTCTGTTACTCTTTGCAGTCATGATCATCTGACCTCTTTCCATGGAGATCATTAAAATAGTATCCAAAAATCTATGGTACAGCATTCTTCAAACAAACATACAAAAAAACCACCTCAAAGGTAGAATTTTAAGGAGGATTACAAACCCTCCAGCCCTTAGCCAAATATTTGACTCTCCCCAGAGAATAACAACTGACCAAAGGGTATCAAGGGATAAAACTGGGGCCCAGGATAGTTCATAAGGTCATGATAACCTGTTATGGGAACTCACCTCCCATTTTTTTTTCTTCTTTCTTATTTTTTTCCTGACATTCTCTAACTTTTTAATAAGACAAATGGTCACACTCCACCCTAAATTTATTAAGTCTGTATTATCTATCAGAATTTCAGTGTCAGGAGCCAATCCCAGACTTTTACTGACACCTGAAGTCCAGTCAATTACTGATTTTGTCACTTCCTTCTCACTCAGCTATGATTGGGGGAGCAATTTTATCACATATGAGGGATGGTCAATAAACTAGATGATTCAAGATTCTGCCTTTTGGGGGGCAGCCCTTTAGTTCTACAGTAATTAAACAGGTCCAGAAAGAGAAACTGACCAGAGATTATGGGTGTGGATGCCAGCACAACAGCAAGCATGAGCCTCTAACTCTCCCTTCTGGGTGACCCTTGAAGTCAGCTGCCACATCCCCAGGAACTGTGTGGTGGTGGCAGAATAAGAGGTGTTCAGAAGACATGAGCTTCACCCAACAGGTGTAACATCTGAGTTCTAACAAGTATCCTTCCAGTTAAAAGTAAGAGTTTCCCTCCTGTTTTCCTGAGAGGTGGCCAGAATCGTTATTATACTTTTGTCAAATCTATGATATGGATAAGTCAGTCCCCAAGGTCTGGAAAAGAGGAGAAAGGACAAATACTAGGACTAGAAACTAATCAACTGTAGGTCTGAAGTTAGAAGGGATGTCCATGCTTTGGATGGAATCCCATCGCTGAGGCAACCCCTCCCTGCTTCCGCTTTTCTTATCAGCATTTCCCTTTTGGAGAAAGCAAAGAAAGAGATCTGGCAGCAGCACATCTGTAGTGACAGTAGTAAGAGAATTATCTTCAGCTGAAATCTAATGTCTCTCTACTAGTCAAACCTTTTATTGGTTCTGATATTTCCTCTCATCGCCACGTACAAGTTGAACTACCCCACTCATGAAGACATCCCATTTCCAACCCCAGATTATTTCAAAGCCGGTAAGTTAAAGCCAATTTTTTTATTGTAGAAGGCAGATTATAGAGATCACTAAATCCAACCCCATTTTACAGATTAGAATGTCAATGTCAAGAGACTGAACAATTCACCTAGAGTTACACTTAGTGAAGAGTACAAGACATATTTCTCACCCTTTGAAAAAACTGTGATCCATCCATCACCCAGTCTCTAGCCTAGATAAATAAACTGAATAACACAAATAAATTGTAATAGGCAACCTTGAAAATGAACCTATCCCAAGGTACTGGGCTGTGTTGATATCATTCAAAAACATTAATTGCATATTAAGGCACAATTATGAGCAGTTATTGCCATTTCTATAATTGAACAGTACAATTCAAACAAGAAGAGTAAGAATAGAAGGAGATAGGCTGGAGACCCCAGCGAATATAGCTTTGTACCTCTCTACTTCCTTCAGATTAAAAATCAGTGAATAAGCATAGGCTGGTATTTGCTGAGAGCTAGATATCATATTGCTAAGATGTTACCAAGAGATTCAATTCTATAAATTAAATAATAAGAACATATGAACAAAGAGAATAGCAGTATATATTTCCTTGGAAGCAAAGACTAAAACATTAACTGATAAGATTTTGCTACTAGTTCAAATACAAAAGCTAATTCTTATTTTGGCAGTTTTCAGTTTATTCCCTACAAGGCCACTCCAGAGAAATCCTCAAAAAATATTTTGTATGCTCTCTCTTCTTTTACCTTTACTATTCCTACTCCACCTGCAAGGACAGAAAGAGGGTTGGAGGGTAATTGTATAATCATGATTAGATTGTAATAAGACCTATTTGTGGGGAAAAGAATTTTCACCATTCTTTTTTTTTTCATGTTAACAACCTTTAAACCTGCTCCAAGTATAAATTCAATTAGAGTGAATCATATATTTTGCATAATTTAATAACCTTTTTTCTTATTATGGAAGTTCTTATAGTCATTTTATTTTCATGGTAAAAAAAATTAAGCAGACATGGACATGAAAATAAAATTTTAGAAAAGCAGCAGAGAACCCATTCATAATTCTACCACCAAATCATTAACCACTGTTAATATTTTGGAGTATATACTTCCAGAGGGTGGTGTGTGTGCGTGTATGTGTGTTTTCAGGTGTCCTTGCCAGTGTTGATGCTTGTAAGGTCCTGGCTTCTTGGTCTTGCCTCAGCCTTATCCTGACCCCTCTGTGGTCAAGACTGATAATATAACAATAGACAGAGCTCCCACCAGCTGGTAGAGTCTGGAACTGATCTTGCTACTGTGGTTGTCTGAGGGCCAAGATGAGCCTTGGGCTCCTGTGAGTATCTGGAGCTACAGCCTTCCCACCCGTTTTGAGTTTGTGCAACCCATGGGACTAGGCAGCTGCCTCACTTTCCTGATTTGTACTTTTGCTCTCCATTCAAGGCCTGGAACCCTGTTTCTCTCAAGCTCCTTGGCTGACACCCAATACACAGCCTAGCTCTTGCCTGTGGCTCCCTTCTTTCTGGGCCACTAAACTCTACGCCCTGACCCCTTGGCTGCTCTGTGCACCTGTCCATGAGCATTTCCTCGAGACTTCAACTGCAACAACCCACCTACCAAGTCAGACTCCCCCTGGGTGCTGAAATCACCAGGCATCTTTGACCCTAACTGGGTCACTTTCATCAGGAACAAACCCTAGGATGGCTTACCCAAATTTCTTTATTTGCTGTCTAATGTTTTGAGCCATTTGTTTTTCTCTTTCACTTAAAACTCCTACCCTTTACTGAGCACTGGGTTAAACTGTGGTAGGGCAATCAGTGACAACATTTTAATTAATTGCTTAGCAATGTTGTTTAAAAGGAATGAAAACTTCAGATTACACTCAAACTTTCCTGTAAATGGCTCAGTACCACCTGACACAAATTTGCCCTCACATTATAGCCTTCTAATCCTTGTCAGCAGGAACAGCAGGAAGGAAAAGAAAAGAATAAACAACCAAAGGAGATTTATTAATATCATGTTTTCTTCTCTCAGAGAAGAAAGGGCAAAAAAAAGTGGTATCCTCTCATCCACTAATGGTTAGATGTTGGCTTTGATATGTTTTCATCTGGATCGGAACAAGTGTTCGGGGTACATCTTGCTGCCTTCAAATATCAGATAATAACCCCTCTTTGTGATAACAGAATGGGAAAGCCTATGGTGCTATTTTGCCCAAAGTGACATGTACGGGGGGGATTATTTGAAAAGCAAAAAGGCACATTTGCCTAACAGACAAGCTTGGACAAGTTCAAGTGGCAGAAGAAAAATCCTCAGAAAGGTGTTTTGCGACATGCTGAGCCATTAGTCTCTAATGTCACTTTTTTCTCAGGAAAAAAAAAAAAGAACACGGTTTTTGAGATTGTTTCACTAATGAGCACATTGTATTGAAGGGCAGTGAAAGAATCACAAACCTTGTTTCAATCCCAGCTGTCAGCTCTCCACTGGAAGGAAGCCATTTACTTATTCATGGACTGGATCCTAGATGTAAAAAAAGGGAAAGAAAGAAAAAGCGTGTGTAGCTACCAATCAGTGTGAATTGAACATTATTATCTACTAGCCTCTTCCTGGCAGTTTACAGCAGTACCAAATTCCTACCAGAGATGCAGATGAATAAGGAGCAGGGGCTGCATGCTCAGCCTGTTCAGGTGCTGGGCAGGGAAGTGAATGGGCGAGGTTACCAGTGGCAATGCCTGTAAGGAGGAGAGCAGATGCCTCATCTGCTGGTCTGATGGGCCAGATGCTGCTCAGCCCCAGCCTGCCCAGGCCACATAGAAAGGCCAGCCCGATGTTGACAAATACTCTGAGGCTTTGCAAGAGAAGGTGGAAGGAAATTTGAATATTTATGATAATTCTCCAGATTTTTAAATGTTGGCAATTGACTTAAAGAATTTCCAAACCCCCGGCAAGCCCAACAAGACACATATGGGTGCCAGATGCAACCCTTAGACATCTAGTTTGTGAGCTGCGTTCTAGAGCATGAGGAAGAGGGAGGAGAGAGAGCCATATGGCCGGCTGGGTGAGTTCCTGCAGAGTTCACCTGCACACCCCAGAGAATGTCATCTGCAGGGTGATAGGGGTTACTCAGGAAAGCAAAGACACTCTTCAATCAGGTCAAAACTGATCATGTTGGGCACAGTCCTTTACTTAAGTTTATCTGTAGTACATATGTATACTAAGTTATATGTAGCACATATTTAATACTTTATTTAATATACATATATTTACATATAAAAATATATCAGCCCTTTGTATCAGTGAATATATATGCATTTATACATATTCAATGAAACGGTCTTTCACTCATTGTTTATCCCTATATGCAACACCACTCACATTGCCTTGCACATAAAAGGGAGCCATTAAATGTTTGTTAAATTTAATTTTAAAAAATACTTATTGAGCTAATATATGCCAGGAACTGTTCTAGGAATCTGAGATAAATTACTGAGCAAGGCAGGCAAAGCTCTCAGTCCTTGAGGGAGTAGAGTTCCAGTGGTGGACAATCAGACAATCAATAATGAACATAATAAATAAGTAAATTATATTTTGTGATAGAAAGTAGTAAGTGCTACAGAAAGAAAAGTAAAGTAGGATAAAGGGAACTGGGATTACTGGAAGAGGTACTTCTTGTGGTATTAAATTGGGTGAAATTTTGTATTTTAAAAAGCTAAGTATGCTGATAGCTAATATTAGTCCAATTTTAGTCGAATATTTAATATAACTAAAGTGACTCCTAATTTCAAATCTTTTTATTTTGGTGTTCATATACCTACTAGTTGGCAATCCAATAATCAAAAGAAAAGAGTATTTGTTCATTTATTCAGCTTTTCTTTACTGAACATCTTTTAGATGCAAAGTGCCAAGTCAAGCATCAGGCACAGAAGGGAGGACATGGCAGAGACAGTGAGAGAAGACCTTGGTAACACACAAGCCTCAGGAATATAAACTTCTGTATAGAGATATTGGCCTTTTCTCTGCCCCATTCCCCAGGTCCTTATTAAGGACCAGCTTGGCTTTCATCATTCTTCAGAGTAGTTGAATTCAGGGAGGAAAGCAACCTTACAGCCTGTCTTCCCACCAATCCACGTCCATCGGGAGCCATGTCTATCCATCCCCATGGACTTGGGCTGCCTCCTGTGCAATTCACTCCATCTGGCCAGAAACATAAGACCATGGAAGGATTACATCAATGTGGTCTCCCAGTGTGATCCCAGAAGCCAAGGCTCTCATAACTTTGTGATTCTCCCTCATAACAATATAATTTAATGTGCATATATTATTTAATTCCCTCCAGAATGATACATGGTGTGTGATGGTAGAGACAGGGCAATGACAAGACTAAAGATATATGTCCTTCACATTTTACAGGATTCTCGTGAGAATCAAATGAGCTACGGTAAGGAAGAGCTCTCTAAACTTGAAAGTGCTATTATAATAATTTCAACAAGAGCTAACACTTACCAAGTTGTTACCACATGTCAACAGTGGTTCTACTTTATGTATACTAACTCAGTTAAGGCTCACAGCAGTCTATGAGGTGGGTGGTATTATTTTTCCCATTTTCTGAATAAGGAAGTCCAGACACAGGAGGTTCAATGACTTGCCCAAAGTCACACAGTTGTCTAGTGGCATAGCCAGGAATCTACCCAAGCTATCTGACTCCAGAAACAAAGCATTTAACTCCACTTGTAAATGCTACTACATGATTTATACAAGCATGGTCCATTCCATAATATTCATTATCTTCAATATGCAAAGCACCAAGCTAAGTAGCACGAGAAATATAGAGAGTAAACTAAACCTTCAAGAAGCTAATGAATTTATAGATGAACATTAAAGTCATTAAAAGCACGTTTGTGTACATGGACACCATACATCCACTCCTGTGCTATTTCTTGACTCAAACTCCTTACCATCAGTAAAGCACACATGAGAGTCCTTAAATTAGAGGAAGATAGTTCACATATGAGAGGGCAGAACCAAGCTCAGTGGTCTAGGGGTTCTTGTGAACAGGAGGAGTTATAGATAGCAATAGATGTTAGACAGCTAGAACCTAAATCTTCCACCACCAATGGCCACTCCAGAGATGGCTTTTGAATTGGAGGCAGAAGTAGACAGACATTTCTGTGGCATGTCTTCAATGTCACATTTGAAATTAGATCAATATGACAACCTCCCAAGTGATGCCAAGGAATAGTACACATTCCAAGAGAGCTAGCTTCCTTCAAAGAGGGGTAAGGGGAGGATGTAGGAAGATCCTCACAAATACGTGTTTGCCTCACTCCCACTCCCCAAACACTCTGGTCCAAGCTGCTTTGGGGCCTTTACTGGTCTTTGTGAGGTGGAAGAAAGTGCTGGTTGAAGCCCTTCAGGGGTTCATTTAAAATTCATCCCCCAGGTAACAATAAAACACTGATTTCTAAAAAATATTCATTAAAGCATCAATGCACTTGATTTCATTATTTTACTTCTTAAAACCCCCAGTGAACATTCTATTATGGTTGGTCTCCTTCAGTGATCCACTGCTGAAGTCTTTCTGCAATCCAAAAATTTTTAAATGTAAATTCTAATGTGTATCACTATCTGCATATCACAATAAGGAAAAACAAACAATGATCTGCTTTAATTCTGTAGGTATTTGAAGACATGCCAAGATAGGAAGTGGTTAGAAAGGTGGCTGTAAGATAAGAGTTGTGCAGCCCAGATTTGGATCTCTAAAATGCACTGTGAAGAAGCCCCCAAGGGTCTACTTCATTCAGGACTCTTCCAGAAAGGTCAAGTCTGAAAACGAAGAAAACTTAGAGCCCTCAGTGTCCACCCTGATTCCTTGTTTCTTTCTCAAACTGTACGGGGGTCAAACAATGTTAGCCTTCTCGAAACAAATGATTACCGAAAATAAGAAGTCTCTTACAAAAACAAATTCAGATGAACCCCTCCATGGCAAACATAAACTGAACCTCCCAAATCTCTGGGCCACTATCACAGCAAATGGGACAACCCAACAGCAGTGATCCAGAGAAACAGTGGACTATCCCAAGTGGGAGGTACTAAGTCCTGGAGAAGCTGAATTGATTTCTCAAGATGCTTGGTTCCACCTGGCCTAAACCCATGGGAATCAGGGGAGCCATCTAAGTAAATGAGGATTTTTGTGCTGGTCTACCAGCGTAGTTTCAATTGTTTCATTTAAAAATCTTAAGGTCTTCCTGTAAAGAATCCTCAGATATTTATACCCAACTATTCTCGAAAATCCCTGAACTCAAAAAGCAAATTTTAGCTTCTGAGAGTTCTCATGTAAATCACAAATAAATGTTTTCTCAAAGAAACTGTACACCACCACCACCACCTCTCCCCACACCCTTGTTGGGAGATAATACACATTAAGTATCTTTTTTATTTGCCAAAAATATTCTGAATCACCTTTAGGTGCCTCAACACATGCTTGCATTGACTGGTTTACATCTAGCAAACCTGAATTCTATCTAATGCTAAATGCTATTTTAAGCTAGCAAACCACTAGCTTTATTGGGCCAGGGGAGATTGATGGGGAATCTTTCAGTCTGGTGTTCAAAAATATTTTACATTCATAAAGAAAGACGGAAACCCTACACACCAAATGGCAATTGCCCTAATTTCAATATTTACCAAAAATGACAACAGATGAAAACAAAGGAGTAAGGCTTTGTTTTCAAACCTTACTCAATTTTCTCAATATGTATGTATGCCTGCAGTTTAGGTCACGAACCACAATCTACATTTTCTATTTGTCTCTTAATTCCAATCTCGAAATTCCTCACTATCCAATATGCAAGTTGTGTCCTCCAGAATTAGGTAAGAAGCTATCTTTTTTGGTGGCGTGTAGGAAAGTGTAAAGCCTGTCATGACAGGTAATCTGATACTGCTAAAATCAGACGGATAAGAAAGGGAAAAAAGGCCGGGTGCAGTGGCTCACATCTGTAATCCCAGAACTTTGAGAGGCCAAGGTGAGCAGATCACTTGAGGTCAGAAGTTCAAGACTAACCTGGCCAGCATGGTGAAACCCCGTCTCTATCAAAAAATACAAAAATTAGCCCAGCGTGGTGGCATGCACCTATAGTCCCAGCTACTCAGGAGGCTGAGACATGAGAATGCCTTGATCTCGGGAGGCAGAGGTTGCAGTGAGCCAAAATCTCACCACTGCATTCCAGCCTGGGCAACAGAGTGAAATCCTGTCTCAAAAAAAAAAAAAAAAAAAAACAAGACTGTTACTTCACCCTAAAAAACTGACATGACTGCTTGAAATGATTGATTATGGAGCTAAAGATTCGTCTGTTCATGTTCACTGCTTAGTAAGTCACTTGCTTAATTGCATTTGAATAACTAAATTGAATGTTTTTTCCTTTATATAGCTTTATTGTTGATACTGACTTCCAATTATTAAACAATACTGTAGGTAGAATATCTTCATGACTACAAAGTAAGGAAAAAGTTATTAATCAGGAAAAAAACTAACTATAAAAAATTAATAAATGTTAATATATTAAAATAAGAATTTGTATTCATCAAAAAGCATAATACTAGAGGGAACAGAAAAACTGCAAGTAGAAGAAAATATTAGAATTTATTTTGAGACGGAGTCTTGCTCTGTCACCCAGGCTGGAGTGCAGTGGCTTGATCTCCACTCACTGCAACCTCCGCCTCCTAGGTTCAAGTGATTCTCCTGCTGCAGCCCCCCAAGTAGCTTGGATTACAGGTGCATCCCACCACACCCGTCTAATTTTTGTATGTTCAGTAAAGTCGGATTTCACCATGTTGGCCAGGCTGGTCTCAAACTCCTGGCCTCAAATGGCCCACTCACCTCAGCCTCCCAAAGTGCTAGGATTATAGGCATGAGCCACTGTGCCCAGTCTAGAATTTCAATGAAGTATTTCTACAAATCTTTAAGGAAAAGGACATTCCAATAGAATGGGTAAAAACCTGAACAGATGTTGCACAAAACATAATATCCAAATGGGCAATTAATGAATGTGAAAGTGCTTAATCTCATTGATCATCAGGGAAATACAAAATAAAACTACAATGAGATATGACTAGACAAACAAGATGACTAAAATAGCATAGAAGGAAAACAGTGTTGGTGAAAAGGTAGAGTCATAGGAACTCACATACACTGTTGGTAGAAATGTTAATTGGGTGGAAAACTGGCAGTATCTGCTAAGCTGAACATATGTGTACCGTATGATCAACACGTGTGCATGTGCTAACCAGAGACAGTACTAGAATATTCATAGAACATGGATAATAGCTGCAAGTTAGAAACTACCCAAATGCCTATCAACAATAGAACGAATAAGCAAAATGATATATTCACACAACAAAATGCCATATAGCAATGAGAATAATCACCCTATAACTATATATAAAAATATGGATGAGTCTCACAAACAATGTCAAGTGAAACAAGCCAGATGCAAAATATATACTATGATTCCAGTAATATAAAGTATAAAATTCGCACAACTAGTATAATCTGTTAGAAGTGGTTACCCTTGGGAATGAGGAGGCAAGCAAAGAAGAGGGTTTCTGAGTGCTGGTAATATTCTGGTTTTTGATGTGGGTGTTGCTTACTGGGGGTGATATTTTATAGGTGACACCATCAAGTAGCACACTTGTAATTAGAGTGCTTTCTATATTTATACTATTCTTCCATAGAGTTACTAATGAATAAACAAATTGGACATAACTAACTTGCATTTTCATAAAAACACTTTCAGTCCTCAGAGAACACTGTACATTTTAATAGATAAAATTTGTATTTCTTTACTAGACTTCTTTGTAATTAAGAAAATATATTCTTTCAAACCCTTCTTTCTTTCTTTTTTCAGGTGGGATCTCACTCTGTCACCCAGGCTTGAGTGCAGTGGTGCAATCTCGGCTCACTGCAACCTCCACCTCCTAGGCTCAAGTGATCCTCCTACCTCAGCTTCCCAAGCAGCTGGGACTGAGGTGTGCACCCCCACACTTGGCTAATTGAAACACTTCCTTCTATCACACAAAAAAGCAACAAGTATCATTTACAAAAAATATACTTTTTTTTTAAGAGGTGCAATAATTTCTCTCAGTAAATTAAGTAAGTAATAAAAAGTCTTTTGTGTTAATGATAATGTTTTGGAATACCCAATATTTTATGTTTGCTAAAATACTATTTTCCACATAGTATCTCTCCCTTGAGCCATAGTTGATAAATAGGGCAAGTATTGTTATTATTCCCATTTTATGGATAAGGAAAATGAAGTTCAAGGCTCAGTGTGTCCAGGGTAACAAAGGTAATAACTTGCATTGCCCAGATTCAAAATTTCTGATGGAAAATTAATTCACTATATTAATATTATAAGTTGAAATATTGTAAGCCTGAATATTGTAAGTTGAAAACGAATTTATTACATCTAAACTATCAAACATCATAGTTTAGCATAGCCTACTAAGTCACATGACTGCTTAGTAGATCATTTAATTTTCTCTGTACTTCTAATAATTTGCCTGACATGAAATAATCTCTCTCATGATTCTAGTTTTATTCCTCATCCATTTACCAAAAGCCAAAGTGCTTCTTAGTGAAACAGCCTAAAATATTATTTGGCAAATTTTTTTCTTGTTTGAATATTTTTATGTTTGATGCCAATTTTTCTTTGTTTTTAATCTGGCAAAACCTACCGATAGCTCCTCAGTGTGTTAAAACAAGTGCACTCAAGGTGGCTTACCTTTGCTCCCAGGTAATTAAAACAACACTATAATACCTGGGTCACCTTTGACTTTGTATTCAATGTCTTCATCTTGAAAGTTAGAAGGTTAAGAAAAAAGAGGAGGGGGCTACATGATGAATGTGAATCCAACTATACCGTGGATTTAGAGTCGTGCTCTGAAATCAAGCACAGTTTTCTTTAATAAGGAATATTTTAGTAGAAGAACTAAGGACTTCAGACTCTATACAACTTCTGAATTTTCCAGAATGCCTCCACTAACTTCTATTCCTTGTTGTTGAGCATGACCTATCTACTCTCCCAATCCAGCTGTTAATCTGACATAGTGTTTCCCAGCTCACCTAGAAATACGTCAAAAGCCATAGTTCAAAATGATACACGGATGCTCCTCAATTTATGATGGGATTACATCCTAATAAACCCATCATAAATTGAAAATATTGTGAGTTGAAATGCATTTGCTACACATAACCTATCGAACACCTTACTTTAGCCTAGCCTACTTAAATGTGCTCAGAACACTTACATACATTTGCCCAGCCTACAGTTGGGCAAAATAATCTAACACAAAGCCTATTTCATAATAAAGTATTGAAATTTCACATAACTTATTGAATACTATAGTAAAAGTGAAAAACAGGATGGTTGGATATGTGGTCAAAGGACAGTTTCTACTGAATACATATCACTTTTGCACCATCATAAAGTTGAAAAATCATAGGTTGAACCATCATAAGTGAGGGATCATATGTAATTGCTTTCAAAGAACATAGTACTACAGTGATTCCAAAAATGTCTGTGATGGTCCTAGAATAGTTGCTAAAATAAGTATCAACTATTGTCGTTGATTAGAAGAATCTGCCATGTTTGGGTGACTTTTTAGAATTTGGAAACTGAGGTCTTTAATTCATAACAAATGGTGTTAGGTTTTTTGTGTGTGTTTTTGTGTTTTGTTTTGGTTTTTGCTGCCATAAAAAATTATAGCAAATTTAGTGGCTTAAAACAATACAATTGTAATGTCTTAGAGTTCTGTGGACCAGAAGTCCAGTATGGGTTTTACTGAACTAAAATCATGGTGTTGGCAGGCCATATGCCTTTCTGGAGGCTCTAGGGGAGAATCTATTTCCTACTCATTAGGGTTGTTGGCAGAATTCAGTTCCTTTTGGTTACAGGTTATAGGCTGAGGTAGTTGTTTCTTTGCTGGCTGTCAGCTGAGGGCTATTCCCAGCCTTTAGAGGTCCCATTCCTGCATCTTCAAAGCCAACACTGGTGGGTTGAGCCCCTCTAATATTGAATCTCTCTGACCTTCTCAATCTTCTCCACTTTTAAGGTCTCGTGTGATTAGATTGAGCCTACCTGTATAATTTCCCCACTCAAATTCTGTAGCCTTAATCACATCTGCCAAGTGCCTTGTGCTCTGTAAGAAAACATGTTCACAAATTCCAGAGGTTAGGATGTGGACACCTTTGAAAAGCCATTAGTCTTTCTACTATGCCAATTTTACATATCCCTGGCTGAACGATAATTTCCTATATTGAAGAGAATAAGCTTATGAAAAGATTTGTAATAAATAAAATTTTATGACTGGTGAATGAATTTTACAGAACTTATGTTGAAATGTATTCTTTGCTTCATTTATATGTTTCATTCTCATCTGCTACCAGTAGTCTATATGGAGAGATGAAAAAAATAAGTCAATGCTATGAGCTCACATTCACATGTTGAAGCCCTAAGCCCCACTGTGATTGTATTTGGAGATGGGACCTTTGGGAGGTAATCAGGTTTAGATGAGGTCATGAGAGTGAGGTCTTCATGATGAGATTAGTGTCCCTTAAAAAAGAGATACCAGAAAGCAAGAGCTTGCTCTCTCGTGCGCACTCTCTCCGTTTCTCTTTCTGTGTCTCTCTCTCCTCCTCCCTTTCTCTGTCATGTGAGGACACAGAGAGAAGGCAGCTGTCTGCAAGTGAGGAAGTAGGCCCTCATCAGAATTCAACCACGCTGGCACTCTGATCTTAGACATCTAGCTTCCAGAACTATGGGAAATAAATTGTTTTTTGTTTAAACCACACAGTCTGTAATATTTTGTTTGGCAGTAAGAGCAGACCGAAACAGAAAAGTAGATATAAACAAAAGACATACATCCCCTATTTTCAATTTAAGGAAATGTAGTTTCACAATGGAGGTGGCATAACCCCTTTCAAAAAGCAATAAACTTTAGCTTCCATTAGATATCCTCTTATTTAATCACTGATTTTTACTAGGTAAGAGCAGAAAAATCTTACCTAACTATATTGAGATTTTCTAAAATCCACTATCACTAGAATGGTTTGAGACCTTCAAAATATTATTTATAATAATGATTGCCTCTTCTATATGATTATAGATCAGGACCCTGTCAAGTAGCAGTAATAATGTCAAGGAGTAATTTCTTTGAATGTGAAACTAAGGCAAACTATATAAAACTTGCACTAATTTTTAAGGCTTAACAATTAATTTCTCAGGCCAGGCATGGTGGCTCACACCTATCATCCCAGCACTTTGGGAGGCCGAGGCGGGCGGATCACTTGAGGTCAGGAGTTTGAGACCAGTCTGGCCAACATGGTTTGGTCTCTACTGAAAATACAAAAATTAGCTGAGCATGGAGACGGGTGCCTGTAATCCCAGCTACTTGGGAGGCTGAGGTAGGAGAATTGCTTGAACATGGCAGTAGGAGTTTTCGGTGAGCCGAGATTGAGCCACTGCACTCCAGCCTGGGTGAGAGAGCTAAGCTGCATCTCAAAAATAAATAAATAAATAATAAAATAAAATAAATTGATTTATCTTCTTCCACTGCACATAGAATAATTTTCATGAGTTTCATGCATGGAACAGTGAGGATGGCTAATAAACTGATTTATCTATGTGTTTCAAATTTTAAAATCTAAAAAATATTGCTTATTTATTTGCTTTTTTAAAGATCAGGGCGATGTCAATAACATGATGGCAGGATAAAAAGAATAAACACGCCTGTAATCCCAGCACTTTGGGAGGCCGAGGCGGGTGGATCACGAGGTCAGGAGGTCGAGACCATCTGGCTAACACGGTGAAACCCCGTCTCTACTAAAAATACAAAAAATTAGCCGGGTGTGGTGGCGGGCGCCTGCAGTCCCAGCTACTCGGGAGGCTGAGGCACGAGAATGGCGTGAACCCGGGAGGCGGAGCTTGCGGTGAGCCGAGATCCCGCCACTGCCCTCCAGCCTGGGTGACAGAGCGAGACTCCGTCTCAAAAAAGAAAAGAAAAAGAATAAACACAAAGATAAAGATGTCCATTTTGTGGGCAGCCACAATGGCATAATATCAGCGACCCAGGAAGGTCCTTTTCGTAGATAGTTCTAAAAATTATACATCAGTTTCTGTCTTTCGTGTACAACATGCCATTCCCTCAGCTGAGAGGTAGAGTTTACTTTTTCTCCCCTTGAATCTAGACTGGCCTTGCAACTACTTTGACCAAAAGAATACAGCGAAAATAATATTCTGTGTACTTCTAAGTCCAGACCTTAAGAAGATTGGCAGCTTCTACTTCCTTCCTCTTAGAATATTCTTCCCTGGAACTCAGCCACCAATCAGTGAAGAAGCCCAAACAGCTACATGGAGAGGCTCACATGGAGAAGAACCCAGGGCCTTGGCCAACAGCTTCAATTTAGCTCCCATATGGCAGCCAGAATCAACTGCCAGCCACATGTCTGAGGCCATCTGGACCCTCAAGCCATCCTAGCACCCCAGGCAACACCACATGAAGCAGAAGGATTGTCCTATCCAACTAAAATGGGAGAAAAAAAAAATAAAAGCAAGGTAAGAAGGAAGGTGAGCATTACAGTTTTAAATAGACTATCCAGGGGAGACCTCATGAGAAAGATGAACGAGGGAGTGAGCCCTATCAGTATCTGGAGCAAGAGTGTAACAGGCAGAGGGAACAGCCAGTGCAAAAGGCCCTAATCTATGAGCACCTGGCATGTTTGAGATAATCAGCGAAGCCAGTGTAGTTTCAAAAAGGTGATCAAGAAGAGGAGTGGTCTATGAACACGGGTTCATAGAAGGTGGGGATCTAGAGTGGGATAAATGCGGGACCCCCAAAAGATATGCCCAAATCCTAACTCCTGGAACCTGTAAATGTGACCTTATTTGGAAAAGGAGTTTTTACAAATGCAAATAATTTAATCATCTCAAAATGAGATGATCCTGGATTATCCAGGGGCTTAAATACAGTAACAAGTGTCCTTATAAGAGAAAAGGGAGGGCTGTGTAAAGTGGGAAGTAGAGATCGGTTTCACTGCCACAGGCCAAGGAACACCAGGAGTCACAAGAAGCTGAAAGAGGCAAGGAAGGATTCTCCCCTAGAACTTTCAAAGGGAGCATGCCAACACCTTGGTATTGTACTTCTGGCCTCCAGAACTGTAAAAGAATATTTCCACTGTTACAAGCCATCCAGTTTGTGATACTTTGTTACAACAGCTCTAGGAAATTAAGGTAGGCTCCATAGGACATTATAAGGACTTTGTTTTTTAATTGGGAAAAATGGGAGCCATTATAGAGTCAGAAAAGAGAAGTCACATCATCTAACTTTCATTTTTTTAAAGATACTAGGTTGAAAACCGAATGTAGAAACCAGGAGACTAACTGGAAATGATAGCACAGGCCAGTACTGCAGTGTTAGGGATGAGGAATAGTTAGATTATGGATATATTTTCAAGGTAGAGAGAATAAAATTTCTTGATAGATTGGACATAGGTTATGAGGGGAAATAAATAGTCAAGGGTGACTCCAAGGTTTTGTATGTAAGCAAATGGAAAAATGGAGTTGCCATTGACCAAGATTGGAAAGGTTGAAGGTAAAACAGATTTGGGAGGAAAGATCAGGGACTCTCTATTTGGGGCATATTAAATTTGAGATTTCTATTAAATATCCAACTAGATACGTCAGGTATGCAGTTGCATACAAAAATCTGAAGGTCAGGAGAGGGTATGGGCTGAAGATGTTCATTACAGTACATCAGTACACAGATGATATTCAAAATCATGAAACTGGGTGAGGTCAACAAGAAAATAAATATAAAGAAAAGAGATCTATAAACAGAACCCACAGTACCTGAGGAGTGGAGAGAAATGGAGAAATGGAGAGCAGAACAAGCAGCAAAGGAGACAAAAAAGGAGTAACTGATGAGATAGGAAGAAACCCAAGAAATTGGGGTATCCTGGAAGCAAAGCAAGGATGTCAAGGAGGGAGTGCTTCCACTTTATTAGATTCATGGGTAGGATAAGTAAGACAAGGACTGAGAATTATTCAGTACATTTACCAACAAGGAGGTCACTGGTGGCTTTGACAAGAGCCATCCTGGTGAAGTATTTGAAGCATAAGCCTGACTGAAGTGGACTTAAGAGGGAATGAGGAAAGAGGATTTGCAGACAGTGAGCATAGAAATATCTTTAGGGTTGTTTTAACACAAGGGGAGCAATGAAATGGTATGGCAGCTGGCAGGGGAAGGAGGATTGAAAGAAAGCTTTCTGAAATTGAAAGAAAAAGTGCATACATATATGCTGATGGTTGCAATTGAGAAGAGCAGGAAAAAATGACAACTTAGAAGAAAGAAAGGGGACTTGCTGGAGCTATGTCCTTGAGGAAGCAAGATGAGATGAGATCTATGCAAGAGTACAGGGATTGACACAGAGCTCCTACGGTGCAGACCAAAGGCAGACGAGGTGGATGCTGCCAAGCAGATAAGTAGGGCAGTAGTCATCTGTGCAAGTTCTCTTCTATTTACTTCAATATACTCATGAAGCAGGAATTGGGGTCCTCAGCTGAGAGTCAAGATGGAAGAGGTGGTGTTGGAGTTTGGAGCAAAGAGAGGAGAAGATGTAAAATACATGTTCAGGAGAGTGGGAGAGTGAATAGCTAGGAAAGTATAGAATGGCTGTCCAGTGGCTGCCAAGTTCTGTTTAATGTGTGTGGTGATGAATTTAAAGGGGTTGAGTTGAGTATTTTCTCCAGCCAAGCCCAGCTGCACAGAGCAGGCACCGAGCAGGGTGACTCTTGGACTGAACCAGGGCTCTAGGCTTTCTAAGAGACTTCTACAAAACGAGAGAGGCGAAGGGTAGCCCAGTGTGTACATAAGGGAACGACATGACAATTGCCCTCAGAATCAAGGTTGTTAAGGAAAGGAGAGAAGCCAACAAGGGGATGCAGGGTAGTAAAGGGATGGGGGGGACCAGTCGGTAGAAGGTTAGGGATTGTGGGGAGCAAAGGACTGTTGTGGGAGCCAGAAGGAGTAAACATGTAGAAGAAACACAAAAGAAAGAATCTTAATGTTATGTTACTGAAAACCAGAACAGACCAGAGGGCAAAAGCCCTTCCACTTGATGTGCAAATCATGCTAGAAGAGAAGGGAATTTTTGAGATGGACTAAAAACAATTTCCTTATCCATTATTTCCTATATTGAAAATGCCATTTACTTCCAAAGCTATCTTATTTATTCAAGTTTGCAGTAAAACAGGAGGCCTAGATTATTTCCTAGGTAAATTTCTAACTGTCCCGTTTCAGAGGTATTCCCCTGAGATTCATAGTACATTTTCACTTTAAGTTACATGTTATAAATGTACATGATTTTCTCCAAACCAATGACTGTGTTCTTTAACCCTCCTCCCTAAATCCTTTTTTTAAATCTTTATTTTCATCCTCTTATTCTTCCCTATCACTAATCTCTCTTGAAATTAAAATATAATGATAAACCAGAAATTGACATAAGACCCTCACCAATGCCAAGAATAGCAAGAGGATTATCTTGCCGTTCTTGTACATTATTTACTTTCCCAGTGTCATGTCAGTATTGGGTTTAGTGTTTCTCAGGAAGTAGACGCCCACCTTCTAATGGAGTCAGAGCCAAGAGTAGGACATGGTCTCACTGAGCCATCTTGCACCTGGAGATATCTCCTGGGGAGAGATGCAAAAATAAACAGCAGCCCCAGGGAACTAGACCTCATTATATTTTTATTAGCACAGTAACTCTTTTAAACAAGCAATATCCTAAATTGGATAATTACCTCCCACATTGCTTTCCCCTTGACTTTGGAACTAAACACAGGCTCTTTCTCAATTAGCATTCTGAGCTTTGAGTCAAGTTCCTTATGTGCAGTTACCCAGCTGCTGCACAACTACTCAGATGTTGCATGAAGCCCTTCCTAAATATAGCTTTTTAAACACATTCAGAATCCTTCAGGAAAAAATAAATTAGTATAAGATTTCACTGGCAAGAATCAAAATCCACCCCTTAAAACTTATTTTTAAAAACCAATTATAAATAAGTCAAATAAGCAAAATTTTATTAAGACTAGATTTCAAGCTGCCAACCTGGCCAAGGTAAAAAGATCATCAGGTAATAAAATCTGATCCAAGTTCATTATGTAGCATCCTTATCCAGGAATATCTTATTACTGAGTAAAGATAATTTGGTAATAAAATGGTTAAGCATGAAATAAGGTACATTGGGGAAAAAATCTGCTCGTGTTTTGCATTTAAATATTTCAGTATTTAAATGGAAACCAAAAAAAGCAGAAATATTCTGAAGCAAAAACAAAACTGGAATTTCCATTTCCCATCCACATCATAAATGAGATCATTCCACAGCAATGACTCCTTGCACACCACTTGGAAATGAGCGCACTCAGACAGAATCTGTGGTCTGGGCCCAAGGCACTGAAAACCCATACTGGTTTCTGAAGGATTCATTACACACATGCACACATACACACAGAAGGTGGATTTTCAGCTCTACCAGAAGTCGTATAACCTATGGCTAAGTCTCTATAAAATTTATGAATAAACAACTAAAGTAGCTTCAGGCAAAAGTGGCAGAAACCATTGCTATTTGTATACCACTTTGGAAATAAATTTCATTCACTGGGAAAGTTAACATGTGATGCCTTGACAACATAAGAAATAATACTTAATAACTTAGAAATCTTCTGGCATACAGTCCAATATCCCCAAAAGAATTAACATCCGAGTCCATTTCTTTACATCTGAATTCAGAGGGCCCTCAAGCTGCCCATATGGCTTCTGTCCAAGCATGGAACTCACATTTGTGCAGTCACATCTGAACAAGTCACCAACCTGGCATGGCTGTTCTTCATTGGCCCGTCACTTACAAGAGAAGTGTTATCAAAGACTGCCAAACTACTTCCCACCTTCAGGACAGAGTGCCAGCTTGCAGAGGAGTTAGCAGATGGGGAGATGGGTTAGGGTACAGAGGTAGATGGCACTGCTGCGCAAATAGAAATATCAGAGGGAACTCACAGCAGATAAAGGAGAAAAAAAGCCAGACTAATCCTTTCAGCAGTCAATAAGAAGCATGGTTTGCCCCGACGACTGAGCCCTGTGGGAGGTGAGTGTTCACACAGTAGAAGCAGCCTACTCCTGTCTAGCACCACCTGCGCTGTCTGCCCCATGGTCAATGGTGCCTGTAAGAGAGGATGTAGTCCTGGGCCTCCTCGTAGTGACCAGCTCCAGTCCACTGCCCTTGGCACAGCTAAAGCTACACACATCCTATGGCTTGTTCGCTGACTCCCAAACTCATCTGAAGTTTGAAAGAAAAGAAATATTGCCACAATATTTACACAACCCAGTGATTGTTTCCTCCAGAATAACATTTTTAAAAAGATATTCCAGATAACCTATGGAGATGAGTCTGAGGAAGATTAAAGAAATAGAGGCTGGACAGGGTGGGGAACATCACACCGGTGCCTGTTGTGGGGTGGGGGACTGGGGGAGGGATAGCATTAGGAGATATACCTAATGTAAATGACAAGTTGATGGATGCAGCACACCAACATGATATATGTATACATATGTAACAAACCTGCACGTTGTGCACATGTACCCTAGAACTTAAAGTATAATTTAAAAAAAAAAAGAGAGAAATAGAGGTTGGGCGCGGTGGCTCACACCTGTAATCTCAGCAGTTTGGGAGGCCGAGGAGGGCAGATCACCTGAGGTTGGGAGTTTGAGACCAGCCTGACCAACATGGAGAAACCCCATCTATACTAAAAATACAAAATTAGCTCGGTGTGGTGGCGCATGCCTGTAATCCCAACTACTCAGGAGGCTGAGGCAGGAGAATCCCTTGAACTCGGGAGGCGGAAGTTGCAGTGAGCCAAGATTGCGCCATTGCACTCCAGCCTGGGCAACAAGAGCGAAACTCCATCTCAAAAAAAAAGGAAGAAAAAATAGAAAGAAGAGATACTTCCCATTATACCTCTTAAGCTGAGGGAAGGGAAGAAGAAATAGAAAGGGAGAGAAGTTGTTAAGAGGGAAAAAGTAAATTAAATGAAAGGAATGGTAGGTAACTTTGGAAATTATTTCTTCAAATTCTTAGGTTTCTTTCTAGCATTTCCTGTCAGCTGTCTGGCTCTCTATCAGGGAAAAGGAAAACCTCCTAATTCTATTCTCGTGGGAATCTGAATTGTAAGTAAGAGAAATAACAATGGCCCACAGGCCAAAGAAGGAAATGGTAAAATTCCTAAATGACTACAGTTGAAAGATCAAGAACAGTGTAAAATATTTGTGTTTTTCCAGTTTTCTGTGTGCTGATGCACAAGATGCATCTCTGCACCATGAAGTATTCCTGATGAATTGATATGAAGTAGCACCACACCACTCTGGCAACATTACATATCTATTAAGTGCTATTGCTAAACCATAAACACTGCACATGCAGTAGCGTTTGGGAGTTTAGAGCTTGGTTCTCCTGCCAGCCAGACTGCACTTAAACACAAGCTCTTCTCTCTCCACATCACCCTGGAAAGTGATTTAAACACTGTGAGCCTCAGTTTCCTCATCTAGGAAATAGAAATAATAACAGTACTTTCTTCAAAAAGTTGTGTGGATTAGCTAAAGTAGTATATTTAAAGTATCTGGAATAGCACCTGGCATGAAGCACACAATATATGCTAGCTATTATTATCACTATCATTATACCAGTAATAGCTATGTTACTTTCAGGTGTAAATAGGAATTTTTTATACTTTAAAATAGATTTTCTTAAGTTCAATGGGAAATTAATCATCCAGATAAATATATGACATAGAAAATCATCACAAAAATAATCAGATATTTTATTTTCCTTTTTATTCCACAATTCAAATATATACATTATATATTGGTCAATTATGTATGTATTTATTATAAAAATATAACAAAGTAGATAATATATTTGTATGATTTAATTATATGTATAGTTTTGATTTTATATTGTGAGCCTATAGATCCTAGTGGAGTTGACTGAAAAGGAGACATGTAAATTGGTTGAGAAATGGCAATAAACAGACAGTTGCAGAGCTGAGGTTAAGAATAGCTCCATTTGGCCAGGCACGGTGGCTTATGCCTATAATCTCAACACTTTGGGAGGTCGAGGCAGGTGGATCACCTAAGGTTAGGAGTTTGAGAACAACCTGGACAACATGGTGAAACCTTGTCTCTACTAAAAAAAAAAAAAAAAATTAGCTGGGCATGGTGGCACATGCCTGTAATCCCAGCTACTCGGGAGAGTGAGACTCCATCTCCAAAAAAAAAAAAAAAAAAAAGAATAGCTCCAGCTTTTTGCCATTCTATTTAAAAAAAGGAACAAAACAAAGTTAGTGGGATCTGTTATTTTGCCTGGCAAGCATTAGACAATTACATGGGTGAATGAATGAGTGAATGAATGAATAAAATTAGTTGTCCCAGTTTGTTTTCAGGCTTTCCTACTGATATTATTTCCCTCCATTCCATTCTTTAATTTTCCTTCTCAAATATCGGCTTACATATTATCTTAAGGAAACTAACACAGGAACAGAAAATCAAATACTGCATGTTCTCACTTATAAGTGGGAGCTAAGTATTGAGCACACATGGACACAAAGAAGGGAACAACAGACACCAGGGCATACTTGAGGGTGGAGGTGGGGAGGAGGGAGAAGATCAAAAAACTACCTCTCAGGTACTACACTTACTACCTGGATGACAAAATAATCTGTACACCAAACCCCCCGTGACATGCAATTTACCTATATAATGAACCTGCATATGTATGCCTGAACCTAAAATAAAAGTTTAAAAAAAGGTTCACATGTGAAAAGCAAAAGCTTTTGAATTGATGACAAAACAAATAATATAAGAAAAAATATATGTTCACTTGTTTAATAAAATAACCCTCGCTTTCCTCAAACTCTTATTTTTTCCATCCCATCCAATATGCTTGGCATAATTCTCTCCCATGCCTATTTTTTCCCCAATGATTACCTCAATTCTCTCACAAAACTTAAGTTTAAAGTGTTTTCCTACCTACCATAATCATAATCAGTACACAATTCCCACCCTGGAATAAAGCATGAAATAAATGTGAGAAAACATCATGCAGTGATCACTCTGTTCATTTGTTTTCTTAGGATTTAGGCTCCAGCAGCTCTGAGACCAGGTCTTCTGAAATTGTGAATGTTCAATAAACATGATTTGGAACAGTCTTGCTTTGAGGACTACAGCGCTCTGTGTGACTATCGTTATTCCAGGTTACCACTGCCTGGATGAGGCTTCCTCCTCATTATATTTCCACTTGTTTCTGTTTTTCTGTTTTCTTACAGACTATAGTCAGGGCCAGAAATATCCTCGGTCTACCCTTTACTCAGCTAAGGGTGTCTCCTCCCTTCTTCATTTTGCTTGCTATTAAACAGAGCTTTTTATAGTGCCCAGAGGGTGTCAGCCTTCTCAGATGAATTACTTTTCCTGAAAAAGAAAAAAGAGGAAATAAAATAATAAAATGATTCATGATCTTGACCCTTGGGACTGGAAAGTAATGTCTCACTGAGTGAAAAGGCAGCACAAAACTCTAGAGAAACTGCAGTTTATATTTCAGTTTATACCTGTTAACTTTCCAGCAGTTGGTGGAAATTATTGCAAAGGAACAAGAAAGAATTTGGCCATGGTGTATGGAAATAACAATAAAAAACTGTAAATAAAAACGTAAGGAAAGCAATTATTGCTAGTCCAGCTACTGTTAGCATTCAGTTATTGGTTCATTTATTCATTCAGGATATAATAATCTCTCAGAAAAGTTTATTCCAAAACATCACTCCTAATAACTCCCTTGTCATCTTACTTATGTGAAGTGGACTTATTAATCCTAGCACTAAAAGACAAAAATGTGAAAGTAAAAATAGAGTAAACCAGAGTGTAAGAATGAGGTCAAATTATTTTACCAATTTGAATATAAAAATTATTCAAGATTGGTCAGGGGCTGTGGCTCATGCCTGTAATCCCAGCACTTTGGGAGGCTGAGGTGGGTGGATCATTTGCAGTTCCTAGGATGGGAGTTCGAGACCAGCCTGAGCAACATGGCAAACCCCATCTCCACTAAAAATACAAAAATTATCCGGGCATGGTGGCACGTGCCTGTAGTCCCAGCTACGGGACGCTGAGGCATGAGAATCACTGGAACCCAGGAGGCGGGTGTTGCAGTGAGCAGAGATTGCACCACTGCACTCCAGCCTTGGCGACAGAATAAGACTCTGTCTCAAAAATAAATAATTTTTAAATATATATATATGTTAAAGATTAATTGAATAAGAAATGGGAAAAATTGAAAAGACTAAGTCGAGTCACTCCTTTTTTTTTTAAATTTTAAGTATGTCACACTAGTTCAATTAAAAAATTGTACTTATTTTAAATATAGCTTACCTTTATATTGTATGTTTAGAATTTTACCCCTTTGTTCATTTACAAATAAACATTTATTAAATATCCACTCTGGACTAGGCAATGAAGTAAATAAAACAATTTCTCACTGCAATGAGCTCATATTTTAGAAGAGAAACAAGTAAACAAAAATATAATAAAATATGTAAAGCATAATAATAAAGACTTCACAAGATCAGAGATGGCTCAATAAAGGACAGGATAACTCTCAGGAGAGTTAATGGACAAAAATGAATAGAACGTATCAGTCAGCCTTGGTAGTGAAGAAAATTCTGGGAAGGAAATGAACCATATGCATAAAGCCATGGACACATGAGCTAACATGAAGTATCCTAAGAACTGCAAGCCATGTGAAATAGTTGGAGCATGTGGGAAGGAGGTAGATGATGAGGTTGCAGAGCATGCCAGGGCCATGGTCACAAACAGTTCAAATGCAGTGTTAGGAAACAGCCAGCTCCATGGGCATGGGACTTATGCAACTGCACAGGGCCCCACATTTAGAAGCCCTCTATACTTAGTTTACTGCTCTGCTATTACTATCTTGAAGGTTTTACTTTTTGAACAAGAGGCCCTGCACTTTTGTTTTGTGCTGGGTCCCACAATCTATGGCCCTCCTCATGTTAAAGATTTTATTTTATTTTATTTTATTTTATTTTATTTTATTTTATTTTATTTTATTTTATTTTATTTTATTTTATTTTATTTTTGAGACAGAGTCTCACTCTGTCACCCAGGCTGAAGTGCAGTGGTGCGATCTCTGGTGGAGATCACTGCAACCTCCACCTCCCAGGTTCAAGCGATTCCTATGCCTCACCCTCCCAAGTAGCTGGGACTACAGGTGTGTGCCAGCATACCTGGATAATTTTTGTATTTTTAGTAGAGATGGGGTTTTGCTGTGTTATTCAGGCTGGTCTTGAACTCCTGACCTCAAGTGATCCACTTGCCTTGGCCTCCCAAAGTGCTGGGATTACAGGCATGAGCCACCATGCCCAGCCAGAGATTTTAAATAGTAAGTATTTCTGGAAAAAAAAATGAACAACAAAACCTAATCCTCCTTAGACTATTTGTGACTGTTTGACTTTAACCAGTGTCAATCACTACAGATGAATGCCAATGATTCTCTAAAGAAGGAAGATAAATTTCTAAAAGACTGCTCCTGACCAAACTAATTGAGGAAACCAGCTAGTTGAGTGTGTTTCTTGGCCTTCATGCTGATTCTTGCTCACACTCAGGTTTGAAAATATCCTCCAGTTCAGTACTCTACAAACTTCTAAATATTTTCTGGGATTATCTTTATAAAAACACATCTGTTAAAGAGCACACATAAAATCATTCAGCATTCCATTTGAGAATAAAACATACATTTTGTTCTCAGCCTCCTAACTCAACCCACTTTCCACTTTCCACTTAGAATCTTAAGCAACAACACATAAAGTTACAGATGAACTTTTGTTTACAATGTTGTACAATGGTTTACATTATTGTTTATCTATGGAACAACAAGTTGTGAACTTGCTGAAACTATTCAAAATTCATTTACCTTCTCCTATTTTAACAATGAAAGTCCTCAGTCCAAGAAACAATGCTTAATTCACTCCAGATGTCATTTTAAAATGACTACAAAACACTGCTGAAAGAAATCAGAGGTGACACAAATGGAAAAACATTCCATGTTCATGGGTTGGAAGAATCAATACCATAAAAATGGCCCTACTACCCAAAGCAACTTACAGATTCAGTGCTATTCCTATCAAACTACCGACGTCATTCTTCATAGAATTAGAAAAATCTATTCTAAAATTCATATGGAACCAAAAAAGAGCCTAAATAATGAAAGCAATCCTAAACAAAACAAAACAAAAAAACAAAGCCAGAGGCATCACACTACTCAACTTCAAACTATACTATAAAGCCACAGCAACCAAACCAGCATGGTACTGGTACAAAAACAGACACAGAAACCAATGGAACTGAATAGAAAACTCAGAAATAAAGCTGCACACCTAAAACCATCTGATCTTTGATAAGGCAGACAAAAACAAGCAATGGGGAAAGGACTCCCTATTCAGTAAATGGTGCTAAAATAACTGACTAGTCATATGCAGAAAATGAAATTGGACTCCTACCTTCCACCACGTACAAAAATTAATTCAAAATGGATTGAAGATTTAAATGTAAGACCTCAAACTATAAAAATTCTGGAAGACAGCTGGGCACAGTGGCTCATGCCCGTAATCCCAGCACTTTGGGAGGCTGAGGTTGGTGGATTACCTGAGGTCAGGAGTTCAAGACCAGCCTGCCCAACAGGGCAAAACCCCATCTCTACTAAAAATACAAAAAATTAGCCAGATGTGGTAGCAGGCTACCTGTAATCCTGGCTACTCGGAAGGCTGAGGCAGGAGAATCGCTTGAACCCGGGAGGTGGAGGTTGCAGTGAGCCAAGATCACACACCACTGCACTCCAGCCTGGGTGACAAGAGTGAAATTCTACCTCAAAATAAAATAAAATTCTGGAAGACAACCTAGAAATAGTCTACTTGACATAGCCTTGGCAAAGAATTTTTGGCTAAGTTCCCAAAAGCAATTGCAACAAAAACAAAAAATAGACAACTGCAGCCTAGTTAAACTAAAGAGGTTCTGCACAGCCAAAGAAACTATCAACAGAGTAAACAGACAATCTACAGAATGGAAGAAGATGTTCATAAACTCTGCATCTGACAAAAGCCTAATATCCAGAATCTACAGGGAACTTAAACAATTCAACAAACAAACAACAAATAACCCCATTTTAAAAAGGGGCAAAGGACAACAGACACTTCTCAAAAGAAGACGTACATACAAGTGGCCAACAAACATGAAAAAATGCTCAGCATCACTAATCAGAGAAATGCAAATCAAAACCACAGTGAGATACCATCTCACACTAGTCAGAATGGCTACTATTAAAAAATTAAAAAACAACAGATGCTGGCCAGGCTGCTGAGATAAGAGAACGCTTATACCTTGTAATGTATACACTTATACCTTGAAATGTAAATTAGTCCAGCCTGTGTGAAAAACACCTGGAGACTTTTCAAAGAACTTAAACAGAGCTACCCTGCAATCCCATTACTGGGTATATATCCAAAAGAAACAAATTGTTCTACAAAAATATACACACACTTGTATGTCCATCACTGCACTATTCACAATAGCAAAGACATGGACTCACCCGGGTGTCCATCAGTGGTAGATGGGCTAAAGAAAATGTATATTTTCTTATATGCCATGGAATACTATACACTATGGAATATTAAGCAGCTGTTAAAAAGAATGAAATTATGTCCTTTGCAGAAACATGGATGGAGCAGAAGGCCAAAATCCTAAGCAAATTAATGCAAAAACAGAAAACCAAATACTGCATGTTCTCATTTATAAGTGGGAGCTAAGCAATGAGCACACATAGACATAAATATGGGAAAAATAGACACCAAACTACTAGACCCTACTAAAGGGTAGAGTGGGGAGAGTGGGTTAAGAAACTACCTATGGGGTACTATGCTCACCACCAGGGTGATGGGATTGGTATTCTAAACCTCAGCATCACACAATGTACCCAGGTAATAAACCTGCCCATATACCCCCTGTATCTAAAGTAAAAGTTAAAATTTTTTTTAAATGAATGAATCCATTCCCAATGTTTCCTTTTATTTGAAATATCACATTTATTCAACTCACCCTCTGACTCAGTAAAAATATATCATTTCTCTATACGTATTATTCTCAGCAATTTTTCCACCACAACCCTAGATCAACAGAGATGGTGTTTTAATTTTTCATTTTCTTTGGTTTTTAATTGAAATATAAAAGGTATAAAGTGCACAAATCTTAAGCATACATATTTATATCATTTATACACACATACACACACATATACACACGCTAATGTAATCACCAGGCAGATCAAGATAAAAATATTTCTAACACCCCCCCAGAAAGATGTTTCTTATCCCTTCTGAGTCAATACTTCCCCAGAGTTAACCACTTCTTCTGACTTCTATTACCGTAGAATAATCTTTCCTACTCTTGAACTTCATAAAAATGGAATTTGGATACATTTTATTCATTAATATGTCTGTGCAGTTTCTTCCTGTTGTTTATAGCAGTAGTTTATTCTTTTTGATTGCTGTATAATTTATTAATTTGTCCATTGTGCTGTTAATGGATATTTGTATTATGGAGCCCAGTTTTGAATACCCAGGCACTGTTCAAGACTATGCAGGTAAAAGGAGCATAAGGCAAGGTTCTTGATGCCAGGAACTTATAACCTAGATAAAGCATAATGAAAATACATATGAAAACCTGGCTACAACTTAACAGTCTACACACTATGCTATCTTCAGTATCTTGTGTCTTCAGCTCTGAGGCATGCATATATCTTGTCTAAAACATTCCAACATATCATTCCCTGTTGTCTTTCTTCCTTCAATCCACTCTCCACTTCACCTCTCCAATGCACACACACACATACACACATCTGAATATCAAATGTACTTTGAAATAATAACAGATTCTCTTCAGAAGAGAGTGCATTGTGTTCTTTAAAATTTACTCTGTGTCCCAGGTTTAGTGCGGTGCACTTTAAAAGCTATTGATTGTTAAATGCAGAATTATTGGTCAATCTTTCAAAAGACTACTTAATTTTCTGCTTTTAAAAGATAAAACATGCCATTTTGAATTAATATAGGAACTATACACAGAAATCAGCAGAAATCTAGTTGCTGTCAAGTTTATACACAAATGTCATAAAACAAATATTTTCTAAATACGTAATTTTCAATGTCTATAATTTAAACCACTCAGCATATGCAATGTGACCTAAAGTGGATTACTTAAGCTAAACTGTAACCTGAGTGTTATCCAGATTAAATGACATACTGGTGTTCTATTCAGGAAGCCCATACTCCAAAGTTGGTGCTAAGAGAGCTGTTCCTTTTTTCTTGATCAGTAACCAATGCTTTGCTAATTTGAATATGCAATATCAGAAATAGATGTCTCTAAGGGGTCTGTTAACTAATAAGTTGTCTATTAATAAGTTTATTATTAACATGAAGTAAGACTTTGACTCTCTTGATGGAACTTTTAAAATGTAAATTGACTAAAATTATTTTAGAGACATTCTCTACCTTTAAATTAACCAAATAAAGAACCCAAGTGTTGGCCGAGCATGGTGGCTTATGTCTATAATCCCAGCATTTTGGAAGGCCAAGATGGGAGGATCACTTGAGGCCAGCAGTTCAAGACCAGCCTGATCAACATAGCAAGACCCCGTCTCTATTGTAATTTATTTTAATTTATAAAAAAAGAACCCAAGGAGGCCTGCACCCTGCACCTTTTATCCTTAGGGAAGAAACCCAAATACTCTTCTGTCAAGCTGTGAACTCTTGTTTCCTGATGAACCCATCAGAAACAAAAGACACGGAGACCACTAAGCAAACGTTTAATAAATAAGCAATCTATAAGGATAGCAATCCTGCCTCTGGAATCTGGGCACTAGTCTTGAGTGAACTCTCACTGAACCATAGTACCTTTCGAAGGATTGAGAACTGAGGTGGTCCTGAGCCTACAGAAAAGCCTGGATGAAGTGTTACTTGATACTTGGGCCCTTCTTCTTGACTTTAGCAATTCATTTAGAGAGCATGAGAGTATAATTTTATATGGTATAATGTAGTATAGTAAGGAATACTATTAATAATAGCTAGTACATACTTTAAAAGTATTCACCGTGTGTCAGCACTGTCCTATGCCAGGATCAGCAAACTTTTTCTTTAAGATAATAAACATTTTAGGCTTTATGGACCAAAAGGCAAAATTGACGATATTATGTAAGTACTTATACAACCACTTCAAATGCAATCATTTAAAACATTTTATTTTAATTCTTAGTTCATGGATCACTAAAAAAAAAAAAAAAAAAAAAAACAGGCTGCTGGATTGATTTGGCTCATGGGCCATAGTTTCTGTTCTAAGAACTTTACACATATTAACTCATTTAATCTTTTCATCCACCTATGAAGTAGGTACTATTGAATCCCTATTTTAGGAATAAGGAAATTGAAACAAAGAGAAATTTGGTTACTTCCTGAGATCAGACAACTGTATCCTATTAGTATAAATAGTAGAGTCTAGTATACGGGATATTATTTTCTCTACGTGCATTTCCTTCTTTTGAAAGCCCATATATAATACTTTTTTTGTCCACAGTAAAAGACACATTGATTGGAATGTTCCTCTTGTTAGATAATCTCTCTTTCTGACCTCAAAATGCTAGGCCTCTTGGAATCATGCTGGGGGCTACAGTACATAAAGGTATAGGAAAGAAATCTAGCCTTTTCTTTATGCCCTTACCAACCTTTCATAAGCCTCCTTTAACTTCTTCATTTTATCAGCTAAGGTACAAAGAGCCAAGGTCAGACATTTGGTGACAATCAGGCAGAAAGAAAAGAGTAAAGAGGACCCTATTCTCTTTAGAGCTGGCATTTCCTCTGTAAAATAATAAAGCTTTTGTGAAGAGCCTCCCAATGCAAATAACAATACAACATTCATATTCCCAGATGGCACACTGCAGTCATTCATCTTTATGTAACCGGATGGATGATTAGTGTGGGTTAGCAATTGAAGCTAAATTATCTGTCAGTTTGTCTTTAGACCTTGCTGATAACATCAGCCCAATATTTGTAATAACTGATGACATGCACTTATGCATAGAAGAGAAGATTAAGCTTACTGTCTCTAAAAGGAAACGTCAAAGACAAAAAACACAAAGATGGCTTTGGGTCCCAAGCTTCTGGCACCAATGAAAGGCTCTTACTGGCCAACATTCTGAAAATGGTACATGCTTTTTCTGGCTAATGGCACAATGATTCTCAGATGGGTGTCATTTTCTCTGGCTCTTTAATCAGGAGCAAAATCAAGAGGAAATAGCTTTATTATGTGTAGCTTCAAATCAGACAGCCCTTCGCTAGGTAATCATCACTCTGGGAACATTTCAAAACATTACAGATTTGAACTTTCCAGTATTAGGAGCATCCTTATTTGGCAAGACCAGATAATAAGGGTCCTGGTCAAATTATGGACAGTATTCTGGGTATGATAGTGAGTTTCTCTATGAGGATTTCAAATTATAAAACATTCCAGTTCATTAATAACTAGTATGACTTGGAGGCGAGTGGATCGCTTGAGCCCAGGAGTTCAAGACCAGACTGGGCAACATGGCAAAATCCCATCTCTACCAAGAAAAAAGAAGTTAATAAAAATAAAAACTAGTATGACTTGAATGTTTAGGACAAAAACAAAGCACAAGGTGCCATAGTACAGTACAAAACTCAATGACACTTTCTGTCTAAAGATATAATTAATACTAAAATTATACTAAAACAAGATATGCTTTAGGATTCAGCTGATGAGCAAGATTAGCAAAACAAATTGTTATATGGTAAATGTATGTGACTATTACTTAATAGAATCATATTAACCTGCTATGTTTTAGATCAGAAACAATCAAATCTTGGCAATTTCATACTTTCCAACCTACTATAAATTAACAGATTTCTAACGTCACGTATGGAATGTTTGTTGTGTTTTTCTTAAAATTAATTTGCTATGGGAAGCTTTCTTTATCTTGATACTTTGAAGTTGGAGCCTTAAGACCTGGAACTCCTAATATCTTACCTAGAAGAAGCCATGTTTGCTTTCCAAGTTACTTTTGTGATTTCCCTGGTGATCGGTGGCAGCTTGCTCTCTACGTTTGCAGCTTCTGCTTGCTGCTGAGTGATAGGAGATGAATGATGAGGAGGCACCGTGTGAGCTTTCTTGCTGAGCACCACTAGGAGCCACTGAGACTCCACAGCCATGTGGCCTCTGAAGAGCTAGGCTCTGTGACACACTTGGCAGACTGGAGCTCACCAGTGGGAAATACCAATCTCCATTGTTGCTGCCTGTGGAAATTATACACTAAATGGCAAAATGGGAGTGTAGTACCCCTCCATTATGCATGCAGATTCACTTAAACAAATTATACTTTAAATATAGCATCAATCGTATTATTAAATAACATATATGCTTCTTCCGTTCTGGTAGATAATAAGAATTTAAGTGAGGTTTTTAAAGCACACAAAACAAAAGTTATTTTAACCAAGCACAGAAAGGTAAATACCATATTATCTCAATTTTATGTGGAATCTAAAAAAGTTGAACTTATAGAAGCAGAGAGTAGAACGGTGATTTCTAGGGGCTGGGGGAAGGGAGGAGCAGGATTGGAAATATGTTGGTCAAAGGGTCAAGGGATAAAAAATTTAAATTAGTTAAGGAGGAATAAGTTCAAGAAATTTATATAGTACTACACATAGTCAATGACAATGTGTAGTAGACTTTAAAATTGCCGAGAGTAGATTTTAAGTGTTCTTACTACACGAAAAAGTGTGTGCAGTAATGCATATGTTAATGAGCTTGATTTAGTCATTCTACAATGCATACATATTTCAAACCATGATACTGTTAACCATAAATACACATAATTTTTATTTGTCAATTACAAAATAAAAATTTTGAAGTTATTTTAAGACCCTTTAACAAATTTTACTAAATGCCTACTCTGTCCCAGACTCCGCCAGTCCCTTTCTCATATGTCATCTCTTTCTTTCTACAACTCATCAACAACAGGGTAAGGGTTAGAACCCAAGTTTTTGAACCAAACATGGGATACCAAAGTGCCACACTGGCTTTGTGACCTTAATTGGAAATCTTTCTCAGGGCTGTTTGGTAGGCATTATGCAATATGTTTTGAACCAATTTGCTAAAACCGAGAACCAGAACAGTTTGCTTTTAATTTCTTTCAGAGACATTGCTTGGAATTAAAAGTTCCTGCACTGAACACAATGAGACTTTTCACTTTGGCAGTGAGTATACGCAACCTCAATAGGGACTGTCCACAGTGACTATTTTCTTTAGAAGGAGAAACAAGCCAAAGTTAATGATAACTCCCTCCTAAACAGAACTAAACTGAACCACCCAGCTTAACTTCCCTAGGGAGAACCTGCGTCATATTGAACACAAATATTTACCTAGATGGACTTGAAAAGGAACCCAAGACTCCTTCCGGGTGTGGATTACCAACCTACATCAAAGAGCTGGGCACTCACAATGCAGCCATAATGACCAGGCTGAAGACTAGTCACTGAAATGGCAATTCAATGTTCTGATGTGGCACTAAGTTATAGTTTATATAAATATTACGTAAATAAATAATAGAAAATAGGAAGAAAATATATGTAGAAACAAGCCAGCAAAAATTTCACTAAACTTTTCAGTCCTTTATTATAGTACTGGGAATTATCTAGGAACTCAACTTTACTGGGTAAATTCCACAAAGACATGTTTGCATCATCCCTGCCTTTATAATGAGAAGCAGTAATAGACATGATGTGTATACCACATAATGTAATTCCATAATAAGTGTGCTACAGGGAAGACAAAGCTGGGTCACAGGCCTTGAAGAGCCTAACAATGGATGATCTGCCACTTCACAGAGCTGTGGGAGACCTAGCCCTGCCACAGCCTCCGGAGGCCATGGAACCCCTGACTAGTGCTCAAGTCTTGCTTATTAGGAAAGGTATACCTGCAGTGTCATCACAGACCCTGTAAGATGCTAAAAAATAAATTAAAACCACCTGCACCTCCTTAGAGGTACAACTCCCGCAGGATTGGCTACCTAACTTGCAGGGCACAGTGAAAAATGAAAATGTGGGGCTTCTTATTCAAAAAGAAAAAAAAAAAGCTATTTTTTCTTTTTTTCTGAAGTCTTTTTCTCAACCTGTCATGGTGGTTTTTTTGTTTTTTTTTTTTTTGTTTTTTTTTTTTTGCCATTTAATGTCCTGCTTCTTTGGGCACAGAGATACTCACTAGGCAAGTACAGATCTTCATAGGCATGAAGTCCCCAACTCTCTCCAACCTCCCCAACTCAGCACATGGGGTTTGCACACCTGCCTCTGACTCTCCTCAAATCTGTACCCAGGCCACCGTGGTGGGGACATATGGGGACAGTGATCTCCAGGCAGAGGCAGGGGAATGAGCAGCTGAGAACCTGTCCCTGGGAGAAGCCTCATGACAAGAGGCAGGACCTTGTGTGAAGCAGGCTCCAAGACCTTCTACACCCTCTATGGTCCCATCAGACGTCACTTATAAAACACAAATTTAAAGATAAAATTAAGAAAATCAAGATGGTGACTGCATTTCATAAAACCCAAGTGTAGAACGAGCACATAGCCCAGTACAACCACACAGGCTATGCCCAAGAAGACAGAATATCTGGCTAAACCCTGAAGGTTTCTCAGAGCACTTACTTGCTGAAGATTAGCTATTCTGTTTAGAAATTAATTGGTCACTGATGTTAGTCTAACTAAAAGGAGCAAAGGGACACTGTCCAAAAAAACTCCTAAAGCAAAAATGCCAGCCAATGTGCCCCAGAGCTACAAAGGTAGCTCTCCTAATTTTGAATTTACCAGTAAATAAAATGAGTTCAGGGATCTAAAATCTTAACCTTGGGTGCCGGAATTTGTAATGATCATTAGGATGAACTTTTAAGTAGAAAAACTCCGAGTTTCTTAGTTGAGAAGCTAAAGTCAAAGTAGTTAATGAAAGAAAACTAATGAGATAAACAGTACAGAAGCTACGAAATCATGGAAATTCAAACAGACAAATAGGGGTTACCTTATCAGCTGGGCCAAGAACCAGAGGGTCAGAGAAGCAGCTCTGGATGCCTGGAAAATAAAATATTAAGAATAAGCAAGAAAAATGCAAGCACCATAACGGCCTTGAATTCTGAGCTAGGAATGGGACAAAAATCCAGATAAGCTTAAAAAGAACAATCATGGGTCTTGCATTTTTAGAAATAGTTCACATGTCATCCTCAATGGATCATAAAGCTCAAAAATAACCCAGAACTCTTGACACTGAAACTACAGAACTGAGATATTAGTTTAAGTGTTTTAAGTTGGATATCATGCCTAATTGTCAAGACCACCTGCTGAGGTTTGGGTGCGGTTTGCCTACATCAGAACTCATGTTGAAATTTTATTCCCAGTGTGGTAGTGATGGGAGGTAGGGCCTAGCTAGGAGGTGTTTGGCTCCCAGCGGTGGATCCTTCATGGATAGATTAATGATCTTTTGAGAATGAGTTCTTCCTCTTGTGGGACTGAATTAATTACCAAGACAGCAAGTTGCTCCTCCCTGTGTTTGGTCCCTTTGCACTCACCCTGCTCCACCTTCTGCTTTCTGCCACGAGTAGAAACAGCTGAGGCCCTCAACAGATGTGCTGCCCAATCTTGGATTTCCCATCCTCTCCAGAATCTTGAGCCAAATAAACTTTTCTTAATAAATTACCCAGTCTCGGGTATTCTGTCATAGCAACACTGAATGGAATAAGACACCACCCTTCATTAACTTCATTTTGCATGTGGGAAGCCAGAGCTTAAAACGGGTACCTGGCCCAGAGTCTCATAAGTGGTACACAGAAACAGAGCCTAGTGTGACTCAATCAGCCTGCCTCTGTGTCTGCACTACTAGTCTCTACACTTCCTCATACTCACAGCACAGACTGCTTTGTATGGCCTTAAGAGGCACAAGAAGCATTTGTTAAGCTTTGTGTCCTGATTTTTGAATTGGAAATTGTAATCACTAAAACACAAGAACTTAAACAATGAAACTAATGAAAAGCAGAGGATTCAAAGAAATTTTACTTCTCTTTTCTCTCTTCTTTCTACACTAACTATTCCTCTTAGCTTTTCTAAGCCCCCATGTCCTATTTGTAAAATAAAAATAATAAAGTTTCCCTCTTAGTATTATTTTGAGGATTAAAGCAGATAATATATATAGATTGTTTAGCACAGCACTCAATAAAACTTACCATTATTAATACACAATTAGTTTTAATATCACTGTTAGTAGTGATTTGGGCATGGAAAAAATTTGTTGAATGTTCTTACTTTTAGCAAGACTAAAAGTAAGAAAAAGCAGAGCAGTATACTGAGGTGGGTCAAAGAAAATTACAAATTGTGGACTTAATGATAATTAAAAGCTGCATTGTACTATAAATATACAAAGAAGCAAGCCAGACACAGTGGCTCACGCCTATAATCCCAGTACTTTGGGAGGCGGAGGCAAATGGATTGCCTTGGCCCAGGAGTTCGAGACCAGCCTAGGTGACTTGGCAAAACCCTGTCTCCACAAAAAATACAAAAAAATTAGCCATGCATGGTGGGACATGCCTATAGTTCCAGCTACTTGAGCCCGGGAGGCAGAGGTTGCCGTGAGCCATGATCACACCACTGAACTCCAGCCTGGGTAAAGAGACCCTGTTTCAAATATATATGTAAAATAAAACATATGTATAAAGAAGCACACTGAATGTGTTTTATTATCTAGGCTATATTCTCCTAATTCTTTCTGGGGCTCCTCTTATCCCATATAGGACGAATTTATTAGTCATACAGAAAGGAATCCAATGGAAGACCTATGTCTCAGTGTACTAGGATCCAAATGTTGCCAATTTATTACCTCTAAAATTTATTCATGAAAAATTTTACATCAATTGGTTTATTTTATATTTTACTGCTTCACAATCTATAAATGGTTTAGGATTCATATTTTACTACTTCACAATCTATAAATGGTTTAGGATTCAGTTCCATCCTTTTTTTTTTTTTTTTTTTTTTTTTTTTTTGAGATGTCTCATTCTGTCACCAAGGCTGGAGTGCAATGGCATGATCTCAGCTCACTGCCACCTCTGCCTCTTGGGTTCAAGCGATTCTTGTGCCTCAGCCTCCCAAGTAGCTGGGATTACAGGTGCAAGTCACCACACCTAGTTACTTTTTTGTATTTCTAGTAGAGACAGGGTTTTGCTATGTTGGCCAGGCTGGTCTGGAACCCCTGACTTCAAGTGATCCACCTGCCTCAGCCTCCCAAAGTGCTGGAATTACAGGCGTGAGCCACTGCGCCCAGCCCAGTTCCATCATTCTTATATTTTACTTATCATCTCATGAGTAAAAGTTTGATATTTTCCAATTTCTAGCACAGTAAAACACAAAAGAGGATGTTTGAAACAGGTTTAATTTGTTAATTGAAGGCTATGAAACACTTCCTAACATTCCCTTAGTGAACTTTTTTTCTGATCCCTACTAGTTTGACTTATTTTAGTTTAGAGGTTTTAGTCCTCAAGAGAAAACACATTAACGAAGAAACCTAGCAAGAATCCTACTGAATACTAAGCTATACCTGCTATCCAAGCACTACAGGCAACACATGCCAAAGGACTAGCAGGTAAAAAAAGAAATCATCTTGGCAGGGGTAATGGACCCTGATCATCAATCAGGAAGGATGCAAAATTGCTGTTACACAAAGAGAGCAGAAAGGAGTAAGGTTGGCACCCAGATGATCCTCTTGAGCTTGTCTTAGTGTTCCCTTGCCTAATTATGATGCTGATGATGACGCAGCAAGAACTCCTGAAAAGGGAGATTGAACTCCTTAGGGTTGAGAATCTGGACCTCTCACCAAGTAATTCCCGTAGATCAGCCAAAGGTGAAGGGAATTTTGAATGGTTAGCAGAGGAGGGAGGTAATGAGTATCATTTGCGGCCTTGAAGCTAACTGCAGTGGTGGGGCAATAGTTTCTCTCACTAACCAGTCTTTTTAAGCCTGCCTCAGGAAAAGAGGCCCACCAGAATCCTATAGGAACTGGCCCCAGAATTCATTTGAAGTAAGTACAACCAAGCAGTATAAGGAATGGGCCAACATGAATGCAGTTCCACAGTCAGATTCTCCCTGCAAGATTGAAACATGTATCTCCCCAGCTCAAGAGAAGGTTGTAGACTGTCAGTCCTCCTTGGGAATTGCCTCAGCTGAAGAGGACCTCATCCCAAAGTCATGCCTCCTTCCAGGCACACCACATATAAAGACCACTTAGGCAGTATGGCCATTTTCACGATATTGATTCTTCCTACCCATGAGCAAGGAATGTTCTTCCATTTGTTTGTATCCTCTTTTATTTCATTGAGCAGTGGTTTGTAGTTCTCCTTGAAGAGGTCCTTCATGTCCCTTGTAAGGTGGATTCCTAGGTATTTTATTCTCTTTGAAGCAATTGTGAATGGGAGTTCACTCATAATTTGACTCTCTGTTTGTCTGTTATTGGTGTATAAGAATGCTTGTGATTTTTGCACATTGATTTTGTATCCTGAGACTTTGCTGAAGTTGCTTATCAGCTTAAGGAGATTTTGGGCTGAGACAATGGGGTTTTCTAGATATACAATCATGTCATCTGCAAACGGTAATTTACAGATTCAATGCCATCCCCATCAAGCTACCAATGACTTTCTTCACAGAATTGGGAAAAACTACTTTAAAGTTCATATGGAACCAAAAAAGAGCCCGCATCACCAAGTCAATCCTAAGCCAAAAGAACAAAGTTGGAGGCATCACGCTACCTGACTTCAAACTATACTACAAGGCTACAGTAACCAAAACAGCATGGTACTGGTACCAAAACAGAGATATAGATCAATGGAACAGAAGAGAGCCCTCAGAAATAATGCTGCATATCTACAACTCTCTGATCTTTGACAAACCTGAGAAAAACAAGCAATGGGGAAAGGATTCCCTATTTAATAAATGGTGCTGGGAAAACTGGCTAGCCATAGGTAGAAAGCTGAAACTGGATCCCTTCCTTACACCTTATACAAAAATCAATTCAAGATGGATTAAAGACTTAAATGTTAGACCTAAAACCATAAAAGTCCTAGAAGAAAACCTAGGCATTACCATTCAGGACATAGGCACGGGCAAGGACTTCATGTCTAAAACACCAAAAGCAATGGCAACAAAAGCCAAAATTGACAAATGGGATCTAATTAAACTAAAGAGCTTCTGCACAGCAAAAGAAACTACCATCAGAGTGAACAGGCAACCCACAAAATGGGAGAAAATTTTCGCAACCTACTCATCTGACAAAGGGCTAATATCCAGAATCTACAATGAACTCAAACAAATTTACAAGAAAACAACAAGCCCATCAAAAAGTGGGTGAAGGATATGAGCAGACACTTCTCAAAAGAAGACATTTATGCAGCCAAAAAACACAGGAAAAAATGCTCACCATCACTGGCCATCAGAGAAATGCAAATCAAAACCACAATGAGATACCATCTCACACCAGTTAGAATGGCGATCATTAAAAAGTCAGGAAACAACAGGCGCTGGAGAGGATGTGGAGAAATAGGAACACTTTGACACTGTTGGTGGGACTGTAAACTAGTTCAACCATTGTGGAAGTCAGTGTGGCGATTCCTCAGGGATCTAGAACTAGAAATACCATTTGACCCAGCCATCCCATTACTGGGTATATACCCAAAGGGATATAAATCATGGTGCTATAAAGATACATGCACACGTATGTTTATTGTGGCACTATTCACAATATCAAAGACTTGGAACCAACCCAAATGTCCAACGATAGACTGGGTTAAGAAAATGTGGCACATATACACCATGGAATACTATGCAGCCATAAAAAAGGATGAGTTCATGTCCTTCGTAGGGACATGGATGAAATTGGAAATCATCTTTCTCAGTAAACTATCGCAAGAACAAAAAACCAAACACCGCATATTCTCACTCATAGGTGGGAATTGAACAATGAGAACACACGGACACAGGAAGGGGAACATCACACTCTGGGGACTGTTGTGGGGTGGCGGGAGGGGGGAGGGATAGCATTGGGAGATATACCTAATGCTAGATGACGAGTTAGTGGGTGCAGCACACCAGCATGTCACATGTATACATATGTAACTAACCTGCACATTGTGCACATGTACCCTAAAACTTAAAGTATAATTAAAAAAAAAAAGACCACTTAATGCACTGTAAAAGCCTGGACTTCTCACCCCAAATCAGGACAACTCTAAAAGGCCATTCTAGTTTTAGAGCTGCCACAGTGTAGGTAGAGGCTTTGTTGTGACTGCCCCTCAGCCCAACTTCTCCTTCTGCCCAATTTTCTTCCTCTGTAACCCTCACTTTAATATACTTTCTGTACACTAGCTCCAACTCAGAATTTTCTTGCTGGGGAACCCAATTGGGACAGTATTACTTTGACTAACAGTAAACTCTTTATCCAAATAATCATATCCTTTCATTTTCAGGCCTAACTTTATTTGATGAGTCAAATGGACTTAAAGAGAGATGGGGCTTGGTCTGTTTTGCCAATGCTACACAAATGAGGGCTAGCCACTGGCAAAGGGACCTAGTAGCAAGAGGCTGAGAGGTTTTCTTCTACAGGTAAAGATGAGGAGGTTCAGCAGGAGCTTCTCCTATTAGGAGCTGTGATGTTGAGGGGGTCTCAAAGGATACCCTCAAAAATCTCATGTATGATCCCATCAAGACAGCTAACATTTTCATGTTTACCACACAGACTGCATTCACCAGCCAGGATGGGTCAAAGATGATACAAATATATACAACAGAGAACTGTAGGCAGTGGTTTGCTAGTAAACGTTTGACAACCAGAAATCAATGCAGAGGGGAAAAAGCACTGATACGTAATGTTTGTTTATTTCCACTGTATAAACACACCCACCATGTGTGATTTTAAGCTATCAGTGGGATATGACTGATTGGAGTTGGAAGACATATGCAACAGCATATAGTTACAAAAGTATTTCCACCATATAAAAGTGTGATACACCTAAATAACCATAAAAGAATAGATAATAGTAAGACAGTAAAATAATTAGGAAGTGACACGTTGTTAGCATTTATTGCGTGTTTTCAATATAATTTGATATAATTTGGTTTTAATAATAACATTTAACAATTGGCACATAAAATTTCTGTAACTTTAATAATCAGCTGATACAAGTCAACTTTAGGACATCACCTGAGGCAGGACCAGTTCAGAAAAAATACTCTGCCTCTATTCCCTCATTCCTCTTACCAGTCTCCAATACAAAAAGCTAAAAGCAGAAGAGGAAGAGAGAGAAAAAAAAAATTTTGTCCCCAGGCCACATAAAAAAGGAAAGGGGATGTATTAATCCATTTTAATACTGTCTGTTTTCATACCCCTGAGACTGGGTAATTTATAAAGGAAAAAGGTTTAATTGACTCACAGTTCAGCATAGCTGTGGAGGCCTCAGAAAACTTACAATCACGGTGGAAGGTGAAATGAAAGCAAGGCACTTTCTTCACAAGGGGGCAGGAAGGAGAAGTGCCAAATGAAAGAGGAAGAGCCTCTTAGAAAACCATCAGATCTCGTGAGAATTCACTCACTATCACAAGAACAACATGGGGAAAACCGACCCCATGATTCAATTACCTTCACCTGGTCTCTGCCTTGACACGTGGGGTTTATGGGGATTAAAATTCTAGATAAGATTTGGGTGGGGACACAAAGCCAAACCATATTAGGGGAAATGTTCCAGTTATCTACTGCTACATAATAAACTACCCCAAAATGTAGTGGCTTTTCTTTCACGGGTATGAAGGTTGACTGGAATCAGCTGGGTAATTCTGCTCCATGTGAAATTCGCTGCAGCTGCAATCGTCTGGCTTGACTAAGCTCTCATACCCAAGATACATGGTTGGTCCCTTGGTAGAGAGAGCTGGAAAATGGGGCTGAGCTGGTACTTTGGAATAATGGGGTCTCTCTCTGTCTTTCCTTGAAAGCTCAGGGTTTCTCCCTCTCCATGTGGTCTCTCTATATGATATGTGGACATGCCAGATTTCTTAAATGGTGGCTCAATGTTTCCAAAATCACAAAAGAAGAAGCTTCTAGGCCTTCTAATGACTTAGGCACAGAACCAGCTCAGGATCCTTTCCACTGCATTCTATTGTTTAATGAGTCACAGGCCAAGTGCGGATTCGATGCAGAAGGGGACATAGAAGGGAATGATCCATTGAGGTCCAGCTTTGGAGATGAGCTACCACAGGATGGGAATGCATAGGTGGGAATAAGGAGACAAAATTTGAATTGAATTTGAAATTAGAAGTTTACATTTCATATTGGACCAGATTGAGTTTTTAAATAACTGAAAATGACAGGAAATAAAGTATTCTAGACAAATGTTATTAAGGGATGGGAAAGGAATATTATACATAACAGGTTAGAGGGCATTTGGAATAATATAAAATATGGTATACCCCTATTTGGTTTAAATGATTCAAAAAACCAACTACATAAAACTGCATAAATATTAATGATGATTACAAGTCATTAAACTAGCACACCAAAATTGAGGTAAGTAGAGGTGTTTTATTAATCTATGTTCACTCTTACTTTTAAGAATGAACATCTTAATTTCTATCTGAATAGTGTGTGATCTGACAAATGTTTTATATTTATTACTTTTTTTTTTTTTTTTTTTGAGACGGAGTTTCACTCTTGTTGCCCAGGCTGGAGTGCAATGATGTGATCTCGGCTCACTGCAACCTCCGCCTCCCAGGTTCAAGCAATTCTCCTGCCTCAGCCTCCCGAGTAGCTGAGATTAGAGGTGCCTGCCACCACGCCTGGCTAATTTTTGTATTTTTAGTAGAGATGGGGTTTCACCACGTTGGCCCGGCTGGTCTCAAACTCCTGACCTCAGGTGATCTGCCCACCTCAGCATCCCAAAGTGCTAGGATTACAGGTGTGAGCCACTAAGCCTGGCCCATTTATTTTTTTTATCATACATTTTAGCATAAAACTCAGCATGTAGCCCAGTCTTCCATAAATTTTTGCAGCTTTTTCAAATATGGAAATTATGGAAAAGTAAAGTGTTCTTTGGTATATACTCACATTTTGCTTAATTTTGAACAGGTTAAGAAACAATGCTTGGAATTCACAGTATCAGATACTTTCCTTGAACAATACATTGCAGTATATTTTTAAAGTATGACTGGGAATAATAGACTAATAAAATTTTTCTCTGTAGTGGTAACATATTTCCTTAGTTTTTTACAGTTTGAGAAACACCTTCAGGTATAATATTTCATTCTAGCCTTGAACAACATTGAATGGTAGAGCTTACTGCCTCCATATTGCAGAGAAAGAAAACAGGGCCTCCATATCAGCCCTCTTTTTAATCTTCTTATTCGTGCTGATGCAATAATTCCTCCCACAAACATGCATTTGATTAGAAACTACTCTAAGAATTTTAGATTTTAAATGCTAAAGAATAAAGAGAGGCCAGGCGCGGTGGCTCATGCCTGTAATCCCAGCACTTTGGGAGGTCGAGGCAGGTGGATCACCTGAGGTTAGGAATTTGAGATCAGCCCGGCCAATGGCCAACATGATGAACCCCATCTCTACTAAAATACAAAAATTAGCCGGGCGTGGTAGCAGGCGCCTGTAATCCCAGCTACTTGGGAGGCTGAGGCAGGAGAACTGCTTAAGCCCAGGAGGTGGAGGTTGCAGTGAGCCAAGATTGTGCCATTGCACTCCAGCCTGAGGGAAAAGAGTGAAACTTCCTCTAAAAAAAAAAAAAAAAAGCAAAAGAAAGAATAAAGAGATAAATAAGCACTATAGTGCAAATTTTCTAGATAAAATTGGTGTTGACATTTATGTCTCAGTAAGGAGATACTTTGGACTTTAAAAAGATAAAATAATGAAAGAAAGCAATAATAATAATAAAACACATAACTAGGTACTGTTGAAGATTGTTTGGAACTAAGATCTCTGGTCTATTTTTATGAATAATTCTCTTCGTGTTATGTCAGGTGAGTTATTTTTCTTTCTATGAATCATATTTGTTGTGATGGTTCAATATTTACTGACTACTTATAACACACGAAGCACAATCCCTGAAGGTGTGATAACACAGCCACCTGGGGATTCATTCTCTCTCTACTTTTGTTAACTTATGCAAGTTCCAAGAGACTAGGTGATAATGACAATCAGTACAATAGTAGAGTGAGAATAACATTGACTACTTACTGATGAGGTGAACTTTGAAATGAGTTGTGCAGGAAAGAAACAGTTGCCAACATATGAGAATAGATCTCTGTCCTACCGGAAGAGATTTAGGTTAGCAGTCATAGGGTTAATCAAGGAGATTTGGTGTAAAAAGGGAGAAAATGGCAGTTGGCTTTAAAAGAGAGCCCATAACTTCCCCTTTTTGCCACTGTCACTTTACTCAGAGGGTTATAGGTTCAGGCATTAATGGAGCCCTGTTGCAGAGGATGGACACTTGGCATGATCAGGGATGCATGTGTGTCCCTACAGAGTACCCTCTGACTCTCCCTTTTTTACTCTTAACATTTTATTGCTTCTTTTTTTCTCTCTCTTGGAATGGCCCTACTCTGAGCAGGCTTGGGGCGAATAGCTTAGATTCATCACTAGCTCTCAGAGAGAAATGTCCTTCCCTTCTTCTCCTTGTAGGTGTGTTATTCATTAGTGCTTCTTTGTGCTGCCCCATGCCCCAGTTCCAGGAAACTGCAAGGCAAAGCTACACCCTCCCAAGACTGAATCAGGAAGAAATTGAACCCCTGAACAGACCAATAATGAGCTCCAAAAATGAGTCAGTAATAAATAGCCTACCAACCAAAAAAAGCCAAGGACCAGGTGGATCCACAGCTGAATTTTCTACCAGATGTGCAAAGAAGAGCTGATACCATTTCTGCTGAAACTATTCCCAAAAAAACTGAGGAAGAGGGACTCCTCCCTAACTAAATCTCTGAGGCCAACTTATCCTGATAGCAAAACCTGGCAGAGACACAATGAATAAGGAACACTTCAGGCCAATATACTTGATGAACATCAATGTAAAAATCCTCAATGAAATACTGACAAACCAAATCCCACAGCACATCAAAAAGTATATCTGCCACAATCAAATAGGCTTTATTCCTGGGATATCAGGTTGGTTCAACATACACAAATCAATAAATGTGATTAATCACATCAACAGAACCAAAGACCAATACCACATGATTATCTTAATAGATACAGAAAAGGCTTTTGATAAAATTCAACACTCCTTCATTATGAAAAACTTTCAGTACACTAGGTATTGAAGGAACATACCTCAAAATAATAAGAGCCATCTATGACAAAACCAGAGCCAAAATCATACTGAAAGGGCAAAAGCTGGAAGCATTCCCCTTGAAAACCTGCACAAGAAAAGGATGCCCTCTCTCACCATTCCTATTCTAAATGGCCTTGGAAATCCTGTCCAGGGCAATCAGACAAGAGAAAGAAATAAAGGGAATCCAAATAAAAAGAGAGGAAGTCAAACTATCCCTGTTGGCAGACAACATGATCCTATATCTAGAAAACCCCATAATCTCAGTCCAAAAGCTCCTTAAGTTGATAAGTAAGTTGAGCAAAGTCTCAGGATAAAAAATAATGTGCAAAAATCACAAAAATATTCATATACACCAACAGTCAAGCTGAGAGCCAACTTAGGAATGCAACCTCATTCATGATTGCAACAAAAAATAAAGTAAAATACCTAAGAATACAGCTAACCAGGGAAATGAAATATCTCTACAAAGAGAAGTACAAAACACTGTACAAAGAAATAAGGGATGACACAAACACATGGAAATACATTCCATGCTAATGGATTGGAGGACTTGATATTGTTAAAGTGGCTATAGTCTCCAAAGCAATTTATAGATTCAATGCTATTCCTATTAAACTACCATTGAAATTCTTCACAGAACTAGAGAAAACTATTTTAAAATTCATATGGAACCAAAAAAGAGCACAAATAGCCAAGGCAATTCTAAGCAAAAGGAAAAAAGCTAGAGGTATCATGCTACCCAATGTCAAACTGTACTACAAGGCTACAGTAATCAAAACAACATGGTACTGATACAAAAACAGACACATAGACCAATGGAACAGAATAGAGAAGCCAGAAATAAGGCCACATACCTACAACTATCTGATCTTTCACAAATCTGACAAAAAGAAGCAATGGTAAAAGAATTCTCTATTCAATAAATGGTGCTGGGATAACTGGCTAGCTATATGCAGAAGATTGAAACTGGACCCCTTCCTTACACCATGTACAAAAATTAACTCAAGATGGATTAAAGGCTCAAGTGTAAAACCCAAAACTATAAAAACCCTGGAAGACAACCTAGGCAATATCATTCTGGGCATAAGAATGGGCAAAGATTTCATGATAAAGGCACCAAAAGCAATTGCAACAAAAGCAAAAATGAATAAATGGGATCTAATTAAATTCTGGAGATTCTGCTCAGCCAAATAAATAAATAAATAAAACATCAATGAAATAAACAGACAACCTACAGAATGGGAGAAATTTTCCACAAACTATGCATCTGACAAAGGAACTAAAGGAACATCTATAAGGAACTTAAACAAATTTACAAGCAAAAAAAAAAAAAGAACTTCATTAAAAAGTGGACAAAAGACAGGAACAGTCACTTTTCAAAAGAAGATGTGCATGCAGCCAATAATCATATTTTTTTTAAAAAGCTCAACATCACTAATCACTAGAGAAATTCAAATCAAAAGCACATTGAGATACCATCTCATACCAGTCAGAATGGCAATTAGTAAAAAGTCAAAAAAGTAACAGATGCTGGTGAGATTGTGGAGAAGAAGGAACACTTATATACTGCTAGTGGGAGTGTAAATTAGTTTAACCATTGTGGAAGACAGTGTGGCAATTTCTTAAAGACCTAAAGATAGAAATGCCATTTGACCCAGCAATTCCATTACTGGGTACATACCCAAGGTAATACAAATCGTTCTATTATAAAGACACATGCATGCCTATGTTCACTGCAGCACTATTCACAATAGCAAAGACATGGAATCAACCTAAATGCCCATCACTGATAGACTGGATAAAGAAAATGTTGTACATATACACCATGAAATACTATGCAGCCATAAAAAGAATGAGATCATGTTCTTTGCAGCAACATGGATGGAGTTGGAGGCCATTATCCTTAGCAAACTAACTCAGGCACAGAAAACCAAATACTGCATGTTCTCACCTATAAGTGTGAGCTAAATGATGAGAACACATGGATACACAAAGGGAAACAATAGATACTAGGGCTTCCTTGAGAGTTCAGGGTGAGAGGAAGGAGAGGATCAGGAAAAATAAGTAATGAGTACTAGGTTTAATACCTGGGTGACAAAATAATCTGTACAACAAACCCCCATGACACAAGTTTACCTATATAACAAACCTACACATGTACCCTTGAACATAAAATAAAGGTTAAATAAAAAGAAAATCTTTCAGGGGGAGGAGCCAAGATGGCCGAATAGAAACCGCTCCAGTCTACAGCTCCCAGCATGAGCGACGCAGAAGACGGGTGATTTCTGCATTTCCATCTGAGGTACTGGGTTCATCTCACTAGGGAGTGCCAGACAGTGGGCGCAGGTCAGTGGGTGCGCGCACCGTGCGCGAGCCGAAGCAGGGCGAGGCATTGCCTCACTTGGGAAGCGCAAGGGGTCAGGGAGTTCCCTTTCCGAGTCAAAGAAAGGGGTGACGCACCTGGAAAATCGGGTCACTCCCACCCGAATACTGCGCTTTTCCGACGGGCTTAAAAAACGGCACACCACGAGATTACATCCCGCACCTGGCTCGGAGGGTCCTACGTCCATGGAGTCTCGCTGATTGCTAGCACAGCAGTCTCAGATCAAACTGCAAGGTGGCAGCGAGGCTGGGGGAGGGGCGCCCGCCATTGCCCAGGCTTGCCTAGGTAAACAAAGCAGCTGGGAAGCTCCAACTGGGTGGAACCCACCACAGCTCAAGGAGGCCTGCCTGCCTCTGTAGGCTCCACCTCTGGGGGCAGGGCACAGACAACAAAAAGACAGCAGTAACCTCTGCAGACTTAAATGTCCCTGTCTGACAGCTTTGAAGAGAGCAGTGGTTCTCCCAGCACGCAGCTCGAGATCTGAGAATGGGCAGACAGCCTCCTCAAGTGGGTCCCTGACCCCTGACCCCCCAGCAGCCTAACTGGGAGGCACCCCCCAGCAGGGGCACACTGACACCTCACAGGGCAGGGTATTCCAACAGACCTGCAGCTGAGGGTCCTGTCTGTTAGAAGGAAAACTAACAAACAGAAAGGACATCCACACCAAAAACCCATCTGTACATCACCATCGTCAAAGACCAAAAGTAGATAAAACTACAAAGATGGGGAAAAAACAGAACAGAAAAACTGGAAACTCTAAAAAGCAGAGCGCCTCTCCTCCTCCAAAGGAACGCAGTTCCTCACAAGCAACGGAACAAAGCTGGATGGAGAATGACTTTGACGAGCTAAGAGAAGAAGGCTTCAGACGATCAAATTACTCTGAACTACGGGAGGACATTCAAACCAAAGGCAAACAAGTTGAAAACTTTGAAAAAAATTTAGAAGAATGTATAACTAGAATAACCAATACAGAGAAGTGCTTAAAGGAGCTGATGGAGCTGAAAACCAAGGCTCGAGAACTACGTGAAGAATTCAGAAGCCTCAGGAGCCGACGCGATCAACTGGAAGAAAGGGTATCAGTGATGGAAGATGAAATGAATGAAATGAAGCGAGAAGGGAAGTTTAGAGAAAAAAGAATAAAAAGAAATGAGCAAAGCCTCCAAGAAATATGGGACTATGTGAAAAGACCAAATCTACGTCTGATTGGTGTACCTGAAAGTGACGGGGAGAATGGAACCAAGTTGGAAAACACTCTGCAGGATATTATCCAGGAGAACTTCCCCAATCTAGCAAGGCAGGCCAACGTTCAGATTCAGGAAATACAGAGAACGCCACAAAGATACTCCTCGAGAAGAGCAAATCCAAGTCACATAATTGACAGATTCACCAAAGTTGAAATGAAGGAAAACATGTTAAGGGCAGCCAGAGAGAAAGGTCGGGTTACCCTCAAAGGGAAGCCCATCAGACTAACAGCGGTTCTCTCAGCAGAAACCCTACAAGCCAGAAGAGAGTGGGGGCCACTATTCAACATTTTAAAGAAAAGAATTTTCAACCCAGAATTTCATATCCAGCTAAACTAAGCTTCATAAGCGAAGGAGAAATAAAATACTTAACAGACAAGCAAATGCTGAGAGATTTTGTCACCACCAGGCCTGCCCTAAAAGAGCTCCTGAAGGAAGTGCTAAACATGGAAAGGAACAACCGGTACCACCCACTGCAAAATCATGCCAAAATGTAAAGACCATCGAGACTAGGAAGAAACTGCATCAACTAACGAGCAAAATAACCAGCTAACATCATAATGACAGGATCAAATTCACACATAACAATATTAACTTTAAATGTAAATGGACTAAATGCTCCAGTGAAAAGACACAGACTGGCAAATTGGATAAAGAGTCAAGACCCATCAGTGTGCTGTATTCAGGAAACCCATCTCACATGCAGAGACACACATAGGCTCAAAATAAAAGGATGGAGGAAGATCTACCAAGCAAATGGAAAACAAAAAAAGGCAGGGGTTGCAATCTTAGTCTCTGATAAAACAGACTTTAAACCAACAAAGATCAAAAGAGACAAAGAAGGCCATTACATAATGGTAAAGGGATCAATTCAACAAGAAGAGCTAACTATCCTAAATATATATGCACCCAGATTCATAAAGCAAGTCCTGAGTGACCTACAAAGAGACTTAGGCTCCCACACCTTAATAATGGGAGACTTTAACACCGCACTGTCAACATTAGACAGATCAACGAGACAGAAAGTCAACAAGGATACCCAGGAATTGAACTCAGCTCTGCACCAAGAGGACCTGATAGACATCTACAGAACCCTCCACCCCAAATCAACAGAATATACATTTTTTTCAGCACCACACCACACCTATTCCAAAATTGACCACATACTTGGAAGTAAAGCTCTCCTCAGCAAATGTAAAAGAACAGAGATTATAACAAACTATCTCTCAGACCACAGTGCAATCAAACTAGAACTCAGAATTAAGAATCTCACTCAAAACCACTCAACTACATGGAAACTGAACAACCTGCTCCTGAATGACTACCGGGTACATAACGAAATGCAAGCAGAAATAAAGATGTTCTTTGAAACCAACGAGAACAAAGACACAACATACCAGAATCTCTGGGACGCATTCAAAGCAGTGTGTAGAGGGAAATTTATAGCACTAAATGCCCACAAGAGAAAGCAGGAAAGATCCAAAATTGACACCCTAACATCGCAATTAAAAGAACTAGAAAAGCAAGAGCAAACACATTCAAAAGCTAGCAGAAGGCAAGAAATAACTAAAATCAGAGCAGAACTGAAGGAAATAGAGACACAAAAAACCCTTCAAAAAATTAATGAATCCAGGAGCTGGTTTTTTGAAAGGATCAACAAAATTGATAGACCGCTAGCAAGACTAATAAAGAAAAAAAGAGAGAAGAATCAAATAGACACAATAAAAAATGATAAAGGGGATATCACCACCGATCCCACAGAAATACAAACTACCATCAGAGAATACTATAAACACCTCTACGCAAATAAACTAGAAAATCTAGAAGAAATGGATAAATTCCTGGACACATACACTATCCCAGGACTAAACCAGGAAGAAGTTGAATCTCTGAATAGACCAATAACAGGATCTGAAATTGTGGCAATAATCAATAGCTTACCAACCAAAAAGAGTCCAGGACCAGATGGATTCACAGCCGAATTCTACCAGAGGTACAAGGAGGAACTGGTACCATTCCTTCTGAAACTATTCCAATCAATAGAAAAAGAGGGAATCCTCCCTAACTCATTTTATGAGGCCAGCATCATTCTGATACCAAAGCCGGGCAGGGACACAACCAAAAAAGAGAATTTTAGACCAATATCCTTGATGAACATTGATCCAAAAATCCTCAATAAAATACTGGCAAAACGAATCCAGCAGCACATCAAAAAGCTTATCCATCATGATCAAGTGGGCTTCATCCCTGGGATGCAAGGCTGGTTCAATATACGCAAATCAATAAATGTAATCCAGCATATAAACAGAGCCAAAGACAAAAACCACATGATTATCTCAATAGATGCAGAAAAAGCCTTTGACAAAATTCAACAGCCCTTCATGCTAAAAACTCTCAATAAATTAGGTATTGATGGGATGTATCTCAAAATAATAAGAGCTATCTATGACAAACCCTCAGCCAATATCATACTGAATGGGCAAAAACTGGAAGCATTCCCTTTGAAAACGGGCACAAGACAGGGATGCCCTCTCTCACCACTCCCATTCAACATAGTGTTGGAAGTTCTGGCCAGGGCAATTAGGCAGGAGAAGGAAATAAAGGGTATTCAATTAGGAAAAGAGGAAGTCAAATTGTCCCTGTTTGGAGACGACATGATTGTATATCTAGAAAACCCCATTGTCTCAGCCCAAAATCTCCTTAAGCTGATAAGCAACTTCAGCAAAGTCTCAGGATACAAAATCAATGTGCAAAAATCACAAGCATTCTTATACACCAACAACAGACAAACAGAGAGCCAAATCATGAGTGAAATCCCATTCACAATTGCTTCAAAGAGAATAAAATATCTAGGAATCCAACTTACAAGGGATGTGAAGGACCTCTTCAAGGAGAACTACAAACCACTGCTCAAAGAAATAAAAGAGGATACAAACAAATGGAAGAACATTCCGTGCTCATGGGTAGGAAGAATCAATATCGTGAAAATGGCCATACTGCCCAAGGTAATTTACAGATTCAATGCCATCCCCATCAAGCTACCAATGACTTTCTTCACAGAATTGGAAAAAACTACTTTAAAGTTCATATGGAACCAAAAAAGAGCCCGCATCGCCAAGTCAATCCTAAGCCAAAAGAACAAAGCTGGAGGCATCACGCTACCTGACTTCAAACTATACTACAAGGCTACAGTAACCAAAACAGCATGGTACTGGTACCAAAACAGAGATATAGATCAATGGAACAGAACAGAGCCCTCAGAAATAATGCCTCATATCTACAACTATCTGATCTTTGACAACCCTGAGAAAAACAAGCAATGGGGAAAGGATTCCCTATTTAATAAATGGTGCTGGGAAAATTGGCTAGCCATAGGTAGAAAGCTGAAACTGGATCCCTTCCTTACACCTTATACAAAAATCAATTCAAGATGGATTAAAGACTTAAATCTTAGACCTAAAAACATAAAAACCCTAGAAGAAAACCTAGGCATTACCATTCAGGACATAGGCATGGGCAAGGACTTCATGTCTAAAACACCAAAAGCAATGGCAACAAAAGCCAAAATTGACAAATGGGATCTAATTAAACTAAAGAGCTTCTGCACAGCAAAAGAAACTACCATCAGACTGAATAGGCAACCTACAAAATGGGAGAAAATTTTTGCAACCTACTCATCTGACAAAGGGCTAATATCCAGAATCTACAATGAACTCAAACAAATTTACAAGAAAAAAACAAACAACCCCATCAAAAAGTGGGCGAAGGACATGAACAGACACTTCTCAAAAGAAGACATTTATGCAGCCAAAAAACACAGGAAAAAATGCTCACCATCACTGGCCATCAGAGAAATGCAAATCAAAACCACAATGAGATACCATCTCACACCAGTTAGAATGGCGATCATTAAAAAGTCAGGAAACAACAGGTGCTGGATAGGATGTGGAGAAATAGGAACACTTTTACACTGTTGGTGGGACTGTAAACTAGTTCAACCATTGTGGAAGTCAGTGTGGCGATTCCTCAGGGATCTAGAACTAGAAATACCATTTGACTCAGCCATCCCATTACTGGGTATATACCCAAAGGACTATAAATCGTGCTGCTATAAAGACACATGGACACGTATGTTTATTGCGGCAGTATTCACAATAGCAAAGACTTGGAACCAACCCAAATGTCCAACAATGATAGACTGGATTAAGAAAATGTGGCACATATATACCATGGAATACTATGCAGCCATAAAAAATGATGAGTTCATGTCCTTTGTAGGGACATGGATGAAATTGGAAATCATCATTCTCAGTAAACTATCGCAAGAACAAAAAACCAAACACCTCATATTCTCACTCATAGGTGGGAATTGAACAATGAAATCACATGGACACAGGAAGGGGAATATCACACTCTGGGGACTGCTGTGTGGTGGGGGGAGGGGGGAGGGATAGCACTGGGAGATATACCTAATGCTAGATGACGAGTTAGTGGGTGCAGCGCACCAGCATGGCTCATGTATACATATGTAACTAACCTGCACAATGTGCACATGTACCCTAAAACTTAAAGTATAATAAAAAAAAAGAAAATCTTTCAACAAATTAATAGTTAAAAACTTCCCAAGTCTAACAAGAGATTTATATATCCAAATATAGGAAGCTCAGAGATTCCTAAACAGATACAACCTAAAAATGTCTTCTCCAAGGGGCATTATAGTCAAACTGTCAAAAGTCAAAGAAATAATTCTAAAAACAGCAAGAGAAAAGCATCTAGTCACATACAAGGTAACTCCCATCAGAGTAATAATGGATTTCTCAGAAAAAACTTTACAAGCCAGGAGAGAATTAAATGATATATTCAAAGTGCTGGGTGGGGGAAATCCTGCCAGACAAGAAAACTACATCCAGCAAAGTTATTCTTCATAAATAAATAAAAAATATAGTATTTCCCAGAAAAGCAAAAACTGAGGATACTGATCACCACTAGACCAGTCCCTTAAGCACAAGAAATGCTTAAGGGAGTCCTACACCTGGAAGCAGAAGAAAAATATCTACCATCATGAAAATGCACAAAAGTATAAAACTCACTGATAGAGCAAATATGCAAATGAGGAACAACAGGACACAAATGTCACCACTACAAGAAATGGAAAACCACCAAACAGTAATAATAAACAATAAGAAAGAAAAGAAGAAAGGATATATGAGACAACCAGAAAACAATTAACAAAATGACATGAATAAGTCCTCATGTATCAATAATAACCTTGAATATAAACCAATTAAATTTTTCAATTAAAAGATATAGACAGGCTGAATAAATTTCTTTTTAATGATCCAGCTATATGCTGCCTACAAGAAATTTATTTTGCCCGAAGTCACATATAGACTGAAGTAAAGGCATGGAAAAAGATTCCACACAAGTAAAGATCAAAAAAGAGCAAGAGTAGTGATATTTATATCAGATAAAACAGACTTTAAGTAAAAAACAGTAGGTCATTATATAGGAATAAATGGATCACTTCAGCAGGAGGATATAACTATTCTAAATATATATGCAACCAATACTGGAACACCTAGATATTTAAAGTAAATATTACTAGATCTAAAGAGAGTGATAGGCTCCAATATATAATAATAGCTGGGGGCTTCAGCATCCCCTTCTCATGATTAGACAGATCATCTAGACAAAAAAAAAAAAAAATCAACAAAGAACCTTATATTTAAAGTGCACTTTAAACCAAATGGACCTAATAGACATTTACAGAACATTTCATCCAAGAGCTACAAAACACACATTCCTATTGTCACCACATGGAACATTCTCCAAAATAGACCATATGTTAGGACACAAAAGTCTCAGCAAATTTATAAAAATTGAAATCATATCAAGTATCTTCTCAGTCTGCAATGGAATAAAACCAGAGTAACAAGAGGAACTTTGAAAGCTATACAAATACATGAAAATTAAACAACAAGCTCCAACCATTGGGTCAATGGAGGAATAACAAAAGAAAAAAATTTCTTGAAACAAATAAAAATGGAAACACAACACACCAAAACATATGGGATACAGCAAAAGCAGTGCTAAGAAGGAAGTGTATAGCAATAAATGCCTACATCAAAGAAGTAGAAAGATTTCAAATAAACAACGTAATAATGCACCTCCAGGAAAAATAAAAGCAAGAACAAACCAAGCCATAAATTAGAAGAAAGCAATAATACAAATCAGAGCCCAACTCAATAAAATAGAGACTATAAAAACAAGACAAAGGATCAACAAAATAAAAAGTTAGTTTTTTGAATAGGTAAAAATGGATAGGGGTTGCAAAAAAGGAAAAAAGTTGATAAACCCCTAGCTAAACTAACCAAGCAAAAAAAGAGAAATGAGACAGATAAAAATTAGAAACAAAAAGTGTACATTACAACGGATACCACAGAAATACAAAAGATTATCGGAGGCTACCATGAACAACTGAACAACTACGCTCTAACAAACTGGAAAACCTAGAGGAAACGGATACATTTCTGGACAAATACAACCTACCAAGATTAAATCAGGAAGAAACAGAATACCTGCACAGACCAATAATGAGTAAGGAGATTGAATCAGAAATAAAAAGTCTCCCAAGAAAGGAAAGCCCAGGATCAGATGGCCTTACTGCCAAATTCTACCAAACTTATAAAGGAGAACTAATACCAATTCTCCTACACTATTCCAAAAAAAAAATAAAAAATTGAGAAGGAAGGATTCTTCCTAACTCATTCTATAAGGCCAACATTACCCTGATACCAAAACCAGACAAGGACCCAACAAAAAAATGAAAACTACAGGCCAATGTCCTTGATGAATTGAGGCACAAAAATTATCAACAAAATACCATCCAACTGAATCCAACAGTACATACACATACACAATGAAGTAGGATTTATCTTAAGGATATGAGGATGGTTCAACATACACAAATCTATAAATGTGATACATCACATCAACACAATGAAGGACAAAAATTATATGATAATATCAACAGATGCTGAAAAAGCATTTGATAAAGGTTAACATTCCTTCATGATGAAGGCTCTCAACAAACTATGCATAGAGGGACCATACCTCAACATAATAAAGGTCATATATGACAAACACAGAGCTAACATATTGAATGAGAAAAAGCTGAAAACATTTCCCTTAAGAAGTGGAACAAGACAAGGATATCCACTCTCACCACTCCTATTCAACATAATATAGAGGTCCTAGCCAGAGCAATAAGGCAAGAGAACAAAATAAAAGGCATTTTCTTTTATTTCCAAATTGGAAAACAGGAAGTCAAATTGTCATTCTTTGCTGATGATATGACCTTAGATTTAGAAAAACCTAAAGACCCCAGCAAAAACCCTGAGATCTGACCAACAAACTCAATGAAGTTTTAGGATACTAAATCAACATTAAAAAATCAATAGCATCGCTATACACCAATATTGAACTATATGAAAAAAATTAAAGAGGCAATCCTATTTACAATAGCTACAAAAAATAAAATACCTAGGAATAGATTTAACCAAGGAGGTAAAACACCTCTACAAGGAAAACTATAAAATACTGATGTCAACAATTAAAGAGGACACAAATATATGGAAAATCATCTTATGCTTATGTATCAGAATAATAATATTGTTAAAATGACCATACTACCTATGCAATCTACAGATTCAAAGCAATCCCTATTTAAATACCAATGACATTCTTCACAATCCTAAAATTAGCCTACATAACCAAAGCAATCCTGAGCAAAAAAATAGAAAGCTGGAGGTATCACATTAACAGACTTCAAAATATATTACAAGGCTATAGTAACCAAAACAGCATGAAAATCATATAAAAACAGACATGTAGACCAATGGAACTGACTGGAGAATCCAGAAACACATCCATCTATTTACAATGTCTAGTTTTCAAAAAAGAGGCCAAGGGCATACACTGGGGAAAGGACATCTCTTCAATAAATGATGCTGGAAAAATTGAATTTCCATATGCAGAAGAACAAAACTGGACTCCTATCTCTCACTATATAAAAAAATCAACTTCACATGAATTTTAAATCAATCTATTGAGATCATCATATTTTTGTCCTTTATTGTGTTCGTTTGATGTATCATGTTTGTTGATTTGTGTATATTGAACCATCCTTACATCCCTAGGATAAATCCCACTTGATCATGTATGTGTATGTGCTGCTGGATTCAATTTGCTAGTATTTTGTTCAGGATTTTTTGTGCCTATCTTCATCAGGGATAGTGGCCTGTTGTTTTCTTTCTTTCCTTTATTTATTTATTTATTTTTTTGATGGGACCTTGTAAATTCTTACTTCAATGTAAGACTTGAAACTATAAAACTATTAGAAGATAACAGGCGAAACACTTCAAGACATTAGTCTAGGTGATGACTTTATGGCTAAAACCTCCCTCAAAACCACAGGGAACAAAAACAAAAACAGACAATTGAGACTATATTAAACTAAAAAGCTTCTGTGCAGCAAAGGAAACAGCAGAGTAAAGAGACAACTTGCTGAATGAGAGAAAATATTTGCAAACTATATGTAGACAATTGAGACTATATTAAACTAAAGAGCTTCTGCATAGCAAAGGAAACAGCAGAGTGAAGAGAGAACATGTTGAATGAGAGAAAATATTTGCAAACTAGTTATATGACAAAGGGCTAATATCCAGAATATACAAGGAACTCAAATAACACAACAGTAGAAAAACAACCCCATTAAAAAGCTGGCAAAGGACATGAAGAGACATTTCTCAAAAAAAGACCTACAAATGGTCAACAAATACGTGAAAAAATGCTCAATATCATTAATCATCAGAGAAATGCAAATCAAAACCACAATGAGATATCATCTTAATCCGGTTAGAATGGCTAATATCAAAAAGACAAAAAAAAACTGTACTGGGGAGGATGAGGAGAAAAAGAACTCTTATACACTGTTGGTGAGAATGTAAATTAGTACAGCCATTATGGAAAACAGTATGGAGAATGGAGATTTATCAGAAAACTAAAAATAGAATTACCATATGATCCAGCAATCCCACTAATGAGTATTTATCCAAAGGACAGAAAAATTAGAATATCAAAGGGATAATGCTCCCACATGTTTATTTCAGCACTACTCATATAGCAATGATATGAAATCAACCTAAGTGCCCATCAACAGATGAATGAATAAAGAAATATGACATATATACACAATGAAATACTTTTCAGTCATAAAAAAGGAATGAAATCCTGTCATTTGCAGTAATGTGGATGGGACTGGAAGTCATTATGTTAAGTGAAATAAGCCAGGCACAGAAAGACAGATATCACATGTTCTCACACATATATGTGAAGAAGCTAAAAAAAATTGATCTCATGGAAGTAGAGAGTAGAATGATAGTTACCAAAACCTGGGAAGGGTTGCTAGAGTGGGTGGGAGGGATGAAGAGAGGTTGGTTAATGTGTGCCAAATACAGTTAGATAAAAGGAATACATTCTAGTGTTTACAGATAACTATAGTCACAGAAGCGTGACTATAGTTGACAACAATGTAGTGTATATTTCAAAACAGGTAGAAGAGAGCTCTTGAAATGTTCCCAACACATAGAAATGATAAATGCTTGAGGTGATAGATAACCTGAATACCCTGACTTAATCGTTACACATTCTGTGCATGTAACAAAATATCACATGTACCCCACTAATACTAGGTATCCATAAAAAATTAAAGGAACACTATTGTGTTGGTTTGAGAGCCAGACATTCTTGAAGTGACATGTAAAAGTCACTTGGCAAAGGAAAGCATTATTAACAATTAGATGCAAAAGTTTGGAGCTGTGATAAAGAGTGGTTTTCTACAATTTCTCACTTTGAGTTTCATAGAGTCTTGCAGCAGTCTTTAGAAAGAAGGCATAATATCACATTCACTTGTAATTTACTGTTGAAAACAGGCTGTGTGAAAATGATTCTCATCAGTGGCTACTGAAACCCCAGGACAGCCACTCTAGTGATAAGATGGACATCACACCCCTGAGGCCCATCACCTTCCATTTCAGAGTTACAGAAGAGCTAGCAACAAGGATTGTCACCTTGAGGTCTGAGTACTCAGAAATGTTTGTGGAGTGAATTATTATGAGTGAATGAATAAATGAGGCGCTCAGAAAAGAAACTCAAGTGGAACTATCCTCCACTTTGATTTTGTTGTTTACTTCCTGCTCAGGCTTCAGTGTAACTATGAAAAAAACATTTTCTTAATGGCTTATTTGACATTAGTACCTAGTCAAAGTCAAGCTTGTTTGAAAATAGACTTTATTTTCCATTTTCAAATTCTAATTAACTTCATATTAAATAACTGATTTTTATTCATAGACTACAGAAGTCAGACTATCACATTCTAAATTAGAATTAAGATTTCCCCAAGGAGACGATTCAGAATAGAATGTGATGTGGTGCATGCTTTCCTTCCTTCCCCTTCTCCCTTGTAAGTGTAATCTTTTTAGAGGAATTTACTGTTAATCCTATAATGATGCCTGAAGGAAAATCAGTGAGGATAGAGTAGGCCTGATTGTTCTAACCATAAATACTATCAGTTAGAGCTAGAAATAACTTTGGGAAACCATCACCACCAAAACTATGGTTAAACTAAAAATAACACAATACAATTTGAAGGGGGTGAATGACTGTGGTTCAGACAACAGTTTTCTCTTTATTGCAGGTTTATAGGCAGAGGTCACTACAGAGTAAACCATCGTGGTTTCTGACAAGCCTTTTCCAGCTCTGCAGTCCAGAGATCCTGAACACGATCATCTTCTCTATGTAATTTCCCATTCCCTTAAAATTCCCTTGGATTCACTTTGCGGAGGGCAGAGAGAGGAGGTGTGCTTGATATGGTGTTTTCTTCATCTGAGGCCAAAAGATGGAGCATCAGGGTAGAAGGAGAAATTCTTAGAGGAAGCAGGAAAGAGGAGTCTGAGTTGACCACTGGATGTTTTTTTCTCCTAATAATGGTGCCCAAACTTCTTTTTCACCATGGCTGAGTGGCCATCCGCAAAATCTCCAACCTAAGAGACGGTTTCATCTACTTCCAGGCAAAACTGACAATGTGAAAATACTGGAGTCACTGAGCAAATTCACTCCAGCCTGTGCTGACTGAGACTTACATCTTACAATTAAGCAGTGTTTTGTCCTGCCTTACAAATCAGTAGTTTCCTTATTGCTTAACATAAATACATCTTATCAAAAGGAAAAACAAAATCTTCATAAAATAATAAAACTATATAATGCTACTTGATACTGCTCTATCACAATTTGAGAATATCAAACATGAATTGAGTAATCATCATTTATGGGAAAGGAGAAGTGATTTGAAATAGTGATATTGCCTGGCCCTTCAATTTATAAAGTCACAATGTAAGAAGAAATGGCGAAATACAGAAGGAAATTGAGTTACAGACTAACCCAGGAGACTGACAAGTAAAATCCAGAGGGTTCTGGGTTCTGTGCTGCTTCCATGTCCTCAAGGGAGCACATCACTCTCACTGTAGCAGACACTACTATACAGTACCCATTCTCCCCTTCTTTCTTACTTTAGGGGAAGCAGTTGTGTTCAGGTTAAACACACACCACCACCACCATTTTCTGGCTTTACTTGTAACTCCAGATGTCCATGTGACACAGTTGCGATTTAAGATGTAAGCGGTGTGTGATAGGGTGGGTTCCTGGAAAACTTTGTTTAAAGGGAGTAAATGTGGCCAGCCCGTGCCTCTTTCCCTTCATCCTTTTCCTCCTTTCCTGAAGACACCGTGTTGGGAAATAGAGGAGCCATCTTACAATCATGAGGAAGAGTAGCTGAACTAAGGGTGTCAGGGCAAAAGAAAAAAGCCCTGTGTGTTTCAGCAGGTGTCATTCTGATCATTGGAGCCCAACACAGTCTCTAATTGACACACTCATCTCTGTAAATGAGGAACCTCCTTGAAACTGACCAGAGTCACACACGATATGTAAAAGAGCCATGATTCAAGTCCACGTCTATTTCCCAGGCGCCCATTCTTTTTCTTCTTTGTCCCTACTGTTTGCCTCTGCTTCCTCAGTTGAGACCTAGAACTTATGGTGTTTTCTAGTAGCTCACAACTCCTGGTAAAAGTTCCTGAAAATGATTCATTTCACAATACTAAATGACAGACTTACCTCCTGTTTGACCTTGTCATGCCAAAGTGAGTTCAAAGGTATTCTTTGAACTAGTCCTCATTGAAACATTAAAGGAAATTCAGAGCAAGCTTCCTAAAGAACAGGGCATTAGTACTGGGCTGTGAAGGTTTCAGGGATTTCGACCACTGAGGTCATAGAAGGAAAGGCATTTCAAGCAAAAAGGACACTTTGAGTGAAAGCATAAAGAAGGTCAACCCCAGTTTGGCAGGAGCAAAGGATACGTAAAGAGCTATACTCACTTTTTAAAAGTTTTTATGCACTAAATATTTCCAAAAATGATTCTGGAGGTGACATACAGTAAACAATGGAAATTCAATAAAACCACAAAACCAAAATAAAAATGGGAATTATTTTTAGTGCTGAATAATAAACCTGGTAGAAGATACTAGTACCAGACAACCTAAACTAAGGAAATCTTCAGCAGCTGAGTGCAAAACTGAATTTAACTTTCCGGCAGCAAAAGCGAAAAAACAAGAATGTAATGTGTTGTATTTTAGCATCAATAAATGGCAGAAACAGTTTTCCAAGAATTGAAAGCACTTACTGAGTATCAATTACACTGTAGGTTATTTTTAATCTATGTGCAGAACTGCAAGCCTGGGAATTTTGTTCAATGCAGTGAGGCTAAATAGACAGGAAAGGTTGAAAACTACTGCACTAGGAGATGGAGGTACGAAGAGGAATAAGACACAGAACCTGCCTTCTAGAAATTTCTAATCCCAGATGAGGGAGATGAAGAAATGAAGGCTTATTGGGTACAAACTATGTAATGGGCATTTTTAATCTCATTAAGTCTTAGTAAATCCTCAACACATCGCCTCAAGAGTAGGTGTTATTTATTAATAGTCCCACTGGCAGATAGGAAAACTAAGTTGTTGAGAGGTAGAGTGCATGGCCAATGGCACAAAGCTAGTAAGAGATGGAATCAAAAATTAATCTCAGAACCATTTGATGCCTTAAATCACATGCTCTTGACCCAGCAGTTTCCAAGTGTAAGAATAGCAAATGAATCTTTTTCTTTTCAGGTGGGGGTACACACTCTTGTCCTAGTGTCTTCTCCCAAGTCTCTTTCCATGAGGGGCGATCCCCAGAGACCCCAGCTTGTGCAGTTTAGATCCACAGGGCCAAATAATGTCTCTCTCCAAATTTAGATTTTCCTGGCTCTGATTGCTGAGGTTATCCCATGCAGAACATCACAGTCAGAGGATTATAGATAACACTATAATGGGTTCCTCTTCAGCATCACTTTAATCATCAGTGTAGATTCCTTCTTTACATGGTCATTCTTCCACTGACACGCCTAAAAGCCATGGACACACTGCTAAATTGTAAAGCTTTGAAAGCACTTATTTGGAGATCTCAGGTTATGTAAGGTTTAGATAGTCTGGTGCAAACTGGAGGAAAGTTAGGCATATAATTAGCATGTTCAAGAATCTGTATTAATTTTTCATTGAATATGTATGTTTTCAGGATATGGAAAGTGAAAGTGTTGATATTAGAATCACTAAGAATAAGCTGAAGGTATCCTATAGCTGATTTAAAGTAGTTCCAAGCTAAAGATTCTAGGCTTGTAGGAAGGAAGGCTGACATTTAGGAGTAAAAATCAGAGAATCTGATTTGTTTTCTAGCTATATCACAGGTTTGCATGATTGAGCATGACTCAAGTGGTTTTCCAAATGTCTGAGTTATAATACATGAATAAGATGAACTGGGCCTGGAGATTTTGAGGCTAGGAGTTAACATTATGTCCCTCCATCATCAAAGACTCCTGGAATACACTGTGGTTTTAGATTAATTCGTGTATTCCCAGGCTCTACTCTGATCCTGGGTCATGATGATGCTAAGAACTTCATATAAGAAGGAATCATAATACAGGTCCCTTATTTTTAAAACCCTTTTGGGGATTCACATAGCCCTAGACAGGATTTGGGAGGATTTTTTGTTTGTTTGTTTTTTGGGGATTTTTTTTCCAGTTTTTTTTAATTGGGAGTTTTAAAAACCTGCACAAAGGGAACAAGGCATTCTTCTTAGTCTCATTCTGATAGAAGAAGAGTCAAGTATTAATCAAGTATGATCAGAAGTTCAGCTGCACAAACCAAAATAAAGAATCACAAATCCTTGACTAGTATCAGATTCAAGCTTGTGGCACAGAGTCCAGGAGAGTAGGCTCTGGAAACCCCCACCTATTTGCTGCTCATGAAGGGCAGCCAAATACCCAGGGATTGTGTTTGTCAGAAATCATGGTCTTGAGTTCTGAGATCTCCTGGTGGTTTAGCTTATAGATCTCCTGAATTACTAAGACTGTTCATTTTTTATGTGGGGACTCTCAGTCTTTTTATACATTAAGTATCTCTATTAGGAGAAATGACCTGGTAAGATGGTGTATTAGGAGGAAGGTTTCACCTGAGACAGAGAGACTATGTAGGCAGCTATTGCAAGGGTTCAAAGGAAAATGATAAGGAACTGAATTAGGGTTGGGAAATAAAAACAAGGATGAGAAAGAGATAAAATAGAGTTATCAGTGGGTTTGGCATAAGAAAGGATCTTGGTGGAGAGAAATTCTTAAGAAATCACAGGACTCATAATACCTATACCAATTGTGGAAAATTGTTAAAATTCAACAAAATAAAAGACTTTATGGACAAATATAGTTGTACTATTATTTTAAGCAGAAATTTATAAATAACTGAAATTTTCAATGACAGGGAAATAGGTAAGTCAACTATAGTGAGAATGAAATAGAACATTTAATGATCCTATTATATGCCTGAAGTCAGGAAAAAGTAGAACCTGAAGTCCGGAAAAAGTAGAACCTGAAGTCCAAAGTCCTCCTGAGTTCACTTGACTGTCTTAACCTGTCTATTGTTGAAGCCAAGGTTGTGGGTCAGGTAGGGTGTTCAGGAATCTGGGAGGGATGTGAGTGTGCAGCATGAACTGAAAGGCTGGTCCAGACACTCCAACCCAACGCATTGCTCCAGGAAGGCCCGCCATAGAGAGAGAGGCGGGACCTAAGGACGTCAGAGCAATCGAGCTCAGGGAGAAAGAAAAAGGCAGAAGTTAAGGGGTTTTCAGGGAGAGATTGCGGCCTCACCTATGAGTGGAGAGGGGGAAATTAGAAGTTCATAACTAATATGAACAGTCATTTCTTGACCTAAGAAATGGAATAGGGAACTCACTATGCAACCATATGCTTTTCTCATACGTCTCCCACACAATGCATTTCCAGTGGCCACAGGATACCAGCAGAGCTATGGGAGAGGCACAGTGCTGAAAAGAGCATAATTCCATCTCAAAGTTGTGCCAACCCCAGGGGCTCTGTTTTCCATGGCACTGAAAGTCAAGTATTAACCAGGACCCAGATAAGCTGAAGCCCTTTATGTAACCATACTTTTTTATAGTGTAGTCCAGATAACAAGCACGTATGAAGAATGCATTTGGCAACAAAGTAAGAACTTCTAGTGTGGTGCTATGTATGCCAAAAGTGTTGTGGTATAATCTTTGTGTGAGTATTGTACCTTCAGGCTTTAAAACTCTTAAGGGATCCACATTTGCCTGCTACAGGAAGGAGGATGTGGAGAGTTATGCAATCATTCACTGTAATATAAGAGGCCCCACGGTGCACAGGAAAGAGTCCTGAGTTTGAAGTCAGACCAGGATAACTTTACTAGCTGTATGACCTCAGAAACATCATTCAAAATGACACTTTCCTTCTATATAAAATGAGGCTAATAGTGCTTCTAGCATCTTTCAGAATTATTTTAACAACTGTGAAATATTAAAAACAAAAATATTAAAATCTCTATAAAAGTATCTATAAAGAGCTACATAAAATAATATTAAAATAATGTACTAAAGCCTGTTTCGGCCTATTACAGAGACTCCTAAACATTACAGATAGGTTCTAGGGTTACATACCACTTATTCCCAAACCTAAAAATCTAGCCAACTTCTTTTCTAAGTTCAAAGCCTTATCTAAATATTTCACAAGAGTCACACTGAAAATGCCATAAACTCACCTCAAAGTCAATCCCTCCTCCTGTTTTCTCTTTCTTAATGAATCATATAACCATCCGCCCAAGGTCACAAATCAGAAACTTGAAAGTTGTTCTGCTTCCCTCTCCTGTTTACTCCTAAATTCTATTGATGCAAATACCATTTGTACCTGTCTCTATCATCAGGCCTTAGTTTATTTCTTGCTTCTTACCTCTGTTTATCCTTCCGCTAGTCTCTTACCCTTGCTGTTGCAATTGATAGCTTTCTAAAGTTTAAGTCCAAATATGACGCTCTCCTAAAATTCTTTCATGGCTTGCCATGGTTCTCAGTACAACCCCAATCCCTTTCACAAAGCTCACTAAGCCCTTTGTGATGGTCCCTGTACTCCTCCCAAGGGTCTCATTTACTTATCTCTCCTCTGCTCCAAAATCCAGATGCACTGATCTGCAGTTCCCTGAATGTGCCGTCTCTCCATGTGAATGTACTGTTAATTCTGTTCCTGGAATACTGTTCTTATTTAGCTTACTCTTACAAGTCTTTAAGGTTCAGTTTAAATACCATCTCTTCCAGCAAACCACCGCACACCACTCCAGTACACACACACATACACATACACATGTAGTCCTGGCACCTCCATAGCCATAGTCTCCATAACATTTCTCGTATTGCAATTTTTGTTTCTTCTCTGTCTGTCTTCTTTACCAGATGAGCTCCTTAAGGGCAAGTACTGAGACTTTCATTGTTTTCTCTCCAACAACTTATTCTGTGCCTGGCATAAAAATGGGTAACCCTGACCAGATGTTAAGCATTGAAGGGATCCATCCAAAGAGAATCTTCTTTTGGACCCCTGCTCAGACAGGCGAAGGGTCTCTTTAACTAGGCATGAACTTAAGAATGGCCAGCAGATGGATACAAAGAGTTCAACGATTTAATCATAGGGCCTCTCTTATACCTATGACATTTTAAAGGAAAGCATCTGGCTATCCTTCAGATTAACAACTGAAAAGCAGCCACAGCAAACAGGGGAAGGTCTTTGATATTAGAGTAATAACCAAAAGAGAAGTTAATGGGAGAGTTTGTTCTCATGGCCTTGAGCACAGCTAGCCCTTCAAGTAGAAGTAGGTGAAAAGTCCAAAGGAGTCAGAAGGGCCAAAGAGAGACCCAACCCTTGTAGGATCAGGCTTTTAATCCCTTAACTTAGCACATGGGAAAAACCTCCCAGCTCTGCAAGCTAACAAAATACTCTTGCTCTTGAGGGTAACACAATACTCTTTCCCTTATGCTGGGGGAGAGAAAGAGGAAGAGAAGCATTGAACATTTCCTTAGAAATCTACTCCTTGCTTAAGAAATTATGGAAACCTACTTCCTGAAAAACAATTCCAGTCTTCATTAAAATCATGATGAAAATAGTACTGATATCTTGATACACGCAGGCACTACATAGAAATCCCAGGAGATGTGCTCTGTCCACATTAGATCTTGCTGTCTAAGGAGCCATCCCTACCCCACAAGTTGTTCTCTGCCCACCCTTTGATGGAGACACATACATGCAATCTACCACTCCTGTGAGTATCATGGTATCCAACACAGCACAAACATTATTCAGAAAGCCAATGCCCATTCTCCCATCTATGTTAGCAGAACGAATAGATAGCTTGTTTAGATGGAGCAAGAAATAGGCAGTGAGGGACATTTGCTCAATTTTTTTTCTGCACTGTATTTTTTTTTCTCCATCAATTATATTTCAGGCAGGTGGCAGAATCAAGATGCATACCAACGCACAAGTTGTGCGACCCCTGCCATTCTCTTGGTTGCCAAAGATGGAAATCATAACCTGGGTCTGCTGTCAACATTTTAGTAAATTCTTAACAGACTGAAAATGTATAGTTGTGTCAGTGTTTCTTGCTCTGGGCTTCATCCACATTCGTCTTAATGAGATGGCTCCAGGGAAAGAACAAAAAACCAAAGAAGATAAAGATGCTGTTATTATTTGTTGAGAATAATCATTTAGAAAACATTTTCATTTACAGAAATGTAGCTGGGAAATACGCAAAAGAGTTCCAATTATATTAAGGGATTAAGAAAGGAATCTAGAGTGAAGAGAATATGAGAATCCTGGTGATTTAAGTCTTTCTTTTTGTATATTATACATAAAAATTTGTATAATGAGCATATATTTATAATTGCTAAATTTAGCAAATAAAAATAGAAGATGTCCAGTTAAATTTAAATATCTGATAAACAATGAATATTTTTTAGTGTATGTCCCAAAGATTGCTTGGGACATACATATACCAAAAAAGTATTCGTTGTTTATCTGAAACTCAAATTTAGCTAGTCATCCTCTTTTTAACCTGGCAATCCTACATGTAATTAGTGGTAGTAGTTAAAAAGAAAAAAATAACATACAGAGAACATAGAAAATGCTAGCAGTGGTTCTTTCCACATGATGGAATTTCTGCTTTTATTTTCATTGAACTTTTCAGAAATTTCCAGATTTCTTGCCATAATTTTTATAATCAGAAATAAAATGCAAATGATAGTTTTTTTTGAAAAGAATCTGTGTCCAGTCAGGCCAATATTTACATAAGTTGTATTCAAAGACAATCCAGTTATTTAGAAAACAGAATCTAGGTTCCTCTTTTAGATAGTGAGCAGAAGGACTAACCAGGTATAAGAATCTATAATTGTCCACACACGAGATGGAGAGCAAACATTTGATTTAACCCAGGAATTCAAAATATGAAGAAGCTTTTCTTCCACTAAGAAAAAATATACCAGCCTGGCCAACTTGGTGAAACCCATCTCTACCAAAAAATACAAAAATCAGCTGGGAGTGGTGGCATGCATCTGTAGTCCCAGCTAATTGGGAGGCTAAGGTGGGACAATCACTTGAACCTGGGAGGCAGAGGTTGTAGTGAGCCAAGATCATGCCACTGTACTCCAGCCTGGGTGACAGGAGACCCTGTCTCAAAAAAAGAAAAGAAAAAACACAGGCTCACACCTGTAATCCCAACACGTTGGGAGGCCAAGGCAGGAGGATTGCTTAAGCCAGGATTGCTTGAGGCCAGCCTAGGCAACATAGCAAACCCTCATCTCTATAAAAAAATACAGAAATTAGCCAGGCATAGTGGTGCATCCCTGCAGACCTGGCTACTCGGGAGGCTGAGGTGGGAGGCTCGCTTGAGCCCAGGAGGTCAAAGCTGCAGTGAGCTATTATCAAGCCACAGCACTCCAGCCCAGGTGACAGAGGAAGACGTTGTCTCTCAAAAGAATACAAAAAGAAAGAAAGAAAAAATATGTCTATCTATCATGGAGCATTCCTGTCAATGAAAGTCCTGGAGCATGATGCATAGGGAAGCAGGAACTATCATTCAAAAGTGAAAAGGAGAATAGTAAGATTTTGAGATTTTAATCATCAAAGCATACAAATTAGAAAAGCATGCATTCAAATTTCCTAATATATGATCCATCAATGCTTGTGTTTGAACTTGCACTGAACTCGTTCCTTTTCTTTAAATTCACTCACTGTCCTATGTAAGCGGCCAGTTAAAAAAACAAAACAAAGCAAACCTCATGTTTATAGGCAATGATCTTCCAACTTCAACGTTACAGACCAGGAAACCATTGAGTCTTTGCAGCCAAGCTTTTCAGAATCATGAATATTTGAGTAAAATTGCTTTATTGTTAGTAATAAAAACCTCAAGTTATTTTTTCCATGACTTAAGAAATAGCATCAAAGAACTTTCATTAATATTCCACTTAAGTCAAAATCAGACACAAAATTTGTTTTGATTTATATTCATTTTTAAATTATTTTCACTTCATGGAATGATTTGTTGAAATTTGATGGTCTCTGTGATTTTATAAATCACCCCAGGAAATGGTTCCTCACAAATTTGTTGGGATTCTTAATAAGTTTACATGATTAATGATGATTAAAGGTTATTAAGAACTTAACATGATAAATATTAAATATCCATTCTGGTAATTACTGGCTCTTATTCAGAGTCATTTTTGCAATGAGAGATGCTGTGAATGGTGTCTGGAGGGAAACAAAAATGTCAAACACAGCCCTGCTTTTTAATAATAGCCTTGAGCTTCAACTTCTAATTTTCACTGAACAGTTTTCTAAAGCCACCTCAATCCCCCAGTAGGAGGATACATATGAAGAAGATCTTAGTAATGATAGGCAAGCTGTATCACCACTAGATAGTAGTGATTGGGCGGAGCCCTGACAACCTCACCTCCTGAGCCTTCTTTTCTGATTAACCCTGTTTCCACCACTTAGAGGTGTGTGAATCAGGAAGACTATTTTAACCTCTTTGTGGCTCAACTTCCTTGTCTTTAAAATAGGGATTTTCCAAACTTGCAGATTTATTATGAAGGTTAAACTAAACATTGCACAGAAAATGCATAGTGCACTTTAAAAAAAGAAAAGAGCACTGAATAACTAGAAACTGTTCATTTTATTTGCCCCCCTCCCAAGAGGATGTCTCGGAAAAGAAAATATGAGTCCTGCTTTGCCTGTGATTCTCAGAGGCTCTATACTTCACAGTCCATTTTCCAGGGCCTGTAGTCACCTCTTCTTTGGACCCCAAGAGAGACATATACTTTATGAAATTACCAAGCAGAACTAGGTCGACCAGTGTGAAGATCATGATAACAAGAGATTTTACCAGATGATTTCTCCCTTTAGGAATCTCTAGAATTTTTAACCTGTCCATAATTCCCTTCATTGCTACATGGCACCACTTCAGGGCAATGTCCCTTGAAGGTGTCAGGCCACGTGGCCAGAGCTTGGGGAATGGCTCTCTGTTCTGGTAAACAGAGCCTGCAAGTATCTCTGGATTTTGGAGGATGGAGGAAGGGAAGAGCTTTTTACCAGAAGCAGCTGGTAGAACTGGTGTTTCATTGTGCGCCATTTAACACACGGAGCCAGGGATGGGCCTGCACAGTCATGCACAAGGCTAGGCTGTCACCCGGTTAGACGCTGTCTCTCGTGTCACTGCTGGAAAAGTCTGCTCTTCCTTATCTAAATCAACACATAACTGGGATGAAGCTGTTGGAATGGAACAATACGTGATGATACTAGTTTGTGGAGTATTTTCCTCTCCCTGTATTTTCCCCTTTCCTTTCCCCACTTTCAAACCAGTAGTAGGCTCTGGTCTTATTGTCTTAGGATAGCAGGTCGGGCTCTGAGTATGTTTTGGAGGATGGAGGAAGGGAAGAGCTTGTATCAGAAACAACCTGCAAGTATCTCTGGATTTTGCATTCTAAAAGTCTAAACATTTTTTTTTTAATTATACTTTATAGGGTACATGTGCACAACGTGCAGCTTTGTTACATATGTATACATGTGCCATGTTGGTGTGCTGCACCCATTAACTCGTCATTTACATTAGGCATATCTTCTAATGCTATCCCTCCCCCCTCCCCCCACCTCACAACAGGCCTTGGTGTGTGATGTTCCCCTCCCTGTGTCCAAGTGTTCTCATTGTTCAATTCCCACCTATGAGTGAGAACATGTGGTGTTTGGTTTTTTGTCCTTGTGATTGTTTGCTGAGAATGATGGTTTCCAGCTTCATCCATGTCCCTACAAAGGACATGAACTCATCCTTTTTTATGGCTGCATAGTATTCCGTGGTGTATATATGCCACATTTTCTTAATCCAGTCTATCCTTGATGGACATTTGGGTTGGTTCCAAGTCTTTCCTATTGTGAATAGTGCCGCAATAAACATACGGGTGCATGTGTCTTTATAGCAGCATGATTTATAATCCTTTGGTTATATACCCAGTAATGGGATGGCTGGGTCAAATGGTATTTCTAGTTCTAGATCCTTGAGGAATCGCCACACTGTCTTCCACAATGGTTGAACTAGTTTACAGTCCCACCAATGATGTGAAAGTATTCCTATTTCTCCACATCCTCTCCAGCACCTGTTGCTTCCTGACCTTTTAATGATCGCCATTCTAACTGGTGTGAGATGGTATCTCATTGTGGTTTTGATTTGCATTTTTCTGATGGCCAGTGATGATGAAAATTTTTTCATGTGTCTGTTGGCTGCATAAATGTCTTCTTTTGAGAAGTGTCTGTTCATGTCCTTCGCCCACTTTTTGATGGGGTTGTTTGTTTTTTTCTTGTAAATTTGTTTGAGTTCTTTGTAGATTCTGGATATTAGCCCTTTGTCAGATGAGTAGTTGCAAAATTTTTTCTCCCATTCTGTAGATTGCATGTTCACTCTGATGGTAGTTTCTTTTGCTGTGCAGAAGCTCTTTAGTTTAATTAGATCCCATTTGTCAATTTTGGCTTTTGTTGCCATTGCTTTTGGTGTTTTAGACATGACGTCCTTGCCCATGCCTATGTCCTGAACGGTATTGCCTATGGTTTCTTCTAGGATTTTTATGGTTTTAGGTCTAATGTTTAAGTCTTTAATCCATCTTGAATTAATTTTTGTATAAGGTGTAAGGAAAAGGTCCAGTTTCAGCTTTCCTATGGCTAGCCAGTTTTCCCAGCACCATTTATTAAATAAGGAATCCTTTCCCCATTTCTTGTTTTTGTCAGGTTTGTCAAACATCAGATCATTGTAGATGTGTGGTATTATTTCTGAGGACTCTGTTCTGTTTCATTGGTTTATATCTCTGTTTTGGTACCAGTACCATGCTGTTTTGGTTACTGTAGCCTTGTAGTACAGTTTGAAGTCAGGTAGCCTGATGTCTCCAGCTTTGTTCTTTTGGCTTAGAATTGTCTTGGCAATGCGGGCTCTTTTTTGGTTCCATATGAACTTTAAAGTAGTTTTTTTCCAATTCTGTGAAGAAAGTCATTGGTAGCTTGATGGGGATGGCACTGAATCTATAAATTAGCTTGGGCAGTATGGCCATTTTCATGATATTGATTCTTCCTATCCATGAGCATGGAATGTTCTTACATTTGTTTGTGTCCTCTTTTATTTCATTGAGCAGTGGTTTGTAGTTCTCCTTGAAGAGGTCCTTCACATCCCTTGTAAGTTGGGTTCCTAGGTATTTTATTCTCTTTGAAGCAATTGTGAATGGGAGTTCACTCATGATTTGGCTCTCTGTTTCTCTGTTATTGGTGTATAAGAATGCTTGTGATTTTTGCACATTGACTTTGTATCCTGAGACTTTGCTGAAGTTTCTTGTCAGCTTAAGGAGATTTTGGGCTGAGATGATGGGGTTTTCTAGATATACAATCATGTCATCTGCAAACAGGGACAATTTGACTTCCTCTTTTCCTAATTGAATACCGTTTATTTCCTTCACCTGCCTGATTGCCCTGGCCAGAACTTCCAACACTATGTTGAATAGGAGTGGTGAGAGAGGGCATCCCTGTCTTGTGCCAGTTTTCAAAGGGAATGCTTCCAGTTTTTGCCCATTCATTATGATATTGGCTGTGGGTTTGTCATAAATAGCTCTTATTATTTTGAGATACGTCCCTACAATACCTAATTTATTGAGAGTTTTTAGCATGAAGGGCTGTTGAATTTTGTCAAAGGCCTTTTCTGCATCTATTGAGATAATCATGTGGTTTTTGTCTTTGGTTCTGTTTATATGCTGGATTACATTTTTTGATTTGTGTATGTTGAACCAGCTTTGCATCCCAGGGATGAAGTGCACTTGATCATGGTGGATAAACTTTTTGATGTGCTGCTGGATTCAGTTTGCCAGTATTTTATTGAGGATTTTTGCATCAATGTTCATCAGGGATATTGATCTAAAATTCTCTTTTTTTTGTTGTATGTCTGCCAGGCTTTGGTATCAGGATGATGGTGGCCTCATCAAATGAGTTAGGGAGTATTCCCTCTTTTTTTATTGATTGGAATAGTTTCAGAAGGAATGGTACCAGCTCCTCCTTGTACCTCTGGTAGAATTCAGCTGTGAATCCATCTGGTCCTGGACTTTTTTTGGTTGGTAGGCTATTAATTATTGCCTCCATTTCAGAGCCCATTATTAGTCTATTCAGGGATTCCACTTCTTCCTGGTTTAGTCTTGGAAGGGTGTATGTGTCCAGGAATTTATCCATTTCTTCTAGATTTTCTAGTTTATTTGCATAGAGGTGTTTATAGTATTCTCTGATGGTAGTTTGTATTTCTGTGGGATCAGTGGTGCTATCCCCTTTATCATTTTTTATTGCATCTATTTGATTCTTCTCTCTTTTCTTCTTTATTAGTCTTGCTAGTGGTCTATCAATCTTGTTGATCTTTTCAAAAAACCAGCTCCTGGATTTATTGATTTTTTGAAGGGTTTTTTGTGTCTCTTTCTCCTTCAGTTCTGCTCTGATCTTAGTTATTTCTTGCCTTCTGCTAGCTCTTGAACGTGTTTGCTCTTGCTTCTCTAGTTCTTTTAATTGTGATGTTAGGCTGTCGATTTTAGATCTTTCCTGCTTTCTCTTGTAGGTGTTTAGTGCTATAAATTTCCCTCTACACACTGCTTTAAATGTGTCCCAGAGATTCTGGTATGTTATGTCTTTGTTCTCATTGGTTTCAAAGAACATCTTTATTTCTACCTTCATTTTGTTATGTACCCAGTAGTTTTTCAGGAGCAGTTTGTTCAGTTTCCATGTAGTTGAGCAGTTATGAGTGAGTTTCTTAATCCTTAGTTCTAGTTTGATTGCACTGTGGTCTGAGAGTTTGTTATAATTTCTGTTCTTTTACATTTGCTGAGGAGTGCTTTAATTCCAACTATGTGGTCAATTTTGCAATAAGTGAGATGTAGTGCTGAGAAGAATGTATATTCTGTTGATTTGGGGTGGAGAGTTCTGTAGATGTCTATTAGGTCCACTTGGTGCAGAGCTGAGTCAATTCCTGGATATCCTTGTTAACTTTCTGTCTCGTTGATCTGTGTAATGTTGACAGTGAGGTGTTAAAGTCTCCCATTATTATTTTGTGGGAGTCTAAGTCTCTTTTTAGGTCTCTAAGGATTTGCTTTAGGAATCTGGGTGCTCCTGTATTGGGTGCATATATATTAAAGATAGTTAGCTCTTCTTGTTGAATTGATCCCTTTACCATTATGTAATGGCCTTCTTTGTCTCTTTTGATCTTTGTTGGTTTAAAGTCTGTTTTATCAGAGACTAGGATTGCAACCCTTGCCTTTTTTTGTGTTCCATTTGCTTGGTAGATCTTCCTCCATCCCTTTATTTTGGGCCTATGTGTGTCTCTGCACGTGAGATGGGTTTCCTGAATACAGCACACTGATGGGTCTTGACTCTTCATCCAATTTGCCAGTCTGTGTCTTTTAATTGGAGCATTTAGCCCATTTACCTTTAAGGTTAATATTGTTATGTGTGAATTTGATCCTGTCATTATGATGTTAGCTGGTTATTTTGCTCATTAGTTGATGCAGTTTCTTCCTAGCATCGATGGGCTTTACAACTTGGCATGTTTTTGCAGTGGCTGGTACCGGTTGTTCCTTTCAATGTTTAGTGCTTCCTTCAGGAGCTCTTTTAGGGCAGGCCTGGTGGTGACAAAATCTCTCAGCATTTGCTTGTCTGTAAAGGATTTTATTTCTCCTTCACTTATGAAGTTTAGTTTGTCTAGATATGAAATTCTGGGTTGAAAATTCTTTTCTTTAAGAATGTTGAATATCAGCCCCCACTCTCTTGTGGCTTGTAGAGTTTCTGCCGAGAGATCTGCTGTTAGTCTGATGTGCTTCCCTTTGTGGGTAACCCAACCTTTCTCTCTGGCTGCCCTTAACATTTTTTCCTTCATTTCAACTTTGGTGAATCTGACAATTATGTGGCTTGGAGTTGCTCTTCTCGAGGAGTATCTTTGTGGTGTTCTCTGTATTTCCTGAATTTGAATGTTGGCCTGCCTTGCTAGGTTGAGGAAGTTCTCCTGGATAATATCCTGCAGAGTATTTTCCAACTTGGTTCCATTCTCCCCGTCACTTTCAGGTACACCAATCACATGTAGATTTGGTCTTTTCACATAGTCCCATATTTCTTGGAGGCTTTGTTCGTTTCTTTTTACTCTTTTTTTCTCTAAACTTCTCTTCTCGCTTCATTTCATTCATTTGATCTTCAATCACTGATACCCTTTCTTCTAGTTGATCAAATCGGCTACTGAAGCTTGTGCATTCATCACGTAGTTCTCATGCCATGGTTTTCGGCTCCATCAGGTCATTTAAGCACTCATCTACAGTGTTTATTCTAGTTAGCCATTCGTCTAATCTTTTTTCAAGGTTTTTAGCTTCTTTGCGATGGGTTCGAACTTCCTCCTTTAGCTCAGATAAGTTTGAGTTGGGTAATGCTACGGTAACAAAATCACACACACACACAAATCTCAGTATTTTCTGACAATGCTTTATTTCTTGTTCACTTTACATGGCAGCTGTTAGTTGGCTGCAGCTCTAGTCAGCATTTTCTTCACTCTTGGATCAAGCGTAAAGCAGTTTCTCATCTGGCTATTGCCAGTCTCATGGAGGAGGAAACAGAAAATGCTAGAACCATGTGATGGTTTAAGGCTTGCTGGAGTAGCACCTAGCACCCCGTGTGCCATTTCATTGGCTGAAGCAAGTCATGAAGGTCAAGCAAATCATGAAGATATATAATCCTCCAGCAGGGAGCATTCAGCACAACTGGTTCTAGAAACACACTTTGAGAAACCCCACATTAGGGACACAGAAGATGAAAATCTCTCTGGGCCCAGGGCACCCTGCATTTCCCATGGTAGAAGAAGGAACCAGAACCACAGGGCAGTGCAAAATTACACTCAAATCTTGGATTCTATCCCAAATTTGTTACACTTATAATTTAGACTTTTCTTTCAATTTGAGAAAAACAGTAAATAAAATGATTGTAGAATTGTCCAAAATTTCACTTCTCTAGCTTAATATGCCTAAATATTTTTAAAAGAAGAGAAACATTAAATCTTCCATTATATGCTGCCTAAAAATTCTGATTGTCAGACTTACTCAAGAGAAAACAGAAATCTACCTGCATCTGGTAGAAGAGAACAGAGTTTGTTTGGTTTTCTTCTTTATGCTATTTTGGGGATTGAGCTCCGTGCATTGTAAGTGAACGTAAATCACCAACGCCCTGCCCTCTTCACAGCACTTGGCTCATCTTTTCTGACAGGGCTATGTACACATCCCCACTCGGCCTTGCCAATATGCCACTGCAGATAGGTCTGCATGACTTGATGAAAAGCAAACCGTTTTGTCCAAATAACTACTTAACTATGGGCTATATCTGAACCAATAACAAAGCTGGTTAAAGGCTTCAAAATCCCAATGATAGAACGTGGCACTCACCTACTGAAAAAAAAAGAAGATTCAAGAAAAAGGGCACAAATCCAAGGTTAATGACAGAGACTTTATTTTCTTTTCCCTCTTATTGCCCTTCCCTCTTTCACTTCTGTGTACCAGGCAGGGGACAGAGGTAACTTGTCCCAATTAAGGAAAATAAAAATAATAGGTATGTTAAATACTACTTGGCTAATTACTGATCCTAAACCTCACTATCCTGACTGCAAGCTGAAAGCACATTGAATTGTTTACTAATAATCCCTAAAACACCTCTATCCCAACAAATCTATATCAAACATTTCAGGAATAAGGATCACTCACTGGGTTCCTCTTCTTTAAGGAATATCTTTATACTCATAACTTAAGGCTCCTGACCTATTCAGTGCAGTAAGAAAAAGACTTTCAAAATCAGCTTTAAAAACATCACAGTTATTTGGACCCTATCTTATCTCTCACTGCCCCACCATTAAAAGTCCCTTCATTAGAGGTGGGTGTGGTGGCTCACGCCTGTAATCCCAGCACTTTGGGAGGCCAAGATGGGCGGATCACTTGAGGTCAGGAGTTTGAGATCAGCCTGGCCATGTAGTAGAGTCATGGTGAAATCCCGACTCTACTAAAAATACAAAAAAATTTAGCCAGGTGTGGTGGCACATGCCTGTAATCCCAGCTACCAGGGAGGGTGTGGCATGAGAATCACTTGAACCTGGGATGCAAAGGTTGCATTGAGCTGAGATTGTGCCACTGCCCTCCTGCCTGGGTGACGGAGTAAGGCTCTGTTTCAAAAAAAAAGAAAGTCCCTTCATTAAAAGTTACATTACACTGTATATACACACACACATACACACACACATACAGTGTTTGATTTTCTTCTTTATGCTACTTTGAGGATTGAGCTCCATGTGTTGTATATATATGTGTGTGTGTGTGTGTGTATATGGATATATGTGTGTGTATATATATGTATATATGTGTGTGTATATATGTATGTATGTATATATGTGTATGTGTGTATATATATACATATACATATTTAATATATATAAAACACTTGCTGTTATATAACTTAAAACACATAAATTTGAACTTAAAATTATATGTCATAGAATTTTACATAACATTATATATAATTTTATATAATAGCTACATGTTGATAGCTAGAAACTATGATTGATATCTTCTATTTAAATAAAACATCTTCAAGGTAGCTTTAACTGGTGCCCTTTAAAAAACCAGGAACTGGCCCAGTGACTGTGTTTTATGAATGTGTTATTTTATTCTCTCATGGGCCACATGTTTTAAACAACATAATTAATAAGTCTTGTATTTTCATCTCTGCCAAAAAGTTATTTGGTTCATGAACCATGGGTTTGACCTAGGTTTGACTGTACCTGAATGAAACTGGTCCTTGTTCTGAGCCATGTGTCATCAGGATTTAAAACCAATTCTTCAGGTAGACATGATGGATATGCTGGCTCTTCAGAAATGCACAGCTAGAGAGAGACTGGATACAAAAGAAGTATTTCAAGTCCCTTAAGTAGCTTTGTGCAACACAAGTTATTTCGTACTGCCTAAAATGAGCACAAACCCAGCAGTGTTCACAAAACCATAACCCACACTCTTTCCTCCTCCAGATGGTCTTCACAGTAATCTAATTAAATTATTTTGTTAGCTAAAACCTATCATTGCAATATAATGAAAACTTCCTACTAACTTACAACCTAGAAGTCACAGCCAATCATCTTGAAACATCATGCTGTTTTGCCACTTGATGTTTATTATGAAACTGTCCAGAAAAATGGAATATGATATTTTAGTATTTATCTAGGCTATTAAGAATATACATTTTAGTTATAGCTTTGGATAAGTGTTATAAATTATTTTTCTGACTTTTAACAAAGTTCTTCCAACCAAAGAACTGGAGGAAATGTAAAAAAAGAAGAAAAGGCTAAGGCTGTGTTAACAAAGACCACAGTCGTGGCTGGGCGTGGTGACTCACGCCTGTAATCCCAGCATTTTGGGAGGCTGAGGCGGGCGGATCACGAGGTCAGGAGATCGAGACCATCCTGGCTAACACGGTGAAACCCCGTCTCTACTAAAAAAAAAATACAAAAAATTAGCCAGGCATGGTGGTGGGAGCCTGTAGTCCCAGCTACTCAGGAGGCTGGGGCAGGAGAATGGCCTGAACCTGGGAGGCGGAGCTTGCAGTGAGCCGAGATCGCACCACTGCACTCCAGCGTGGGTGACAGAGCAAGACTCCGTCTCAAAAAAAAACAAAAACAAAACAAAGACCACAGTCATAAGCAAACTTGGCTGAGGCAAACAGGAACTTCACGTAAGAAAGAAAATAACTGGGTAGCAGTCTATCTATATTGTTAATCTTTTCAAAAACCAGCTCCTGGATTCATTGATTTTTTTGAAGGGTTTTTTGTGTCTCTTTCTCCTTCAGTTCTGCTCTGATCTTAGTTATTTCTTGTCTTCTGCTAGCTTTTGAATTTGTTTGTTCCTCCTTCTCTAGTTCTTTTGATTGTGATGTTAGGGGGTCAATTTCAGATCTTTCCCGCTTTCTGATGTGGGCATTTAGAGCTATAAGTTTCCCTCTTAACACTCCTTTAGCTGTGTCCCAGAGATTCTAGTATGTTGACTTGGAACCAACCTAAATGCCCATCAATGACAGACTGGATAAAGAAAATGTGGCACATATACACCATGGAATATACTATACAGCCATAAAAAAGAATGAGTTCATGTTCTTTGCAGGGAAATAGATGAAGCTGGAAACCATCATTCTCATCAAACTAACACAAGAACAGAAAACCAAACACCACATGTTCTCATTCATAAGTGGAAGTTGAACAATGAGAACACATGGACACAGGGAGGGGAATAGCACACACTGGAGCCTGTTAGAGGGTGGGGGGCAAGGGGAGGGAGAGCATCAGGACAAATATCTAATGCATGCAGGGCTTAAAACCTAGATGATGGGTTGATAGGTGCAGTAAACCACCATGGCACATGTATACCTATGTAACAAACCTGCACATTCTGCACATGTATCAAAAAACTTAAAAATAAATAAATAAAAATTTAAAATTTAAAATTTTTTTTAAAGTTCCATTAAGATATGGAAATACTGGTCTTATGTAGCTCTATTCCCTCTTCCCCCTTTTTGTACTATTATTGCTATATATATTACAAACTCAACCCATTATTATAATTATTACTGCATACAGTATTGCATCAATTAAAGAAGCTGAGAAAAGAGAAAGAAAAAAAAAGAAAGAAAGAAAATAACAGGCTGGGTGCAGTAACTCACGCCTGTAATCCCAGCACTTTGGGAGGCCGGGGTGGGAGGATCACTTGAAGTCAGGAGTTCGAGACCAGCCTGGCCAACATGTCTCTACTAAAAATACAAAAAATTAGCTGGGCATGGTGGCACACATCTGTTATCCCAGCTACCTGAGAGGCTGAGGCACAAGAATTGCTTGGACCCAGGAGGCGGAGATTACAGTGAGATGAGATCACGCCACTGCACTCCAGCCTGGGTGACAGGGCGAGACTCCATCTCAATTAAAAAAAAAAGAAAGAAAGAAGGAAAAGAACGTATATGTCATTGAATTGTAAATATTTCATGGAAATTTTTAAATTACTTTTTTACTAGCTTTAGATTCCCTTTAGAATCTGAATCCGGTTGCCTAAACCTTAAGCTAGTAGCAAACAAAAGAAACACCTTCCGTCATTCTTCCAATCCCATTTATGCATAGCAAAACTTGCAAAAAATTATAAAGCAACGCTTTAGAAATTGATAGACAATAAATTTGTTAGTTTTGCTACTTCAAGAACATAAAAGGTCATTTTCCAAGAGCCTGATAAAGAAAATTTCTGTCCCACAGAGGAGTAATAATTTAAGGGATTAGTGTTTTCATCATGCTCTTTTCCTCTATCTCAGTAGATTATGCTCATTCATTCTCAATTAAAACTAAAACAGCAACTTCTTCATCTACCTGTCACAAATCTACCTTTATCCACACTCATGTTCTTTGTTTTCTCCTTTGATGAGGGAAATGTCCCTCCCACTATGAAATATCTCCTCTTATTCTCTGGAACCCATACCCTTTTACCTTTACAAGGACATCACTTTTGCAATTGTTTCTTTTTTCCACCATCCTCTACTTATTTTTTCCCTCTGGATCACTCCATTGGCACATGGACATGTTTCTGTTGTCCACTCTCAAAAAACACATAGCAATAGCAATGAAAGCAAACTCCCTTAGATCCCACGGAACCCTCAATACCTGACTCACTGCCCTGCTCCTCTTCACAGAAAAACTTCTTGAACTTGTATCCATCCATTCACAGTCTTCACTTCCTAACCCCTTTTAACCTTCAGTCTACTCCTATCAGTCTTTCATCTTACACACCACTGACTGCTTTGGCCAGGGTCACCACAAGCTGTACGTTGTACTTCCAAGGGTCTATCTGCCACCATGTTATATAAACTCTCAGCAGCTCTCAAAGAGGTGACCATTCCCTTCTTCTTGAAGCACTTTCCTCTTAGGGAATCAATGAGTCCATAATTTCCTTACTCTCCATCTATGTCTCTGCCATTTATTTTCTTTCTTTATGTGCTACTCATCCTTGGCCCAATCTCTAAGATTAGAAGGGCTCAGGATTCAGTCTTCCTACTGTATGTTATCTCCTTGGGTTATCTCATCAAATCTCATGGCTTTTAATGCTATTTATGTTCCAATGACTAAGGAGTCATCAAGTAGGACTCTCATGCTGCAAATAACAAAAAATCAAACTCTGTCCTAAATAATAAAGGGTTTTTTGGGCTCACATAACTGAAAATTCCTCAAGCAAGATAATCCTGACGGCTCAATGATGTCATCAGAGGATCAATTTCTTTTCAGCTCTCTGTCCTGCCTTTTATTTTATTAGTTTCATCCTCAAAGCAATGTCCCTTATGTTGACAAAGTGGCTGCAGCAGTTCCAGGCTTCACATCCACAAATCATATCATCCAAAATGAGAGGGAAATTTGATTTATGGTAGATTTTTCAGTGTTCTCCGAGGGGAATAAAATATTATTTTTTAGAAGATCCCAGAAAATGAGATTCTACATGTCCTATTTGCCAAATGTTTTACAGACCTACTCCTAATCCAATTTCTTTGGAAAGGTTAATGTCATGTGCAGAATGGCTTAGATCTAGTTTACTTTAATCAATAAATATAATGTGGGCCAGGTACAGTGGCTCACACCTGTAGTTCCAACACTTTGGGAGGCCGAAGCAGGCAGATCACTTGAGGCCAAGAGTTTGAGACCAGCCTGGCCAACATAGTAAAACCCCATCTCTACTAAAAATACAAAAATAAAAAAAAAAATAGCCTGGGCATGGTGGCACATGCTTGTAATCCTAGCTACTCAGGAGGCTGAGAATTGCTTGAACCTGGAAGGCAAAAGTTGCAGTGAGCCGAGATTGCGCTACTGCACTCCAGCCTGGGAGACAGAGCAAGACTCTGTCTCAAAAATAAATAACCATAATATGGAAGAAGAAGGAGTATCCACAATCAATATCTATACCAGACTCCAGGTGAGGAGTCGGTTCCCTCCGAATAATATGGGTGTCACATGATAGTGGTAGGAAAGAAGGGACAGTGGGGAGGTAACCACTATACCCATATATAATATTCAAAATGATGCTTTATTTTTTTCTCTCCTCTGAGCTCCAGACTTAAGTATCCAACTATTTACAGTCAAGTGCCATATAATGACATTTCAGTCAACAACATACTGCATATACAATGGTGGTACCATAACATTATAATACTATATTTTTACTGTACCTTCTCTATGTTTAGACATGTTTAGATACACAAATACTTAGCACTGTGTCACAATTGCCTACAGTATTCAGCACAGTAACATGCTGTACAGGTGTGTACACTAGACTATGCTATAAAGCCTAAATGTTTAGTAGGTTATACCAACTAGGTTTGTGTAAGTACACTGTATGATGTTCACACCATTTAAAAAATTGCCTAATGACACGTTTCTCAGAATATATTCTCAGGAAATGATGCATGACTGAATTTAACATCTTCATGTGACATGACCAAGCTAACCCTCTCTTGCTACCATATGCCCTCACTAAATCTGGTTTCTCCTCCAATATTCCCTTATCAGTAATTGACATCACTATATATTACTTTGCTAAGACCAGAATTTGGAGATTACCTTTGACTCTTTGCTTTTCCTTACCCAATAATCTAATCCATGAGTGAGTTCTATTGGTTCCATCTTCCAATTATATTCTAAAGCTATTCATTTCTCTGTCTGCCTCCATTATCACCCTTAGGTCCAAGCCATCATTATCTCTTGCCTAAACTACTGCAATCACCAACTGTCATCCTGATTCCTTTCTTGCCTTCCTATAATTAATTCTCTATACAACCTCTAGAATGGTCTTTTAAAAATATAAGATCATGTCATTGACCTGCCTAAGTCCCGTCATTGGCTTCCTAGCTCCTTTATATAAAAAAACCCCTCAACTTTAGATGTTAGATGGAGGCCCTCCAACATCTGGCTTATGTCCACCTCTCCATTATTATCTCATTTCACTTTCTTCTCTATATTCCAGACACACAGATTTTTTTTTCACCACATCCTATACATGGACAGCTTGGACCTATTTTCACTGTTGAATGTTTATAGGCCCCAACAGCCCATTCTGTGGCCATAATTTCTTATCCCTCTAGTGCCCTCACTGGATCACTCATTCATTATGTTCTCCAGGCCCTTGACTACATGATTCACAAGTATATCAGGTCTTCCACCCACACTTCCTTCCCATCCACCCTAGACAACATGGAGAAAATTATACAATTATACAAATTAGTACCATTGTCTCATGTGATCTTTGGCCTTGTCTATCCCCAACATACTGTTTGACAATCTTGGCTGGGCACGGTGGCTCACACCTGTAATCCAAGCACTTTGGGAGACTGAGGTGGGTGGATCGCTTGAGCTCAGGAATTCAAGGCCAGCCTGGGCAACATGGCAAAACCCCATCTCATACATGGTAGAGCATGCCTGTGGTCCCAGCTACTCAGGAGGCTGAGGTGGAAGGATCGCTGGAGCCCAGGAAGTTATGGCTGCAGTGAGCCATGATCATGCCACTGCACTCCAGCCTCGGTGACAAAGTGAGACCCCATCACAAACAAACAAACAGACGACAATCTTATTGCATGTCTCCAGACAGATCCCCTCCCATTGCCTTCACCATTGTCATCAATCCTCAGTGTCATCTCCTCTGTCATCATTTAGCTTCTTAAACCACAGGAAAAAAAAAAAGAATGCTCTCTCATTCTACTGCCCATCTAGCACAAAATAAGGTGCTTGTCCAACCATTTTTAATTCTTTCCACAATATCTCACAAAGAGAAGCCTTTTAGTTTGGATAAGTTCTGCTATAAGTACCAGAATACTAAAATGAATGTGGCTTAAATAGCAAGAATATATAAACTCATAGAACAAGAAGCACGAAGTTTAAAGGTTGATGCAGTAGCTGATGGCATGAAGGCCCCAACTTCTTCCCATCATTCCACTCTGCAATACTCACCATGTTAGCTTTCATCCCAAGGCATCACTTCCTCATTCAATGTAGTCCAAAGGCAGAAAGACTGGTAGTGGGATCTCTTCTTGTATCTCTTATCAAAGGGGACACCCGCCCCCCTCCAGGAGAAACCATGCAGACTGTGCCCAGGGTCCATGGCCAAGATTGGATCACATGCAGTGTGGACTGGTAAATGTTTCATGGTCTGCTCTCCATGAAAATGCAAATAATCCTCAATTATTTATCTCCAGCCAAGACTTATTTTTAGTTCCAGACCTATATATACACTTGTCTTTTATACGTTTACACATTAGTGACTTCCAAGCATCTCTAAACTATAATTCATTCTTTCCCCCAAAGCCACTGCACCTATACTGCTGTTGTCCATGACTGGCACACCCAGACTAGATTGCTGTGAGTCATATTACATTCTTCCATTGCCTCTACCCTCTCTCTAATGAAAGCTCAGTATTGTGAGTCTGCTTCCTAAATATCTCCCAAATCCTTACTCACTTGTTCAAGAACCATCATCCTTTTCTGTACATTCAGTAACCCTGAATGTTCTCTTTGTCTCTAGATCCTCCTACGCACCTTTAATCTATCTTCCCCGGGTTTTGTGGAGAGACCTTTCTATTATACGTGCTGGCTCAAAATTCTTTACTGGCTCTAATTGTCCAAAGGGTGAAACTGAATTCCTCTAATTTACACGTGGACTTTCTTTATCTGAACTCTAACAACATGTTCACTCTCATCTTCTGTCTTTCATCTCTCGTCACTCTAATTTTGCCTTCTAACTATATTAAACTATTTGTACAGAACACATCATCCTCTCTTATGCTTCCATTCCTTTGCACATTGTGTCTTTCAAGTGTACTTTCCTCCCTTATGTAACAAGAAAACTTTTCATCCTTAAAGTCCTGTCAGTGTAAAGTCTTCTCTGAATATCTCAGAGAAAATAGGGGCTTCTATATTGACTGTACTTTGCATATATCTTCATAAAATAAATTTATCACTGTATTATAGTTCTTGATTTTTAAACCCTTTGAGGACAAGAACAGTTTCATCACTATACCTTTTGTGTCCAGAATAGTGCCAGGCACACAGTAAGTGTTTAAATAAGTGCTTATTGAATAACAAAATGAATGAACATATTAATATTGAATCACTAGAATAATAATTGGTGCTGTTGTAAAGACAACAGAGACTGGTTTAGCAAAGCACTGCTATAAGTCTCAGATCAAGAATACCCATCTTATAAAGATCACATAACTCTACTTGTCTCATAGCAAGTCAACCACCAACTTTTTGCCGACAATATAGTAAGATGGGTATAAGTGTGTCTACTGTACTGTTCAAAAAATAAACTATTGATAAGTAACATGGTCTACTGATAATGGGCATTACATGTACAACAGACAGCATATAAAAACATACATTTTGATAATAAAACAGATATAACAAAGACTTCTAGAAGCTAATTGACTCATTTCCTCTCCTTTATCTAGGTCAAACTTAGGACAATTACATTAGAATGTGTGTCTCTTATTTTTAATCCTTTATGCTCCCCTGCAACTTTCCAATACGAAATTTTCATATTTTAGGTTTTTGGACTGTGATCCTGAAGGGACTACAGATCCTCTCTTATTGTGTGCTGAGTTTTGTAACAAGGCATCAATTGGAGAGTAGGTTTAGAAAAAAAATTATTGATTGCATTGGGTTATGTCTTGCTTAAGATGTGGGGGTAAGATTTGTACAGATGGCCATCACATATAGGTCTGGAGCTTAAATTTTCCAGTTTTCTATTGCTATTTAATAGTAAATAATGTCACTGAAAAAGTTCACAAATGGGTTTGGGTGAGTTTACATTTCTATCATGTAGACATTTCTCTTTCTCTTTGTGTCCTAAAAAGAATTTCAGGACAAGTTTTCTAACTATAATCCAAGTCTTTTGTGCATAAGCATTTATAATAACACAAAAAGATAATTGCATATAAGGTAATGAGTAGACTTTTTACATATTTTTTCTCAAAAAGTACACATCAAAAACCATATAGTTATTGAATTCAGCCCTAACTAAATAGGAAAAAAAAGTGTGTTCAAATTATTTTGAACTCAGAAAGAATGGAAGATGCATGTATTGATGGAATGAATAAAGAACAAGTATTGAATCCTGGGCATTTTTGTGGAAGCTATGTTAATTTTATAAAGCTGCATCAATTTATTTTTCTTGTTTAGACTTCATATTTTTGACTTCTTTCTTTAAAATGTCTTTAGGAATCCTATGAAATATTTTGGATTTCTCAGAAATAGGATAATTTAACAGTCATGTTGTTTAAAAAATTCTCGATGGCAAATCTACTTGGTAAAAATTGAATAGCATGACTGGTTACTATTTTGACTTACTTTATCGGAGACAGGGTTGTCTTAGAAAATAGTTTCCATGTCTATTACAGCTGAAATTAAAATTAAATAGATCAAATGTGCTCTTATCAAGAGAGTTTTTAAAACTGCAGATATTTTGAAATAAAATCTTAAAATTTTATTACAATCTACTACTCCAAAGAAATATAAGAAAAAAAAATATTTGACCCATCTTGTCTCTACCCTGAATTTCCCTGAGATTGAGAAGGAATTATTCAATTTTCTCTTCTTTCTGACAGAACTATCCCAGATGAATAGCTACAATGGCCAATGGACGTACCATAAGATTTGTGCTCTGAGATTCCCTTGTTAAGGGTATGAGAGGGACTCATGGAAAGAATTTGGGCTGAGGAGGGATGGGAAAGGAAAGAGGGAAGGAGAAAAGGAGGGCATTCCCCTAGAAGCTCACAAAAATACAGACATAACCTCATAAACCCTACCACAATACACGGGGAAAAAAATTGTGCCTTCCCCAAAGTTACACAAAGTCCTCTTGTGTCTTCTTTCTCCCCTGTCAAGGTGAGATCTCACATACATAATACTGTTCATTGGTGACTCTTCAAGGATGTGGAGTTGGAAAAGAAGAGGGTATTAGACATTGTGATATACCTGAGCCCCCAGGCTTCATAGCCCCACGTTCTGATGGTAGTTTTCCGTTTTTGTTCAAAGAAAAGAGAATTAAGATTATGCCATTAAAACACTATTGTTTTAACCTTCTGTGATAGGTAGACACATGGTAGAAATGGAGATAGAGAGAAAGGCATGTCTTTAGGATATATTTTTGAAGTGGACCAATTTATGTTATTGTTGAGGGAAAAGCAAATAAAAACAGAACCAAGAATTACTCTGAGGTTTTGATAGGGTGGATGCTATTGTCTGAGATAGAGAAAAATGATCAAGAAGTAGGTTTAGGGATGAAGAATAGAAATTAAGAGCTTTGGTTCGGCCATGTTAAGTTTGCAACATCTTTAGTAGTCCCAGTAAATGCAGATTTGGTAGACTCCAGTGCTGTATTTAGGCTGACGTATTCTTCTTAGGTGAATGACACCAGCATCCACTCTGTCTCCCAGGAGGAAAACCTAAATGGCACCCCAGACCAGCCTTCCCCTTCCTGCCAGCCATTCACCTGCAACCAATTCAAGCTCTCTACATCTCATCACCCTGTTATTACATCTAAATTCTCATACCCAACCGACTTCTTCAATCCAATTCCCATAACATTGTGCCCCTTTCAATCATTAGGACAAAAAAGTGTAGTTGTGTAACTGCTACTGGATGGTATCCATCACAGCACAGGACACAATCTAACAGATGATAAAGATTTGATGATACGCTGGGCATGGTGGCTCACGCCTGTAATCCCAGGACTTTGGGAAGCCGAGGTGGAAGAATCACTCAAGCCCAGGAGTTCAAGATACGCCTGGGCAACATAATGAGAACTCATCTCTACAAAAAAAATTTAAATGAGATGGGCACTGTGGCATATGCCTGTAGTTCTAGCTACTTGGGAGGCTGAGGCAGGACGATGGCTTGAGCCCGAGAGGTCAAGACTGCAGCGAGCTGTGATCATGTCACTGCACTCCAGCATGGGTGAGAGTGAGACCTTGTCTAAAAAAAAGATGATCTGAAGTACTGTAGAATTTTATGTTTCTTTTGTTTCTTTTTTGTATCCTTCCCACACAACCCTAACATGGTTACTTCCAACAATACCCACAGGTAATGCCGCCACAGCCCCAGCAGAAGTCTGGTTAACCAGAGCTCCAGTTAAACTAGTTCCAAAGTCTAGAAAAATCTCAGCATCAATCAGTTAGCCCAATGTTTCCAGCGCAGGTGTGTCCAGTTCAAGAACTTCATCTTTGATGATTCCTTATCTCTTTCAGGCAGTGAGGCAATAGAAGGAGAGAAGAAAGAGAATAAATGCTACATATATGTCATTTCATTTCCACACTCTCTATCATCATCATTCTAATATCATATGGTATTGTTGCATTTTCCTGTTCCAATGGCCATCAGAATGGATCTCTAGTTAATGCCAATTGTCTACTGTATATATAATCATTACAGAATGAAAAGAGAGGAGTAAGCATAAATGATTAGAAGTTGTTCAAATTTCTTCAGAAAAGGTTCTTAGAATAAGAGCCTCTACTGGGGCCAGGTGCGGTGGCTCACGCCTGTAATCCTGGCACTTGGGGACGCCAAGGAGGGCAAATCACTTAAACACATGAGTTCAAGACCAGCCTGGGCAACATAGTGAAACCTCATCTCTATTAAAAATACAAAAATTAGCCGAGTGTGGTGGCGCAAACCTGTATTCCCAGCTACTTGGAAGGCTGAGACACGAGAATCGCTTGAACCAGGGTGATAGAGGTTGCAGTGAGCCAAGATCACCCCGCTGCACTCCAGCCTTTGTGACAGAGTGAGACCCTGTCCCCCCAAAAAATAAATAAATAAATAAATAAATAGAGTCTCAATTGGTGTTGACAAGTGAAATGAAGACCCAGGACATGGCAGAAAGGAAGACAGAAATTACCCTAGTTAGAGAAAGTACATTGAGATGAGGCAAAACCAATCAGATAGAAGCAGCTCATGAAAAGGTGTGCATCAAGAGATGCAGACACTTATATGAAGCTGGCATGGGCATTCCATGGAGGTCATTAGAGTTCACGGGCAGAAATGTGAATTTCATTTCTGAAGTAACTGAGAAATCATTAGAGCAAATTTGACCAATTATAATTAACCCTATTGGGCCAGCCAGGGGCAGAAACATACTTCCATCCTCTTTTCCAGACCTCAACTCCATAAGAAGTTAATTTGTATTGCACAACCCAGTCTTCTGGCTTAGATAGAAACATTTCGTTTTTTAGAAATTACCAAAAATATTTATAGCTTGACTAAGCTAATTTAAAACACACAGCAAAAGCATGGCATGCCTTACGTTCTCTGGGCTGCATATCTCTAAGCCCGCGTGACGGCTTTGTCGAGAGCACTCTATTAAAAGCAACACTCTCCATTCACCAGGACTGTTGCATAGATTACATAGGACCTCTTTTGTTCATTAGGTAACTGTCTAGCATGGAGACGCAATTGTTTCCTGTCATGTTTTCTTCAGAACCTAAACTTTCGAGGCATTCGGGCCTTGAGCAAGCGCCTGAGCTCATCTCAGGGTGAGGTATTTCGTGTACTGACCCAGCAAAATATTTTATAATCCATTTCCTAATCCAGGAAAAGCTGAGTCTTACCCTTGCATAAACCCAAAATTTGCCCTGAAAACAAATGTGATTAAATAAAACAATTGGAAAAAGATTTGCTTTGTTCTGCTGCTAAGATTCAACATTTGCCCAATAGCCACAGCCAGCCTAGCCATCAGGAATCGTGGCCAAGGTATGCAGGCAGCCAAGCTCATTCCTTCACACCTGACACAGACACCAGACTTTTCTGCATCTCTTCCTGGCCCTTTAGGAGAAGCAGAGACTACTATTGGTTCCTTTACTATCAAAGACAGACACCAAAAGCTCCTCAAATCTCCAGAGAATGTGAAGTTTATCATTTCTAAGTATACTGGACAAACTCTTTTTTTTCTGATTTAACTAGTAATATGTCATCTGGAAAAGCTATTTTGTCGTTAATTAGAAAGAGCATCAAGAAGAAATAAAAATTATTTTGCTCCAACATGTACATGGAGAAAAGGTAAGTGGAAGAGCAGAGGGGAGGGGAAGGGAGGCCATTAGGAAAGGTCACCACTAGCTAAGGTTTGTGCTGGAAACTTCTTTAAGCAGATGTTGATTTCACATGCTGCATTTGATACACGTGTCTCCTGATAAAAGCAAAGGGAATGAAATTACAAAGTCCAACACTGTCATCACCACAAAGCAATATGCAAATTATGGTCTTAAAATAAGTGTCTGAGAGGCCTGGGTAGTTTCATCCATACAAAGGCAATTTCTTTGTCATCCTCTTACTGATTAACTACACTAATCTCCGGTGAAGCGAGCTTGGGATTCCTACAAAGTACAATGTTGTGATCCATGACATTTAAGACATGGAAGGGGCCTCTCCAGAAATGAGCCACTGGGCTGAGCCTGGGCAGAAAATAGACTGCAATGAGTCACACAATGTAAGACGGCACAAAAGATGATTCACCATGTCTAAAGGAAAATAAATAGGAGTGAATGGCTAGTGTACTCAGGGAAACTCAGTCCCAGTGGGCAGAGTTTATTGGTCTGCATCACTCTGAGTTCTGTCATGGAGCTGTTGGGATGAGGTGATGGTGCTGGAAATGCTGAAATGGTGAGGGGGTGAGGAAGCAGCTCCTTTTGGGGCAGTAGCAGTGCAGTAGCCGCTTGTTTCCAGTTAAGGATCTCTGTGTCAGGGGGATACATCTGCCCTGGATGCTCTGAAGTGTATGATGTGAAATGATTTATCCAGAAGGCTGCACAGCTGGCATCAGATAAAACATCTGGAACCACTTTAGCTGTGCATTACCTAGAGGCAGCATTCCCTTCCTCGATGCTAAATTTAAACCATTCCTGTCATTTCAGACTCTCTAATGAAATCTGTTTCTCACAGGATGTCTCTGTCTTGGAAATGGCATGTGGTCTCCTTGCAAAATGAAAAGGAATTTAAAGCATATAAATCACCTGTTTTTCTTCCTCTCTCACCCTACACACACACACACACACACACACACACCCCGTCTGTTAAAAAAATTTCAGAACAGAAGAAAGGCATGGAAGTGATAAAGGTGTGCTTCTCAGAACAGGGAATGGCGAGGGAGGAGTGGCTACTGCCTGTCAATAGCTCACAAGCAGCAATGCTGACTGCCGAATGACTCATGCAAAAGTCCCAGAGGGATCGGTTCCCTCAGTCGCCCTTTAGGAGAGAGAGACAGAAAACGTGATATAAATGTTCCCACAGAATCACGGCTTTGTCAGATCCAAGGCTTATGCTGCTGCTCACTATGCTGGAGTGTAAATAAGTTGATGTACCCTATCATAGCTAAAAACCTAACAGAAAACATTCAAAACACTCACATACATACTTGTATGCAATTCAAGCTCCAATGGGAAAGTATAAATAGTCTGAGCCTATCCTGTTCTATGCTTGAATATTAAAGTAAGTTTTAAAGCCTTCCAATATTACTTGATGCAATTTAAAAGCTAAATCTATATTGTGATATTACTATCTTTATCTCAACTATAATTCCAAAACCACTTCAAGAAACTAAAAATCAAGTTTAAGCAGAACCCAGGAAGGGCTGCAGTTTGAAGTCTAAACAAATGCTCTTTACTATTGGTAAATAGGGGCCTTACTTCCATTGATTATAAGCCACAGTTACAAGAACACCACATCTTTAACTTTTCCCATATGCCTTGGTTTTCCATGGTGATGATGCTACTGCTTACCACAGTTCTTCACCTCACCTGGAATTAGCCAAAGAATTGGATGCTATTTTCAAGGGTGCTAGAAAAGACACCTAGGGCTCGGCCCAATTTGTAACAGTACAACAAATGGTTAGTGAGCCTTGTTTGTCTGAGCACCCTCCTTCCTCCACACAATGTGGCTCAGAAACAGCAGCTAAGTAGAGGCTTCTGTGCCCCTCTCTTAAGGTGAACAGACGGGGAGGACACCAGAAGCCCTTAACAATGATGGTTCAGTGAGAAATGGGAAGAGTTTGGTTGTTTTTTGTTCAAAGAAGCAGACCCTCTGAATACTTTCCTAGAGAGCCCAAACCATTCAGGTTGCTTGATCTCTTGAGTTGCCAGGGTTTTCTATCCAGGCCTTTGGCCAAAACTGCTGTGGTCACCATGCATTGTGAGATTACAGTGCTCAAATAGTTAATGTGGCTGAAAGCTTCCACTGGACATTTTATGGGAGGTGACACAAAGCCACTGGGGAAGAAACTGGTTCTTCATAGGAAGTCCTAAAGCCCTACACCATAAATCACTTCAGGTGTCAAAACATCTTCTTAAGCCACATCATCAATGTTTCTGGCTTTCATTAACACAAGCAAAACCACCTGCAGTCCTCACTACCAAAACTAAGAGCTTTAGTCTTCCTGAGGTTCTACCATGTTTCTTATCCATATTAATTATTGCAGAAACACCTAAACCCTTCACTCATTGCTTAGTGTCAGGCTTGCCATCTAAAGGATGTTTTCAGAAACGTCAAGCAGTTTTTGGCCACCGAGTGTATGTCAGTGTATTCTGGCGGATACAAATCACTGTTTTGCGTTACTTACCATATTATCTTGCAATAAAAGACCTGCAAACTCATCACAAGATCAACTGCAAAGTCATCTACAGAATGTAACCATATCTATAATGACAAAGAAGACACTGTTATATTACCAAGTCAAAATATCCTACTCTGGCGCTATCCTACACATTGTACTGCCAATTATAAATATCTTTCTGGTGGTTTTAGCCCAAGTAAAAGTTACCCCAGTGAAGGTGTGTTAATGAAGTCCACTCCACTCCCTGCCTAGTTACTAAAACCTTTACTCAATGCTCAGAACAAAGTCTGATTAATTCTTCATTGACTTTCAGAATACAAACAGTATCCATATTTTCTCTTCCATTAAAACAAGCAGTGATTAGCAGACCCTGGCAATACATACTCAGTCATTCAAATCTCTTTATAAGGTACTGAAAGATACTTTGTAGGCAAGAGTCATGAAACCAAGATTTCAGGGTCAAATATAAAACAGGCACAACTCTTAAGTATATTCCTTTTCTAATAAAAAGTATTTTCAGATCTCTTCTATTAAAATAGAAAATAGTTTTGGTTGTTCTGACAGCAGTTTATCATACTGGCTCCCTCCTGAGGTTTCTAGTGCTAGGGTCTGGCCATGTCTGTGCTTTCCGCAAGGAGTCACAGTAACCTAATATTCTTCTACAATGTTTGAAGGGTACTGTTAGCTATATATGGCCTGGGCCCAGATCTGTGTCTTCCTTTCCTAGGCTTATTTTCAAATAGAAAATAAAAATAAGTCCCACTTATGTCAAAGAGCTTTGTATTTAGAAAAAAAAAAAAAAACAACTAATTTTGATGGCAACTCACTGAAACAAGGAAAAGGTGTTAACAAGATTCTTATTGGAAGACTGCAATACTAGGCAGGGAAGGCCGTGGTATGCCGACAAGCATATTGCAGTACAGTTGAACAATAATTTGATAAATATCATAAGTCAAAAGTGTATTTAATACACCTAACCTACTGAACACCCTAGCTTAACCTAGCATACCTTAAAGGTGTTCAGAAATTACATTAGCCTACAGTTGGACAAAATCATCTGGTACAGAGTACACTGTAGAGTACTGGTTAGTTACCTTCATGATATTATGGCTGCCTCGGAGCTGCAACTCACTGCTACTGCCCAGCATCACAAGAAAGAAGATCATGAAGCATACTGCTAGCCCCAGAAAAGATCAAAATTCAAAATTTTGACTACACTTTCGACTGAATGTGTATCACTTTTATATCATCACAAAGCCAATAAATTGTAAGTCGACTGACATACAGTCATAAGTCTGGGACAATCTGTATAGTACTTTGTAGTTTTGTTTTTATTTTTTTGAGACAGGATCTCTGTCATCCAGGTTGGAGTCCAGTGAAACAATCATGGCTCACTAAAGCCTTAACCTCCCCAGGCTCAGGTGATCCTCCCGCCTCAGCCTCCCGAGCAGCTGGGACATAGTCATCTCTAAATTGAAAACATGTGCAAAAGATTCAATGGTAAAAAATAAAAATTAAAAAATTCTAAAAAAACACGTAAAACTTAGGATTCCTTGGGGAAAGGGAAGTGCCTATTTTCTCATCGTGCTTTGACCCTTGCTTGATTTCCACTGTAGGCATTCGCCAGCCCTTTACCATGACATCTTCTGTGGGCTCAGGTCTGTCCCAATTTCAGAGATCTTCAAGAGTCTGTATATTTCATCTGCCTCTGAAGCCCACAATGTAGGATTTGGTAAGAAGTCCCACTGACCAACACAGGATCCACTAGTTCAGATTATCCCTGCTCAGGTTAGTTGCTGCAAAAACTCCTTGGCTCTGCCTAATCCCCATGTTGCCCATTCCTTTCTGCAATTTGGTCTTGTTTACAGGATTGGGTCTCTGCCTAGGTTCCCTTTTAATTTTTGCCAGTTAGTTGCCCTATTTAGTACACTCTTTACCCTCAAAGACAGGTGCTAAATCCTGAGCCTGAGTTAATGGAGAAAGAGCCCCTAATGGTTTTTGCCAACAAATATCTAGAGCTATCTAGGACTTCTGTCCCTGTACTCTCAACCAAATAAAGGTATATCATTTGGGATCATGATTTGAGTTTCCTGGCTCCAGAGGCCCAAGTTCTAAGTCTCCCTACTACTATTTATTCACTTAGCTGGAGGTGTGTGCAACTTGTCTCTGAGGTGGTAGCAATAATCTCTCCCATCTCACATGCACATTTTTAAAAAACTTTTTATTTTGAAATAATTATAGTCTCACAGAAGGTTGTAAGAGTCCCATGTAGTCTTCAATCAACTTCCCTAACTGTTAATAGAAAAAATATAGCTATAGGGCCGGGTGCGGTAGCTCACCCCTGTAATCCCAGCACTTTGGGAGGCCGAGGTGGGCAGGTCACCAGGTCAGGAGATCAAGATCATCCTGGCTAACACGGTGAAACCCCGTCTCTACTAAAAATACAAAAAAAAATTAGCCAGGCATGGTGGCGGGCGCCTGTAGTCCCAGCCACTTGGGAGGCTGAGGCAGGAGAATGGCGTGAACCCCGGAGGCAGAGCTTGCAGTGAACCGAAATCACACCACTGCACTCCAGCCTCGGTGACAAAGTGAGACTCCATCTCAAAAAATATATATATATATATATAGCTTTAGTACACAATTACAGTACAATATATAGTGAGACTATTATGAACAATTAGATGCCAATAAACTGGAAAATCTAGGAGAAATGAATAACTTCCTGGACACATACAACTCTCCAAGATTGAATCTAGAAGAAATAAAAATCCTGAATAAACCAATAAGTAATGAGAGTAAAGCAACAATAAAAAAAAAAATCTTCCATCGAAGAAAAGCTCAGGAACTGATGACTTCACTGATGAATCCTACCAAATATTTAAAGAACTAATATCAATTCTACTCAAACTCTTCAAACAAATTGAAGAGGAGGGAATACTTCCAAACCCATTATATTAGGCCAGCATTACCCTGATACCAAAATCAGGCAAGGACACAACAAAAAAAACTACAGGCCAATATTCCTGATGAAGATAGTTGCAAAAGTCCTCAACAAAATATCAGCAAACCAAATTCACCAACATATTAAAAAGATCATTTATCATGATTAAGTGGGATTTATCCTAAGGATGCAAGGATGGCTCAACATATGCAAATAAATCAATGTGATACATTGGATTAATAGAACTAAGAACGAAAAGCATATGACCATTTCAACAGATGCTGAAAAAACATTCAATAAAGTTCAATGTTCCTTTATGATAAACAACCTCCCACTCTCCCCACCAAAAAAAAAAAAAATGGATATAAAAGGAACACATGTCCAGAAAATAAAGACCTATATGACAAGCCCACAGCTAACATCATACTTAACAGGAAAAAATCCAAATACTTTCCTCTAACATATGAAATAAGACAAGGATGCCCACTTTCACCAGTTTTATTCAATATAATACTGGAAGTTGTAGTCACATCAATCACGCAAGAGAAAAAGGAAAAGGCATCCAAATTGAAAACAAAGAAGTCAAATTATCTTTGTTCACAGAAGCCATAACCTTGTATTTAGAAAACCCTAAAGACTCCACCAAAAAAACTGTTAGAACTAAAAAACAAACTCAGTAAAGTTACAGGATTTAAAAAATGTACAAAAAATCAGTAGCATTTACATACTGTAGGAGTGAGCAATCTAAAAAAAAAAATCAAGAAAGCAATGCCATTTAAAATCTCTAGAAAAAATATAAAATACCTAAAAATAAATGTAACGAAAAAAGGGAAAGATCTCTACAAGGAAAAGTAAAACCTCTGGTAAAAGAAATTGAAGAGGACAGAAAAAAAAATAAAAAGATATTCCATGAACATGAATTGGAAGAATTAATACTATTAAAATGTCAGTACTACCCAAATCAATGTACAGATTCAATGCAATCCCTATCAAAATGCCAATGACATTTTTCACAGAAATAAAAAAAAAATCTTAAAACAAGTACCAAGCAATAAAAGACCCTGAATAGCCAAAGCAATTCTGAGCAAAGAGAACAAAGCAGGAGGCATCACAATACCTGACTTCAAAATATACTATAAAGCTATAGTAACCACAATAGCATGGTAGTTATATAAAAACTGACACATAAACCAAAGGAACTGAATAGACAGCCTGTAAATAAATCCCTCCATTTGTAGCTGACTCATTTTTGACAAAGGTTCCAAGAATATACAGTAGGGAAAGTACAATCTCTCCCATAAATGGTGTTGGGAAAATTGGATAACGATATGCAGAAGAATGATTGGATAACCATATGCAGAAGATAGATCCCTATCTCTCATAATATACAAATGTCAAATTAAAATGGATTAAAATCTAAGACCTGAAGATAGCTGTTCCAAGATGGCTGAATAGGAACAGCTCCAGTGTGCAGCTCCCAGTGTGACTGACGCAGAAGATGGGTGATTTCTGCATTTCCAACTAAGGTACCTGGTTCATCTCACTGAGACTGGTTGGACAGTGGGTGCAGCCCACAGAGGGTGAGCTGAAGCAGGGCGGGATGTTGCCTCACATGGGAAGTGCAAGGGGTTGGGGCATTTCCCTTTCCTAGCTAAGGGAAGCCATGACAGACTGTACCTGGAAAAACGGGACACTCCTGCTCAAATACTGTGCTTTTCTCAAGGTCTTAGCAACTGACAGACAAGGAGATTCTCTCCCATGCCTAGCTTGGCGGGTCCCATGCCCACGGAGCCTTGCTCACTGCTAGCGCAGCAGTCTGAGATCAAACTGCGAGACAGCAGCCTGGCTGGGGGAGGGACGTCCGCCATTGCTGAGGCTTGAGTCGGTAAACAAAGCAGTCAGGAAGCTTGAACTAGGCGGAGCCCACCGCAGCTCAACAAGGCCTACTGCCTCTATAGACTCCACCTCTGTGGGCAGGGCATAGCTGAACAAAAGGCAGCAGACAACTTCTGCAGACTTAAACGTCCCTGTCTGACAGCTCTGAAGAGAGCAGTAGTTCTCCCAGCATGGTGTTTAAGCTCTGAGAATGGACAGACTGCCTCCTCAAGTGGGTCCCTGACCCCCCTGTAGCCTAACTGGGAGACACCTCCCAGTAGGGGCTGAAATACACCTCATATAGGTGGGTGCCCCTCTGGTATGAAGCTTCCAGAGGAAGGATGAGGCAGCAATATTTGTTGTTCTGCAGCCTCTGCTGGTGATACCCAGGCAAACAGGGTCTGGAGTGGACCTCAAGCAAACTCCAACAGACCTGCAGCTGAGGGACCTGACTGTTAGAAGGAAAACTAACAAACAGAAAGCAATAGCATCAACAACAACAAAAACGTCATCTACACCAAAACCCCATCTGTAAGTCACCAACATCAAAGACCAAAGGTAGATAAAACCACAAAGATGGGGAGAAACCAGAGCAGAAAAGCTGAAAATTCTAAAAACCAGAGTGCTTCTTCTCCTCCAAAGGATTGCAGCTCCTCGCCAGCAACAGAACAAAGCTGGACAGAGAATGACTTTGATGAGGTGACAGAAGTAGGCTTCAGAAGGTTGGTAATAACAAACTTTTCCGAGCTAAAGGAGGATGTTCGAACCCATCATAAGGAAGCTAAAAATCTTGAAAAAAGGCTAGATGAATGGTTAACTAGAAAAAACAGTGTAAAGAAGACCTTAAATGACCTGATGGAGCTGAAAACCATGGCACAAAAACTTCATGACACATGCACAAGCTTCAATAGCTGATTTGATCAAGTGGAAGAAAGGTATCAGTGATTGAAGATCAAATGAATGCAATGAAGTGAGAAGACAAGGTTAGAGAAAAAAGAGTAAAAAGAAACAAACAAACCCTCCAAGAAATATGGGACTATGTGAAAAGACCAAATATGCGTTTGATTGGTGTACCTGAAAGTGACAGGGAGAAAGGAACCAAGTTGGAAAACACTCTTCAGGATATTACCCAGGAGAAAATCCCCAACCTAGCAAGACAAGCCAACATTCAAATTCAGGAAATACAGAGAACACCACAAAGATACTCCGCGAGAAGAGCAACCCCAAGACATATAATTGTCAGACTCACCAAGGTCGGAATGAAGGAAAAAATGTTAAGGGCAGCCAGAGAGAAAGGTCAAATTACTCACAAATGGGAAGCCCATCAGACTAACAGTGGGTCTCTTGGCAGAAACACTACATGCCAGAAGAGAGTGGGGGCCAATATTCAACATTCTTGAAGAAAAGAATTTTCAACCCAGAATTTCATATCCAGCTAAACTAAGCTTCCTAAGTGAAGGAGAAATAAAATCCTTTACAGACAAGCAAATGCTGAGAGATTTTGTCGCCACCAGGCCTGCCCTACAAGAGCTCCTGAAGGAAGCACTAAACGTGGAAAGGAACAACCAGTACCAGCCACTGCAAAAACATGCCAAATTGTAAAGATCATACATGCTATGAATAAACTGCATCAATCAATGGGCAACATAACCAGCCAACATCATAATAACATGATGAAATTCACACATAACAATATTAACCTTAAATGTAAAGGGGCTAAATGCTCCAATTAAAAGACATGGACTGGCAAATTGGATAAAGAGTCAAGACCCATCAGTGTGCTGTATTCAGGAGACCCATCTCACGTGCAGAGACACACATAGGCTCAAAATAAGGGGATATGGAAAGATCTACCAAGCAAATGGAATGCAAAAAAAAAAAAAAGCCGGGGTTGCAATCCTAGTCTCGGAAAAAACAGACTTTAAACCAACAAAGATCAAAAGAGACAAAGAAGGCCATTACATAATGGTAAAGGGATCAATTCAACAAGAAGAGCTAACTATCCTAAATATATATGCACCCAATACAGGAGCACCCAGATTCATAAAGCAAGTCCTTGGAGACCTACAAAGAGACTTAGACTCCCACACAATAATAATGGGAGACTTTTACACCCCATTGTCAATATTAGATCAACAAGACAGAAGCTTAACAAGGATATCCAGGACTTGAACTCAGCTCTACACCAAGTGGACCTAATATATATCTACAGAATTCTCCACCCCAAATCAACAGAATATACATTCTTCTCAGCAACACATGACACTTATTCTAAAATTGACCACATAATTGGAGGTAAAGCACTCCTCAGCAAATGTAAAAGAACAGAAATCACAACAAACTGTCTCTCAGACTACAGTGCAGTCAAATTAGAACTCAGGATTAAGAATCTCACTCAAAACTGCACAACTACATGGAAACTGAACAACCTACTCCTGAATGACTACTGGGTAAATAAGGAAATTGAGGCAGCAAAAAAGATGTTCTTTGAAACCAATGAGAACAAAGACAGAACATACCAGAATCTCTGGGACACATTTAAAGCAGTGTGTAGAGGGAAATTTATATCACTAAATACCCGCAAGAGAAAGCAGGAAAGATCCAAAATTGACACCCTAACATCACAATTAAAAGAACTAGAGAAGCAAGAGCAAACACATTCAAAAGCTAACAGAAGACAAGAAATAACTAAGATCAGAGCAGAACTGAAGGAGATAGGGACATAAAACACCCTTCAAAAAAATCAGTCAATCCAGGAGCTGGTTTTTTGAAAAGATCAACAAAATTGATAGGCCGTTAGCAAGACTAATCAAGAAAAAAAGATAGAAGAATCAAATAGATGCAATAAAAAATGAAAAAGGGGATAGTACCACTGATCCCACAGAAATACAAACTACCATCAGAGAATATTGTAAACACATCTACACAAATAAACTAGAAAATCTAGAAGAAATGGATAAATTCCTCAGCACAAACACCCTCACAGGACTAAACCAGGAAGAAGGTGAATCTCTGAATAGACCAATAACAGGCTCTGAAATTGAGGCAATAATTAATAGCCTACCAACCAAAAAAAGTCCAGGACCAGAGGGATTCACAGCCGAATTCTACCAGAGATACAAAGAGGAGCTGGTACCATTCCTTCTGAAACTATCCCAATCAACAGAAAAAGAGGGAATACTCCCTAAATCATTTTATGAGGCCAGCATCATCCTGATACCAAAGCCTGGCAGAGACACAACAAAAAAAGAGAATTTTAGACCAATATCCCTGATGAACATCGATGTGAAAATCCTCAATAAAATACTGGCAAACTGAATCCAGCAGCACATCAAAAAGCTTATCCACCATGATCAGGTCAGCTTCATCCCTGGGATGCAAGGCTGTTTCAACATACACAGATCAATAAATGTAATCCATCACATAAACAGAACCAACGACAAAAACCACGAGTATCTCTTGATGCAGAAAAGGCCTTTGACAAAATTCAACAGCCCTTCATCCCAAAAACTCTCATAAACTAGGTACTGATGGAACGTATCTCAAAATAATAAGAGTTATTTATGTCAAACCCACAGCCAATATCATACTGAATGGGCAAAAACTGGAAGCATTCCCTTTGAAAACCGGCACAAGACAAGGATGCCTTCTCTCACCACTCCTATTCAACATAGTGTTGGAAATTGTGGCCAGGGCAATCAGGCAAGAGAAAGAAATAAAGGATATTCAATTAGGAGAAGAGGAAGTCAAATCGTCCCTGTTTGCAGATGACATGATTATGTATTTAGAAAACCCCATCATCTCAGCCCAAAATCTCCTTAAGCTGATAAGCAACTTCAGCAAAGTCTCAGGATACAAAATCGATGTGCAAAAATCACAAGCATTCTTAAACACCAATAACAGACAAACAGAGAGCTAAATCATGAGTGAAATCCCATTCACAATTGCTTCAAAGAGAATAAAATACCTAGGAATCCAACTTACAAGGGATGTGAAGGACCTCTTCAAGGAGAACTGCAAACCACTGCCCAACAAAATAAAAGAGGACACAAACAAATGGAAGAACATTCCATGTTCATGGATAGGAAGAAGCAATATTGTGAAAATGGCCATACTGCCCAAGGTAATTTATAGGTTCAACGCCATCCCCATCAAGCTACCAATGACTTTCTTCACAGAATTGGAAAAAACTACTTTAAAGTTCATATGGAACCAAAAAAGGGCCCGCATTGCCTAGACAATCCTAAGCAAAAAGAATAAAGCTGGAGGCATCATGATACATGACTTCAAACTATACTACAATGCTACAGTAACCAAAACAGCATGGTTCTGGTACCAAAACAGAGAGACAGACCAATGGAACAGAACAGAGGCCTCAGAAATAACACTATATATCTACAACCATCTGATCTTTTACAAACCTGACAACAACAAGAAATGGGGAAAGGATTCCCTATTTAATAAGTGGTGCTGTGAAAAATGGCTAGCCATATGTAGAAAGCTGAAACTGGATCCCTTCCTTACACCTTATACAAAAATTAATTCAAGATGGATTAAAGACTTAAATGTTAGACATAAACCATAAAATCCCTTGAAGAAAACCTAGGCAATACCATTCAGGACATAGGCATGGGCAAGGACTTCATGACTAAAACACCAAAAGCAATGGCAACAAAAGCCAAAACAGACAAATGGGATCTAATTAAAGAGCTTCTGCATGGCAAAAGAAACTATCATCAAAGTGAACAGGCAACCTAAAGAATGGGAGAAAATTTTAGCTATCTACCCATCTGACAAAGGGCTAATCCAGAATCTACAAAGAACTCAAACAAATTTACAAGAAAAAAAAACAACCCCATCAAAAAGTGGGCAAAGGAAATGAACAGATACTTCTCAAAGGAAGATATCTCTGCAGCCAACAGACACATGAAAAAATGCTCATCATCACTGCTCATCAGAGAAATGGAAATTAAAACCACAATGAGATACCATCTCACGCCAGTTAGAATGGTGATCATTAAAAAGTCAGGAAACAACAGATGCTGGAGAGGATGTGGAGAAATAGGAATGCTTTTACACTGTTGGGAGTGTAAATTAGTTCATCCATTGTGGAAGACAGCGTGGTGATTCCTCAAGGATCTAGAATGAGAAATACCATTTGACCTAGCAATCCCATTACTGGGTATATACCCAAAGGATTATAAATCATGCTGCTATAAAGACACATGCACACGTATGTTTATTGCAGCACTATTCACAATAGCAAAGACTTGGAACCAACCCAAATGTCCATCAATGATAGACTGGATAAAGAAAATGTGGCACATATACACCATGGAACACTATGCAGCCATAAAAAAGGATGAGTTCATGTCCTTTGCAGGGACATGGATGAAGCTGGGAACCATCCTTCTCGGAAACTATCACAAGAAGAGAAAACCAAACACCACATGTTCTCACTCATAGGTGGGAATTGAACAATGAGAACACTTGGACACAGGGCAGGGAACATCACATACTGGGGCCTATCGGGAGATGGGAGCCTGGGGGAGGGACAGCATTAGGAGAAATACCTAATGTAAATGACTAGTTGATGGGTGCAGCAAACCAACATGACACATGTATACCTATATATCAAACATGCATGTTGTGCACACGTACCCTAGAACTTAAAATATAATAACAATAAGAAAATCTAAGACCTGAAGCCATAAAAATTCTAGAAGATAACCTCAGGAAAATTCTTCTAGACATTGGCTTAGGCAAAAAGTTTATGACCAAGAACCCATTCATAGGTGGGAACTAAAAAAGTTAATATGGAGGTAGAGAGTAGAATAATTACTACCAGAGACTGGCCAGGGTGTGAGTGTGGATGGGGAAAGATGAAAAGAGAGGTTGGTTAATGGTTACAAATGCAACAAAAACAAAAATAAATACACGGGATTTAATTAAACCTAAAAGCTTCTGCACAGCAAAAGAAATAATCAGCAAACAGACAATCCACAGAGTGGGAGAAAGTTTTCGCAACTGTTCATCCAACAAACGACTAATATCCAGAATCTACAAGTAACTCAAACAAATCAGCAAGAAAAAAAAATAATCCCACCAAAAAGTGGGCTAAGGACATGAATAGACAATTATCAAAAGAAGATATAAAAATCACCAACAAACATGAAAAAATGCTCAACATCGCTGATTATCAGGGAAATGCAAATCAAAACTACAATGTAATACAACTTTACTCCTACAAGAATGGACATAATTTTTTTAAAAAATACTAGACATTGGTGCGGATGTCGTGAAAAGGGAACACTTTTACCCTGCTGGTGGCAATGTAAACTAGTACAACCACTGTGGAAAACAATGTGGAGATTCCTTAAATAACTAAAAGTAGAACTACCATTTCATCCAGCAATCCCACTACTGGGTATCTACCCAGAGGAAAATAAGTCATTATATGAAAAAGACACTTGCACACACATTTATAGCAACACAATTCACAACTGCAAAAACATGAAACCAGCCCAAATGCCCATCAATCAAGTGGTTTAAAAATGTGATATATATATCACATTTTATATACAAAAAATATGTGATACATTATATATATGATATATATGTGATTATATGTAGTTTTATATATATATGTGTTATACACACACACCATGGAATACTACTCAACCATATAAAAGAATGAAATAAGGGCATTCGCAGCAAGCTGGATGGAGTTGGAGACCATTATTCCAAGTGAAGTAACTCAGGAATGTAAAACCAAACATCGTTCTTATAAGTGGGAGCTCATCTATGAGGACACAAAGGTGTAAGAATGATACAATGGACTTTGGGGACTCAGGGAGAAGGGTGGGAGGGGGCTGAGAGATAAAAGACTATACATTGGGTACAGTGTACACTGCTCCTATTCCCCAAAAACTATTGAAAAAAAATCTGGAAATTAAAAAAAATTGAAATCCTATAATTTGCAGCAACATGGATGAAACTGGAGGTCATTATGATAAGTGACATAAGCTAAGCACAGAAAGACAAATATTGTACATTTTCATCCATAAGTGAGAACTAACAAAGTTAATATGGGTGTAGAGAGTAGAATAATAACTACCAGAGACTGGCCAGGGTGTGTGTGTGGATGGGGAAAGATGAAGAGAGAGGTCGGTTAATGGTTACAAATATACAGTTAAATAGATAAACTAAGACCTAGTGTTCGGTAAATCAGTAGAGTGACTATCGTAAACAATAATCTATTGTATATTTCCAAACAGCTGGTAGAGAATAATGCAAATGTTCCCAGCATAAAGAAAAATTTTTAAGGTGATGAATATTCCAATTATCTTGGCTTGATTATAACACATTATATGAATATATCAAAACATCACATATACCCCACAAAAAGTATATCTATTATATATCACAAAAATATGAATCAGAAACCAAAGTAAAATTTATATTTTAATATAAAATGGATCAAGTTTTTCTATTACATCACAGTTTTCTTTGGTGACATACTGCTCTGCTTGTCTAGGCTTGTTACATACATTGTGTCAAGGAATTAATTATATTGGCTGCACTTGTGATCTCTGCTTCAGCAATTAATGCTGTTTTGATAAGTAAGCATCTTTTAGTGTTTATTATAAGCTATGTTCTAGCAATCTCTAATGAATTAGCAATCTGTAATACTCTCATTAGGTAGAAATTATTATTCCTAATGTACAGATAAGAACCTGGGACTCGAAAAGGTAAAATGACTTTCTAGTTTGTCTAATTGCAGAGTTTTTATATCTAATGCTGATGCCTCTGAGATCCAGAATAATTGCCATAGAATTTCAGTCCCTAGATAAATTCCTTGACAAAAGCCTTCATTGGTTAAGTGAATTTAGTGTACATTTTAAAATAAAGTATGTTGTAGAAGTCCCTTCTTGACAGTTTTCAATGCATATTAGCATACTAAAGCCTCCAAGAAGTCCTGCTAAAAGAAGTAATTGTTTAACCCAGCATTTCCCAAATTAATTTAGCCATAGGGCTTTTTAGAAAAACACAATCAGCACTCCTCATAGCCAGCATTCCATAATTCCATAGAATATGTTTTAGGGAAATCTGTTCTGAAGATACATTCTGCCCTGTTTTAAAATACCTGATATTTCTATAAACCATATAATCCTGTAAGAAAGGCACCAAAGTGCTACTATGTCACAAGAACTCAATGAACAGTTCATTTATATGGCATTATAGCATCTTACCGATAGAGGTAATAATCCCTATGGCAAAAGTAGTAAAGTGTGTGAGTGTGTGTGTGTGTGTGTGTGATTGTGTTCCTTTGGTTTCTGAAGATAACCCTAGAGAAGTAGAAAGTTTACACCAAGTCTGAAGGCAAGTGCTGTTAAAAAAACAAACATCCCTTAATGAGCTTGATTTTCACCTTGAATAGTGTACTACTGTGAAAAGTTTAAGAAAACAAGGTCATTGGTTGGGGGGTGTCTATTTAACTAGTACAAAATAGGATTTAACATATACCAAAGAATTTACTTTCTTTAAATCTCAGTCGCTGGTTTTAATTTTAGTACCTATTGCCTGTGTCTGTACATGGCTCATGTAACATACTACATTATTTCCTACCACTCTTAGCTCAAATGTCAGTTTCTAGACAGACCCTACACTTTCTATTCCCCGTCCTTGAACTCTACCCTCTGTCAACTAGATATTTAAACAAACGCTTGGTAATGAGTGTGATGATGATGATGATGATGATGATGATGATGACAATGATGGTTTTAGATGCAAAGTTATGGACATACACCTAACGTAATATCATACTAAGTGCCTTTATTTTCTAAATGTCTTTGTATTAGTCCCCTTTCATACTGCCATAAAAAACTGCCCAAGACTGGGTAATTTATAAAGGAAAGAAGTTTCATTGACTCACAGTTCAGCATGGCTGGGGAGGCCTCAGGAGACTTACAATCATGGCGGAAGCCAAAGGGGAAACAAGGCACCTTCTTCACAAGGTGGCAAAAAGGAGAAGTGCCGAGCGAAGCGGGAAGAGCCCCCTGTAAAACCATCATATCTCGTAAGAACGAACTCACTATCACGAGAACAGCATGGGGGAAACCGCCTCCATGATCCAATTACCTCCACCTGGTCTTTCCCTTGACACGTGGGGATTATGGGGTTTATAATTCAAGATGAGATCTGGGTGAAGACACAAAGCCTCATCATATCACTTTTTCATTTTTAATACAATTGCAAAATGAGTCAAATACACTGTTCTATTTTATAGTCACAGCATAGAGTAATGAGCAAACCTAGGCTGGTCACTGCTATGTTATTCTTATAAGGAAAAGGAAAATTCAGCTTTCCATTCCAGCTTGCTGGTATTTCCATTTCACTAGGCTATAAATAAAACGAACACTAGAGTTAAAAAACTTGAATGTTTTTCTCTTTCTAGTGATAAGTGTAATTAGTAATTTGTTTTAAAGATATTTTTAAACCCTTTAAATGATTTAATTGAGGTCAGTAACCTATGTAACAAACAGCACGTTAGAGACACAACAATGGCTAAAACTCCTCATTTTCTCTAAAAATTAGTTAAAATTATTTTCTCTAAATATAAGAAATGCCAAACTGAGCTAAAATAACTAAGACAATACTTATTTTTAATAGAACCATCTATAATTTCTACCTATAGAATACTTTTAAAGGTTCTAAACTAAGGCATTTAACAGTGTCAGGCACAAATTGTTACCAATCAAATGAACTAAATTAATATGCTTTTATTTGCTATTTTATTACTAATTTTTTTTTCAGTGGGTGAATACTACTTTTTCTGTGTCCTAAACTACTTAAAGTACATAAAATATACTTTTATAATATACTAGAACTTACTGTTTCCCAGACTTAAGACTGAGTCATTAGAGTAAGCTACACACTACAGTGGAACAAAATTTAGCTTAATCTGAATTTCATGATTTGGTTTAAAATAAACCAAATTTTACTTTGCCTTCTAACTTTGTAACATTTTAAAGCTTATTCAGGTCACGATGCAATGAAAATAAAAAAAAATTGACAAATGTACTTTGTGTTAATTCTGTTTAAACACTTGTCCACCTAGAAACTTTAGAGGTTTTCATACAGAATACAAAAATGCTATTACCTTTCCAATCTTAAGCTAATAATTGTAATACAATTCACAATTTAAATTCTAAACTAACATGCCATCTGTTGCTATGAATCTAAAAATGTTGCCATATTTGGAAACTTTTATTATATTAAAGCATGAAAATTTGGATTTCTGAACAACCAGTAACTTGTAAAAAAGCTCTAATTTCTACTTTCAGAATACGTTTAGGATTCATATGTTCTTGTGATTCCAAAGAATTTGAAGTCCAGTGGAGCACAAAATTAAAACCAATTTTAAAAGTATTTAACTTTAATAGAAATTGGCACAAGCATTCATAAATCTTAACTAATTTTGTTATCCTCCTTTAAATCAATTTCTTTACGTGGTAGTCCAGTTAGTAAGTTGCTAAGTTACTAGTTGTTAACTTGCCAGTTAATAAGTCCAGCTGCTAAGACAACTCAGCAATTAATGTGTATTAGAATTGGATTTCTTCAAATGCGCTATAACTATATGGCCTACATTGGTCATTTATCAGAATATACAATTTACATGCCTCTTCTCATTAACACATCATAATGGATTCAAAGGTTTACCTTTAATAAGTTTAATTTAAAATTTAAATAAGTTTTAAATATGAAACAAGTTTAAATGCTATAAAACAAGAGTTAATATACGTAAATAACCTAAAGGCTTACTTTATATTCCATCGCAGACTTTGTCTTAAAATATCTGGTAGTTATAAGATAGGGTGAAAATAGATGCATTTTCAAAAACTGGGGCTTACTTCATGAAGGAAATTTGGCTTAATAATTAGAGCTTTCAGCCGGGCGCGGTTGCTCACGCCTGTAATCCCAGCACTTTGCGAGGCCGAGGCGGGCGGATCACGAGGTCAGAAGATCGAGACCATCCTGGCTAACACGGTGAAACCCCGTCTCTACTAAAAATACAAAGAAAAATTAGCCAGGCCTGGTGGCGGGCGCCTGTAGTCCCAGCTACTCAGGAGGCTGAGGCAGGAGAATGGCGTGAACCCGGGAGGCGGAGCTTGCAGTGAGCCGAGATCGCGCCACTGCACTCCAGCCTGGGCGACAGAGCGAGACTCTGTCTAAAAAAAAAAAAAAAGAAAATAATAATAATAATAATAATAATAATTAGAGCTTTCATGTTAACTAAGTTCAAGGTAATTGCTTTATAATCTCAAATTTTAAAATATTAAAAACATAAAGTTAACATTTATATGAGTAAGAATTATGTCTGGTTCTCTTTTCTATAAAACCATCTATCTACTTACATTTTAGAGCTTACACTTAAAATTTTTTTAATTATAAAAGTGATATATATGCAGAGCTTGAAAAAGTCAAACCTTGTTTTAAAAGATTTAAACCAGCTGGGCGCGGTATTATTATAACTTCTGTGAAGAAAACAAAAGTTTTTCCAGCTACATGGTCTGTTAGAAAATAAAAATTAAATGGCTCAGACTAAGAAGATGTGGAAGAAATTATAGGACCAGACTCATTTTCAGATATTCAAAACAAACGATCAGTTGCCAAGTAATCAAGTACCTTTTTTACATTCTCTTACCTCACCCATTCTTTATACATTTAATTATGTGTGTATGTGCTTTTTAGATCCCATACCTGTATAATTATCTTTAATTTTTAGTTTAATTTGCATAGGAAATGAAGAACTGGATACATTAAAATTTTTTTGTTTTGAATATGAATTTATACTGCTGTGTTAACAAAGACTGCAGTCGTGACTGGGTGTGGTGGCTCACGCCTGTAATCCCAGCACTTTGGGAGGCCGAGGCGGGCAGATCACGAGGTCAGAAGATCGAGACCATCCTGGCTAACACGGTGAAACCTCGTCTCTACTAAAAAATTCAAAAAATTAGCCTGGCATGGTGGCGGGCGCCTGTAGTCCCAGCTACTTGGGAGGCTGAGGCAGGAGAATGGCATGAACCCGGGAGACAGAGCTTGCAGTGAGCCGATATAGCACCACTGCACTCCAGCCTGGGCAAAAGAGAGAAACTCCATCTCAAAAAAAAAAAGAAAAAAAAAAGAAAAAAGAAAAAAGATTTAAACCAAAACAGTTGTCCCCTGACTTCAGCCCAGAGCCAATCAACTTCCACTCTTTTAATGGTTTCTTCTTTCTGCTTTGTTTTCTGCTACCTCTAGATAATTTAATATGTTGCTTTTTGTTTTTAACTCTTTGGATAAAATATTTAGCCAACTTTTGACAGCTCTGTAAAGCTTCTCTCAACACTTTTCCATCGTTAAACCTGTCAGATAACCCAATTGTCACTTTTCGAGTCACCTTCCTGGGGCCTGCCATTCTCCCCAGTTCACCAGAAAGGTTTGCTCTCTGGGTCTGATAAACTTTCCCTTCACCATTAATCTGAGATTTCTACTTGTCTCTCCTTCTCTTCATTGTTGATTACCTATTTCCTCGATATCAGGTCTTCCTCTCAATCTATTTCTTCGTTTAGTGGAGTACATTCTCCAGCAGCCTCTAAGAAAGGGTATATGGTAGGTTTATTAGAGACTTTGTTTATTTGAAAATACCTTTATTCTATCTTTATACTGAATAGAGAGCTCTGTGGCCGGGAGCAGTGGCTGACGCCTGTAATCCTCGAACTTCGGGAGGCTGAGGTGGGTGGAGTTCGAGACCAGCCTGGCCAACTTGGCAAAACCCTGTCTTTACTAAAAATATACAAAAAATTAGCCGGGTGTGGTGGTGGGCACCTGTAATTCCAGCTACTCGGGAGGCTGAGGCAGGAGAATTGCTTGAACCCAGGAGGCGGAGGTTGCAGTAAGCCGAGGTCGCGCCACTACACTCCATCCAGCCTGAAGACAGAGTGAGGCTCTGTCTCAAAAAAAGAAAAAAAGAAATCCTACTGCACATTAAATTGTGCCTCAAAGTCTACTAAAAAGGAGAAAGGTATATTATCTCCAAATCTTTCTTTCACCTTTTCATATGAAGGTGAAGGGATTGGAAATTCCCTTAATTTTTTCAGTCTTTTAAAAGGGTATTATGGATATGTGCTATTTCAAATGCCTTTTGTTTTAAAAGGAGTATATTTATCAGATTTTATCTTTTAGGGGCTCCAAATACATCCTAAGTTGAGCACCACAGCTAAAGTACATTGTAAGCATTTTGAAAAATACTTGCAGTATAAATTCATAATCAAAACAGAAAATTTTTAATGTATCCAGTTATTCATTTCCTATGCAAATTAAACTAAAAATTAAAGATAATTATACAGGTATGGGATCTAAAAAGCACATACACACATAATTAAATGTATAAAGAATGGATGAGGTGAAAGAATGTAAAAAAGGTACTTGATTACTTGGCAATTGATCGTTTGTTTTGAGTATCTGAAAATGAGTCTGGCCCTATAATTTCTTCCACATCTTCTTAGTCTGAGCCATTTAATTTTTATTTTCTAACAGACCATGTAGCTGGAAAAACTTTTGTTTTCTTCACAGAAGTTATAAATAATTAAAATTAGTGAACTCTAGGGCACCCAAAGACATCTCAAAATCTTTTTAAGCTGTACTAAATATTTGAGATTTTAATAGTAAGCAACTTACAAACATCTCCCTCTCACTATCAATTAATGAAAAGCCTCCCATTCCTAATAAACAAAATTTAAGGCTTTTAAGTTTGTATAGCAAATGTTTTCCACTCTCTTCCAGTTACCAACCCTTGCTATGCAATAGAAAATATTTCTAGACTATCGAGCCTGTGCATATCTTCCCTTCTCTTTCACCTCAAAATACCTACTTTAGCACGCATCTGAATCACCTGGAGGGCTTGTTAAAACAGATTGCCGGGCACCCCTTCCTGTTTCCAATTCAGTAGAGGCAAAGCCCATGAATTTGTATTATCACATGTTCCCAGTGATGTTGATGTTGCTACTCTAGGAATCAATAAAATTATCCTCAATTTCTTTCCCTCAGTTTAAGAAAATTAAGTAGCACTTCTTTCCTTTCCAACAAGTTTAAATTTGTACTCTTGGTTTTATCTTCCTTCTCATTCTACCGTTATTTCTGTATTTCCAGCATCTCAGTCTCTTTCTATATGCATTGACTCCTCTCTGCCTTCTAGATGCACAGACCTCCTTTTTTAAAAATATATATAAAACAAATACACCGTCTATTTAAAAGTTACCATCTATGTCTCTCATAAATCTGTTCACTGCCAAATTTCTAGGTAAAATATCCTTGAACCAAAACCACTACATTCGGCCAGGCGCGGTGGCTCACCCTGTAATCCCAGCGCTTTGGGAGGCTGAGGCAGGCGGATCACTTGAGGCCAGGAGTTCGAGACCAGCCTGGTCAACATGGTGAAACCCCGTCTCTACTGAAAAAAAAAAAAAATACAAAAAATTAACCAGGCGTGCTGGCACATGCTTGTAATCCCAGCTACTTGGGAGGCTGAGGCAGGAGAATCCTTGAACCCAGGAGGCAAAGGTTGCAGTGAGCTGAGATCGCGCCACTGCACTCCAGCCTGGGCGACAAGAGTGAAACTCCGTCTCAAAAAACAAACAAAATCTCTACATTCTATTACTTCTCTCCATTACTTAGATCATCTTTCAGAGTCCAAGCAGGAAACAGACAGCACTCTCAACTTGGGAGAATTATTATTAAATTATTTATAAAAGTCTGGGTAGGATGTAGGAAAACCACAATGGATACTGCAGTTAGTTGGGCTAGATACAACGCAAGATCCTTTGCCATTCTTAGGCCTGAGGGTGTGGGAAAGCAACATCCCCAGAAGCTGGAGAGATTGTCATATGGAGAGAGCGGCCCGACAGGAGCTGTGACCTTCCCCTGATTGTGGCTCATAACAACATCATGAGAGAGGGCAGGAAAAAAAAGCTTCATTCTCTTTCTCCTGCCAACACGCCAATATTCTGCTGGTGCTCCAAATGGTTATCAAGCCTGTGCATATCTTTCTCTTACGGCTCAAAATACCTACTTTAGTACACGTCAGAATCACTTGGAGGGTGATAACTGGATGTCAGAGGGAAAATAAGCTGGTTGGTAAAGTCCTAGAGATTAATTTCACAAGATATAGTAGAGAACAAAGGATGGATCTGCAAATAAGCAATATCCCTTACCATATGGTCCATCTCTTTTGTTCCTCAGATTCTTATCCTTTATTTAGGTAGACACATTTATGTCCTCAATGCAGGAAACATACAAACACACAAAGTCCTACAAGCTACTATTTCATAAGATTGATGTCAATTTAGTCATATTCTTCTCCTGTACACATGGAACATTCTCCAAGACAGAACATATACTAGACTATAAAAGATATTTCAACAAACTTAAAAGGACTGAAACAATACAAAATAAGTTCTCCAAATTTAACAAAATTAAATTAGCAATCAATAACAAACACATATTTGGTAAGAATTCCCAAATACTTGAAAATTAAACAATATACTTTTAAGTAATCCATAGTTCAAAGAAGAAATCAAGATGAAATTTAAAAATATTTTGAACTGAATGAAAATAAAAACATGACATATACAAATTTATGAGATGCAGCTAAAGCAGTGCTTAGAGGGAAATCTATAGGTCTACATGTCTGTATTTGAGAAAAAGAGAACTCTCTAAGCCTGAATATATAGAAAAGAAAAGCAAATTAAAGCTAAAGGAAGCAGAAAATAATAATAAAGAGAACAGAACCAAAGGAAAAGAGAGCAGAGAAAAATCAATGAACCCCAAGCTGGTTCTTTGACTTCAATAACTTCTTTGACAACTTCAATGTTGACTGATATGATTAAAGAAAAAAAAGAGAGAGAGAGAAAATAAAGATTACCAAAATTACAAAAGTAGGGAGTAACTTGACCACCAAACCTTATGAAATTAAAAGGACTGTAAGGCACTACTATGAACAAACTAGACAACTAAGATGAACCAGATAAATTCCTAGAAAGACACAAATTATTGAAACTGAATAAAGAACATATAGAAAATCTCAACAGGCCTGTAATATGTAAAGAAATAGAAAAAATAATAATAATTTAAAATCTTCCCACAAAGAAAATCCCACACCTGGATGATTCCACTAGTTAATTCTATCAAATATTTAAATAAGAAATAATACCAATCATTTATGAACACTTCCATAAAAGTGAATCCTTCCCAATTCACTCTATAAGGCTGCTATTACAGTGATACCAGAGTAAAAGATAGGGGAAAAAAAGGAAAAGAAAAAGAAAACCACAGACCGATATCTCTCATGAATACAGATGCAAAAGTCTTCATTGAAATGTTAGCAAATCAAATCCAGGACCTCTTTCTGAAGTGCTGTCATGGTCCACTTCTTGACTTACTGGTAAATTACTTAGCTAAATATTTTTGTCTTGTGCACTTACCTCTTTATGTTATGGTTCAAGATTTTAAAAGATTTAAACATACACATATACAAGAAAGAAAAGAATGCCTAGTCTATGTTCTCAAAGTACAAGTAATTTAGTAAAAGACTAGATTAATAGAAAAACAAAAGTAATGGCAGAATATGACAAGTACCCTAAAAGGTATAGGGTTACAAGGAAATGAGAACATAGCTGATCCATGTATGCTCCTGTTTTTATGTTACTTTATGTTTGAGGGTGTATGGAGGGAAACCAGAAAAACTATAAAGGAAAGATAATTTTGATTGCCTTAATTATGGATAGGTAGAATTTTATCTGAAGAAAAAGAAAAATTTAGGTAGAGATCAGCATGAGCAAAGCTTGAACCATATTTGGGAGAAACATCAGGTCAAGTTTGGCTCCACCACTATATGTACAATTTTTTTTTGAGATGGGGTCTCACTCTGTCACCCAGGCTGGAGCACAGTGGCATGATGTTGGTTCACTGCAACCTCCGCCTCCCTGACTCAGGTGATCCTCCCACCTCAGCCTCCTAAGTAGCTGGGATTACAGGCGCCCACTACCACATTTGGCTAATTTTTGTATTTTTAGTAAAGACGGGGTTTCACCATGTTGGTCAGCCTGGTCTTGAACTCCTGGCCTCAAGTGATCCACCAGCATCGCCCTCCCAGAGTACTGGAATTATAGCATGAGCACCACGCCCGGCCAGCTTTCTTCAATTTATAAAATGAAGAGAATATACATTAAAATTAATCAATAAGGCTTCAGATCAAAAATTTTATGAAAGAGCTATTTATACCTTATCATGAACAAATATATACACCCTGGCCTCCAAAACAGTTAAAGGGAATCAACCCAGACATAACTAGCAATGCTTTCTCAAATGACTGGATATTGCTCCTATATAAAGCTAGGTTTTCTTAAATTTATTTTAAAAACCATCTCTTTAGGACTTGAAGAAGAGTCCTGAATCCCAATATTTTGTCAACAAATTTGACTTTAACTGATTAGCAGTCTTCTTGATTTTGCAAGTTTTAAGCATATTCTGCCTCTGACATACCCTTATCCCAATGTCCTACCCAACCATCACTTTTTCAGGCTGAAGAGTTCTGCCAGGAGGCAAAGGTTGCAGTCAGCCAAGATCCTGCCACTGCACTCCAGTCTGAGTGATGGAGTGAGATTGTGCCTCAAGAAAAAAAAAAAAAAAAAGAGTTCTGTAATTGTTTTCATAAATCTTAAAGATCTCTCTATCCCACTGATATTTTAAATTTGTCATTTCCAGTATTTCTTCAATTCTATCAGGTCTTTTTGAGGTTATGGAATTAGAGATGAATACTGTAGCAGAATAATGTTATTTTGTTAGGGGAGAAAGAAAACCCTTATCACTTTCCTGGGCTTTTTGACAGCAATGTGTCAGATAGCTATCTTCATGGAATTATTTATGAAGAAATACAGTTTATGACAGTGTTTCTCTTTAACTTTACTAGCAAAAGAACTCATTTTTTCCCAATAAAATTATATATAATACCTCACTACATAAAACAGACCATAAAGTGCAACTGCTCTGGTTGTAGTTTGTAACTGCCTAGAGCCTCACAGATGCGGTTCAGCTCTTGCCCCTCTTTCACACCCCATCCAACAAAGACCCCCAAGAGTGCTTCCCAGGCAGCACGGAGGACAGCAAGAAAATCATCACTTTACAGCATCTGTAAATATTAAAGATGTCAACATATACAGAAGAATCAAAGCTTCAAATGAAATCAATTACTTCAAAAGGCTTCTTTACTGCAACATCAATAAAACATTTATAAAATTCATTTCTCAATTTACTCAAACACACATACAAAAATTCACAAGTTCATATTTAGAAAACTGCCTTTTTAAATCTGTCTTAGAATAAATACAGCATCAACTTAACCATATACTGGCTACTAGTGTAGCACATCAGAAAAAATAATTATTAACTCTTTCCATAATAAATGTCAATATAGTAAAAAATGTCAAGCACACATTAGTGAAATGGATCAAGATCATTTTTTATTGCACATCTGCTTACATGTCTGCTGCTTTTGGGCAGAGTTAAACCTGACATATTGAGTCAGTTTCCGTCATTTTACATCAACTAAATTATAGCAGTGAATTGCTTATGTGTCTCCCAGGCTTACCTTCCAGAAACTAGAACATTAACCTTTCCAATTTATCTAGGTACTGAAGCACAAATTTAACATTTGTTTTTGAAAAATTTAAACACTCAGAAACAAACCAAACAACATCCTATACAGAAAACAATTTTTATGTCTAGATGTACAATTGAGGTTCAGAGAACTTCTGATTATACAGTATTGTAAAGGTAATGACAATCCAACCCTCTTCCAAACTATTTAATTCCTGTATATGTAATTAAGCATTTATTTTCAGAAATTTTAACACTTTCAGCAATTGATTCTCTCACAATTAGGCATTTTTAAGATCCTCCATCCCACCAAAAATAACCCACAATGATTCCAAATCTTGTTGTTTTTTTTTTTTTTTTTTTTTAAAGCTATTCTCTTGGGACTAAACTGTTCAGAATAATCAGTATTCTTATTCCCTTTCCACTGTACTCTACTGCTCAATGCAAAATGGAGAATATGTGGTCCAAATAGAAATATGGCATTTGTGCAGGTCAAGCTTTGAAGAGACATGGACCACATGCCTAGCCTGATTTTTAAAAAGCAACAAGAATGGTGACACAACTATTACACCAAACACAAAATTCTGGCCATTAATGAATCAGAAGTAATAACTGATGCTCCTACTTTAAATTCATCAATGCCATATTTAAGAAGTCAAGCAACAACACATACTTGGCAAAATCTTCTAAATTCTCAAGTTATCAAACAAAAAAGTTATTTTTAATACTTCACCCCCCTTATATCATCTTATGATTCAATCACTTATATTTTCCTTTGTTAGATTATTCAGAAGAAACAATTCTATTTAACCTTAATAAGTTTTTGTCTCACACATTTTATATAAAGTTACTAAAATCATAATTCTGAGAAATTTATTTTTAATCATACAAACATTATATGATTTAACTGCAGTAAAGAAATTATATCTTTTCTTAATCTATTTAGAATGATATTACAAAATCTCTAAGACTCTTTTCCACAGCTTTTCTTTATATGAACAAACTCATAATTATGAAAAATGCATCTCAACTCCACAGTGAACTAGCATCCATGCTTATTCCACATAGGTACTGCCAGTGGTCCCTGCGGTGTCCTTTCAACAACGACAAACTCTTCAGGGTTGCCAAATGCCTCATAGAAAACCAATAAATCTTGTATGGCATGCTCCTCAATCTGAAAGGAGGAAGGGAAAGAAGACTCTTTACTCTTTTAATTATAAACTAAGCAGGATGTATTTGCCTTCCAATTTCCTTTTGAGGAACTATCACTTTCCATGGATACAATACAGTGAAATTAAATCAGGTATCCTGCATTTTAAATCAGGTATCCTCCTATCTCTGTGGCAAGGAGAAAGCTTGAGGCGTGAGGTAGAATCATGAGATACCCATGCGCTCTTGAATTTGAATCTTGAGCAGAAGGAAAAAGAAACTGAAAATGATTGCTAAAATTCATTCATTCCAATAGCTTTATTCTGTGAGATACTTTCTGTTGTTGTACAAGTCTTCTAAATCTTGCTTCTGAGCTTTCCAGTGCTACTATGCGTCTTTTCTGTTTCCAAGCCTGGCTGTCTGGTCTTTCAGCTAAGTCTATGGAATCTTAATATCCCTCAAATAAATTATCTTTTCCTTAAGTTAGCCAGAGTGGGCTTCTGTTGCTTACAATCTTAGAATTCTTACTGATACAGAAGCCAAGTGTAGCACTAGAGAATACTGCCAAATTCTCTACTGGTCATTTTAAAAAACTAAAATAATCCAAAGTATCACCAAAGCAAAAATATAAGCTTTATCATAATTTATTAGTCATAAATTAATTGCCCTGAATATCTACAACTAATACATACACTGATAGATGCTTCAGTTTAATTTTACCTGGCATTTACATTTTAATTTCATAGATACAAGCACCTGTCCAAAACAAACAAACATGATTTTCTTAAAACCTAAGTAGGAAATGTAGTTCTTCTCTAAATTAAACCCTACTAAGTATGTTATTTACCTGAATCAGAGCCAACGGTTTTTCTCGACTTCTAATAAGAGCTGCTTCTTGTTGTAGTTCTTCTTCTACAATAGATGCAAAAGTGACTGGGGCTACCATGGATGGAGCAGTCACTGAAGAAGATAGCCAGGGACTGAAAGAATAATAATAATGAGTTTCATTCATCTTCCTAAATTTTTGCATGCAAAATTTTCTCTGAAATACTTTTTAGCAATGCTACAATTCTTTCCAGTGACCTACAATGAACGAACCTGGAAGCTTTCACAGAGATTACAGAATGATGAGTTTCACTCATCTTCCTAAATTTTTGCATGCAAAATTTTCTCTGAAATACTCTTTAGCAATGCTACAGTTTTTTCCAGTGACCTACGATGAGTGAACCTGGAAGCTTTCGCAGAGATTACAGAATGATGAGGTGAGAATCAGAAAAACAGAAGAACTAATGTTTTATTTGGACCAGTATTAGAGAGAAAATTTTGGAAAGCACCAGGAAATGGGGAGGGAGCAGAAACAACATAACTGAACAGAAAGGTAACTCAAACTACAGTACAGAGAGGATACAAGTAATACATTCTACTCAACACCATACTATTCCCAATTTCTTAACATTCTCTTATTCTCTTTTTTTTTTTTTTTGAGACAGAGTCTCACTATGTCACCCAGGCTGGAGTACAGTGGCATGATCGCGGCTCAATGCAATCTCTGCCTCCCAGGTTCAAACGATTCTCCTGCCCTAGCTTCATGAGTAGCTGGCATCACAGGCATGCACCACCATGCCCAGCTAAGTTTTGTATTTTTAGTAAAGACAGGGTTTTGCCATGTTGGCCAGGCTGGTCTTGAACTCCTGACCTCAGATGATCCACCCGCCTCAGTCTCCCAAAGTGCTGGGATTATAGGCATGAGCCACTGCACTCAGCCTTAATGTTTTCAATGCTAAGCAGCAGCTTAGCTTTGGAGGCCCATAACTTATCAATTAACCTTACTTGGGACTGTCTAGAAGTGGTAAATCTGAAATATGGTTGCCTTCTGGTCCTGGGGTACCATGGGTAGAGCATCTGCAAAACAAATGCCAAAATTAAAGATTAAAGCTTCTAGTAATATTAGTCAAACTGCTTATTAATAGATACAGAGGAAGAATTGTAAACTCCTGACTCCAGAGGCAAATTAAATGAGTGCAGTCAAGCTTACCTTTAAAATTATAAGTAAACAAAATAATCTATATTTATAAAACCTTCTGTATAAAATATCATAAAGATACTGCAAGAAATAGCCTATTTCTAATAATATTATATATATATATACACCAGATAAACCAGTAATCTCTAAATCAGATAATTAACAGCCGAATTTTGTGAGGAACTAATATACTTTATGAGCAAAGGATTACAGATAGGACAGAAATATAAAATATGATCTTTACCTTCTAAGAATTCACAAGCTAGTTGAGGAAACAACATACAAAATGACATATAAAATAACAGAACAGAATTTGAGACAGTATAACAAATTGAGTCACACTGGCTATAACAACTATAAAAATCACAATATTTAATCATTTGAGAGGGCCTCATGGATGGAATGAACTTGAGAAGATAATAAAAAAGAGGTATATGATGAAAGCAGTAAGAAGCATTCCAGTAAGGAGAAAAACTTAAAAAGGTACAATACAGATGGACCTAATTATGGAATTTTACAGCTAGAAAGGTCCCTAGAGATTATCTAGATTGCTCCAATGCTCTCTTTCAGCAATGAGAAAACTGAGGACTAGACAGGTTTAACAACACAAAGTCAAACAGAGAGTAAATTAACAGGACCTAAAATATTGACTTCGTGATTCATTTATACACATTTATTGAGCATGTCAGGATTACTGTAGGTGCTAAAAATCAGGCTGATTAAAACCCAATCTTCTCCCCTCAAAAAATTCTGATGGGGAAGATTTAAAAATATACTTAAGCAATGATAAAACAATGTATAAAGTACTATGGATGCACAGAAGAAAAAATACAATATGGAAGATGGTATATACTGATGGCTTCACTGAGGAAATGACATTAAAGCTGAGGAGACGTACAATTAGAAAGAATTTTGGTTGTACAAATACATGGACCTAAAAAAGATTTCAGTTATTTAAGTAAAGGCAGGCTGTTCTCTTCAATAAGCAAAGAATGCCTGAATTCAGAGTAAGGAAGAAACTTAAAGAGAAATAAAGTTTAAAAGAAACAACAGAGCCAGAGTACAAAATGCACTGAAAGCTAAAATGTTTAGCCCTAATGTGTGGGCAAACAAATTTACTAAAAGCCTAAGTACTTCATGTGTATTATCCCATTTAATCTTTGCAATACCCTGTGAAGAAAGCATATATTAACTATTATAGAGATTGAAAAACAAACTCAAAGAATATTATATGATTTGTCTGATTCACAAGTTAGATAAGTAGCAGAGAGATAACAAAAATCTGGTCTTTTTGATTTAGAGTACAGTGTTTTTTCCATGACCACACAGCTACCTTTATTTTTACTATTCCCCTTATTCTGGAATATATTCCACTTCAAATGTCTTCTCATTCTTTTACAGTTGGCTCAAATGTCACCTTCTCTCTACTCCTACAAAACTTCAATCATTATGATAAAGCATCACACACTGTTATTATTGTTTACATGTCAATCTTAACTGCTAGACTAGTCTCTTGGGGAACAGGACTGTGTTTCATTCATCTTTGTATCTCAGTGTCCACCAGAATACTTGGAAATAGTCGTTTATGAAAAATTAATTAGAAAATTAACGACTGAAACAGAAACTCAAAGGGTATTTTTTTAGTATACGATAATGAAAAGCAGAGGTTTTTAGGTTCTTTATTGCTTTAAATTACTGATAACTTTTCTTAGAGATACAGGTACTGAATTACAAACTGATATAAGCCTTGTAGTAAACCTGCATGATAGGTATTACTACTCTCATTTCCATATGATGAAACTGAGGTACAGAAAGACTCAGAAAGAGCTGTATAATGTTATACTGAATCTCAAATATGTTTCCTAAGACTACAATTCCATAACTTTTTCCACTCATGATGTTTCAATGGATAATTTCATTAATTACAAATTTATCCAATGTGGAGTCTGTCAAAATTTCTTCTTAAAATGAACCAAATTTGTCAAATAAAATAGAGCTATGATTAAACAAATATCAAAAACATTCTAAACTTTCAAATAATAAATATAGCATTATTGAGTTTTCAACATTAGCAACATAGAAGTAGATATCGCAAGAGACAATCTGTAGAAAATTTAGCCTTCTGAAAATAAACAGCAACATAAAAAGGTTAACTCAAATTTTCCTTAAAAGATTTTTGTTCTGGCCAGGCGCGGTGGCTCACGCCTGTAATCCCAGCACTTTGGGAGGCCGAGGCAGGCGGATCACCTGAGGTCAGGAGTTCAAGACCAGCCTGACCAACATGGAGAAATCCCATCTCTACTAAAAATACAAAATTAGCCAGGTTTGGTGGCGCATACCTGTAATCCCAGCTACTAGGGAGGCGGAGGCAGGAGAATCGCTTGAACCCAGGAGGCAGAGGTTGCGGTGAGCTGAGATCAAGCCATTGCACTCCAGCCTGGGCAACAAGAACGAAACTCCATCTCAAAAAAAAAAAAAGATTTTTGTTCAAACCAAAAAACATTAATATTGTCACATTTACTCTTTAAAGGAACTAAATTATTCTTTGCTCAGTTGGCCTTAAAAAAATTGTACTGGCTTAATTAGAAAGATTTTTATATCAGATTGGAGCTGATATAACCACAGAATAATTTTTTTCTCACAAGTAGTTTTTTTCACTAATTAGAAACACAAGCTCAGCTGGGCACAGTGGCTCACACCTGGAATCCCAGCACTTTGGGAGGCTGTGGGCAGATCACCTGAGGTCAGGAGTTCGAGACTAGCCTGGCCAACATGGCAAAACCCTGTCTGTATTAAAAATATAAAAATCAGCCAGGCATGGTGGCAGGCGCCTGTAGTCCCAGCTACTGGGGAGGCTGAGGCTAGAGAATCACTTGAACCTGGGAGGCAGAGGTTGCAGTGAGTGGAGATCACGCCATTGCACTCCATCCTGGATGACAAGAGCGAGAGTCCGTCTCAAAAAAAAAAAAAAAAGAAACACAAGCTTACATTTTCTTTCCAGAATTACATAAGGGGACATTTCAGTGAAAGGAAAATGGGAAATAAAAGCACATGAAATAAAAAAGAATACCTAAGTAACAATAAACAAATAAAAATTGTACAAATTGCTCACTTTTAGATGTTAACACCCTCAAACAACATTGTCATTCTTGCCCTAACCTTGGAAAAAACTCACATTTTCTACAACTAAAACAAGAATGTATAATTTGTGGAATTTCCTGAGATGAGTCCCCCACCCCTGGCACCCTAACTCCCCAAAGGACCATAAGCATTCCTATCTTCTTAACTCCCACGATTTCCTCTGTTTATACTGCCCCATCTTCTCTTATTTCTTCTTTTAAAAATCCCATCCTGTATTCAAAAGCTTATGACAATGAAAGGAATCAAGAATTAAGTGATCTCTTTTTTTCTAATGTTTTTCACATGCTTATAAATATAATAATAAAATATTTGGAAATGAATATAAAACGTGCTTATGAACTGACCCAGCTCAAGCCCTTCTTCTGCAATGAAGTCTTCCTGACAACACCAGCCCATGCTCAGTTTTTCTTCTCAGAACCACTCATTTGGTACTTCATCATATTGTAATCTCTTTAATACTTCCATATTGTATCGTAATTTCTTTTTGTTTTGTTGTTGTTGTTGTTTTTGGAGACAGAGTCTCACTCTGTCGCTCAGGCTGGAGTGCGGTGACGTGATCCTGGCTCACTGCAACTTCCACCTCCTGGGTTCAAGCAATTCTCCTGCCTCAGCCTCCCTAGTAGCTAAATTACAGACATGCACCACTATGCCTGGCTAGCTTATTTATTTATTTATTTATTTATCTTTTTATTTATTTATTTATTTTTTGAGATGGAGTTTCACTCTTGTTGCCCAGGCTGGAGTGCAATGGCACAATCTCGGCTCACCACAACCTCTGCCTCCTGGGTTCAAGCAATTTTCCTTCCTTAGTCTCCCAAGTAGCTGGGATTACAGGCATGTGCCACCCCAGGCCCGGCTAATTTTATATTTTTAGTAGAGATAGGGTTTCTCCATGTTGGTCAGGCTGGTCTTGAAGTCCCGACCTCAGGTGATCTGCCTGCCTCGGCCTCCCAAAGTGCTGAGATTACAGGCGTGAGCCACCACGCCCGGCCTAATTTTTGTATTTTTAGTAGAGACAAAGTTTCCCCATGTTGGCCAGGCTTGTCTCAAACTCCTGGCCTCATGTGATCCACCCACATCAGCCCCACAAAGTGCTAGGATTACAGGCATGAGCCACAGCACCTGGCCCTTGTATCGTAATTTCATTCTGATTCTGTCATTTAACTTCCATGTATGTATATTAATATTTATCAACTAGATTTCAGACACATTAAAGGCTGCACCTATACATTCTACTTTTATATATACCCAACACAGGCCAGTACCAGGTAGCCCATAATTTGCAAATTAATGAATATTTTAGTTTGTCTGTAATGTTTAATATTTCCTTTTTAAAAAAGCATACTTATTATGTTTTCTATGATGGAAAAAACCCCTGAAACTCAAAGCTATCTGTCTTCTTTCTCAGAATCACTAGCAGTGATAGCCAAAGCTATTTAAAACATTAACTCCCATACCAAAAATACTGAAGCTATGGATATGTCATACTGTCATAAACTCCATTGAGTCAAATTTCCAAAGCAGTATAACAGGGCACACTTATAATTAAGAGCCCTGATGTTATAGCACACTCTAGTGATCAACTATGAAACCACAGATCCATATTTTAAGTTCCATGACAAATCGTTATATATCTAAAGACTTTTTTTAAGTTTCAATGAATATTAATATTTAAAATATAAAAATACAAAACTTATCTTAATTTTCATACCTTTAAATTGATATATCTAAGACATGCAATATAACTCACTACATTAGAAACAAATGTTACTTGAAACAGGGTTATAATTTTAATTAATTTACTCATTCATTCACCAGACTCACTGAGCACCTAATACATGCCAGAAGCCATTCTGAACACTGGTAGTAAAATGATGAGCAAAGACAAACATCCTCCTTGCTCTCATTGAACATATAATTAAACATACAAACATGAAAATACTTAGAGTAGACAAATATTAAAGAATCACACTAATAAATATGGAACGTACAATAAAAAAGAAGTACTATGTGAACATACAACAGCAAACTGCCCCAGTAAGTCAGACTTCTCCAAAGAATATAACTGAATAGATATTGAAAGAAGAGTCAGAGTCAGTCTGTCAAAGAGTAAGGAGGTGGAAAGAAGGAAAGTGCATTTGAGAACTAAGAGAAGGCCAAGATGACTAGAATACAGAGATCAGGTTACAAAATCAAGTTAAAGACAGTTGGCAGGAGCCAGACTATGTAGGCCTTGAAGGCCATATTAAGAATGCTATAGCTTTTCTCTTAAAAGCAGTAAACTCCAAATTTTAAAAAAGAACATACTGGCTTAATATATTTGGAGGAAAGAAAGGCAAGACCAGGCCGGGCGCGGTGGCTCACGCCTGTAATCCCAGCACTTTTGGAGGCCGAGGCGGGCGGATCACGAGGTCAGGAGATCGAGACCATCCTGGCTAACACGGTGAAACCCCGTCTCTCCTAAAAATACAAAAAATTAGCCGGGCGTGGTAGCGGGCGCCTGTAGTCCCAGCTACTCGGGAGGCTGAGGCAGGAGAATGGCGTGAACCCGGGAGGCGGAGCTTGCAGTAAGCCGAGATCGCGCCACTGCACTCCAGCCTGGGCGACAGAGCGAGACTCCGTCTCAAAAAAAAAAAAAAAAAGAAAGGCAAGACCAGTCAGGAGGGTAACTCTGGTGGCCCAGGTGAAGTACCACACCAGACTGAATCAGAGGTGATAGCACTGGAGATAAAATTTAGTATATGGATTTGAGAAATATTTAAGAGATAAAAGTGGAATGCTCTAACAGTAGACTGAATATTTGTGAAGAAAATGGAAGTGCCAAAGACACAAATTCTTCCTATTTACTGAGGAAGAAGATTCCGAAAAAACAGGCTGTTCTGTTTTGTCTATATTTTTGTTTGATTTTGGTTTTATGAGATGGGTATGAGGAAAACATTAAGTTTAGTTTTGGACATGAAGTTTGTGGTCTTTCTGAACATCCAGATAGAATGGTAGGGTCAATAAGAGATAATTAAGTCTAAAGCTCAGATGATAGATATGGGCAAGAGATATAAATTTTGAGTCTTTAGTACATGTCTGACGACTGAACATATGCTCATTAAATGGATAGTGTAGAAAGAATATAAAGTGAAATAAGACAACGACCAGTAATTGAACTTCAAGTATGATGAGTCACATAAAAAGTGGATGGTGTTGGCAATATAAAGGTCACTGTTGAACTTAGCCTGTACTGGTACTGTTTCAGTTTAGTAATGGGGCTGGGAGATAGAATGAATTACGGACTGAGTGGGAGGTGACAACTCTTTTGAGAAATCTGGCTGTGAAGTGGACGGAGAATTGGTAATGATAGGACAACTGATAGAAGAAAGTGTGCCCAGACCACATGAGAGACCTGAGCACATTCAAAACCAGAGGGGAAGAATCTAGTTAAAAGGAAAATGTTGAATCTTACACAAGAAAGGAAAGGGGTAATTAATAGTTTTCAGGCTTCTGAAATGGGAAGCATTAAGGTAAAAGCACAGGTATTGGCCTAAGATAGGAGAGATAACTTTTCTATGACAAAACAAGAAAGGAGGATAGTTCTATATAGGCAGGGGCTAATTTGTTCACCACTGCAACTCTAGTACTTAGCATAATGTTTGACACAAAGCTCATAATCAAATGTTCGATAGACAATTTTAAGACTATGTACCTAGTTTTATATTTATAAGCCTATCATAATTATAATTGTAATTTATAAATATGCAAAAAGGCTTAATCTGTTTCATATGTTAGCATTCCATTTAAGGTTTTTTTATTTTGTTTTGTTATGTTTTTTGAGACGGGGTCTCCCTCTGTCACTCAGGCTGGAGTGCAGTGGCACAATCATGGCTAACTGCAGCCTTTACCTCCCAGGCTCAAGCAATCCTCCCACCCAGCCTCCTGAATAGCTGGGACTACGTGCACATGCCACCAAGCCGAGCTAATTTATTTTTCTTGTTATTTTTTGTAGAGACACGGTTTCATCATGTTGCCAGGCTGGTCTTGAACCCCTGGACTCAAGTGATCTGCCCACCTCGGCCTCCCAAAGTGCTAGGATTACAGGCATTAAGCCACTGAACTCAGCCTAAGATTTTTATTTTAAAATAGTATTTTAATGCTAGAAGTATTAGACAAGTTAGGGAGATGACTTCAGATATTTTTTGCTCTTTGATTTTCTGTATTGCAAGAAAACGGCTCAAGAACTTTCCTCCTAAATCTAAGTATCTGTAAAAAAGAAGACAGTCACAATAGTAACAATAAAAATATGCCTAAACATTTAATCTAAATCAGGAGTTTCCAAACATTGTTGTCAGAAGACTTTGATAGTTCCTCAGGGCAGGTAAAGTGACATTAAACTAGTATAGCTTCCAGTCTCTGTTCCTTGCTTCAGTCAGAAAAGTTTATATTATCTGTTTGATGCACTTGAATTGGACATAACATATCTTACTTATTTTGTTTTGTTTTGTCTGAGACCAGGTCTCACTCTGTCACCCATGCTGGAGTGCAGTGGTTTGATCACAGCTCACTGAAAATACTGCTTTTAAATTATAGATAGATTTTGATGTTTCATGTAGGCATTTAAAATATGAAACTTTTTTTTAAATACATTGGACTTTCTAAAACAGTATCAAAAATAGCTAGGCCAGGTGTGGCGGCTCATGCCTGTAATCCTAGCACTTTGGGAGGCTGAGGTAGAAGAACTGCTTGAGGCCAGGGGTTTGAGACCAGCCTGGGCAACATAATGAGAACCCCATCTCTACTTTCATGAAAATTAAAATTAAAAAATAGCTAGAGAAAAAATTGCAAATACCTAAAGGTCCATCAACAGATGCACAGATAAACACATTGTATGTGGTATACCCATACAATGAAATACTATTCAGTAATGAAACAGAATCAATGGATACCCATAACAGCATGAATAAATCTCAAAATAATTATGCTGAGTAAAAGAAGACAGATTTTACAATGGGTACATACTGCATGACCCTGCTGATACAAAACTCTAAAATGTACAAGCTAGTCTTTATTGGTAGATTAGTAGCTGCTTGGGAGGGGGAAACAGAAGGAAGAGAGGAAGGTATTACAAAGGGACATGACAAAACATCTGAAAATGATGCTTATGTTCACTATTTTGAATGTTGTGTTGGTGTCATAGGTGTATATATACGCTGAAACTACAGAATGTATACTTTAAATATACGCAATTGATTTTAAGTCAATTATATCTCAGTAACTTTCAATTTTTTTTAAGTGGGGAAGGAATTTAAACATGCTAATTTTAATTCTGAATGTAAAAGAGTGTACAAAAAATCTGCCTCATAAAGTTTTAAAGATTATTTCAGAACATAAAACCACCACAGAATATTTTAAGGTAGAAAATGTATTAGTTTTAAGTTTGTTTTATTACCTGACAATTTTTGGTGCCTGAGAATTTTCAATTCCTTTAAAAGAAACTTTTTTGACATGATCGCCTGAACTATGGCTAGTAACAGACTTTTTTTCTTCTAGTAAGAAATCCCGGAATGACTTGGATGAAACTGAATGCAGAGAAGATGCCCTGCAAAAGAAAGCAAAGATCATGTTAAAACATCCATTTTGTAAAAGGGCATTGCTGGAAGTTATAAGAGAACAATAAGAGAACGTATACCAAAAATTTTACAATATACAATTGCAGTTTTCAATGTGATGTTGGATTCTTGCTGCCAATTGTGAAATATCCAAAACTATTCCATAAGAAAAACCAATCAATGAAGACCAAGTCTAGAGATAACTCAGACGTTAAAATTAGCAATATTAAAATAGCTATTACAATTATGCATCAGATAACAACAACAAAAGCTCATTAAAAATAGGTAAGTTCGGCAAAAGAAAAGAAACTATTAAAAAAAGAGCAAAATGAAAATTCAAGAATTTTTAATATATTTTTAAAAATTCACTGTATAGATGGAAGAGTTGGTAAACTTGAAGATAAACCAAAAGAAATTTTTGAATCTGAAAAGCAAAAAAGAGAAGTTGAAGAAAATTATCCCATAGTGAGTTATAAGATAAAATCAAAAGGTCTGCCATATGTGTTAACTGAAGTCCCAGAAATAAAGAAGAGAGATATGGCAGAGAAAAAGAAACAATGGCCAAAATTTTCCCAAATTTGGTGGAAGATATAAATTTAAAGACTCCAGAATTTTGGCAAACCCCAAAAAAGATAAAACAAAGAAAACCATATTTAGGCACATAATAAATAAACAGCTGAAAACCAAAGCTAAACAGAAAATCTTGAAAGCAGCCATAGAAACACAACACAGCATGAAAATGAGTAGCTTGTTATTTGAAACAATGAAGCCCAAAAGATGATGGAAAGGAATCTTTAATATGATGAAAGAGGTAGAGAATGTCAATCCAGAATTCTATATCTGAGTAATCTTGAAAGTAGGTCCTCTTCAAGTCATGCCTTGAAATGACTATAGCCCTGGCCAAACCTTGACTGCAGCACTGTGGAAGATCCTGAGTCAGAGGCATTCAGCTGAGATTCCTGACCCAAAGGAATTATGATAATAAATATTGGTTGTTTTAAGCTGTTGTTCAAGTATAATCTGTTATGAAGCAATAAATAACTAATACAAGATATTACAGAAATTAAAAGGGTAATAAAGAAATCTTATAAAGCCAGGTACAGTGGCTCATGCCTGTAATCCCAACACTTTGGGAGGCCAAGGCAGGTAGATCACTCGAGCCCAGGAGTTTGAGACCAGCCTGGCCAACATGATGAAACTCCGTCTCTACTAAAAATACAAAAATTAGCTGGGCATGGTGGCACACACCTGTAATCCCAGCTACTCAGGAGGCTGAGGCATGAGAATTGCTTGAACCTGGGAGTCAGAGGTTGCAGTGAGCCGAGACTGGGCCACTGCATTGAGGCTGGGTGACAGAGCAGGACTCTGACTCAAAAAATGAAAAACAAAACAGAGAAAAAAAAAAGATAGAAGTGTTATAAACAACTTAACACAAATAAATTTGACAATTTACATGGAATAGACAAATATCTTTTTTAAAAAACTAAATTACTGAAAATAACAGAAAATCTATATAGACTATATCTATTTTAAAAATTGAATTAATCTCACCAGGTTTTTTAACTGCAAAAATTGACAAACTGATTCTAAAATTTACATGAGAATAAAAAATCCCAGATTAGCCAAAGCATTCTTTTAAAAAAAATAGAAAGTTGGAAGAAGACAAAACCAATTATGGTAATCAGGATAGTATAAGCTAGGTCTGAATGTATTTCCTCCAAAACTCATGTTGAAATGTAAATGTCACTGTGATTGTATTGCGAGATGAGACCTTTAAGAGGTGTTTAAGTTATGAGGGTGCCTCACAAACTGACTAATGCCATTATCACTGAGAATGGTTAACCCTTTTTGCTGTCTCTCACCCTGCTGGCATATGCCTTCCACTATGCTATGAAGCAGGAACAAGGCTCCTGCCAGATGCCAGCACCTTGATATTGGACATCCCAGCCTCTAGAACTGTGAGCCAATAAATATCTGTTCATTATAAATTACCCAGTCTGTGGGACTCTGTTACAGCAGCACAAAATGAACTAAGACTGTGTGATACTGGCATAAGGATTGACAAACAGATTTCTTCAAATATGTTTTACTGTTCTTTCCACTGACTATGCCATAATTGGAAACAGTACCTGATTTCCCACAATTTTATTTTCCTAACTCACAAGCTCCAGCTATTTTCTACCTTAACAGCCACAGAAAATTTATGGAGAAGTATTTTAGACATTTGTACCTGCATAAAAATTAACCAGAATTTTGCTCCTCAGCAAAAGAAGCCCTGTAATTTTACTCTAAATAATATTTTAGCTTTAAAATATTAAATAATTGAAATTGTTTTATATTGTATGGGTTAGCTCTAAATGGAATTTGAAAGAATTTACATTCAAACATCAAGCCAGGCCACAAAGACCATGTATTCTTCCACTGAAGATGACTGATAAGAAAGGTTCTATTATTTCTCCAAGTAAAACATTTAATTTTGAGAAGTAGCCAAATCCCATACATACTTAGTGTTTTCACATTAAATTTAAAATTTGCCTGGTTGGAACTTCAATCTAATGCAAAAACCCAGTTATCTCTAATACTTTCCATTGCCACACCTAACTGCCAGCAGCAGGAGTACAACTATAAACACTGGGAATTCTACAGACTAGGCGAATGAATGTGTGAACAAACTAGTGAAAATCCTACCACAACCTCAAGTATATTTAGAGTGCTAATTTGTGTTTTGCTAATGAATTGCACATTAACCTTAATATTAATGTAAACATATTTTTAAAAATCTTTTGAAGAAGTAAAATCTTATTAGATGATACTTCAGGTAATGATGTACCTTTAAGAAGGATTTTAAAAAACAGTTACATCGGCTGGGCGCGGTGGCTCACACCTGTAATCCCAGCACTTTGGGAGGCCGAGGTGGATGGATCACGACGAGGCCAGGAGTTTGAAACCAGCCTGGCCAACATGATGAAACCCCATCTCTACTAAAAATACAAAAATTAGCTGGGCATGGTGGTGTGCACCTGTAATCCCAGATACTCGGGAGGCTGAGGCTGGAGAAGTGCTTGAACCCAGGAGGCAGAGGCTGCAGTGAGCCAAGATTGCACCACGGCATTGCAGCCTGGGCGACAGAGCAAAACTGTCTCAGGAAAAAAAAAAAAACAAAAAAAAAAACAGATAAATCACCACAGTCATGAATACGTTCTATAAATAACAATCTGTAAATCTGATTAAAATGTTAACTTCAGCCAGGAACAGTGGCTCATGCCTGTAATCCCAACACTTTCGGAGGTGGAGACAAGAGGACTGCTGAGCCTAGGAGTTCAAGACCAGCTGGGGATATACAGGAAGACCCATCTCTACAGCAAATAAAAAATTAGCTGAGCATGCTGATGCACACCTGTGATCCCAGCTACTCAGGAGGCTGAGGTGGAAGGACTGCTTCAGCCCAGGAGGTCAAGGATGCAGTGAGCCAAGATTGCACCACTGCACTCAAGCTTGGGCAACAGAGTGAGACTCTGTCTCAAAAACAAAAAAAAAGCTCCAATTTTTTTTTTTAAAACCAATGCATACGAGATATGTTCTCAGGAAAACAATCTATTCCATTTTTACTTCAAGCATATATTACAAGTATTTACATTCTATGTGTATCTGATTAAAAATCAAGTGATATACTGAATTATGTGGCTATCTCATAATTTTATAATCACATGAAAAATTATATCACACTATATTCACTCAATAATTAATGTTTTATCCAGAGTTCAGGTTAAAATACTTTGCAGCCTTCTAAGAATTCAAGAAAGAAAATTATTCAATAATTTAGTAACAGTAATTTCAATTTATACTGAAGTGCTTTGCTTTGCTGTGCTTCATAGTTACTGTGCTTTTAAACAGGTTGAAGGTTTGTGGCAACCTTGCATGGAGCAAGTATATCGTGCCATTTTTCTAACAATACATGCTCACTTTGTGTCTCTGTGTCATATTTTGGTATTTCTCCTGGTATTTCAAACTTTTTCATTATTATTGTATCTGTTATGGTGATCTTGATCTTTGATGTTACTATTTTAATTGTTTTGGAGCACCATGAACCACATCCATACAAGTTGGCAAGCTTAATTGATAAATGTTTGTTTTCTGACTGTTACACCAATTGGCAGTTCTCCCATCTCTCTCCCTCTCCTCCTTAGGCCTCCCTATTTCCTAAGAAACAATAATATTGAAATTAGACCAACTAATAAACCTACGGTGGCCTCTAAGTGTTCAAGTGAAAGAAAAAGTCAGATGTCTCTCACTTTAAATCAAAAGCTAGAAATAATTAAGTGATGAAAGCACCACCCTGATCAGTCAGCAGTCATCAACATCAAGGCAAGATACTCCACCATAAAAAGATGATTCACTGAAGGGTCAGATGACCATTAGCATTTTTTAGCAATAAAATAGTTTTACATTAAGGTTTTTTTTTGTAGATATTATGCTATTGCACACTTAGCAAACTACGTATAGTATAAACATTACTTTTATAGGCACCAGGAAACCAAAAATTTCTTGTGACTTGCTTTATTGCGATGTTTGCTTTACTAAGGTAGTCTGGAACCGAACCTGCAGTATCTCCAAAGTATGCCTGTATAGTCTTAAAAAGAGCATAAATTACTAATTGTAGACAATTCAGATACCTCTCACCTTGATGATAATAATTCAGAATATCTATAACTCTCAAAAATTCAGAATACCCATAACATCTATAATTATCTAAATTATCTATAATTGGTCAGTTAGATAAATTTTCTTAGTGTACTAAGATACATAAAACTCATTACTCATGTTTGTACTTAAGTTTTCCAATCATGTTTTCATAAAATAAATGTATAACAAATATCACTTGTATTTGATAATTATCAAATTCTTTTTTTTTTGAGAAGGATTTTTGCTCTGTTGCCCAAGCTGGAGTGTGGTGGCATGATCTCAACTCACTGCAACCTCTGCCTCCCAGGTTCAAGTGATTCTCCTGCCTCAGCCTCCCAAGTAGCTGGGATTACAGGCATGCAACACCATGCTCTGCTAATTTTTGTATTTTTAGTAGAGACGGGGTTTTTCCATGTTGGCCAGGCTGCTCTCAAACTCCTGACCTCAGGTGATCTGCCTGCCTTGGCCTCCCAAAGTGCTTGAATTACAGGCGTGAGCCATCATGCCCAGCCAGATAATTATCAAATTCTTTTCAAAGAAAAATAACCTATGTTTTTGGTCAAAATTTATGGCATCTTTCTTCCCATCTTTCTAGAATTCTCCTTAATATGCCATAATAGACTCCTTTTAAAATTTGGATAGATAGTCCCTTCAATGTGGCACTCTAAGCTCATGTTGCTAATAATTACCAAGGAAAAATTTTTCCTATGTTTGAAAATTAGTCAGAAGTTTCAGATAAATGACCACTTGAATACCTTCCTCTGAAATCCTAAAGTGTACAGCAAAGTAATCAGAAAGGTATAAACCCACAAGGGCAAAAAGAATAAGCTATTAAGACAATGGCAGTCTAAAAACAGCAACACATTTTTGAAGGATAGCAAAACAGATGGAATGATAAAACTGATGTCGCCGAGTGGACAAAAAGAAAAACTAGCAGTCATCAGGTGGGTGACAGTAAAGAGGGAAGCTGAGAACTCTGGAAAGGGGCATATACTGGAGACAGAGTATGTATCAAATCCTGAAGTCGACGTGAGCATGAAAATTGTTTCAGTTTATTTAAGGAGGGGCTGAGAGTGCCAGATGTACTCCCTATCTCCATATGGTCATATGACTACATCTCCTTTACTCTGGCAGAAGGAAAATTTGATTCAAAGTCACTAGTAATAGAGGATGGCGGGAGTGAACTGTTGTGTACAAAGTCTATATACTAAATGTGAAAACCTATTACAAATGGTGACAAGTTCAGTCCCAGCTCTAACCTCCCTACACTGAGATACGCTTCCAGAATGCTAGCAACAAAATGTACACCTTACCAGCAAAAAAAAATTAAAAGGCTGCTCTTTAGAAAAACTGACAGACTAAAGAGACCAAGGAGAAAAGATATGGAGATAACCAACATATGGGGAGATTCAGGGGTCCCTAAGGAATCTGATACGTTACCCTATAGTCACACCTATCAGTCTATTTGTACAACATAGGCACACAGAGCTTCCAATCAGAACTTAAGAGAAAACAATCAATCAATAAATTGACAAAATGAAATAAAATAAAACACATATAGAGTAGAATGAATAAAACATGGATGTAAATCAATGGCTATTTTTAGCTTTCTTTTTTTTTGGTTGATTGGTTTATTTTGTTCAATATCATATTGGTAAGATTCATTCACACTGTTGTATTTAGTCATGATTTATTCTTTTTCATTACTCTGTAGTATTCTACTATAAAAATAAATTAATTTATCCATTGACTGCTGATAGACATCTAGATTGTTTTCAGTTTGGGCTATTACAGATAATAAATTATGAACATTCTTATACTTGTTGCGTGGTACATATGTGTGTGTTTCTGTTGGGTATATACTAAAGAGTGAAAATGCCTACAGAGTACAGAGATCTTCAACATTAGAATATTAAAACAATACTATAGAAAAAGGTATCATCAACAAACAAACCAAAAAAAGCTCTTGATAAAGATTTTAATGGTTGAAAAAAGTCAGGCAAATGTTCCAGAAAGTAGAATTAGAAGGCATATATGTGGACAATAGAAAAGAAAAAGTGTAGTGGCTCACACCTGTAATTCCAGTACTTTGGGAGGCTGAGGCAGGCAGATCACTTGAGGTCAGGAGTTCGAGACCAGCCTTGCCAACATGGTGAAACCATGTTTCTACTAAAAATACAAAAATTAGCCGGGTGTGGTGGTAGGCATCTGTAATCCCAGCTATTCAGGAGGCTGAGACAGAAGAATCGCTTGAACCTGGGAGGCGGAGGTTGCAGTGAACCAAGATCGCACCACTGCACTCAAACCTGAACAACAGAGTAAGACTCCATCTCAAAAAAAAAAAGAAAAAGTAAGAAATTTAGAGAAGCCTAGGGGGACCAATATCTGACTAATGTGATTTGTAGAGAAAACAGTGAGGAGGAAAAGTATCAAAGTAATATTAATATTATATAAGATTTCCCTAGAACTTAAAGACATGCTGTTGCCAATTAAAAGAGTCCAAGTACCCAGGATGTATCAAAAAAGACCTACATTATGATACATTACTGTAAAATTTCAGAACATTAGAGATAAAGAAAAGATCCTGTAAACTTACAGGGAAAAAAAAAGTGGAGAAGAAAACAGGAGGTAACATAAGAAGATTTAGGAATTAAATGGCATTGAATAAATTCTCCAAATGATTTCCAATTTAGAATCCCGTTCCCATCTATCAGTCAAGAAGAATGAAGGCTAGAATAAAAACATTTTCATGAATATACGAGCTCCAAAAATATATGTCTTATACATCCTTTATCAGAAACCTACTGGAGTTGTGCTACATCAAAACAAGGAGTGTATCAAGAAATAGAAAGCCACAGGATCAAGAAAACTGGGGATCAAACACTCGAGAGAAGGGAAGACCTGCAAGACAACAGTTAAAGAAAATCTCAAGATGACAGATATTCAGCATGCCTGGAAAAGACCCGGTTCAGATCACAAAAGAACACAGGACTCTAAGGAATATGCCTCCAAAAAAATAAGTGAAACAACTTTCACTCATTCACTTCTTGCTTAAGGAAAATGATTGATGGCATGCTTACAGCTATATTACCAAGTCCAAAGCTTCATCATGAGCTTAGTTAATTCTCTCAAACTGCAATTTAGTACTTGACAGTGGTTCCAATAACTTTTCCCCCTTTTTGGATTTTCCATACCTTTATTTAAAGAAAGCACAACTCAGTATTGCAGCAGTCATATCATAAACCCTACAAGGGTAACAGTCAAATCTGTCTTGTTCATTGCCTTATCATCAGAAACTAGCACAGTCCCTTACATTTAGAAGGTGCTTAACAAATACTGATAAATTTTAAAATTCTGCTAAGCTCATCCTCTCCAGTTTTACCCTCTTTTCTCTTTTCCTTGGGTGTTCTTACCTCTTATTTTACTTTCTTTTTCAGTAACCATGCTTTGGACCTACTAATAGCCCTAACAGGCACTGATTTAGTTCCACTGGTAACATTTAGAATAAAATTATTTGCCACTTTCTTCAAAATAATTAACATTTTAATTGAGAAAAATATTCCTTCTTACAAACAGAATAATGTGGCCTTAGAAACATTGAAGGGATTCCCCTAAACCATGGGTAGCTGCCAAGATCCTCCCCAGTCCTTGTGAGAGAAAGAGAGTTCTACTGATTTCTTCGTAAGGCTTCACATTCTCCATGTAGTTCTCCAGTATTGGTTTCCAGATACTTTAAGTTACAAAGAAAAGGAAGGATGGAACGGAAGCTGGAGTACAACCTATTTTACATATCTCAAAATTATATCTGACCTCTTTGGAGGTTATTCCAATGCTGCCACTATGTGTAAATTCCAATGGAGAAAATGTAAACACAACATTAAGTAAGGAGCAGTGTTTTAAAAAGTGAAAAATAACAAGCTATGATTATAACCATGTAAAGATATTTATGGAGCATGCAGAAGGACAAAGAAATTAGCGTAGTATAAATAAAGTTTTCTTTTTATATGTGTCTGATGTATTTAATTTCTTGTAAAAAATAAAAATAAATAAATTTTAAATCACTTTAGCAAGAAAATCTAATTAGAATATCAAGAAGAAATTACATCTATATATGAAAAATATATCCACATTTTGATGTGTATGATGATGTGTGTCATCATGACGTGTATGTCAAAACACCCCAAATTAAAAGAAAATAAACAACAACAAAAAAAGTGTTTGTTTCCCAAGTTCCAATTTTTAACTTGAAAACAGAAGGGGAGATAAAATACTTGAAAAGACTTTAGAAACACTGGAAGTGGGAAGGAACTCCAAAGTCAAGTACTACCTTAAAAGCAAATGCACAAATCTATATTAATTTTAATAAAAATAAGAGCATACCATGCATTCACTGGTTTGGGGGCTTTTGAAGGAGTGGATAAAACTGTTTCCATGCTATTCATTCCTGAATTGTTTTCCTTGGTAGTCAATGCAATCATTTTTCGTTGCTTCTGAGAAAGTTTAACTCCATGAGAAACTGTTTTGCTAGAAATTAAACCAATTAGTTTCAGTGGTTTCTTCTGACAAAGTTTAATTCCATGAGAAATCATCTTGCTAGAAATTATATCAATTAACATTAATTTCTGCTTAATAAAGGTTACTGGCAATAATAATGTTTTCTATTTATTTGATGTTATTTTACCATTATTGGATCAAAATGCTCACAAGTTTCAACAATGAAAATATCAGTTTATACTAACAATGATCAAGTAATAGCTACATATGAGCCCTCCAACATATCACAAATTTCAAAAAGAACTTGCATCACAAGCCTTAACTCTTTGGCTTTTGTAGCCAATAGTCCACAATGATCATTTTAGAGTCAAGTTTCTGGGATGTAATACTGTATTCTACAAGAGCTGGATTATCAACTCAACTCTATCTTTAGCACATATTTAAGAGATAATATTATGGAGGCTAAATTGCCCAGAAAAGGATGTATAATTAACTATAACATCAAATGCAGAAAAATAATAAGAAAGATGCAGTAAGTCTGTCCAATTCTTAGGGCAGAAATACAACATGAAATGATCTTTTGTAATGTTTTCAACCCACCCTAAATGTGACTTTGGTGTAGCTCCACATTTTTGTCTACTTTCTTCTATTTCCATGATAGTTCTGAGATCCACAACAGGAGGGCTGACAGGACTAAAAGACATAAAAGGTTACTTTGCAAAGCATTCATTTACCTATAAAGCCCAACCCCCAACTTCACTGAAATGATAAGTGATATGTGAGATTAATAATCAGAGTATAATTTAGATTTATCAGCTGTGAGCCAGCTTCATAAAGGATATTTTGAATAAAAGCTACTTTTATATACACATATATAAATATTAATAATATATATCCAAAATGTTAAGTGATACAGCACATATACAAATAACAACTAATATGTATCCAAAGTCATAATGTTGTGATATAACTGAAATTCCTATATTTAAAAAAACATTTTTTAAAAAAAGCGAAGCAATAGAAAGATTCTTAACTAAATTAGGCAGAAAAACTCACCAAAGTTCTAATTAAATTCTTACCTTTAGGTTAAATGAAGCTTGAAAATTACATTCTTTCCTTTCTATTTTTAACAAACAAAACTCATTCTACTGTTTAATATTAACAAAAACAAACATTTAATAGAAAAACTTGGGGATACTAAACAATATTGGAGACCCACCAGAGGAAGTTATACCATAATGACAAAATTCTACAATCATTAGAAATAGATGATTTCTGGCCAGGTGTGGTGGCTCAAGCCTGTAATCCCAGTACTTTGGGAGGCCGAGGCGGGTGGATCACCTGAGGTCAGGAGTTCGAGACCAGCCTGGCCTACGTGGTGGAATCCCGTCACTACTAAAAATATAAACATTAGTCAGGGGTGGTGGCAGGCGCCTGTAATCCCAGCTACTAGGGAGGCTGAGGCAGGAGAACCGCTTGAACCTGGGAGGCAGAGGTTGCAGTGAGCTGAGATCATACCACTGCACTACAGCCTGGGCAATGAGGGCGAAACTCTGTCTCAAAAAAAAAAAAAAAAGAAATAGATGATTTTCGACCTAAATGAAATCTACACTACAGATAAAAATAAGTCAGTCAGGCACAGTGGCTCACACCTGAAATCCCAGCACTTTGGGAGGCCGAGGTGGGCGGATCACAAGATCAGGAATTCAAGACCAGTCTGGCCAACATGGTGAACCCTCATCTCTACTAAAAATACAAAAATTGGCTGAGCATGGTGGCACGCGCCTGTAGTCCCAGCTACTCGGGAGGTTGAGGCAGGAGAATCGTTTGAACCCAGGAGGCGGAGGTTGCGGTGAGCCGAGATCGTGCCACCGCACTCCAGCCTGGGCAACAGAGCAAGACTGTCTCAAAAAAAAAAAAAAAGTCATATTATTTCATATTAAAGGGAACCTGTTTCCTGTACTTTTTTTCTTTCATCAAAAACAAATTCTACTTATTATTTACACTAGGCAATACTACAAAATGAATGTAGAAATGTTTGTGTATATGTCAATATTGAGAATGTTTATTGCCTATTGCTATACATTTTGTCAATGAGCATAGTACTGAAATAGCCTAATCTATCTTGTAGACCAGGGTATTTTTAAAACATGTTTAACAAAATATCCTAACATTAGCAATCAGAAGATGTTTCCAGATGTTCCCACATATTAAATATTTACCAATTTGTGTACGTATGCAAAAAAAAAAATTGAAACTAATTTCTGAACTAAAGTTTAAACCATGAAGCACATAAAATGGAACATCATAATCTTTGTTCCAACTCTGCAAAATATAGCCTATTTCAAAAGAATTAAATAGTCCAGATGATAATACGTCAATTAACAGTTTCAGACTTTATCAACCATTGTAGGCATATAAACATGAAGCACAAGCTCAATTAACATTTTGAAAGAATACTACATTCTAATTACATCTGCTCCTTCATTTAACTTTTCTTTTTCTTTTTTTTGAGATGGAGTCTTGCTCTGTTGCCCAGGCTGGAGTGCAGTGGCACGATCTGGGCTCACTGTAACCTCCGCCTCCCGGGTTCAAACAATTCTCCCACCTCAGCCTCCCAAGTAGCTCGGATTACAAGTGCGTACCACCACGCCTGGCTAATTTTTTGTATTTTAGTAGAGATGGGGTTTCACCATGTTGCCCAGGCTAGTGTCGAACTCCTGAGCTCAAGTAATCCACCCACCTCGGCCTCCCAAAGTGCTAGGATTACAGGCATGAGCCACCATGCCCAGCCTTCATTTGACTTTTCTAAACAAATGAAAAAATACATATATAATATAGGCAAGTTAAAAGGATAGTATAACATTAAATTAATATCCTCTGAAAATTAACTGAATAGTTACACATTTTGTGAAATTTTAAATACCCCTTCACATGCTCTAAGAGATAAAGTCTATGATTGACAAAATTGTCTTCCTCTGCAGCATTTTTAACCAATACATATTATCTAAGAAATAACTGCTGATACTAAGTTTCTCCCTATATACGTAAAACATAGTATTTGCTACTATTCACTGATGATAATACAAAGGCAACTAAATTTTGCCTGGGGTTGGTTGGGGGGGAAGCCTATTATAGCTGGTTAGCAATTTGTAGGTATTTAGGCAATTTTCTGTGCATTAGAAATTTATATTAATATTTCTTAAATGTTCATCATTAAAAAATTAAATTGCATTAAAAATGAATGACATTTCTCAAACTAACAGTTATAGAATAAAATAAAAATCCTACCTGAAAGAACCAGCAACCCAACTGGCAGAGCTGGTAGTATCAATTCTGTTACTGGGAATGGGCTGTGGAGCAGATATTTTAAGTATTGGTGACTTTTCCCATGGTTTTAAATCTTCCCTAGAATACACAGGAGATGTACCATTAACATATTGTTTGACTTTCGCCTGGGGAGAGAAAAAAAATAAAAAAAGTTAACAGGCACCTAGAACAGTAACTAACACATAGCTGGTACTTAATAAATATTAGTTACATTATAATGAAGAATAAAATCTTATGACAATAAGCCATCTAGTATTTTCAAATCATGTTCTTCTATAGTTTTGTGCCTTAGCCAACTCTCAAATCACATTATTGACTAGAACTGAATTATTATGAGCTTTGAAAATAATTTTTAGGGAAACTAGTTTGCATATTAAATCTCTACACAAATAGTTAACATGTAATATATAAAAGTTGTACAAATAAGACATGAAGCAGTAATTTTAAAATTAATATCCATGGCTTGAATATGAAACAAAATGAAAGTTTTGTATAAATGTCATATAATTCACTCTGATGTAAAGTACTGTGAATAAAATTAAAGTCAAATAATACTGACACCTTGAAAGGAACCCTAAAACTATTGCTATTGTAATATGTCAAGGAAGTTATTAAAATGATATGTCTACTTCCAGGATAGATTCTTCTGTTATTGTAAATCACTCACAATATACCCTGAGCCTTCCTTTAAACCTCAATTGTCTTACAGACCAACCTTAGTGTGAATATAAATTGCCCCCAAACTTCTATCCTATATTTTTAAAAAAATCAATCCTGGCGGGGCGCGGTTGCTCCCATCTGTAATGCCAGGACTCCAGGAGGCTGAAGTGGGTGGATTGCTTGAGTCCAGGAGTTCGAGACCAGCCTGAGCAACATGGTAAAACCCCATCTCTACTAAAAATATAAAAAAATTAGCTGGACGTGATGGTGCGTGCCTATAATCCCAGTTACTCTGCCGGCTTAGGTGGGAGAATCACCTAAGCCCGGGAAATCAAAGCTGCAGTGAGCTGATACTATACCACTGCACTCCAGCCTAGGCAACCAGAGTGAGAGACCCTGTCTCAAAAAAAAAAAAAAAAAAAAAATCAAATCAATCCTTGAGGCCTAAAAGACTCTAAGAAGAAAGGGTAAACTTCTGTTGTCTTATGAATTCCTAGAAGTTCCGATACGTTTTGTGGATGTGTAGGGGTTACAGAAAAGTGACTCTATCTCTATTCAGTTACACATTTTTCTCTAATAGGTTAACAGCTATGGAATCAAATGTTAAGGAGTGTCTAAGAAATGCCCTCCCCAGAGCTGATTAGGCTAGGAATCCTGCAGCTTAATGTGCTAGATTAGGAGAAGAACTCAAATCATTTCCAAATTGTTTTGCTCCAGTTAATACCCTGGAGGAAAGAGACTGCGAACTTTGAAAGTAGGCTTATTTTCGAAATCATTTGCCTTGACAATTTTTAACTGATATTAACTGACATTTCACAAGATAAATTTCAATAATTTAGCTACAAATATATTTTTTCAACATGTCTATAGTGTTATTATATTTTACATCAACATTATACTTTAGTTGCACAAAGATTAGAAATAACATCATAAAGGGCTCAAAACTGCCATTACAATCTCTAAAAATAGAAATGTTGTGCAAAGTTAAGAAAACTAACACTATATTTGTGATTCTTATATACCAACCTGGAAACTGTTTTAAAATTAGGGCAAAAATAAGGAAATATTAAAGATAAACCATCTATAAATCTAAAATCTGAAGGTAAGGAGGTAGTGCTTCAAAAAACAAACCTCAATCTTATCTGAATGAAATCCTGTTGTAAAATCAGGGGACTGTAAATCTCTAGGACTACCCACTCCTGCATAGCTTCCTTCAGAGTCTGATGTCAACAGTTCTGGAAGAGATTCCACAGAATTGGTCTTACCAGACTTTAATAATCCTAAAACATGAAATTAAAAAAAATTAAACACATATGCATTAAACATATATGCATTACAGTCCATGAACCAGAGAGCTAAAAGCTTTCATTTATCCAGATTTAATAACATTCAAATTATATTTATGGTATAAAAATCTTAATAATTCAAGTTAACTGGAGAAAGAAATCAGTTTAAGTGAAAAACTGAAATGGAAGCGATTCTAAAACAATAATTTTATTCATTACAATCACACACCAATTGTGTAATGAACCTGAGGAAGATAGTTCTTTGGGATCTGCTCTAAAAAGTGATTGAAAATATTTTTGTCCGCATAAGAGACAAAGGAGAAAGGGAAAATAATTAAAATCCAGACCTCTTTTCCCTTTCTCATCTGTCTCTTGGTACAGTGGTCTCCGCACCCAAGCAAGGGGGTAGCTTCGTTCTATGTGGGAAGAACCCTGTGGCCTTTTTGCCTCTCACTTAGCCAGCTGACTGACCCCATAGCAGAAGCTCCCACAGAAGACAACTGTGGCCTGTTTGAAGTGTGTTTTTCCCTTAAATCTCTGGCTATTGAGAGCTCGCTTGAAGCAAGAGGGTTGTTGTGAAATGTATATATCATTTCTTCTCTTAGGCAAGCTAAATGCCTGGCCTCATGCCACACCTGGTATCCAGGTTCAAACTTTTGCTTAGATTCACATGTCCATTTCCACACATTTCAAATTTATTAGAATCTAAATGAAGTACCAAAATAAGCTATAAAATAAAGATGTTATCTAACTTGTAACTAAAAGCTGTATAATTGATTTAAAAATAAAACCTACCATCTCTTACACATTGTTCTCTTTAAAGTAAATCACCTTAACAAGCTAAATGTTTCTTTTATTGTTATCACTACAATTTGGAAAGAACATTTAAACATTTTTTTTGCCACACAATCTTTTTGATTTTTTTTTTTTTTTTTTTTGAGACGGAGTCTTACTCTATTGCCCAGGCTGGAGTGCGGTGGCGTGATCTCAGCTCACTGCAACCTCCACCTCCAGGTTCAAGTGTTTCTCCTGCCTCAGCCTTCCAAGTAGCTAGGATTACAGGCATGCACCACCATGCCCGGCTAATTTTTTTTGTATTTTTACTAGAGACAGGGTTTCACCATATTGGCCAGGCTGGTCTGGAACTCCTGATTTTGTGGTCCGCCCGCCTTGGCCTCCCAAAGTGCTGGGATTACAGGCGGGAGCCACTGCGTCTTGCCTCTTTTTGAATATTTTTAAGGCTGGCAAATTTTCATCGAAGAGAATACATCTAATATTAGAACACTCTCAAAAGTCAGTTAGAAATAAATCCAGAAAAAAAGAGGACAATTAATGTGGCCAACAATTACTTCTGGTCAAAAACAGTTTTGCTGAATGCCGTTTGTCTAACTTTAAGATCGACACAGATGTTAAGCTTTTACGCAACTGTCTTTGATGAAATTAGCCTCATACTCAAATTTTCTTCCTTAACAGGTCTTTTTGGCCTCCAATTAAATCTGACCTTTTAGTTATCTTTGACTACAGATATCTTGGCCACAGAAAGAACAGTACACCAGGAAAATACGGACCTGGAATCAAGAGAACAAATTTTATTTCTTTTGGTCACTACTTCAAATCACTTATGTTTTTTGAGCTTCTTTCCTTAGGTTTAAAGTAAGGGACATAAATTATTTCATTACTAATGTCTCTTCTAGCTCTGAAATTCTAAGATTCTAACACATATGGTAACAATAACATTATTTAAAACAAACCAAATATCTGCTTTTCCATAAGTCATTTAGGTGACTGGAAAGTCATTACTTTCAAGACTGTCTATCCATTATTCATCCTTCCATCAATCCACCCCTGCCTCCTTCTAAACACTAACGGTAATTCATACAACACAGAGAACACAGAGTCACAGAATTTTAAATTTAGAAAAGTCCTAAGATAATAGCTTTCCCATTTACTAGGTCTCCTGATTCCTATTTTCATTGCTTCATAAATAAATTTTAGGCATATTATCTATCCTTTTTTTATCTTTATGTTATCTAAAACTATTCTTGACATTATTCCTTTGAGCTTTAGTGAACATATCAAGCACCTAATTTGAAGCATCTCAGTAAACATAAAAAAAAAAATCCTTCTTCTTTGCCCTGCCTAACAAGCTTTTTTTTCCAAAGGGACACAAAACAATGTACTCTTCTATTTTTCAAAGTTGTTTGTATACAGCTGATTGACTATGAAGTACTGTTAGTAGAAACTGTACTAGGTTATGCCTTAGTGCTATAGACAAGAGTAACCTACCATTTCTGAAAGCCATACTGTAGTCTCATTATTTTATAGTCACAATTCATGTTTTATCTAAAGAAACTACTAAAACGTACATAGTTTAATCTAGATCAGATGAATCTAGAATGTGAGACAGTCTATAACACAATTGGACTGACCTTTTGGAAAAGAGAAAACAAAAAACAAAAAAGTACAGCAGTGCTACACTAGTTAGAAGAGACTAAAGAGATACTAATAAGCAAAGATAATATGAACCTTGATAGAATACTAGTTTTTTTGTTAATGTTAAAAAAAAAAGACTATAAAAACATTTGTCAACAATTAGGAAAATGTGGATATGAAGTATAATACTAATTAACACTAATTAATGTCAATTGTCTCAGGTATGATAATGGTATTGTGGTTGTGTAGAAGAGTATTCCCATCTTAAAAGATTCATATTCAAGTATTCAGGGGAAAAGTATCATGTCTACAACTTATTCCAAGTGGAACAATTTTTGTTTAAGTCTCTGTATTGTGTGTGTGTGTGTTTGTGTGTGTGTGTAACACATGGAGGAAAGAGGAGACAGTAAGCAACAAAGAGTCTGCAAGAAAATGCAAATGTGATGAGAAGTTAACAATAAATCTGAATAAAATGTACACAGGTGTTCATGGTATTTTTCTTTCATCTTTTCGGTAAGTTAAATATTCTCAAAAGAAAAAACTGGGGAAAAATATTTTAGAAAAACTACATAACCTGACCTTTACTTTCAAACAGGCTCACATAATGCCTAAATACATTTTATATTCTACTACCAGATTACAACCCCCTTATGCATATGAATGGCATCTTACTTGGAGTACTGACATATTTAAATTGAATCAACATGATAATAGTTATCTCTGTCATGTTTTGCCAACCTCTAAACCCCTATGCCACTGGAAAGAGTAGTCTTTCTAAAAACAAATCTCATCCAGTCACATCCTGTTTTAAATCATCAACAGCCACCCATAGCCTTTAGAATAAAACACAAATTCCTTAGTTTGGCATATAAGAGCCTCCAAAATCTGACCCTATCCAACCTATCTCCTATACTGAACTATATGCACAAGAAATGTGCAACTCTTTCTCTTGCTACTAAGCTTGGGAACACATTGCCCCCTTTGCTTAATATACCTATCTGCCTCCTTTTCTTAGATAACTTCATTCTTCAAGACTCAGCTCAGCATTGCTTTCCTCTAAGAGGACTTCCCTGATCTCAGATTAGTTTGAGTACCTCTTTTGTGCTCCCAGAGCAAACTTCAACTGGAGTACTTACAATGAACTATCACTTTTGATACCTCCATAAGGACTGTTCCTTTCAGTAGCCCCAGCAGATGACATATGTGAAAAGAGACATAGAAGATTAGAACTGGAAATACATGCTCACTTTCCACGAACCTGTAGATGATGGACTCTGAATAATATCTGAAAGGTTATAACCTCCAGAACTATCTGAACGTTTACGTGGCTTCTTTTTAGCTTTTGTTTTTGCTTTCTTGAACATAGTTTCCCTAGGAAAAAGCAAACATAATTTCAGCAGTGTTTAGGGAGGTAACTAAGATAAATGCACTTATTTAACCCAACATGTTTAACCTGAAGGCTACTTTTTTAAATATTTACACTTTCAATGTGTTAGACCTACAGATATTAATTATGTATTTACTTTGTATTATACCAAGGTTAAGAATGAGCATACTACCTATTTCTTATGTCAGAATTTCTCAATTTCATCTTCCAATACCAACACAAAAGTGTCATATGTCCAAGATGAGAGTGAAGGGACACAGTGGAGAAAAGAAGGAAGAAAAGGAGGAAAAGAAAAAAAAAAAGAAAACAGCTTACGAATGATTTTGTTCCATATTTATTTCTTCTTTCAAGAAGATATCTCCATCTTCTACTTCCAAATAGCTAATATCTGGTCCATCTTGATATGGTGTAATGACTCTTCTATCCATTGCTGGAATCTGCAGAATTGAAGATATCACTTTTCAAATACAAAATCTGTGAAGTTTTTTTTTTGTGTGTGTGTGTGTGCACACGTGGCCCCAAGCAAACCTCCCATCTTGGCCTCCCAAAATGCTAGGATTACAGGCATAAGCCACCACACCCAGCCTAAAGATGTTTTTTAAATTATGTAAGATATTCCATTTTTAATATGTGGTGACATTAACTAGAACAGCCTTGAATACTCAATAACTCCCTAAATTTATAAGAGGGGGTTAAATTTTGATTCAATTCAATAAAAACTTTATTCCATAAACCTGCCAAAAAAAGAAACTTGAGAAAAAGCTCCACTTTATTATTAAAGATAGATTTATTCATTTCTTAGGGATCATATGAATTCATGTTTTTGCACTGTCCTGACCTCTGGTAAATAACAAAAGACTTACTCTGAAGCTTTCAGTAACTTTCATTTATAAAGAAAATAATAAATATTAACTTTATTATTAAGTATCTTGAATTTTGATTATCATATGTATCTGTGAGATCTGTAAAGGAATCCTATATCACCAGTTTTAAAAGATCCTAATGTACTAGAAGTCATTAGGAAACTATTCCATTAATAAGTCTGATCTAATATACTGCTTAAGCTGGTAATATTATAGCCGTGAAAATCTTAAAACATAAACCTTACCATTTTCCGGTAAAACTCAGAAAGATCCTTCAAAACACCATCGCTTAAAACATCAAGAGACCTAAAATATAGGATACAAAATTCTATCTTAAGATTCAAGTGACTTGGTAACTGTCAAGTTGCTCACATACATAGATATTTCATATTGCTAGATAAGAAACAAAGTTATTTTTTTAAGCATTATATATAGCAGTTGCTACAAATTCCTTTTGGAAATAGATGTGGTTGTATATTACATATTTCAAATAAACAGCACAGCAAACATATTACACAAATATCTTGAATAAAACTCAAGCAACTCTTTTTTTTTTCTTTTTTTGAGATGGAGTCTCACTCTGTCACCCAGGCTGGAGTGCAGTGGTGCAATCTCAGCTCACTGCAACTGCTGCCTCCTGGGTTCAAGTGATTCTCCTGCCTCACACCCTCCCAAGTGGCTGAGACTACCAGGCACACACAACCACGCCCGGCTAATTTTTGTATTTTTATTAGAGATAGGGTTTCACCATCTTGGCCAGGCCGGTCTTGAACTCCTGACCTCAGGCGATCCACCTGCTTCAGCCTCCCAAAGTGCTGGGATTACAAGCATAAGCCACCACACCCGGCCTCAAGCAACTATTATAAATAAATGTACAAAGAATCTTCTCTACTTCATAAGAGTTTCATAAAAATTAACTAAATGAATCTATGTAATGCTTTTAGAACACCATCTAGCACATAGTTAATAGTCATTACTACTGAAGTAAAATATAAAAATAAACTAAACAATGAAGCTTTAAAATAAAAACTGACACCAGGAACTCTAATCTCAAATTTCTGTGTTCTCATATTCTCACCAATGACTTTATAGGAAGTAAAATATTTTAACCTTATATTTTTAAAAAAGTATACATTTATTTCATTTTAAAAAGATCACTGTTAAAAACATTCAAAAGTTTTCAAGAGCTCTCTAATTCTAAAATGTACATAACTTCTAAATCATCAGCATTGATCAAATTCTTTCCATCCAGGTAAACATCATTATTCACATTTAAATCACTAATAATATCTGCTATTATATATAAATATCTCCTTTTGCAACAATCATACAACATATGCACCTCACCTACCTTGCTTCAAGTAAAGCTGCCATATTCAATCCTATAAACTGTAAACAAGACAGTTTCAACTGTTTTGCACTATACATTGCTGCAAATTCCAGTAGCATAGCAGCATTCTTCAGGGTAACTACAAAGAAAGAAAAGATTTGCAAAATTAGATAAAAGGCACATTACCACAGCAAAATAAAATACATTTATGTCTAAAGCTGTACGACTTGAACATTTGGAATAAAGAAAAAAAAAATTCTTGCCAAAAATAAGTTAATACTGGGGCAAATATGTAACTCTTCCATCCCAATATGCCAAAGTAATTTCAAAAGATTGGCTATGAGGAAAAATAAGCTCACACACAAGCATATTCTAAGCAAAACAGAATACAGAAGGGGCATAGTGCCACCCAAAAGCAAACACATAAGAACTGACAATCTTCCACCTAACATTTTCTGAATATTTTTAAAAAGCTTTCATTAATGAACAACTTTCCTTTCCATTTACATAGCAGTTATTCCCTCTTCCATAAAACTAAAGAAGATATAAAACTAAGAAAAACTGATGAAATAATTCTATAAAATATATTGAGTTATCTATTAGAATTCATGTGGGTGTACATATATACATGTAAGTATATAAATATATACATATTTTGAAAATATGTACATCACAATCTTACCATAATATTCTTCACACCAGTGAAAAATCTGATATGCTGTGCAAAAGATTCTGGATTTAGTTACAATTGTAGTAACATTATATATAAAGTACCCATTTTCCTAGAGACTCTCCCAGAATATTCTACCTACATAACAGGTAACTTTCAGCTTCCTGTTCCCTCCACTATTTTTCTTAATTACTCTATCAGTACCAGCCAATAGGGAAACACAGTTGTTTTCTACATCTGGCTTCTTGCATTTCTTTTTCTTTCTCACCTGTGATTCTATCAAAAGTTGCAACTGCAGTCAATAATGGTCTCTGTCTCACTCCTGACTAATCTACATTTTCAACTAATGATGAACAGAGAAATGGAAGAAATGATAAAATTAGATCATATAAAAACTTCTTTAGAGTTGTTCACATGGGAACAAGTATCCACATATTCCTAATAATCAGAGACCAAAGGAGGTGGTAGCCTCCTTTTCCTAGGTTCTAGGAACATCAAGGAATTAATAAAGGCAACTGTGCAGCCAGAGCCATGAAAGAACACTGAGGAAGAAGACCAGCAAAGGCAACTGTACAAGTGTAAAATATCACTTATATGTATGTCTTATACCAGTTGTATGCTGTGTCCTTTATTTTAGAATATTTTTCTTTTCTTGCTTAAAAGGAGATCAGGGCTGTTGTTCTCTATTTAATAACGAAGGAGTAGACAGTCTACAGTGCTCAAGAAAAGTGAGAACTAAAATGCCAAAGCCAAGACAAACTCCTAGCCAAGTATGAACTAGAAAAAATGGACAGGAATTCCCTTCACACTTCTTGAAGCAGCAATAAAGCAGAACAGATATAAGATTAGAAAGTGAAAAAGGCTGTCAGGTGGAAGCTAAGGAAAGTTAACCTTTATTCTAGAGTAAGCAATTATAAATATGTAAACGGGGAAGATGTAACTACTTCCTACAGAAAGCTTAAAGAAACAGAAGTAGACAGGAGAAAGAGCATTTAAAACACTACTGTGACACTACCCAGAAGGAACAGATAACAGTGACCTCAACTGCATAGTAACAGTGAGAACCCAAAGGTAGGTGAAATGTGACCAACATAGTTAAAAGGAATAAGTTTTGACAGCTGAATGAATTTGAGTGTCAGGGCCAAAATAATAAAGAAAAACTCATTTTGGATTTCAAAGTACAGTGTTCAGGAGGATAGCCATGAAATTAACTAAGATAATGAAGAGAGCAAGAAAGAAGAGTTCGAGAAAAAAAGAGATGTGCTTTGTTCAGATATACAATGGGAAAGTTAAATTTTTAAAATTGCTGCAAATAGTAGAAAATGGGTAGCTAAAAACACCTAAAGCCAAGATCAGGGCAAGAGTACAAAAATTTCACTTTTAAACTCTCACCCTTGAAATTAGCAAATAAATCTGACACCATCTTTATTCTTCAAGGTTTTATGACATTTCAATAAAAATATTACATTTCAATTCTAAGTCATATATATTTTCACATATTTCTAAAATAAGAATTCACTTACAAATGATGGCATGTAATAATTTACATATTTTGGCAGGTTTTCATGGTACCAAAAAAATGGTCTATTTTACCATAAGTGGAATCATAAAGTCAATAAAGTACAGTAATCCTTGATGAACCTGAAAACATATTAATACTCAAACTCAAAATTACTCACGTTTTTCAGTTAATGCTACTTCACAAATCTCTTTCAACCGGGTTATGAGAAGTTGATCAGCCACCACAAGAACACTACAAATAAAATCTACATTTTGAGATTCTAAAAAAAGAAAGAAAACAAGCATCACTTTTTCTTTGTATACATTATGCCTAGAAAAAAAAAATTTGAAGTAATTAGTACACTAGAAAAGAGATTTAAGATTATTTTCTAAATGTTGAAAGGGCAACCATAATAAAAAGTAAATACATCAAAATATATTTCTATTTTTTAGGTAGAAAGCTGACAAAATTACACCAAAATGTCTTGATCTCACACTAGGACCATAAAATGGCCAACTTAAATTGATCATTTCAGTCTAGAAGGCTACTAGAATGCCTGACTTGTTTATAATCTCCCATGTTGTTAGAAAAACACTTCTCAAGCTAATACAAAGAGGGAAAAGTCAAATCTCAGCATCACACTTAATATATACAGGGTGGGGAAATAATACTCTTATGCTTTCTTATTTAAAACAAAATTTGTCATCTAAGAGTGCTTTTTTGTAACTATTGGACTTCCTTAATTTAAAACAACTTTCTTGGGCCAGGTGTGGTGGCTCACGCCTGTAATCCCAGCACTATGGGAGGTGGAGGCAGACGGACCACTTAAGACCAGGAGTTTGAGACCAGCCTGGCCAACATGGTGAACATATCTCTACTAAAAATACACACATTAGCAGGGCGTGGTGGCACATGCCTGTAGTCCCAGTTACTGGGGAGGCTGAGGCACGAGAATTGCTTGAACATGGGAGGCAGAGGTTGCAATGAGATGAGATCACGCCACTGCACTCCAGCCTGGGCAACTGAGTGAGACTCCATCTCAAAAAAATAAAAAATAAAACAACTTTCTTGGTCCTAAGTACTACTAATGGCTTTTTGCCCCTGAGCCACTGCCAAAATAACAACATAAATTGAAAGAAAAAAATAACAGAGGAAGAGAGGAAAGGGAAAAAAAGATTAAGAAGAAAAAAATCTGACATAGAAAACAGCTTTAAAATATGAGACAAAGATGAAGTCACTAGGAATGACAGACTAAGAGCTTCTAATCCTCTCCTCTAAAAAAAAACAGACAACTGTGGAAAATTGTCATAATCAACTTTTCCAGAATTCTGGAAATCAGCCAAAAGCTTATAATAATCTAGGAAGTGTTTACTTAAGAAAAGCAGTTGAATCTTGTTAAGAACAGTGGGATTCAGGACACTGCAGCCTTTCCTGTTCAGATCTTCCTCTCCCCTCCTCCACAGCAGTACTGAAAACCAACAGCTCCATAATCATAGGGAATCACATTGACAGCCTAGTAGCCACAGAAGGAGACAGGACAGTTGTAGAGCAATAGTATCCTTATTTGACCTGTCTGCTAGTTCTCTGAAAATCCCACTAGAATGCTTATCTTTATTTGACCTGACATAAAGCTTGCCCAGTGACAACAGCCTTTTATATGGGGGCAAACAATTAGCAGTAAGTAAAGTAAAGATATTGAATTAGTGATCAAAAAACTTCCTACAGAGAAGAGTCCAGGACCAGAAGGCTTAATTGGTTAATCTGACTGAATATTTAAAGATGAATAATACAATTGATGAATTAATACAAGATAAATTAATACAATTCTCCACAAACTCTTCAAAAAGTAGAAGATGAAGAACACTTCCCAACTCAGACAAGGAGGCCAATATTATGCTGATTCTAAAAACAGACAGGGACATCACAGGAAAACTAAACCAACATCCCTTACAATTAAAGATGCGAAAATCCTCAAAAAACGCTAAGAAACTAAATCCAGTAACATATAAAAAGGAATTATACAACATGACCTAACAGAATAAATCCAAAACGAAAGGATGATTCAACATATGAAAAATCAATCAATATAATACACAAAAATAAAGTATAATAAACACACGGCCATCTTAAGAAACAGAAAAACATTTGACAAAAATCCCACACCCTTTCATGATAAAAACACTCAATAAACCAGGAATAGAAATAATCTTCCTCAACCTGATAAATGGCAACTACAAAAAACCCACAAGTAACATCCTAATTAATGGTAAAAAGGCTGAATGCTTTTTCCTAACATCAGAAACAAGACAAAGATGACCACTGTTGCCACTTCTATTCAACAGAGTACTAGAGATTCATCTAATCAGGGCAATTAAGCAAGAAAAAGAAATAAAGCACACCCAAATTGGAAAGGCATAAGTAAAACCATCTCTATTTACAGATGACATGATCTTGCATATAGAAAATCCTAAGGAATCCACTAAAAAAACTACTAGAATTAGTGAACAAGTTCAGCAAGGTTGCAGGATATAAGATCAATATACAAAAATCAATTGTAATTCTAAACACTAGCAAAGGACAATCCAAAAATAAAATTAAAAAAATTTCCATTTAAAATAGCACTAAAAATTCTTAATAATTTTTAACCAAGAAAGAGCAAGGCTTGTACACTGAAAACTACAAAAATCACTGAAAGAAATTAAAGACTTAAATATATAGACTTAAATAAATGGAAAGACAGCTGGTGTTAATGGATTATAGGATTTAAATATTAAAATGACAATAATCCTCAAGCTGATTTACAAATTAAATGTGATTTGTATTAAAATCCCAGCTGCCTTTATTGCAGAAATTGGCAAACTAATCCTAAAATTCACATGAAAATGCAAGAAACCCAAAATAGCCAATACAATCTTGAAATAGCAGAACACAGTAGGAAAACTCACATTTCCCAATTTCACAACTTACAACAAAGCAATGGTAATCAAGACACTGCTGTACTGGCATAAAGAGAGTTCAGTGAAATAGAACTGAAGAGTACAGAAATAAAACTTTAAATTTATTGTCAGTTGATTTTTGACAAAGGTGCTAAAACAATTCAATGGGAAAACAAATGTCTTTTCAATAAATGGTACTCAAAAAATAGGACACACAGATGTAAAAGAATAAACTTGGACCCATACCTCACAACAAATACAAAAAATAACTTAATAAGAATGGTGGTTACTAGAGGTCAGGGGATTAGGGTAATGGGGAGATATTGGTCAAAGAGTACAAAATTACAGTTATAAGATGAATGAATAATATCTAGAGACCTTATATACAGCATGGCCACTACACTGATAATAATGTACTGCATACTTGAGATTTGCTGAAGGACTAGATCTCAAGTACTCTCACCACATAAAAAAAAAAGGTAATTATGTGAGGTGATGGATATGTTAATTAGCTTAATTGTGGTAATTATCTCTCTCTCTATATATAAATATAGATATTATACATATATATATCTCAAAGCATCATGTTATACACTATGACTACATATAATTTTTACTTGTTAATTACACCTTAATAAGACTGGGGGGGAAATTAACTCAAAATGGATCAAAGACCTACATGTGAGAGACAGAACTATAAAACTCTTAGAAGAAAACATACAGGGTAATCATCATGACCTTGGATTTGACAACGAATTCCTAGATATGACACCAAAAACACAAGTAACAAGTCAACATAGACAATTTGGACATCATGAAATGCCTGTAATCCCAGCACTTTGGGAGGCTGAGGCAGGAGGATCACTTGAGCCCAGGAGTTCCAGACCAGCCTGGGCATATAGGGAGGCTCTGTCTCTAAAAAAATTTTTACAAATTAACCAGGCATGGTGGTGCACAGCTGTAGTCCCAGTTACTTGGGAGGCTGAGGTGGGAAGGATCACTTGAGCTCAGGACGCCGAGGCTGCAGTGAGCCATGACCATGCCACTGCACTCCAGCTTGCCCAATGGAACAAGACCCTGTCTCAAAAATAAAAAAAAATTAAAAGTTTTTGTTTTAAAGGACACTTCATCAAGGAAGTGAAAACAACTCAGAGAAGGAGAGAAAACACTTGCAAATCATATATCCCATAAGGGACTAATATCCAGAATATATAAAGAACTCTTGCAACATCATAAAAAAACAAATAATTGAGAAAAAAAGTGTCCAAAGGATTTGAGTATGTATTCAAAGAAGATATACAAATGACCAAAAAGCATATGAAAAGATGTTCAACATCATTAGTCATTAGTGAAATACAAATCAAAACCACAATGTTGCATAACTTCACACCTGTTAGGATGGCTATAATAAAAAAGGTTGATACTAGTAAGTGCTTGCAAGGATGTGGAGAAACTGGAACCCTCACACTGTTAGTGGTAAAGTTAAATGGTACAGCTAGCCACTGTGCAGTTTGGCAGTTCCTAAAAAATTAAACAGATGACCCAGCATTTCCGCTTCTAGGTATATGCCCAAGAAAAATGAAAACATAGGCCCACGCAAAACTTAGGCATGAGTGTTCACAGCATCATGATTCCTAATAGACAAGAGGTAAAAACAACCCCAACATCCATCAACTGATGAATAAATGTGTTATATCCACACAATAAATATTATTTGGCAACAAAAAAGAATGAAGTGTTGGTACCTGCTACAACACGGATAAATTTTTAAAACATCGTACTTAAGTAAAATAAGTTAAATATAAAAGGTCACATGTTGTTTGATTGTATTTATACAAAATGTCCAGAAGAGGCAAATCCATAGAGACAGAAAACATAATAGGGGTTTTCCAGGGACTGGGGATAAGAGACAGTGGGAAGTGTCTGCTAATGGGTACAAGGTATCTTTCTGGGCTGATGAAAATGTTCATATATATCATCAATGTATAATTATACAGTGATAGTTGCACAAATTCATAAACATACTAAAAACTACTTATTGTATGCTTTAAAAGTATAAGTTTTATCATGCAAATAATTTCTCGATTTTTAAAAAGAATGAAAGTAGAGAAAAACATACCATGTCTCAGTTATCTTACTCTCAAGTATACAAATCTTCAGAAATCTTGTCCTCAGTTAAACTCTATCTCCTTACAAGACTACCCAGATTTCCTAGGCAGACTCAGAGGCTAGCTTCTTAAAAATGCATCTGCTTTTTAGAGAATTACTCTGTTGGATTATATTTGTTTTCTTATACATTTGTCTTCTCCACTAGATTGAGTTTCTTGAATATAGAAAAAGGTCTATTCACTTTTTTTTTATCCCCAGTATACAGCTGGGGTTAAAAAAAACTAATGGAATATGACAGAACATCCAGTACCATTCCAATGAGTAAACATATCTTGTAACTAAAAGTTACTGTTTTGCCTAACAAAGTACATAAATGACCTCTCTTCATAAATTTTGGTACAATTTTTAATCTGTTTCTTTCAAGATGTGTAACCACAAAGGGGAAAAACAGGTAAGAAAGAACTTATGTAAGTATTTGTCAAAACTATCCCTGTTGTCAATTCATTCATCTCCATCATAGAAGTAGCTGGAAATTGAACTGCTGAATCCAATTTCAACCATTACCTACAATTCCTTTTTTTTTTTTTTTTAATGAAATGCTTCACAAATTTGCGTGTCATCCTTGTACAGGGGCCATGTAATCTCTGTATCATTCCAGTTTTAGTATACTTGCTGCCGAAGCAAGCACTAATTCTCAAAGAGTTCATTTTCACATGGGTAATGAAAACCTTTTTCTGCTCCTTTACTATTAGCAATCATTCCTATTGCTTATTCTAAATTAAGCCTTTATTGGCCAGGCATAGTGGCTCACGCTATAATCCTAGCACTTTGGAAGGCCGAGGTGGAATAATCCCTTGAGCCTAGGAGTTTGAGACTAGCCTGGGCAACATAGTAAGACCCCGGTCTCCATAAATAATAAAAAATAAATTAAATATTTTAAAAATAAAATAAATTAAGCCTGTATTGATGGTTTTTTCTATTAGAAATTAAGGTTCATGTTGATTTTACCATTATTCCATTATATGTGAAGTATCTACAATGTCCTAACTCTTATTAATACCTTTTATCACCACAGCTTCATCAGTATAGAGGTAGTCCAAAATAACTTTTAATATATCAGAATGTATTGGCATTTCCAGAGCTGCACAACTGGAAGCCTAAATAAAATAAGACAAAATAAAGTAAAATAATTCATTCTAAACAATAAAATATTACATTCTAATTTGGGTTATTGGTACAAAACACTCTGAACAGGAAATCACATCAAATGCAAAACATAAAATTTACAAAACACATGGCTAAAATAATATTAAATTTAATTTTAAAACATAACATGAAAAAGGAACAAAAAAATTCAGAAAACAAGAAACACAGTGGTGTTCCTAATACATTTCTAAATAATAACGGGGAAATTTTTATTTAAGTAGCTTCTTGGCAATAATTTTAAATTCTAAGTGTTGCTATTTTCCAGCAGCCTCAAGCATAAAGTTTAATATAAATGAAAAACTGAGCTAAAATATCGAGTTCTGATTTTGAATTTCTTTACTACATACTTTGCACAAAATATAAAGAAACATAGTTACCAACCTAGGCACTTTTTACTTAAATCTTACCTCAATCCATGAGCTACTCAGCATACTATGAAAATATTCTAAAAGAAAAAAAAGTTCAATGCAATAAGAATAGTGAAACAATACTACAGCAAATAAATCAGCAGCTTTAAAAAGTGCACCTACCAAGTCTAGCACAAAGAACACATTTATGACAAGGAAATTCCTTTCCATCCACTGATTTCATGGTCACGTCACACAGAAATGAACTGCAAGAAAATGTTTAATTGAAGCAAGAGCAATTTCTTTACATATTTAATGAAAAAGATTATAGGATGTGGCTTAACTTTCAATTTTCTCTTAAAGGTGGCAGAGAATAAATAACTTGCAGGAATACATACAATAAAATACTTCATCTTCTTCCACCACAGGGAAGATAAGGGCCTTAGAGTAAAGACAATATTTGAAAAGGGAGCTGAATACAAATATTCAAAAAGTATTTTTCTGATTTTCCTTTTTTTATTCCAGACAAACTGTTAATAATACTAAGTGATATCATATTTAAGTCTCTATAATTCACTTATTTGTAGTAGCTAATCTGGGCCAAGCACAGTTGAAACAACTCCACAGTTTATCCTTCTCCAAAACCTTTTCACTTACAGAGGAAGTATGAATAGCTAAAAACAAAACTTTTTTTTCTTTGAAACGGGGTCTCGTTCTGCCACCCAGGCTGGAGTGCAATGATGCAATCTTGTCTCACTGCAAGCTCCGCCTCCCGAGTACAAGTGATTCTCCTGCCTTAGCCTCCCAAGTAGCTGGGATCACAGGCACCCGCCACTATGCCCGGCTAATTTTTGTATTTTCTTCGTAGAGACAGGATTTCACCATGTTAATCAGGCTCTTGACCTCAGGTGATCCACCCGCCTCGGCCCCCCAAAGTGCTGAGATTACAGGCGTGAGCCACCACACCAGGCCCTAAAAACAAAACTTTTTAACAATATATTTAGAATAGTATATTTATTATTAAGAATTTTTTATACTAAAGGCAATAATCATAACAATGATGAAGAGGTATAATTAATTGGTTTGGGGGCTAATAACATTTCCTAATTATAACAAGGCACAAAATTCAGGCAAGAAAAAATAAAAATTAAAAGTTTCACTCTCTATTAGAAAGTCATCGGAAAGAAAAAACTCCTTTGATGTCTTCAGCAGTTAATATTTTATCAATTTACTTCAACAGCTCCCCAACATTTCCAGAAATGCAGAATACTAGAAAAGGTAAGAGGGTATCTACCTATACATTTTGCTTCATATGTGGGTAAGCAGAGATCTATTTCCACACTTAAATGCCAAAATCTAGACATGAAAAGTTAATCTTCCTTTCCTTACTTACCATTTTTTCTGACTTAGCTTCAGTTTATCACCAGTGTTCTTGGCAATAACATTAATTTTTTCATTTTCAAATCTGACTCCATCTAACCTATCAAGGATAGATAAAAATTAACAATTGATATTCCCCTACAAAAATAAACATACAACAAAAAAACCAACAAATTAGCTTACATCTAAATATAATACTGTATCCTAGAAAAGTATCTCAACAAACTCCTACTCTGAGATAAAGAAATATCATACTTCCATTTTAGTTAGAATTCAAAATAGATTAAACATTACTGACAAAAGACAAATCAAAGCCATAGCGCAAAGTTTTTCCTTTTTTTTTTTTTTTGAGACGAAGCCTCGCTCTGTCGCCCAGGCTAGAGTGTGGTGGCATGATCTTAGTTCACTGCAACCTCCACCTCCCAGGTTCACATGAATCTCCTGCCTCAGCCAACCCAGTAACTGGGACTACAGGCATTCACCACCATTCCCGGCTAATTTTTGTAATTTTTTGTAGAGACAGGGTTTCGCCATGTTGGCCAGGTTGGTCTCAAACTCCTGACCTCAGGAGATCTGCCCACCTCAGCCTCCCAAAGTGCTGGGATTACAGGCGTGATCCACCGCGCCCGGCCCCTTCATTATTTTTAAACAGGAAACACGATACACACCCCTCCTCTCTTCCCACCCTACAACGAAGGTTTAACTGCCACAAGCAACATAAATACCTTAAAAAAAGAAAGAATTTCAAATAATCTGATTCATAATATGATACTATGGTGTTAGGCAATTTACATATGACAAAACCATACCAACAATATGAGGCAAATATTATCTTTCCCATTTCTTATATTGAGAAACTGAGGTAAGAAGGATCGCTTGAGCCCAGGAGTTCGAGAAACTGAGGTAAAAGAAAGAAAATTGTCCCAGCCAGGAATAGTAAAGCTAAGAGATATGTATGTCTTTCTAACTTGAAAGACCTTTCCAGCATACCACATTGCCTGCCACTCCAGATCCCTGTTACATACACAAACCAGAGTTCAAACCCACCAACAGCTTTCCTATCCATTAATGTAATCCAAGAAGTCCCAGAGATAGCTCTGCCCGCAAATGGAGGAAAGACATATCCATGTACCTCCCCAAAAAAAGGATGGGTAGGGAGAAAGGGAGAGAGAGGAAGAGGAGGGGAAGGAGAAAGAGAAGGGGATGGAACAAGTGGGAGGAGACTTGGGGAGGGGAAAGAAAAGCAAAGCAAGGCAAAAAGGGTGGGAATTTTTTTTTTTTTTTTTTTTTTTTGAGACACAGTCTCGCTCTGTCGCCCAGGCTGGAATGCAGTGGCGCAATCTCGGCTCACTGCAAGCTCCGCCTCCCGGGTTCAGGCCATTCTCCTGCCTCAGCCTCCTGAGTAGCTGGGACTACAGGCGCCCGCCCGCCACCACACCCGGCTAATTTTTTGTATTTTTAGTAGAGATGGGGTTTCACAGTAAGGGTGGGAAATTTTTTAAAGGAGGACTGAATGAGGCACAGGAACAGATATAAAAGAGAAATCATACCTACTACTCAAATTACTGAAGCCGAATTTCTTTGCAACAGTTTGCAACATTCTTACAGGATCATCTTCCCTAATATTTTTTCCTTTTTTACAAGATTTAGGTTTGCTCTTCTGCCTCTCACTAACTGTTTGAGCTTGATTACTTTTGTAAACTTCAAATGCAGACTTCTGGTTATCATCTTCATGGAAATTCACTTTATTCAAATGAGAATTCAGAGTTCCCTGATATTCTTCTGGGTTTTTGTTTAAGTGTATTCTTGGTTTGAAGCCATGAGTTAAAAAGTCACAAGTATCTGTGTATATAAATTGTAAAAGGTATTCAAACATGTCAGGATGAACCTTCTCTACCACAAAGAGATGGCACCCTGCAGAATCTTCATCTTTCTGGTAAATATCTGTAAATTCTGAAGTATTACCATCTGAAAGAAACAATTTCTGAAAAAAATCAGAATGCACTGCCAAAATATATTTATGTGCAGGGAAGAGTCTATTGCCAACTTGAAATGTCACATCATGAATGCTGTCCATTTCATCTGCTTCCCTCAACAGTTTGCCAAACTCTTCAAAAAAGGATGATGAGGACACAGCTGGAATTTCATAAAGGCTAGAAAGAAGACAAAAACAAATTATGCTTCAAAAAATATGAAGGAAATCCTTTTTCATACCTAGCCAATTTTCCTTTAAAATGCAATTTTTTAAACAGTATTTAGAAAATTTTAAATTTGGCATTTCCTAAAATACAAGAATATTGCACAAAGTCCTAGATGCTGTATCATCCTTTAATTTTTTTCTATTCCTTTTTATATTTATATTCTATTCTTCTCTCAAATTAAAATGATAAGAACTAAGTTGTCCGTATCCCTGGTTCTTACAGTACTGTGGGAATGCAATTACACCTTCCCAACCAACATTTCACCCTTCTCAGTAGGAAGACCAACCCTCCTGTGGTTTGCCTTGGATTGACAAGTTTCTCAGATGAGACTTTCAATGTTAAAACTGGGGCAGGCCTGGGCAAACCAGGATGGATGATGACCCTACTTGCAGAATTTCCTCCCTCTTCAACAGTACCCTTGATGTTTATCTTAATCTGATACCTCTCTGCTAATGTGACTTAGGAGATTTGCATTGGGATTTACAGATGGCGCCTCAACACTTATTTTGCCAATTCTCATCATATTCAAGGGTCAGAAATCTTTGCAAACTGCCTAAGAAATATTTATAATACATTTTTCAGAATCTGAGAACCCAGGGTACATCATAAAGTATGAAAGACAAATAAGGCAGGGTGCGGTGGCTCATGCCTGTAATCCTAGCACTTTGGGAGGCCGAGGCTGGCGGATCACCTGAGGTCAGGTGGTCAAGACCAGCCTGGCCAACAGGGCAAAACCCCATCTCTACTAAAAATACAAAAATTAGCTGGGTGTGGTGGCGGGCACCTGTAATCCCAACTACTTGGGAGGCTGAGGCAAGAGAACCGCTTCAACCTGGGAGGTGGAGGTTAGAGTGAGCCGAGATTTTGCCACTTAGCCTGGGCAATAGAGCAAGACTCTATCTCAAAAAAAAAAAAAGAAAGAAAGACAATAAACTTTGTGAGTGCATGTATAGATATTTTCAATATTTTCAATAAATGTCAGTTTACAAACCAAAGGAAACATTCATCACTCCAAGTATAACAAATTCTACCTCTGGATTATCCTGTAAACATGATTATGTCTAAGGTCTCTACAGGTCTTGGCAACAGCTCTTCAATTAAATTTGCACCAGCAGCTACTGAAAACAAGAAAATTCAGTGATTGTTCCTTCTAAAAAATGAAATTTAATATATACAAGTATACCTTGTTTTAGGATCTGACTGCAGGATTGCAAAGTTGCATCCACTTGGATCTGTGCTGACACTAACAGCTCTATGTGCAAAGGTAAGTTTCTCAAGTCGAATTCTTTCATACACACTATTTATATCAGAGACATAAGACACATCTGATGAGGAATTGTGAAGGTTTGATAAAATCTCTGTTAAAAAAAAAATAAACTACCATTAATCAAGGCTTTACTGAAACTACTAAAATGATTGAGAAGTAAATGGAATAGAAAAGGAGTTAGAAAAATATGGAAATCTTTTTCACATATATTCAGTGTTTTTGAAGAACTACATCCTCTCTTCAACACATTTTCCACTGACTATATTGGCTGTATTATACAGGAAATTTTTGGTGGATGGATTCTCAATTATCCATGATTCCATCTCTTTCAACAAACACATCCTCCATACTGCAACCAAAGTTCCCTTTCTAAAAAGCAAATCTAGTGTCATACTAGCTTTTAAAACTTTTCAACTTATACTTCCTGTTGCCCAAAGGGAAAAAAATTCTTCAACTTGGATTAAAAATATATAAATCTACTGTCTTCATAATCTGCTTGTTTATTTGCTTCCTCCCTTTCTCTTCCCCCTTTCTTGCATGTATTCAGAAAATATGTGAGTAACCAAACTGGGCTACTATGATATCATCAGTCTGGTGATATAGTAGTGAAGAAGACAGACATGTGCCTGCTCTCCTCGAGTACACAATCTAGCAGGGAAGACAGACATTACACAAATGATTATATCATTACAAGTAAAATCAAGGCTATGAAGGTAAAGGATATAGTGCTTCCACAAAGATATGAAATTTACATGAATGAAATGATTCTGGCTGTAGTGTGAAGAATGTTTCAGGTAAACAAAGAATAGATAAAAAGAGGCCATTTAAGGAATTACTGTAAATCCAGGAAAAGAATTAAAAGATGATATAGACTAGGTTGTAGCAATGAATCTGGAAAAAAGTGGAAAGATATAAGAAACATTTGAGAAAGAGAACAAAACTTGATGACTGATTAATTCTAGTGTAAGGGAATCTGAGTGTCAAAGATAATTTACAGAAATAGAAAACACTGAGAAGCAGAAGTTGTAGCATGAAATCATGAATTCAGTTTCAGATCACTAAATATGACTAAGACACACTTCTAAAGACTTCCATAAGTTGAACCTATGTTCTAGTTACTCCCACAAATTAACTCTATTTTAGTCTTATGAGGCTTTACTAATCTTCTCTGACAGTCATTCCAATTTCTATGCTCTCGAGAAACTAATTATGTGGATATTAACATTAGTCTCAGTGAACTGCAAATATTTACATACATGTCTATTGCCCCTACAAGCCTATGAGTGCCTCAGTATAGAGGCCCATTTTATATATTCTTGCATCTTTAAAACTTTCCCCTATATCTGGCACATAGTAAATATATATTAAATGTTTACAGACTTGAATAATCTATAAAGAAATAAAAGAAATACAAGTAAATCATTAAATTTTACAAAAGTCATTTATCCGTGGCTTTATGATTTTGAAGAATATGTTTATAATTTTCTAAGTAATTATAAACATTCTTGATTTTGTTCTGGCACACAATAACTGAGTTATTCATACAACAGGTGATTTAATGAGTGACTACAATGTGCCAGGAAATATGCCAAAGGCTAAGGATATAGACGAATATTCATGGCCCTTGCCATCACTAACCTTACACTCTAATAGGAAACAGGCATTAAAAAACTAATCACAAAGATAAATACATAAAAGTAAAACCTAATAATACTTGTCAGTTGAACCTAATACTTGTCAAATTAAAGGATAATTGAAAGGTACTTTTACGTATCGTTCAATATATGAACTGACCTTTCTTTTCAGAACTCTTTCTTTTCTCTTCAAACCATCTCCCTCTAAATCCTTCTCCATCTTGCGTAACAAATAGAATTTCATTTCTATTTAAAGCAATATCAGAAATGAAGACCTGACGTGGATAGGCCCATCGACACTGCTTCAGAGAACTGTTGACTGATCTCCAGCAAAACACCTAAAACAAAACCAAATCACATTGAAATATAAAGCAAGTAGCATTTGAACAACCAAAACCTTAAATCAAGATATGAAGAGACAATGCTGTTAAAATAAAAGCTCTCATTAGTATGTTTCAATGTTCATTCTTCCACAGAAAAAGATAGATACTATAATAAAAATCAAGATGATTTTAAAGAAATATCTTTCAGAAAAGTATATTAAGCAAGCCTGAAGCATTAGAAATTATTTCAAAGGCACTCCTCTTAAGAAGTAGCAATTTCCAGTATTACCTGTGTAGGGCAAACAGATCTGCTACAATGCTAAAGAAAAACAAAATCTTAAAGCTACAACTTACAAGTCAGGCTTCTTGTAGTACTATCTCTTTACAAGAAGAATGATCCACCTATGAAAATCCAAACTTTACTCTCAAGAAAAAAGTAAATGTATGCATAACTCAATTATATAACTAAAACAAAATCTTAGAAAAGTCATTACAGAATTCAATGGTTGTAAATGGTTCTGCAAACCTCAGAGTCCCTGAAAAGTAGCTCCAGGGGACTTGCTAAGGGATGGAGAATGATGAGAGATGGGGTGTCAGGCTTCCCAATCCACAGTAGCAATTGTTTTATCTGTTTCATATACCGGTATTCCAAGCACAATTTCATTTGAAAAATTGAAACTGCTGATTTTTAAAAGTCCAATTCCCTCATAATCAAGTTAAGAAAACTAGAACACAAAATGGTTATCTGACAAGGTCGCTAAAAAGTTATTCACACAAAAAGACTATACTGATTGAGACTGACTGATGCTTTCAGAGCTTGGTTTTCTTAATGAGACTCTATTTTGCAGGAAGTAAATACCCAGAAGTATAAGCTATATCCATTTCAATGTAAGTGATACACATCCCAAAATCAAATGTAAGTTTTTATACTCAACTCTTTTATGTAACCCCATTTGTTTCCTTCCACTAGTACAAACTGGAGCTCTAATTCTTTTTTTTTCCTTCAACTTTTAAGTTCAGGGGTACATGTGCAGGATGTGTAGGTTTGTTACATAGGTAAACGTGTGCCATGGTGGTTTGCTGCACAGAGCATCACATCACCCAAGTATTACGCCCACCATCCAACAGCTATTCTTCCTGATGTAGAGCTCTAATATTTAAACCTAGTTACTACTATTAAAATCATCTTCATTCTCCATCCCTACAATGTATGCCTATAATGACCCAGTATGTGGAGCTTTATGATTAATTCCTCAATTTCTAAAATGTCAAACTTTATAGCACATAATAAACCTCGGAAAACATTATTTTAATTTTATAAGTAAAACCAGAAAGTCATCTGTGTTCTTCTACCCATACTGCGTGTTTTTCAGTATCATTAGTGTATGATATATACTTTTAAATATAATTTTTAAAATCTAAATATATTATTTAGAGATGGCTCCCACCCTCCCACCCTTCAAAAACAATTTAGAGATGTATTTTATATAATATATAAATACATTAATTGAAGCATCTATTTCAGAAAATAATCTTTTTAAATATTTTAAATTAATAATTTTATTAAGGAAAGGTACTGATATGTTTGCATAAGGAACTAAAATTAGAACTTTTTATTTAAGAGATAAGAAATTCCTTATACACTACTGATCTGGAAATCTTTCATATATAATGTGGATAGTTATAATGTATACATATATTATAATGCATACATTTGTATAAAACTAAATATGGAAAAAAATTTCCAACTATGCACCAAATTTATCATATTGCCTGATCTTTACTTTTTTAACAGTTACATGAGGCCAGGCGCAGTGGCTCACGCCTGTAATCCCAGTACTTTGTGGGGCTGAGGAGGGCAGATCACTTGAGGCCAGGAGTTTGAGACCAGCCTGGCTAACATGGTGAAACCCCGTCTCTACTAAAAATACAAAAATAAGCCAGGCGTAGTGGCACATGCTTGTAATCCCTGCTACTCAGGAGGCTGAGACATGAGAATCGCCTGAACCCAGGAGGTGGAGGTTGCAATGAGCCGACATCATGACACTGCACTCTAGCCTGGCCAATAGAGCGAGACTGTCTCAAAAAAAATAAATAAATAAAATTATAGTTACATTACATATCTTATATTTACGCAATTCAGTGTCATTTACCAGTATTCAGTGTATACACCAAATAACATCAAAATCTCTTTTCATTTTAAGCACAATAAACTTTTTGATTACAGTTTAACAAATCAGTATTGTGCAACATTAGATTAAATGCTGTCTGTCATACTTTCTCTAAATCTCACCTCCATACTAATTAGTAATGGATGTCTAAAACATACTTATTTTGGCACCCAATACTAATCATCAAAGTCAATAGGAATTGTCACTAACATAGCAATACATTTTCATGTTACCAGGTCTGCTACAGCTATCAACTGAGAGTAAGATTACACTTTTACATAAATATATACTTACCCTTCCAGCTCCATCCATTGCCAGAATGCAAATTTTTTGACCCCCATTTTCTTCCAAATGTTCAGGATCAACCTTGTATTCCATATGACCCCCAGACACAAGAACTTTTTTCAAGTTCAATTGTCTAGATGAAAAAAAAAAAAAATCCTAGATTAATATGTTCTCTAAACTACACATGCCTAAACTTCAAAGAAGTTGGTATTCAAACAACAATCTATAGGCAATTACTGTGGAAGGTGAAGTAAAATGATTTGGTCTTTGGTATCTCTAGCCTTCCATTCTGTAAATTTCCCCTACAAGGGGGCTGTTCCTTTCTATGTCAAGTCTTTTTCTCTTAAATGCCTTTACCCACACACACACACATTAAATGCCTGAAGTTCCACCTGCTAATTCAAACATTCACTCTGGAGTTTAAATAACTGGTATGGGCTGGGTGCAGTGGCTCACGCCTGTAATCCCAGCACTTTGGGAGGCCAAGGCCAGTGGATCATTTGAGGCCAGAAGTTCGAGACCAGCCTGGCCAAAATAGCAAAACCCTAGCTCTACTAAGACAAAAATCAGCCGGGCATGGTGATGCGCGCCTGTAGTCCCAGCTACTCGGGAGGGTGAGGCAGAAGAATCACTTGAACCTAGGAGGCAGAGGTTGCAGTGAGCAGAGATCGCACCAGTGCACTCCAGCCTGGGTGACAGAGAGAGACTCTGTCTTAAAAAAGTAAATAAATAATAAATAAATAACTGGTATGGCTATAAGCTCCTAAGTGCATCTCTATTTTAACAGAAAAGACAAATTTTAAACCTCAAAATTAAATAGAAATGCTTAATTTAAAAAATGGCTAATCCTAAACAGATATTGCTACCATGAAAATCATCTGTACTGCTATTCAGTAACTCATTCATTAGCTACACATTTCATTATATCTGCACATTTGATGTGCATAGCATTATGTGAAATCTGCCTGCTGCTACTCCAATGACTGTCCTCCCTTTTAAATTAAAGGGAAAAAAAATTTTCAAAATTACTATATTGTATAACTTAATCTGTAACAAAATAATTTCCTTAATGCACTCTTGGATATAACATATTTATGTGATTTAATGTTATATAGGCAAGTTTTATAAATGTTAACTAAAAATACAACTCAACATCTTACATATCACCTCAAACTCAGGAAAAAACCTATTTAGTCAGTTTTAAGAAACATATTCACATTTTCATGTTTCTATCACTAAAATATAACCTAAAATTGAAGTCAAAAGTAACTTTCTGCCAGGTGCAGTGGCTCACGCCTGTAATCCAAGCATTTTGGGAGGCCAAGGTGGGCGAATCACCTGAGGTCAGGAGTTCAAGACCAACCTGGCCAAAATGGAGAAACCCCATCTCTACTAAAAATACAAAAAAATTAGCTGGGCATGATGGCAGATGCCTGTAATTCCAGCTAATCGGGAGGCTGAGGCAGAAGAATTGCTTGAACCTGGGAGGCGGGGGTTGCAGTGAGCATAGGTCACATCACTGTACTCCAGCCTGGGCAACAGAGCAAGACAACGTCTCAAAAAAAAAAAAAAAAAGTAATTGTTACTCAAAGAAGGTAAGTTTTTACAAATTGATAGACATTTTCTGCTCATGAGTAACTTCATGGATGGTACCTGTTTTACATTATCAAAAGCATTTTGTTGCATTTAAATTTAAATCCCCAATTGTTTTAAAAGTTAGATAGCTATTCTCTAGAATTCCTGTACACAACTGCTCCCACTAGTTGAGCTATCCACTTTCAAGAATCATTTATATTTGTACAAAGACCTATTTAAGTACTTGTATTTATTTAAACTAATAATGTATATATTTATAATGAATTTATCACAGTAAAATACTATATAAATGGTAACATATTAGTCTTAAACCTGTCTATAAAAGTTGAATACTTTGGAATGGCACAATAAATATGAGCAGCAAAAAACTGTCAAATTAATTAATCAATTATAAAAGATTCAAAATGTATTAAAAATGTACAATTCTGCACTTACATTACTTCACAATTGTTTTTAAGCACTGGTTCCTCAAATCATTCAAAATGAAATAACAGGTGACACATTATGAGTACGGTTTATATGAAAAGACAGGGAATTCCAGTTGGTGCACCCACCCATACTTAAAACTTTATGAGGCTGGGCGCAGTGGCTCACATCTGTAATCCCAGCACTTTGGGAGGCTGAGACAGGAGGGACGCTTGAACCCAGGAGTTCAAGACTAGCCTGGGCTACAGAGCAAGAACCTGTCTCCATTAAAAAAAAAAAACAAAAAACTTTATGATTCTTTGCTTTGACTTGACTAGTCAACCAACTGCTACTTTACTGCATTCTATAATAACATGTTTTTTAAAAATATATACTTATCAGTTATAAACACTAAGCCTGGTTAGAGGGCTCATGATATATGATTATATTCTAAAGATAAATAAATGTATAATGTAAAAAAGGCTATACAGGAACCAACGATGAGAGTGTCACGAATCAAGAATTATGATTAATCTATTTCTGTGCACCTAAAATACAAAAAAAGAAAAAATATATAGCTCATATTTAACTACATATTAAACATAATTCAGAAATACCACTTTACAATTCACACAGAAATTTTATATATATTCACTGGATCCATGCCAAAAGACAAAAATCAAAGACAAAGATTCCTGATGTTTTTCCTCATTCAATTTTTTCCATTTGACATTTATAGAACATAGCATAAAGCTAACACTCAGATATTTGCTGGAAGAGTTGAATTATTATTAAAATTATGTTTCTTTCACAGAAATACACATACTTAGAAGCCATCTTCTTGCACTGATAGTCTGCAAGTAAGTAAATATCTCCCCTTGTGGTAACACAGACTGTAGCTCCATCACTTGCAGCAACCAAAGACAGAGCAATGTCTTTATGGTGAAGGGCAGAGACCTGACGAGGAGCAGTTACACACTTTTCTCCATTGGGATCTAGCAAACAACCTAAAAAATGATACAAATAAGCAAATCACAAAATAGCTCTTTTAAGAGTCCTATTTAGCCAAGCACAGTGTCTCATGCCTATAATCCCAGCACTTGGGGAGGCCAAGGTGGGCAGATCCCTTGAGCCCTGGAGCTCGAGACCAGCCTGTGCAACATGGTGAAACCCCATCTCTACAAAAAATAGCCCAGCATGGTGGTAGGGGACTCTGGTCCCAGCTACTCGGGGGGCTGAGATGGGAGGATCGTTTGAGCCCAGGAGGTCAAGGTTTCAGTGAGCCGTGATCACACCCTGAACTCCAGCTAGGATGACAGAGTGAGACTTTGTCTCAAACAAACAAACAAAAAATCACTCATAATCTCATTCTAATCAATAAAAATTAAAAAGAAAAGATAATTTTTTAAAGAGTCCAATTTAATTTCCAGATATTGTCATTAAGGATTTCTTACCCAGTTGTCCACCATTTAGTCCCATAGTGTAAACAGCTTCTCTAGTCCATAGGACTGTATGAAACCTGCCTGCTGCAATGCCAATGATTGTCCTTCCTTTCAGATATTTTGCCTGTATCTATTTAAAGACAAATAAAACTGCAATTTACTATATATTTATGACCTAGTACAATTTTTTAAAGATCCAGCAGACCAGCAAATATATGGTATACTTGCTGTTAGTGGCCACTCAAGTGCAATTGGCAGTTGTCACTAACAGATCTCAGCACTCATACTAAGACCTGAATCCTTCTCGGAACACAAAACATTGTGATGCAGCCACTTTCAGTCAGCAGTTTTAACATATAGAAAATTGACATGGTGTAAGAATCAAATTATTAAACTTTTAGCTATTTTTCTTTTTCTAACAAGCAATATGCAAAGCAGCCAGTCTCATTCTTAATAGAAAACACAGTGCTTCTAAATTAGATATTTCCATGGTCTCTCAATAGTGGCATTATTGACATTTTGGGCTAGATGTTTTTTTGTCGTGCGATTGTCCTGTGCACTACTGTGCACCTTCTGGAGATGGCTGTGCACATGAGAGTAAAAAAGTAGAATAAAGAATACTGGTTTTTGGACCCATGTCCCCTAACATCAACTTGTCACGTGTGATATCTGTGCAGAGGCAGATTTACTGAAGCAAATAAAACTCAAGTCTCTGAGTTCCTCCCTTGCATGAACCCATTTGGTATTGATAAATTTCATATTTTTTCTTAAGGAGGGCCTAAAAAGTGTTTAAGTTTCAAATCCAAAATATCTGGACCTCTCTTTGCTTATGAATACTTAAAAGATGCAGTTTGGTGGCTAATCTCCCAAGTGCAGAATTTCCCAAGTGCTTTCTTTCTTACTCCAAACAAATGCTAATATGTACTATGCTTAATTTCTCCTGTTAAAAATAAAGACAATAGGCTGGGTGCAGTGGCTCACACCTGTAATCCCAGCACTTTGGGAGGCTGAGGTGGGCAGATCACCTGAGGTCAGGAGTTTGAGACCAGCCTGGTCAACATGACAAAACCCTCTCTACTAAAAAATACTCAAAAAAAAAAAAAAAATTAGCCAGGCATGGTGGTGTGTGCCTGTAATCCCAGCTACTCAGAAGGCTGAGGCAAGACAATCGCTTGAACCCGAGGGGCAGAGGTTGCAGTCAGCTGAGATCGCACCACTGCACTCCAGCCTGGGCGACAGAGGAAGACTCTGTCTCAAAAAATAATAATAATAATAATAAATAATAAAGACAGTATATACCACTGAAGATAAAGTTAAATAACAGAAATAAAATAAGTTGCTCTGTCAATAACTTACATTTTTTTGTTCATACAGGTTTTATTGCAAATGTAAAACCTTATTATTTAAAAGAGTAAAGCTTACCTGTCTGGGTACATTACAACTGGAAGGTGGTGGAATAATTCCTAATTGATGAAAAATGTTTAGACCAAATGTATAAACACATCCATCTTCAGTTAATACAACAGTATGATCCTTAGCAGCTGCCACTTGGGAACAATTATGACCATTCAGTCCTTCCACAAGCCGAGGGACCTACAAAATAAAATTAACTTTAGTATACTACATTAACCATTTATACAGATATGCAAATAGAATTTGATGATACTACATCTAAAATGACATGAAATGACATGACCGATACATGGCTGTATCTATCATAGGTAAATTCTACATTTCAGCAAAGGGTAGATGAGTTTAAAAGGATATGGTTGTAAGTTTATGAGCAAAATACATAAGCCCAGTAAGACATTCCAGTGAAATAATTCAATTCAACAAATGATTTTTGAGCCCTTACCAAGTGCAAATTTGTTTGGTATGAATAAAGGGAGCTCATCAAAGTATACACTGGTACATTGAAAAAAAAACAAAAATACAGAATCAATGTTTCCCTTCGGGGAGTAGCCAAACATATAGTATCATATTCCTTTGGAGTCATTTATCTGTCCTGGGTTCAAATCTTACTTCTGTCACTACCTATTTGATCTCAAATCAAATTTCTTAATCTCTCTGTACCTCATTTTCTTCATCTGAAAACAGTAATCAGTCAATAAATGATTGCTATTATTAGTGTCATCATCATGCATAAAATGAAGATAATAACTGTGCCTCACAGGGCTGTTGTGAGGCTTAAGGTAATAATTATATATGAAAAGCATAAACAATGCTTGGAACAAAATAAACCCTCAAAAATGGAAGCTATTATCGTTATAGCTTTCCCTCTTTTTAAAAGCACCATTTAATAGATAAGTATATCAGAAGTCCCCACAAAAAACATCTTAAAATAACCTAGTGAACCAATTTTCTGATAGGTAATGTACTAGGTCTCTTCTAATTAGCACTAAGTTTCAGTAGCACAAATATAAATTTTGTGACTACATTATGAAAATACTGGCTCAATTTTTAGACCACAGAAATCTTAATGAGAAGTTAAAAACAAAAACCAGAACTACTTCAGGAAAAGTGTTTTACAATTAGTGTGCCTTCTTTTTTGTTTTTTTTTTTTCTTTTTGAGACGGAGTTTCACTCTTGTTGCCCAGGCTGGAGTGCAATGGCACAATCTCGGCTCACCGCAACCTCCGCCTCCCAGGTTCAAGCAATTCTCCTGCCTCAGTCTTCCAAGTAGCTGGGATTACAGACATGTACCACCATGCCCAGCTAATTTTGTATTTTTAATAGAGACAGGGTTTCTCCATGTTGGCCAGGCCGGTCTCGAACTCCCGACCTCAGGTGATCCGCCTGCTTCAGCCTCCCAAAGTGCTGGGATTACAGGCGTGAGCCACTGCGCCCGGCCTAGTCTGCCTTCTTTTATTTCAACTCTAGAAACATTTTAAAGCTTATGTAACGCTCCTGACTCAGTATTTGCTATAAGCAAAGTATTACTTTTTTAAATCCTTTTGCATTGTATGTAAATCCTTAATTTGAACATGATATATCAGGAAACAGATTTTTTAAAATCTATTATCAATTGATGTATTATTTCGTCCTTACAGTTGAAAAAAAAAATTTAGTTAATTAAATCTTTCAGCTTATCAGCATTTTTCTAAAGTTACCTAAATAGTGTAATGACATTTCAATTACCAAGCATGTCTGTTCATCTCCATGTCCTAATCGCCCTCCAGGACCATGACCACAGGTATAAACCTGCCCTTTCTGAGACAGAAACACGGAGTGAAATTTACAAAGCACCACCTAAGGGAAAACAAGAGAATATTATTAAACTTCTCTGAATAAAATATCCTTTATTTTATGAAAAAGAAATAGAATATTGTTAATTGTTTAAACAGGATAATGGATACAAGGGGAATTTATAAGACTTTAATTTCCACATTTTAAGTTTTCTGTAATAAAAATAAAAGATACATATGCTTTGTTTTAAAATTATGTCTAAAAACATTGACACGAAAAAAAAGAACAAAGAAAGAATTAAGCATGTGTTACCCACAGAAGAGATTACCCAAAGGAAAATATAATTTTAAACCTTCAATTCCAAAAATTAGTAGCCAGTTGTTTTCCAGTTTCATGAAATATCAAACAGTAAGAAATGAGCAAAGTGCAACAGGAAGCATAAAGATTACCAAATAGTGATATATGGTACTAATAAAAATAACAGAAACATCTTCAGAGTGTTTTTAAAAAACAATAAAGCCATTTATACATGGTGTAGGGGGCAGTATGTCCTTTTCTTTATCTCTGGTTTTATCAACATGTCTTTAATATACATTTATAATTATTTTAATAAATAATTTTATATTTATTTTCAAGTTTTTCTCTTTCCTTTCCCACTTCCTTTTTCCTTATCTGCCTCAATCTCAGTACACTCCCTTGCCCCGATACACAGACTTACTATTCACATACTACAGAAGACAAAGATACTGAAACAGTTGAACTGCCTCAGAAGAACACAATAACAGGAAACCATGAGCAGTTTCAAATATATATATATTTACATATCTAACCCTGGGCCACATTTTGCTATTTTCCAAGCTTTGATATTCATTATACTCACTTTACCTTAATAATATTTTTAAAAGCTTCTCATTTTTAAAGATTGTTTGCATTTATATTTCTTACAACATCTGCAAATATTTCTAACTTAGGATATAAAAAGATGAGTAAGAAATAAAGAAACCCTAAAATCATTTCCAGAAAGTCAAGGTCCTTTGGAAAACAAAAAAATTATAAGCTAGACAAGCTCTAAATATTTACACATACCCTAGACCGCTCGGAATTTTGTAAGCACAATATAGCTATCAAATAAAAAAAGTAATACAAAGATTATTATCTCATTTAGCTGTACCACAAATACCTAAAAAGTTTAAAAATAAAATCCAAATTTGTATTTTAAATTTACAAGTTGTCAAATTCATTTTATGAAATAAGAATACATTTCATTCAATTTTATATTAAATATTAGAAGGCCATCCTACAACTGCTGACTTCTACTACTAAACAACAGTTGCAATACTAGACAGTTTTAAGTTATCCAACTTTAAAAACCCCAGACTTTTTTTTCTTTTTTGAGATGGAGTCTCGCTCTGTCGCCCAGGCTGGAGTGCAGTGGCGCAATCTCGGTTCACTGCAAGCTCTGCCTCCCGGGTTCACGCTATTCTCCTGCCTCAGCCTCCCGAGTAGCTGGGGCTACAGGTGCCCGCCACCACGCCTGGCTAATTTTTTATATTTTTGGTAGAGATGGGGTTTCACTGTGTTAGCCAGGATGGTCTCAATCTCCTGACCTCGTGATCTGCCCGCCTCAGCCTCCCAAAGTGCTGGGATTACAGGTATGAGCCACTGCGCCCAGCCTAAAACCCTTGAATTTTTAAATAAGAACTGAGCATGGATTTTCACTTTTAACTATCTGGAATATATAATACTAACATTAATAATCTCTGTCTCATGGTAGTTAATTAGTTTGGTACTGTATAATATAGAATCAGCCCCTTTTCAATAACAAATGGGGCTCTCTATATAACTGGTACTCAGTTAATATTCCCATACTTGCTTTCTCTTCCCTGACTGAAATTTATACTGATTTCTTTCCTTCAAACCTACCCACTGTGCTTGCTTCACCCTCATTCTGTGGTAAATAAAATCCCTTAGATCCTTAATACCTTCACAAAACACGCCCACTGCCTTGCCTTACCTGAAATGTGGCTTTCTCTTTGAGTACACTAGTTCACTCACAACCCTGGCAAATGGAATATGCTCAAATATTCCAAACTATATATTTCTTTGGATCAGACATTTCAATCACCCTCCGATTTCCTAATGCCATCATGATTCCCTCACTCTTGTCTTTAAAATCCCTGCTCCATAACAGCTCATGAAATAAAGGTATATCATGTACTACCTCAAAAAAGGAAAAACAGGTGTCTTTCTTGTGCCACAATTCCAATCAATCATTAGTGGCTGCTAATGGTTGGATTATCATTTTAAGGAGGAGTCTGAGGACCCACTCAAGCTCAGCATGAGAAAAAAAAAACTGACTAGCATGTCTGCAAAAAGCTCTAGACTAGGTGTGAGCAGCTTGTACACTTGCTGCCCCGGCTCTGATTTCTCACCATCTTGCTCACCCCTCTCACATTCACTAAAGACTTGGACACCAAGCTTGATTCTCGCCCATCACAAGTCCTTTCATTATCCTAAGTTCCCTCCACATCTACAGAGAAGACCCACAAGAATATTAGCTTTCATGATACCATTCTACTCCCTACTTCTCTAGCCACTTTTCATTCCTATATGGGCTTTTATTCCAGTTCTCTCAAAATTTAATATTCTCTAGAGTTTAAGGATTCTATTGCTTTTTTTGTTCAATTGCTGGTTGTGATGCATTAGGTTGTGACTTTTGGTTTAAAAAATAGTGTTCTATGGAGCCCTAAATATAGTGGTCATATTATTTATCATGCAAACATTTTTGAGAATGAAAGAGGATACTAACAATTACACTAGGAAAATAATCATAAACCAGAACTGTCCTGGGCAAACTAGGGATATGTTGTCAAAGTAGCTCTAAAAACTGTCTAAGAATTCAATCTCAGGATATAAACTAAGTGTTGTTATGTATGTCATATATAAATAATAGGTGAAAGTTGGAAAGAGCCAGTACTATAGTGATAAAAACACTCCAAGCTCATATTCTGGATCAAAGAAGTTTTATGAACTTCAAAATGCAGAAAGAATATAACTAGGAAGTTGTAGGAAATGTAAGCTGAAATGGTAATTTAGGAAGACTGAAAAAGTTCTAACATTCCAAGCCACAGTTTGGACTTTATCCAAAGGTGACTTAGTAGATAAACACATAATTAGCTCTTTTTTAAGACAAATAATTCTGGAGAAGAATATTATTGGGGTTGAAATGAATGGAGCCAAAAAGTCAAATTAGGACACTGTTGTCACTGTCCAAAAAAAGAGCTTGAAAAGGACATGGCACCTAGGTTCATGAGACAGAAAAGAACTAAATAGACATGCTCTGAGGTGTCATCTTCAGGATTTAGAAATTGAGATTTATAACATTAAAAATTGAATAGGGTAGTTTAGGAGTGGCAAAAATAACACTTCAGACATTCTAAATTTAAATATCTTGAAAGAATACCCACAGTACAACTGAAATAAAGTTCAAGAGAAAGACTGGGGCTAGAGATACACATACATACACACATATACACAATGTAATACAGAAAGATTTGTCAACAGTAGCTGTATCTGGGGAAGTAGAAGATATCATGCATTATAAGGATATAAGACCACAGACCAAATCTTTACAATTGTATCTATTAAAATTTTACAATTACTTACATTTAAGAACTCAGGTTCACAAAAAGCATCACTCGTGCCTAAGCATCTAAGGGCAAATTTTTGAACCCCACACTTCCAAAACATTGCTTATCTGTCTCCATAAGTGATGAAATTTTAGTTCTATCTACTATCCAAACTGAGAACTGAGACTTAGACATTTAATTATTTATTGCTTGCAGTGTGAATACAAATAATTAAATAGAATGACTGGCAGTTTACCAGACCCTCAGTTAAAAAACTCTATAGCCTTTCCAGACTGCTGTCATCCAACTTCACATCAGATTAAACATATTCTCTTCATGATAAATAGCTTGGAACCTAAAAACATTATTTCGTTACAAAAAATTGCAAGAAGTGTGTTGTTTTCTAAATTGAAATTATTTTATGTTTTAATGCCACCAAAAAAAAAAGAACTGTTGTTCACTTATCAAAAATAACACTGAGCTTTAACAACAAATTCACTTGAGAAACAGCTTACAGAATTGTAATGTTTGTTAAATAGAAAAGCTAGAAAATCAAGAGAAGCTCTACCCTCTTAAATTAAACTACTATCTGTATAACATTTTCTAATTTCTAACACTAATTGCACAAATATCTTATATTTTAGGGTATTTTACAAAGTCTAAATATAATTAAGGCTAACAATATCTAAAATAAAATTAGCAAAGTTCTATTGATTGATTTCCTCATTAAAATGTTACTGTACCTGAAACAAAGTTATGTAATCCACATGAAAAGCTGAACAATCAAATACAAAAGTTCTTTCTCATCTCTAAAAGTATATAGATTGTACTTGAAAAATACCTGCTTGATATAAATCCCACTCCTGGAGAACAGATCCACCAACTCTGGATGATGTTTGCTATTCTGGCTTCCATGACCCAGGGTAAAATTTGTATTATCGCCCCAAGTATAAACATCTGTAGGATCTAAAATAAAAATTAGTTTTTATACTTTTTTATATTTTAAAACACATATAAGAACTAATTTAACTACAATATTTAGAAAGATGCCAACGCTCTTCTGTGAATGAATATATTAATATGATATTAGGTAATTCTAGAAATAGAAAATCCAAATCATAATACAGGCCTGTCTCAATGCAAGCAATCAAACATTTGTTCCTTGCTTCTTTTCTTTTTTTTTTTTTTTTTTTAATAATTGAGACAAGGTCTCACTATGTTGCCCAGGCTGGTCTTCACCTCACGGGCTCAAGTGATCCTCCCACCTCGGCCCCCCAAAGTGCTAGGATTACAGGCATGAGCCACTCTGCCCAGGCTGTTTCTTGTTTCTTTAGCAGCTAAAGTTTAACTGCCAATGAGTAAAACACCACCGGCCATATCTACTTAGTTTCCATGAAAATAATATATAGAATTGTATCAAATGTAAGATATTATTAATCCACACATACAAAGGTTCTAAATGTTGCAAATGTGATAATACTCTTTGTACAGGAACACTAACTTTCAATACTTTGTTTTTCATAGACACAAAATCACACTAGTGATTAGGGTAAAGCCCATTAAACTGGAATACAAATCACAGCTAAGTTCATGATATAAATCTTCATTTTTATTTTAGAAGATGAATAAAGTCTTAGAATGGAATTATCACTGTTAACCTGCAATGCAGTATCCAGGGTAGAAATAGAAATACAGAATGTGTCCTTACTCAGCTTGCTTACTAGTTAAATGCAAACTATACAGTGCCCCAATTAAATCTTTTCTTTTCTGCCAATTCCCACTTCCAAATCTCAAAGAGCAAACAAACTGGAGGGATAAGTGAAACTGAGAATGTGTGAATAAAAAAATAACTGGAGCCGGGCACAGTGGCTCACGCCTGTAATCCCAACACTTTGAGAGGCCGAGGAGGGAGGATCACTGGAGTCCAGGAGTTCCAGATTACCCTGGTCAACGTGGCAAAACCTCATCTCTATAAAAAAGTATAAAAATTGGCCGCACGCAGTGGTTCATGCCTGTAATCCCAGCACTTTGGGAGACCGAGGCAGACGGATCACCTGAGGTCAGGAGTTCGAGACCAACCTGATCAACATGAAGAAACTGCATCTCTACTAAAAATACAAAATTAGCTGGGCATGGTGGCTCATGCCTGTAATCCCAGCTACTCAGGAGGCTGAGAGAAGAGAGCCTCTCAGCTTGAACCCGGGAGGCGGAGGTTGTGGTGAGCCAAGATCGCGCCATTGCACGCCAGCCTGGGCAACAAGAGCGAAACTGTCTCAAAAAAAAAAGAAAAAAAAATTAATTGGGCATGGTGGCATGGGTCTATTTTCCCAGCTACTTGGAGGGCTGAAGTGAGAGGATGGCTTAAGCTCAGAAGGTTGAAGCTGCAATGAGCCGTGTTCTTGCCACTGCACTCCAGCCTGACTGACAAAGCGAGACCCTATCTCAACAACAACCACAAAAATAATGATAATTTCCAGAGACCCTATCTCAAAAATAACAAAAGGAATAAAAATTTCCATTCCTTTTTCCTTCTACCTCAATGCTGATGTTACTTTCTGAGTATATATCAATTACTTTACAGTAGTTACAATTATAACAGTCCTCCCATTTTAGATTGTACTTTTATATAGACATAAATATGGATTGAAATTTTAAAATGCAAAATAAAATTGTTCTGAATATGAAACAAAAAATATCCAACATATACCAAAGTAAAATTTCTTTGCAGATAGCCACACACAAATAAATTTCCCCACTACTTTAAGAAGAATAAAATTTCATTAAAATTTTCTAAGCTAAGCTGCACCTTAATGGAATACATTTGTAAAGTTTTTTTTGTTTTTTTTTTTTTTGAGACGAAGTCTAGCTCTATCACCCAGGCTGGAGTGCAGTGGCAAGATCTCAACTCACTGCAACCTCCACCTCCCAGGTTCAAGCAATACTCCTGCCTCAGCCTCTAAGATTGCCTAGAGGAGCTAGGATTGCCTGTAACTAGGATTGCCTGCCACCATGCCCGGCTAATTGTTGTATTTTTAGTAGAGACGGGGTTGTACCATGTTGGTCAGGCTCAAACTCCTGACCTCAAGTGATCCGCCTGCCTCGGTCTACCAAACTGCTGGGATTACAGGTGTGAGCCGCAGCGCCCAGCCCATTTGTGAAATTTTCTTACCAGTATTCTCGAACTCCTGACCTGAAGTGATCCGCCTGCCTCAGCCTACCAAATTGCTGGGATTACAGGTGTGAGCCGCAGCGCCCAGCCCATTTGTGAAATTTTCTTACCAGTATTCTTGAATACTACATGAGTTGGTCTATCCTTCATTACAAGATCCAAAGCTGACAAGCCTTCTTTATCTTGAATATACAGACTAACACCATGCTAAAACAAACAAACAAACAAATACATAAATATATATATATTATTAATTACCTATATCATCAGTAACTTCCTATTTTATTATTATTATTTTTTTTTGAGACAGAATTTCGCTCTTGTTGCCCAGGCTGGAGTGGTGCAACGGCGCAATCTCAGCTCACCGCAACCTCCACCTCCCAGGTTCAAGCGATTCTCTTGCCTCAGCCTCCCAAGTAGCTGGGATTACAGGCATCCACCACCACGTCCAGTTAATTTTGTATTTTTAGTAGAGACAGGGTTTCTCCATGTTGGTCAGGATGGTCTCGACCTCTGACCTCAGGTGATCCACCTGCTTTGGCCTCCCAAAGTGCTGGGATTACAGGCTGAGCCACCACACCTGGCCGACTTCCTATTCTTATGTATCAAAAAGTCAGATAATCAACCCCATAAATACACTGAAAAAAAATTTAATAACGATTATCTCTCATATTCACACACATTTTTCTCTCACATACTGCAGAGAATAATTAAGAAAAATCACATATCCGACTCTTGCTGGAATAAGGAAGAATCAGAAAATGTGAAGAAATAAAAAATTAACATTTTAAATAAAAATTAACTACATGTGAACTTTTTTCTGCAGGGGGGACGGAATCTCGCCTTTGTCGCCCAGGCTGGAGTGCAAAGGCACAATCTCAGTTCACAGTAACCTCCGCCTCCCAGGTTCAAACAATTCTCCTGACTCAGCCTCCCGAGTAGCTGGGATTACAGGTGCCCACCACCATACCCGGCTAATTTTTGTATTTTTAGTAGAGATGGGGTTTCACCATGTTGGCCAGGCTGGCCTCGAACTCCTGACCTCGTGATCAGCCCGCCTCAGCCTCCCAAAGTGCTGGGATTACAGGTGTGAGCCACCGTTCCCGGCCATGTGAACATTTTTAACGATAAAGCATTTCTGATACCCCTTTAATACCCCATAAATACACTGTCCCTACAAGTCCCTAGCTCTGGGTTTGTGTCTGTGTGGGAGTGCATCTGAACATAAACATTTAACTCTTCTTGCATTTGAGGAGCCACACTCTGCCGGGCGCAGTGGCTCATGACTATAATCCCAGCACTTTGGGAGGTGGGTGGATGAATCGCCTGAGGTCAGGAGTTCAACGTCAGCCTGGCCAACACGCTGAAACCCCATCTGTAGTAAAAATACAAAAATTAGTCAGGTGTGGTGGTGCATGCCTATAATCCCAGCTACCTGGGAGGCTGAGGCAGGAGAATCACTTGAACCCGGGACACAGAGGTTGCAGTGAGCCGAGATCGCGCCACTGCACTCCAGCCTGGGCAACAAGAGCGAAACTCCGTCTCAAAAAGACAAAAAAAAATTATCTGGGGAAGGAGAGACATAAAATTTCAAATCAGTTTATTTAGTTTATACTTACTCTATTTTAGTTTGAGGAATTTTTTCTTATTTATAATTTGACAGTTAATTGTTGATGACCTGTTTATTCTGCGAGGTATCTGATATCCCTTCAATATATTTTGTTTATGTTACCATAGTTGGTTCCAGTTGCAGGCAAAAAGAACTCTAATACATCAATATTTATCAAGCATGTTCCTATTTGTTCATTAATTTTTGTTGTTATTGTTTTTTTTTGTTTTTTTTGAGACGGAGTCTTGCTCTGTCACCCAGGCTGGAGTGCAGTGGCGTGACCTCAGCTCACTGCAACCTCCATCTCCTGGGTTCAAGCGATTCTCCTGCCGCAGCCTCCCCAGTAGCTGGGATTACAGGCATGTGCCACCATGCCCAGCTACTTTTTGTATTTTTAGTAGAGATGAGGTTTTGCCATGTTGCCCAGGCTGGTTTCGAACTCCTGACCTCAGGTGATCTGCCCGCCTTGGCCTCCCAAAGTGCTGGAATTACAGTTGTGAGCCACCATGCCCGGCCATTGTTCATTAATTTAATTGCTTGGTTTTGGTTTTGGTCTATCTCCCCCTAGTAGAATAAAAACTTAAACAAAGAAGGGATTCTGTCTTGTTCACTGCAATATCCCTAGCACCTGGATTACTGCCTGGCACATATCAGGCACTCAAAAAATATTTGTTCCAAATACCTCACAGACAGTATATTATTTAATCCATATAACCTATGATTCTGTGAAGTCTTCTGTTTACAAATGGGAAAAATTAAAGCAAGTTCTTCCAGAATAGTAAGTAAACCACCAGTATAAAAGAGCAATGGTTTAGCAACAACAGATACAGCAGGACTCCACAAGTATAAACAGTCTTTACCAGCCATGCATCCTGTCACGGAATCAAGAAGCCCCAAAAGAGCTGCATAAGATAATCTGTCTCTATTCCAGCTTTTTGTAGGCAACAAGTTTCTGCTAAGGTTTTATATCTTTGGCATCAAGAAACTGACAATTTACTGTGCAATTTACAAATGTTATAGCTGTGAAGTTTTATCAAATTTAAATTCATTAAAATGTGTGTGGTTTCTTCCTGATAATCCATAATACCTGAAGTGCTACAGCTGGCATCAGAGACGGAACTGACATGAAGACACCTATCACTGCACCCCTTCCAATTAAAGAAGTGTTGGAAGGTCAAAGTAAAAAAATATGCTGAACAAAAGCAGACAGCCTAACAACATGAGAATGCTGAATGGTTAATACAGGATTTAGGGGAAAACCGTCAGTGGAATACATCCACTGTTATATATCTATCACTGATCAGCAGGGCTCTGATGCCAATAAGACAGTCAAGCTAAGGGCACGGTGACAACGGCACAATTTCCTGGCTTCTATTAGCCAAGGTGGTTAGAGTGACTGAGGATTTCGATGGGGCAATAAAATCTCACAGGGAGGAAAGGACCAAAATTCAGTCCAGACCATAACTATTTCAAACTGTAGCCCTAAATGCTAACACCTAAATGGCAACCCCTAGGATGGCAGGAAACCCAAACCCAGGGACCTTCTCAAACGCAACAGGGTTGGCAGTCATCCAACTTTCCAGCAGAAACTGAAAAAAAAAAAAAAGCCAAGGTTTTACAGATGGAAAAGGGTAAGAATGGAGCTGACAGATGCTTTAACTCTTACTAACCTAGCTTTCCCTATAATGACAATAAGGGAATTAAACAGATACCCCAAGGTTTCAGATATAAGAGGAATCTGCTCTACCATTAACAAACTTAAAAATGCTTTACTTCATGGATAGTCCCTGGGGGGGAAAAAAAAAAGGAAAGTGCTATTATTACTCTCTTTTTATAGATAAAACTGAAGTTCAAGATTTAATAATTTGTCCACGATGATTCAGTAAGTAGTAGTAGTAGTAGTAGCAGCAGCAGCAGCAGCAGCAGCAGTAGTAGTAGTAGTGGTGGTGGTAGTAGTACTAGAAGATAGTAGTAGTAGTAGCAGTAGTAGTAGTAGTAGTAGTAGAAGATAGTAGTAGTAGTAGTAGTAGTAGTAGCAGCAGCAGCAGTAATAGTAGAAGATCAGTAGGGAGTTTAACTCCACAAAAGAATATTTTACTATTACTATATAATAAAAATTATTCTTATCAGTAAATGTTACTACATAAAAGCCACTACAGAAATATTTTTTAAGTCAAAATTAAATGAAGACACTGAAGGTAAGCTTCTGAATTTGACCAGAAGTTCCTTAAGGACCAGAACTGTTTTTTTCTTTTCCAGGTCCTCCACAAACATGACAAAATCCCTATACAAAAAAAATTGTTAAATTTAAGGCCAGACATGGTGGCTCACGCCTGTAATCCCTGCACTTTGGGAGGCTGAGGCAGGTGGATCACTTGAGATCAGGAGTTCAAGACCAGCCTGGCCAACATGGGGAAACCCCGTCTCTACTAAAAATACAAAAATAAGCCGGGCACGGTGGCACATGCCTGTAATCTCAGGTATTGGGAAGGCTGGGGCAGGAGAATCACTTGAACCTGGGAGGTGGAGGCTGCAGTGAGCGGAGATCACACCACTGCACTCCAGCCTGGGTAACAAAGCAAGACTCCGTCGCAAAAAATAATAATAAAAATAAAATAAAATAAAATAGTTAAATTTAAAACTCATGACTTCTGACAGTGAGTTTCTAATTTGCATTCATTAGTGAAATGACATTGGGGTGTATCTCAAAACGCTTTATTATTTGCCTATTCAATACAACACACCTAATCTACTAGAAAAAAAATTTTATATAAATTAAACAATTTTAATGATTTTTTTTTTTTGAGATGGAGTCGTCCTCAGTTGCCCAGGCTGAAGTACAATGGTGCGATCTCAGCTTACAGCAACCGCCGCCTCCTGGGTTCAAGTGATTCTCCTGCCTCAGCCTCCCAAGTAGCTAGGATTACAGGCATGTGCCACCACACCCAGCTAATAATTTTTGTATTTTTAGAAGACACAGGGCTTCACCATGTTGGCCAGGCTAGTCTTGAACTCCTGATCTCAGGTGATCCACCTGCCTTTGCCTCCAAGAGTGCTGAGATTACAGGCGTGAGCCACCGCGCCTGGCCATCAATTTCTTTTTTTGAGACAGAGTCTCACTCTGTCGCCTAGGCTGGAGTGCAGTGACACGATCTTGGCAAACTGCAACCTCTGCCTCCTGGGCTTAGCTGATTCTAATGCCTCAGTCTCCCAAGTAGCTAAGACTACAAGCACACGCCACTACACCCGGCTAATTTTTGTATTTTTAGTAGAGATGGCGTTTTACTATGTTGGCCAGGCTTGTCTCGAACTCATAACCTCAAGTGATCGGCCCACCTCGGCCTCCAAAGTGCTAGGATTACAGCATGAGCCACCACACCTGGCCTCATCAGTTTCTTTAGAGCTTATAAACACCGTATGCTAACTAAACAAGAAATGAAACATACTACTCAAAAACACAATTCCTAAATAATGTTCAACAACTACTGCCCTTTTAAAGTTAATAATAGGCTGGGCATGGTGGCTCATGCCTGTAATCCCAGCACTTTGGGAGGCCGAGGTGGGTGGATCACGAGGTCAGGAGATCGAGACCATCCTGGCTAACATGGTGAAACCCCGTCTCTACTAAAAAAATACAAAAAATTAGCCGGGCGCGGTGGTGGGTGCCTGTAGTCCCAGCTACTTGGGAGGCTGAGGCAGGAGAATGGTGTGAACCCGGGAGGCGGAGCTTGCCATGAGCCGAGATCAGGGGCCACAGCACTCCAGCCTCGGCGACAGAGCGAAACTCCATCTCAAAAAAATAAATAAATAAAATAAAGTTAATAATATAGTTATTTAAGAATAAATCATTTTAAAATACTAAAAGATATTGTTACAAAAATACTAATTGAGATGCCATTAGACTGGGGCAACTCTAGCACTTTAAGTTTATCCATAAGTAAACACACAGCCAGTAAACAGTAAAATGAAACTAGAGTCTTTACCAATCAGAAACCACCAACTAACCTCTAACTAGGGTCTTTCCGCTCTAACCAATTAAACATATTTTCTTTGTCTTTATTCTGCATCGGCCTATAAAAGCTCACTGCTCAGGCTGCAGCACAGCTCTCTGAGCCTCTTCTGGTTCTGAATGCTGCCCGATTCATAAATCATTCTTTGTGCAAATAAATTGTGCTTACTTAATGTAAAGTATTTCTTTTAATAATGTATAATACTCATTAAATGATGTATGGGATTTAGTTCAAAATATTATGAGATGTACAAATAACACAAAATTGGCCAACAGTTCATTATATATAGTAAGCTTTGATAAATGTTTAAAATTTTACATCACAAAAAAGTTAAGTAAAAGGATATATGGAGTTTTAATTCCAAAGATCAGTTACAGTAGTAAGAGATAGCAAACAAGCAAGAAAAAATGCAAATATTTTCCAAAAAGCATGTAGGATGTATGAAAATGATTAAGAAAAACATATTCCGGACTAAATACATTTAAAATAAACAAATGACAATTACCTTCAATAGAGACCAAACACAATCAATATGTCCATAAAAAATGCTTCTGTGCAATGCTGTCCATCCAGACTCTTTGTCTTTCACCAACAGATCCACTCCTTTCTGAATAAGCCAATCTAACACTCCTTTCTTTCCACAGGAGGAAACAAGGTGGAGGGCATTCCTGCCAAAAACATCCTTGATAGTTGCAGCATTGTAACAATGACTGGAGAGAAAGGCCTTAATCTGGTTTTCGCTCCCCTTTGTTACCACAGAAAGGACATCCAAAGCATGCTTCAGGGATCGACACTTTGATGTGCAGTCAGGCATGGGTGAATTCATCCTAACTGTTTTTATACCACTTACTTCAGAATCGTGAAAACTAATTTTAAAAAATGAAAAAGCCAGGACACAAAGGTGCTATTGAGGAAGTTACAGAGAATAAATTACCTTTTTAGGATAATTTAAATCCTCCTGACAATAGTATAAAACTATATATCTTTATACAATTTTTTGGCACTTAAATCAAAAAAATTATAAATAGCTCTATAAAGTTCATATCAAATACAAGTTCTTCATTTAAAAAAATTCCACAGTTTATAAATTATTCCTGGAGTCAAGCACCAAGGGGGAGTGAGGAGGGGAACTCCCCCTCCACACTGTCTGACCCTTTTAAATATCCATAATTGCAAGGGTGACCTACAAGAGAAAGAGAAGAGAAAATAAAAATTCAAAATCTGTCTCTCGCTCTCCTTGAGTACTTTAGAACACAACTACCTCCATATTTAGATGCCCTTAACCCATTTATGCTTAGTGTTCCATTACTGGAACACTAAGCTTACGGGAGTTATTTATATCCTAATGCTCAAGGTCATCGCCAAGATCTGATTTTTCACAAAAAACATTTGCAACCTCTGGCATAAACGGGTTAATTCCTTTTTTTTCTTAATCTATCGACCTTTCATATTTATGGTACCTATATTTTTATCAGTCATCCTTACTCCATTTTTCCACTCTCATGTTTAAAGTTAACCCACATTGGTTGTACTCTGGAGTTTCTCTCTTTCTTTCCAGTCCTTCATTCCTTCTATGCTGTATTTTTACACTCTACTAGTTATGTCCCCACAAGCTATGAATACGCTTAAATCTACCATCTTTCTAAGAATCCCATCCCAAACCTATACCCCCTAAAACTGTATCATCACCACCAACACAACAATAACCAACACTCTCATCAGTTACTCCATTTTTACTAAGTACCCAGGCACTGTGTTAATATTGTTACCTCTGCCTGAGAAGTCCTTCATCACATGAAGAGATGATAATTAAACAAAGGTATTAAAACAACTGGATAGCTATCTTTAAAAAACAACTTTAGATACGGTACTTACTTTATATTTTATACCAATATAAATTCTAGATGGTTCAAAGGCAAACAAAAAAACGAAACTACAAAAGCACTGGATGAAAATACAAAAGACTCTTTTTTTATAATCACAAAGTACAAAACACCTTTCTAAGCAGGATCTGAAATCCAAAAGTCATAAAAGATTAATTCAATAGTTTAAAAATTACATTAAAAAGTTTAAAGACAAAAGGAGAAAAATTTGCCTCAATATATATGGTCTTTTAGATCTTCCTTAATGTGTAGTCTTTGGGAGCAGAGAAAATTGGCTATAAGAAGACTATTTAGAAGGACATACTTGAGTTTACTATATGTATAGGGAAAGCTTCTATGCATCAGAGGGAAGTATGAAATATTCTAAATCTGTATTTTTCCACTCCTACTTCATACCACACCAAAGAGTCAGAAATCTGAGATCTAACTAGTTTTCTGATCTTAACTACTTTGATTTCTCCACCTGGAAACTAGATGATTATAATCCTCTCTATTAGGTTGGTACAAAAGTAGTTGCAGATTTTGCTAGTAAAAGTAATGGCAATGGCCAGGCGCAGTGGCTCACGCCTGTAATCCCAGCACTTTGGGAGGCCGAGGCGGGCAGATCACCTGAGGTCGGGAGTTTGAGACCAGCCTGACCAACCTGGAGAAACCCTATCTCTATTAAAAATACAAAATTAGCCAGGCGTGGTGGCACATGCCTGTAATCTCAGCTACTCGAGAGGCTGAGGCAGGAGAATCGCTTGAACCCGGGAGGCAGAGTTTGTGGTGAACCAAGATCACACCATTGCACTCCAGCCTGGGCAACAAGAGCAAAACTCTGTATCAAAAAAAAAAAAAAAAAATTAATGGCAATTACTTTTAAGAATCCAATCCCAAACCTATACCCCCTAAAACTATATCACCACCACCAACACAACAACCAACCCTCTAAAAGTAATGGCGATTATTTTTAATGGCAAAACCCGCAATTACTTTTGCACCAACTTAATAGCTCCAGATCTGTTCTACTAATCTATACATTCTGTAATTTGATATAGTCCTCATAAAAATCATCTCCCCCTTAAAACACTGATTTGAACAACAGCAACAAAAAGAACAAGATAAAACAAATAAAAATGTGTTTGGGGGCCAAGCACGGTGGCTCACGTCTGTAATCCCAGCACTTTGGGAGGCCGGGGTGGGCGGACCATGAGGTCAAGAGATCAAGACAATCCTGGCCAAGATGGTGAAACCCCATCTCTACTAAAAATACAAAAATTAGCTGGCCACACTCCTGTAATCCCAGCTACTTGGGAGGCTGAGGCAGGAGAAATGCTTGAACCCAGGAGGTGGAGGCTGCAGTGAGCCGAGATCCCGCCACCGCACTCCAGTCTGGTGACAAAGCGAGACTCTGTCTCAAAAACAAAACAAAACAAAACAAAACAAAAGACGGGCACGGTGGCTCATGCCTGTAAACCCAGCACTTTGGGAGGCCATGGCAGGCGGATCACGAGGTCAGGAGATCAAGACCATCCTGGCTAACACGGTGAAACCTCGTCTCTACTAAAAATACAAAAAATTAGCCGGGTGTGGTGGCGGGCGCCTGTAGTCCCAGCTACTTGGGAGGCTGAGGCAGGAGAATGGCGTGAACCTGGGTGGCGGAGCTCGCAGTGAGCCGAGATCGTGCCACTGCACTCCAGCCTGGGCGACAGAGAGACTCTGTCTCAAAAAAAAAAAAAAAAAAAAAGTGTTTGGTAGCAAAGAGAAAAAAAGGTACCAATCGTCAAGTACTTTAAAAGGTTAAAAATGGAAAGCATGACACAGTAGTTCCCCATTATCCATTTGCTTTCTATGGTTTCTATTACCCACAATCAACCATAGTCCAAAAATATTAAATGAAAATTTTGGAAATAAACAATTTATGTTTTAAATTGCATACTATTCTGAGCAGTATGATGAAATCTCATAGTGTCCCACTCCAAACCACTCCACCTCACCTGAGACATGAATCATACATTTGTCCAGCGTTGCCATACTGTACATGCTACCAACTCGATAGTCACTGAGTAGCCCTCTTGGTTAGCAAATTGTAAAAACATAGCATATATAGGGTTCAGTACTCTCTGCAGTTTCAGGCATCCACTGGGGGTTTTAGAATGTGTCCTTGGATAAGTAGGGACTATTTATTGTATGTGGCAAAATAGTTCATCCAGTTAATTTCATTCTTTTAAAGCTCTAAAATCCCACCATGTTTGTATTTTCACTGTATGCATAATACCTGGAAGGAACTACTTATTGGTGAATCACTCAAACCTTACATTAAAGAATTAAGAAACAACAGAAAAGAATTCCCTAATTCATTAGTATATATAATGTAAACATTTAAAGGGGGAAAAAAGAATGTTAAAAAGTCATTCCATACTATCATATAGAGAAAGCGGCACCTACAGAATACTATGAACATAAACATGGAAGCGATTAAGAGCTAGGATTTCTTAGAGTTTTACATACATAGATTCAAATATAGCAATGTCAGCTGTTATCAGTTATATAACTAAAAAATGACATAATCTCTCCAAGTCGTTTCTTCATCTGAAAATAGAAACAATCCATGGACTTCACATGGTTACTATAATGATAAATGAAACTACCTAACATGGTACCTGGCACTAAATATGCATTCGACAAATAATAGTTTTCATTACTATTGTTTCTTCAGTCATAAAAAGGTAATAAATTTTAACTCCAAAATTCATGTTTGAGCTTCATTATCACTTGTTACCACTTCTCCAAAGAAACCATTATTGCTAAAGCTACTAATGACTTCCAAATTACCAAACACTTTTAGATGTTTTCAATTCTTACTTGCCTTCCCTGCTTTTATGTCTTTAAAACCTCATTCCCTTAAGGAGTCTAAAAGAGATCCAGGAAGGGCAGGAAGTCGCAGAAACATTTAAGCATGGGCTCTCTCTCTTAACCACTTCTTCCTAGGGCATTATCACTTCCCCTGTCCTTCAAACTGGGCTTCTCTGAAATAATCCTCAGTCCTCTACTTCATATTGTCCCTGATAGTTTCAATCCTTTTCATGCTTTTAACTCTACCGTACACATGATTATAAATCCCCAAATCTGTCTCTTGCTCACATATTTGCCCTAAACTCCAGGCCCATATTTCCAATGCCTATTGTACTTCTTATCTATGCATTCAAAAACTGCTTAAAGAAGGGGAAGAAAGCAAAGGAAATAAGCATTTAAAGACCTAATACATACGGAATGCTTTACATCAGACCAGTCAAGTAAACCACCTAAATCATACCACCAAGAAAAGAGGGAGTCAGACTTCAAATACAGATCTGTTTAATGATGAGGTCCATGCTATTTCTGCTACGTTACACTGTCTTCTTCAGTGCATCCATAGTAGGTCACAAGGCATTGGGAATACAAAAATAATTAGGACCTAAATATTTTAGATAAAATAAAATACAGGTTCATGGATAATACTCAGGTGGATGCATAGCTAGTTTAACATATGTACTAACTGAACAAAACTTATGATCTATTACACAGTTCCTATTATCAAAGGGTCACAGTTTGGTAGAAGAGAGTAATTTTATTTAGGCAAGTAACTAAAACATATCATAATTATAAACCTATGGTCAAGATAAAACAAGTGACACGTAGGAACGGAGAGTGCAGAAGAGGGGTCCAGGTAAGACTTTCTACAGGAGATAAACTATGTATAAACTAAGACTTAAAAGATGAGTACTGGCCAGGCACAGTGGCTCATGCCTGTAGTCCCAACACTTTGTTAGGCTGAGGCAGGCAAATCACTTGAGCCCAGGACTTTGAAATCAGCCTGGGCAACATGGTGAAAGCCATCGCTACAAAAAAAAAATACAAAAATTAGGCGTAGTGGCACATCCCTGTAGTCCCAACTACTCTGGAGGCTGAGGTGGGAGGATCACTTAAAACTGGTCAGTCAAGGCTGCAGAGAGCCAAGATCATGCAACTGCACTCCAGCCTGAGCGACTGAGCGAGACTCCTTCTAAAAAAAAAAAGAGTACCATATGCGTTGGCCTGATAAATTCTGGGTGAGAGCACATTTGAAGCAGAAGGGATAGTAAATATAAAAGAACTAGAATCATCTTGGTCCATTCCAAAATTTCTAAATAATTCAGAAGACAGAAAGAAGTGAGGCCTAACATACACACAAGGATAGACAGGATCTTGAACAGCCTTATGTGCCTTTTCTTAGAGATTTAAAAAAAAAAAAAAGGCAGGCAATCCAAAGACATACTTAGGATCTTGAATTGACAAGATGTGGTGGTAATTCCCAGGTTTCTGGCTTGGAGAACAGATAGGGAAACTAGAAAGAAGAGTAAGGGGTCAATACTTTGGAAGTGAGTAAAGCAAAACAAAATTAAACAACGGAAAAAACACAAAAATTATAGGTGAAATTTTGTTTTATACATTATACATAGTGCTCTACATAAATATAATCCTTATTATTGCCCCTGTAAATACGATCACTTTCATTTTCTGATGAGGAAATTCATGTGAAAGTTTAAAAAGCCTACCTAAAATAATACCGACAGAAAAGTGCTCTTGATCCCACCTATTCTATGCTACCAAACTGCTCTCCCAAAAGGCAGTTAGAAAAATTTCAATGAAAGTAGTATAGTGTAGTAGAAAAAAGTACCATGGAATTCAATTCAAAATAATTGAATTCAAAAGCAGTTTGGTAGGGCAGCTGGAGACTCAAGCGATTCTGCCTCAGCCTCCCGAGTAGCTGGGATTACAGGCACACATCACCATGCCTGGCTGATTTTTTTGTATTTTTGGTAGAGACGGGGTTTCACCAAGTTGGCCTCGAACTCCTGACCTCAAGTGATCCGCCCACCTTGGCCTCCCAGACTGCTGGGATTACAGGCATCTTTTTTTTTTTTTTTTTTTTTGAGATGGTGCCACACTCAGTCGCCCAGGATGGAGTGCAGTGGCGCGATCTCGGCTCACTGCAACCTCCACCTCCCGGGTTCAAGCAATTCTCAGCCTCCCCAGTAGCTGGGATTACAGGCGTGAGCCACCGCGCCCGGCCTAAAAAATTTCTTGAAGTAAACTCTGGTTTGACTAAAGCTTCTGCAAATATTTGCAAATGTAATTATTTTTAGAAACCAGTTTTGTCCTCATCTACCTTGCCTCAATTTCTAAAACAAATAAAAGTTAAGGAATTCAAAATACAAAAAGAGAAATGATCAAGAGGGGGCTGGAAAGCCTGTGAATTTACACCACTTTATGGGCACTGAAACACTACTACTCATAAAAGTCATATCCTTTCAGTATTTCTGATAAATTTCAAATGGCCTGCTTCGAGGCATAAGTTAAAAGGTGCTACATGAATCTCTGGCTAACACAGTCAAGTTTTATGAACTACGTTGGAAAACAGGAGTCAAGGACGGCCTATGTTACCTAATTCGCAGCTGAACTAAAACTCTTTGAGCCAGACAGCTCTGCCTGTTACAAAAACAAAGGGCCTGTCTTCTCTGTCTCTCTCAACCCCCCACCCTCCAAAAAGAATCAGTTCCTTTTTACATAGCAATCAATGTCCACTTATCAGATTTCACGACCTGCTTCCCCAGAGTCAGTATCCCCAGGGTGGACTCAAACTTGTGACTCCAGGAAGGGGATAAGGAACATGAGCGCCCACAGGAATGGCTTCAAATCCAAGGCTCGAAGGAAAGTGACACTACATAACTATCACAACTAGGAATGCAATGTCGCTGGAGGGCGTGTCCGGCAGGACGGGAGCGTAGCGCATCGCCGGGACAGGCCATTCATTAGCTGAGGGGGGCGGTAGGGACCCTGGCCACTCGGCCCTCCCCGCGCCGCCTCGCGCGAAGCCCGGCAGCCTCGGGGCCACAGAGTCCCCTCCCCACGGTCCCCCCGCGCCGCCGTCCGCAGCCACCCGCACCCTCCAGAAGGCGAATACTCTCCCCCTGCCCCCGGGCTGAAGGGAAGCCGCACCGCACGGTCGGGCAGCGCCAAGCCCTCCCTCACCAGTCGCTAGATGAAACTGCGCCGGTGGATTCCGCAGGGTCCACATAGAGCCACAAAGGGACTCATCCTCAGTGAAGGCAATAAGAGAAACCGAACGGCGCCAGAGGGGCCAGTCCCCAGACCCGGGTCAGTTCGGCAGGCGGCTGCAATACAGCCGCTACTACAGGAATCGGGAACGGGGATGTAGAGGAAGGGCCCGAGCGGGCGGTTCCCAGTAATAAGACGGGCGCTGGTTGGCTGGGGCTCCTGTATGTCTCTTGATGATTGGCTGGTGCCTGCCCAGAAGGTTTCGCGTGGCAGCACCTCTGCCATGGCCTTTTCCCTGGCGCCCCAAAGGAGCTTGACCTCGCCGGCCTTGGAGCCGCTGACTCAGGCCAGGGGCGGGGAAAAGAAAAAGGCCGCAGCGGGGAACTCTAGGCCAACAACGGTGATGGGAGTGTCCCTTTCAGGCCAGCCATCTCCTAGTTAGAAACGTCTCTCTAGGCAGCTGGAGACTCGGGGGGGAGGCTAAACCCGAGTGGAGAAGGAGACCTGGCAGGATGCCTTGGACACCCGGTCGCTACGCAGCAGAAGCCAAGTGCATAGGCGTCCTGCACAGAAGAGTTTCCTCCCATGGCCTTAGCAGTGGGGTTACTGCAAAGCCAAAGGTGTAGTCTCCGTAAACCCAGCCTCACCCCTCTCTGGATCTCCATACACCCGGATTATCTGGCAGTCACTCCCTTGGTCAGAAGGCGTCACTGCCCTCTTAGATCACCACCGTAGGACTAGCTGCCGACCCGGGTCACGCCACTCACTGCCTGACACCAGGCTTACACTAGGCTTTTTCCACTTGAACTCTGAATCTAAAGGCCATTTAGAAAGTGGTCAAGTGAAAAATGCTAGGAGGGACAGTAGCCAATAATCAATACTAGGTTACTGAATGGGAAACACACTGCTGCTGAATGCCTAATACGGTCAGCACTCAGTAAATGATTGTTCAAGGAGGGGTAGTGTGACTCAAAACAAACGACACTAAGAATCATGAGTTGGCTGTACAGCTCTGCCACGTTGAGTTTTACAAGCCACTGAGTCGACCTCATCTAATCTCTAAAAGAAAGGATTTGCGCATGTCTTAATGCCCACTGAGCTCTGCTTGCTCTCTTTTGAAGCCTTTTTTGTGGGAGGGTAGGTTACTAGCCCAAAGCCACACAGCTGCTTAGCGAAAGAGAAAGGGAGACTAGGACCCAGCCCTCCTACTGCCCTTCCCAGCACATAATTGTTTCTTTGCTCTTTATTCTGAATGTCCTTCTACAAAACAAAAACCAGTTTGTAATGTCAAAATTGAGTGGTTTTGAAAATAAGCTTAAGTTGGCCGGGCGCGGTGGCTCACGCCTGTAATCCCAGCAATTTGGGAGGCCGAGGCGGGCGGATCACGAGGTCAGGAGATCGAGACCGTCCTGGCTAACACGGTAAAACCCCACCTCTACTAAAAAAATACAAAAAAATAGCTGGGTGTGGTGGCGGGCGCCTGTAGTCCCAGCTGCTGGGGAGGCTGAGGCAGGAGAATGGCGTGAACCCGGGAGGCGGAGCTTGCAGTGAGCCCAGATCGCGCCACTGCACTCCAGCCTGGGTGACAGTGAGACTCCGTCTCAAAAAAAAAAAAAAAGAAAAGAAAAGAAGCTTAAGTTGTATCTCCAGATATTTAAAAAAAGAAGCTACATATAATGACTTTCATATTCATGAACAAAGAAGCCAATAATGGCAAATAAAGCTGCTAGTGTAAATAAATGCATTGACCTGAGTTCGTAACTTCTCTCTCTTGTATCTGGGCAAGTTAATTCACTTTTCTGAAGCCTCAGTTTCCTCATTTGCAAAATGGGAGAAATAATGTATTTTGGGGTTGTGAAAATGTAATGATAGAGATATATAGCACTTAGCAGAGAGCCTTAGTCACACACAATAATACTTCATAAATAGTGCTAATGAATAAAGTATTTCCTTAGTGGCTGAATTAGTCCAAGCAGGCATTCATTAATTTAAAAGTTACGGCCAGGCAAGGTGAGTCACACCTGTAATACCAGCACTTTGGGAGGCAGAGGCAGGTGGATCATTTGAGCCCAGGATTTCAAGACCAGCCTGGACAACATGGTAAAACCCCGCCTTTACTAAAAATTAAAAAAAAAATTAGTCAGGCATGGTGGCGCACGCCTGTGATTCCAGCTACTCAGGAAGCTGAAGTGGGAGAATACCCTGAGCCCTGGGAGATCAAGGCTGCAGTGAGTCAAGATCACGCCGCTGCAATGAGTCAAGATAACGCCACTGCACTCCAGCCTAGGCAACCGGAGTGAGACCCTGTCTCAAAAAATAGTAATAAATAAAAGTTAAAATTACCAGGTCTCGGACAATTTGTGGTAAGCATTGGGGATCCAACAGTGAACAAAAATACATGTAGACCCAGATATTCCCAAGCATAATAAATTGCAACGTTTATAAGTATTAATCTGATAGATTTATCTGACTTCCAAAAGATGTGACACATGAACTAAAGAATGAGCAGAAGATAACTCAGATAACTAGATAACGAGGAGATAAGTAGATGAAGCAGGAAAGAAATAACATTCCAGTCAAAGGAATGTAGAATTGCTCCCCTTTTCCCAGGAAAGTTAGATGCTTTCAAAAGTACTTACTGGTTATTTGCAAGACAAAATATTAAAATAATTAGGAAATAGTACAAATGAAATACAATTAAATGAAAAATATATTGTAGATGTGGTTAAGGGAGGAAGAAATCAAAATGAGCCATTTTGTTTGATTTTTTAAAAAATTTTGTGTTTACACATGAAAGAATAGGTCAAAATATATCTACAATGATTGTTTCTATGGTGGGATTATGGGTGATTCTTAATTTCTATCATTTTGACTTTTGTAATTTTCATTGCAATAATTTAAATATTACTTGAATGATTAAAAAAATCAAAGTTTGGAAAAATAATTGACTAGAGTTTGTAAAGTAGTTTTATTTTTTAAAGTAAAAAATAAAAAAAACCAGAGATGGCTTTAAAAGATTGCAGTGATGGGCCAGGTGCAGTGGCTCATGCCTGTAATCCCAGGAGGCCGAGGCAGGCAGATCACGAGGTCAGCAGTTCGAGACCATCCTGGCTAACACGGTGAAAACCCATCTCTACTAAAGAATACAAAAAAAATTAGCCGGGCGCAGTGGCGGGCACCTGTAGTCCCAGCTACTCGGGAGGCTGAGGCAGGAGAATGGCGTGAACCTGGGAGGTGGAGATTGCAGTGGGCCAAGATAGCGCCACTGCACTCCGGCCTGGGTGAAAGAGCGAGACTCTGTCTCAATAAATAAATAAATAAATAAAAAGATTGCAGTGATGGGCGGAGGGAGTAGAAAAAGAATAGTACAGGCATCAAGAGTGGAGCACTGCAGAAATATTTCTAAGCCACATGGCATCTATAATAAACTCCCTAAATACCATTTTTCCAAAATAAATTGGTAGTACTATCCTTTATAATTAAAAGTACTGACATCATTATGTGTATTTTGCTGTCTTTCCAGTTGTATAGGAGTAGGAAATGACAGTGCTGGTGGCAGAAGAGAAAACACTAGAATTTGATTAGAAACCCAAACCTGATTAGGTTCTACAAGAATGATTTTTAGAGGAAGATCAATAGTGCAGCTGGCCTAGAGATGACTGGAACCTTATTGTTTAGCCTCATTCTCTTCTACTCCACACCATCTTCTACAGGACATCACTGGTTGACTACAACTTTCTGGCACATAAATTAAGTACCTCACATAAATCACATATCTCACCTCAGGTTTGCCATTAGGGAAGATAGCACTGAGCCTATTATCTCAAGCACAAAAGTTCTAGGCACCTGACGGACTCATGTCAGCTTGGATTAGGTGAGGAATCAAGGATAACATGATTGACATCCTCTAATAGAGTCATGGTTAAAGCAGAGTGAAGAGTAGTTCCCCAAAAGAAAGCAGGGTGAGGCAGACAAAACAATAGGCCACATAGGGTGTTTGTGTTCTTCTGGATTCAGGTGTATGGTCCCAGCTGCGTTCTTCCTATAGAATCATTATCTTTCCAATCCTTACTTACAGAGGGCCACCTCCCCACATATCTGTGAAGACTTTCCGGATGGCCTTTCCTAGCAATTATTCCCTTTATACTGCTTCTATCACTTAGTCATATAATGTATCACACTGTTTTACTTTTAGATTTGTTAGTTTTACTCCTGGAGACAAGGATTCTAGAGGCAAGGTGCCCAGATACAAAGTTTTACTCCTATGCTTACTATCTGTGAGACGTCAGGCAAGTTACATAAACCCTCTAAGCCTAGTTTCCTCATCTCTGAAATAGGGTTAATAGTATTGCTTTCATAAAGTTCTTAAGAAGTTTAAATGAGATTTTATATATATATATAATATAATGTATATATTATATATATGAAGCTCTTAGTACAACTCTTAGCAACTTAATTGACATAACCTGAAATGAACTGCCTGGATGAATCTGTTTCCACCAAATTAAAGGGTGGGATGGGGAAACAAAGAATAACCCACAAGGTGGCAGTATTTGAATGTAACTTTAGAATCTTATGTTTAAAAGCATAGTCCACGAAAAAAAATCTCTGAAATTCAAGGCAAATACTGGAGAAATTCAAGGTAAATTCAAAGCCTAGATGAAATAAGCAGAACTTTGAGATAAATCAAACTTATAAACTTAGCAGGCTTAGCATTCTATTACAATCAGAACACTGAACTCCTAAAATTCTTCCCTTTACGATGACTGAAAAATGTATCATTTTCCTTTCTCAGCCCATCTTACTGAGAATTGCTCCTATTCCTTTTCTACTTAGCTAAATAATTAAATCTGTGTTGTCACTATTAGAAAGAGAGAGAGAGAAGAAAGAAAAAGAGTGAGTTTGATACATAGTGGTTGGAGCCTTCTCTTCATGCCATAAATCCCTAGGACTGATAGAAAAGACATACTTAGGCCGGGTGTGGGGGCTCACACCTGTAATCCTAGCATTTTGAGAGGCCAAGACAGGCAGATCACCTAAGGTCAGGAGTTTGAGACCAGCCTGGCCAACATGGTACAACCCCATCTCTACTAAAAATACAAAAATTAGCCGGGCACGGTGGCAGGCACCTATAATCCCAGCTACTCGGGAGGTTGAGGCAGGAGAATCACTTCAACCAGGGAGATGGAGGTTGCAATGAGCCAAGATCACACCACTGTACTCCAGCCTGGGCGACAAGAGCAAAACTCTGTCTCAAAAAAAAAAAAGAAAAGAAAACATACTTAACATACTTAAACTTATCAGTGCATTGGAAAACAAGAACCTTGGCCATTGAAGGTCCAGAACTTATGAAGAGTCCTTGAAAAGTGGATAAGAGGCTAGATTGGAAAAAGTAACAGCCTGTGGTGTTGTGATATATATATAGGTTTTCATCCACAGCTCTTGGCTCATAACTCCCATAGCCCTTGTTACAGTCATTTGTTATAAAGTTGGGTATGTTAGACCTCAGGAACAGGCCTCTGACCTTCTCCTGCCCTTCTTCCATAGTTTCCCCACCTTTCTGACTCTGGGTCTTAAGACCCTCCCACGAGAGAGTCCCACCCTATACCCTGCGGGAAGGAATGCTGATGTCCTGAAGCTTCCATAAAAATCCAAGAGGACAGAGTTCATGAGCTTCCAGATAGGTGAACACATGGAAATTCCTGGAGGGTGGCACACACAGGGAGGGCATGGAAACTCCATGTCCCTTCCCTCATACCTCACCCTACGCGTCTCTTCATCTGTATCCTTTGCAATATCCTTTTTAATAAACCAGTAGGCCAGGCGCAGTGGCTCACATCTGTAATCCCAGCACTTTGGGAGGCCAAGGCAGGCGGATCACCTGATGTCGGGAGTTCGAGACCAGCCTCACCACCATGGAGAAACTCCGTCTCTACTAAAAATACAAAATTAGCCAGGCATGGTGGCAAAAGCCTGTAATCCCAGCTGAGGCTGAGGCAGGAGAATCGCTTGAATCCGGGAGGCAGAGGTTGCAATGAGCAGAGATCATGCCATTGCACTCCAGCCTGGGCAACAAGAGCAAAACTCTGTCTCAAAAAAAAATACAAAAAAACAGTAAATATAATTATTTCCTGAGTTCTTTGAGCCACTCCAGCAAATTAATAGAACTCAAAGAGGGAGTCATGGGAACCCCAACTTGAAGCCAATCAGTCAGGAGTTCCGGAGGTCTGAACTTCTGACTGGTGTAGGGGGCTGTCAGATGTATTTGAACCATAGTGAGTCCATCTTGAATAGGGGCTGGGTAAAATGAGGCTGAGATCTGTTGGGCTGCATCCCCAGAAGGTTAGGCAAGAATAGTCACAGGATGAGATAGGAGACTGGCACAAGATACAGGAAGAACCTGCTGATAAAACAGGATGCAGAGTCGGGGAAAAGCGGCTCACGCTTGTAATCCCAGGGATGGGAGGCCGAGGTAGGCAGATCACCTGAGGTCAGGAGGTCAAGACCATCCCAGCCAACATGGTGAAACCCCGTTGCTACTAAAAATACAAAAAAATTAGCCTGGCATGGTGGCAGGTGCCTGTAATTCAGCTACTCAGGAGGCAGAGGCCCACGGAGGTTGTAGTGAGCCAAGATTGTGCCATTGCACTCCATCTCAAAAAAATAAAATAAAATAAAATAAAATACAAAAAATTAGCTGGGTATGGTGGTGCACTCCATCTCAAAAAATAAAATAAAATAAAACAAAATACAAAAAATTAGCTGGGTGTGGCAACACGCTCCTATAATCCCAGCTACTCAGGAGGCTGAAGCATGAGAATTGCTTGAGCCTGGGAGGTGGAGGTTGCAGTGAGCCAAGATCGCACTCCAGCCTGGACAACAGAGCAAGACTCCGTCTCAAAAAAAGAATAGAAAAGAAATGCATGGAAAAAGATATAAGCACAATAAAGCTGGAGTGGCTATTATAATAGCAGAAAAGCAGATTTGAGACAAAAATTGTTGCCAGTAGGTGGGCGTGGTGGCTCACGCCTGTAATCCCAGCGCTTTGGGAGGCTGAGGTGGGTGGATCACCTGAGGTTGGGAGTTCAAGACCAGCCTGACCAACACGGAGAAACCCTGTCTCTACTAAAAATACAAAATTAGCTAGGCATGGTGGTGCATGCCTATAATCCCAGCTACTCAGGAGGCTGAGGCAGAAGAATCACTTGAACCCGGGAGGCAGAGGTTGTGGTGAGCCGAGATTGCGCCATTGCACTCCAGCCTGGGCAACAAGAGTGAAACTCTGTCTCTAAATAAATAAATAAATAAAGCAAATAAATTAATTAAATAAAATTAAAAAATTGTTGCCAGAGATAGAGGGCTATTTGATAATAATAAAAGGGTCAGTTCTCAGCAGGGTGCAGTGGCTCATGCCTGTAATCCCAGCACTTTGGGAAGCTGAGGCAGGCAGATCACAAGGTCAGGAGATTGAGACCATCCTGGCCAACATGGTGAAACCCTGTCTCTACTAAAAATACAAAAATTAGCTGGGCGTGGTAGCACGTGCCTGTAGTCTCAGCTACTCGGGAAGCTGAGGCAGGAGAATCGCTTGAACCCAGGAAGCGGAGTTGCAGTAAACCGAGATGGTGCCACTGCACTCCAGCCTGGGTGGCAGAGCCAGACTCTGTCTCAAAAAAAAAAAAAAAAAAAAAAAAAGAAGGGTCAATTCTTCAGAAGAAATAATGTGTATGCAGTTTTGCTACAGATGTAGTAAAAGAAAAAAAAAAGAATAATTTGTATATACCTAATCATAAAGATTTACATTCCTGATAACAGAACTTCCAAATACATGAAGTGAAAATCAACTGAGCTAAAAGGAGAAATAGATAATTTCATGATCTCAGCAGGAGATTTTAACACTCTGCTCTCAGCAATAGATGGAACAGTTAAACAAAAAAAATCAAGAAATTCATAGGTGTTTTGAACAATACTATAAACCACCTTGACTTCTGTGATGGTTAATGTTATGTGTCAACTTGACTAGGCCACAGAGTGTCCAGACATTTCGTCCAATATTATTCTGTATGTGTCTGTGAGGGTATTTCTGGGTTCAAGTAACATTTGCATTGGTAGGCTGAGTAAAACAGACTGCCTTCTTTAATGTGAATGAGCCCCATCCAATCAGTAGAAGACCTGAATAGAACAAAAGGGAACTCCTCCTACTTGATTGCTTTAGAGCTGGGACATCAGGTTTTTTCCTGCTTTTAGGCTTAGACTTAAACATGGGCTTTTCTTGGGTCTTGAGCCTGCTGGCTTTCATTCTGATACTACAACATCAGCTCTTCTACTTCTTGGGCCTTTGGACCAGGACTGGAACTATGCCATTTGCTCTCCTAGATCTCCAGCCTGCTGACTGCAGATCTCAGACTTATCAGCCTCCACAATTACATGCGCCAATTATTTATAATAAACCTCTCGCTCTCTCTTTCTCTCTCTCTCTCTCCCTCCCTCTCTCTCATTTACACATCCTACTGGTTCTGTTTCTCTGGTGATCTCTGACTGATACAACCTCATTGATGTTTATAAAGCACCACATCCAACAACTCCAGAATACATTTTGTTTTCAAGTGCATGTGGTATGTTCAGCAAGATAGACCATATAGTGGATCTTAAAATGTCTTAATAAATTTTTAAAAATTGGAATCATACAGAGTATGTTCTCTGATCACAATGGAACTACATTAGAAATCAATAAAACTAAGATCTAGGGAAACTTCAAATATGTGTAAATAAACAAGATATTTAAAATAATCCATTGGTCAAAGAAGAAATCACATAGGAAGTTAGATAGTATTTCACACTGAATGAATAAAAATACAACATATCAAAATTTGTATGATGCATCCAAAGCAATGCCTATTCAGAAATATATAGCTTTAAATGCTTATGTTGGTGAAGAAGAGATGTCTAAAAATCAATGACCAAAAGTTCCACATAAATAAGCTAGGGAAAAAAAAAGAGCAAAGTAAATCCCAAAGTAAGTGGGAGGAAATAAAGATAACAACAGAAATCAATTAACTAAAATATAGGAAAGTTATAGAAAAAATTAGCAAAGCTGAAAATTGTTCTTTGAAAAGATCAGCAAAATTGATAAACTCCTTGCTAGAATTAGTTATTTAAAAAAAAAAAAAAAAGGCTGAGCGCAGTGGCTCATGCCTGTAATCCCAACAGGGGATTACAAAGAGGCTGAGGTGGGCGGATCACCTGAGGTCAGGAGTTCGAGACTAGCCTGGCCAACATGGTGAAACCCCGTCTCTACTAAAAATACAAAAAAATTACCCGCACATGGTGGCAGGTGCCTGTAATCTCAGCTACTTGGGAGGCTAAGGCAGAAGAATCACTGCTTGTACCTGGGAGGTGGAGGTTGCAGTGAGCCGAGACCACACCATTGCACTCCAGCCTAGGCAACAAGAGTGAAACTCCATCTAGAAAGAAAGAAAAAGAAAGAAAGAGAGAGAGAGAAGGAAGGAAGGAAGGAAGGAAGACAAACATCAAGAATTTCAAGAGTCTGAGATTGTGCCCTCCTGTTAAAGCTAACAAGTTAATCTGCCAGAGTTTCACGGAATCTGGCCTGCTAAATGAGATTCCTAAGCCAGAGACTAGCACTTTACCACTCACAGCCAGCAAGCAGCATGAGCTTCACATTTGCATTAGTTCTTTTAGACCCTCAAGTCCTATGAGAAAGACACAGAGTGGCCCAGGTAGGTGTTATAGGTGTTATAAATGTAGTGGGTTGGCATCTCAGTTAAGGAAACCCAGGCTTAGTAACTCAATCCTTTATAGTAGACTGCAAGCAAACCTGCCTGACTTTTACCCCTGAGGTAGAAATTATCTTTATTGTACCAGAGTTAAAAAAAAAAAAAAAAAAAAAAAAAAAACCTGTCCCTGCTCTAGAGGGCTCTGCTGTCACTATTTACCAAGTGATTTGCAATACAAACATCTTTAAAAGATAACCCAGAACAAAGGCTGTCAGTGCCTCTACTCACAGGACCTGCAGAAACGTGAAGGAACCCATAGGAAATTTGTTCCCAACAAGAGCACCAATTGCCGATATCAGGAATGAAAAAGTAGTTATCACCACAGATACCACAGACATTAGAACAAAATATAAAATAAAATAAAATAAAGTAAGAGAACATTGTGAACAACATTAGGTCAAAAAAAAGTTGCCTTTGAGAAGTTGAGGGTAGGGATTGACTGAAAAGGAGAATGAGGAAACTCTCTGAGGTTGTAGAAATATTCCATATCTTGATGGAGGTGTAGGTTACATAGGGTACATGCATTTATCGTAACTCCACAAATATACACTTAAAATTTGTGCATTTCGTTGTTGCAAATTTTACCTCAAAAGGAAAAAATGGGCCGGGCGCAGTGGCTCATGCCTGTAATCCCAGCATTTTGAAAGGCCGAGGCGGGCAGATCACGAGGTCAGAAGATGGAGACCATCCTGGCTAACGTGGTGAAACCCCGTCTCTACTAAAAATACAAAAAATTTAAAAAAAAAAATACAAAAAATTAGCCGGGCATGGTGGCACACACCTGTAGTCGCAGCTACTCGGGAAGCTGAGGCAGGAGAATCACTTGAACCCAGGAGGTGGAGGTTGCAGTGAGCCGAGATCATGCCACTGCACTCCAGCCTGGGTGACAGAGTGAGACTCCGTCTCAAAAAAATAAATAAATAAACAATATAAACCTTAGTAATGATTTTTATACTAAAGTGTTTCAGGGTAAAAGTATTTAGAGATAAATGATCAATATCTGCAATTTACTCTGAAATGCATAAAGAAATATAAAATGCATAAAGGGATGAACAAATGGGTAGATACGTGATAAGGCAAATATATTTAAAATGTTAATGGTTTAATCTCGATAAACATATATTTGTTCACAATAATATTCTGCTAAGTTTGTTGTATGCTTCAAAATTTCTAAATAAAAAAATGGAAAGAAAAAGAGACTTAAAAAAATGTACAGTCATGCATCACTTAACAATGGAGACACATTCTGAGAAATGTGTTGTTAGACAATTTTGTCATTGTGCCCACATAATAGAGTATCCTTACACAAACCTAGATGGTATAGCCTACTACACATCTAGGCCATGTGGGATAGCCTATTGTTCCTTGATTACAAACTTGTACAGTATGTTACTGTACTGAATATTGTCAGCAGTTGTAACCCAATGGTAAGTATTTGTGTGAGGAAACATAACTAAACATAGAAAAAGTACAGTAAAAATATGGATTATAATCTTTTGGGACCACTGTTGTATTATGTGCTGTCTTTGACCAAAATGTTGTTTTACAGCATGTGATGGTAAATCAGTTACAATAAATGGACCTTATTTGGATAATGATTTGGGCACATAAGCTGTAAAATCCAATAGTATGACATACTAGGGATAATTTGAACACTGGCTTGTTACTTGTTTATTGTTTTTATTTTATTTTATTTTATTTTATTTTTTTAGACAGAGTCTTGCTCTGTTGCCCGGGTTCGAGTGCAATAGTGCCATCACAGCTCACTGCAACCTCTGCCTCCAGGGTTCAAGCAATTATCCTATCTCAGCCTCCCAAGTAGCTGGGATTACAGGCACACACCACCACACCCGGCTAATTTTTTGTATTTTTAGTAGACATAGGTTTTCACCATGTTGGCCAGGGTGGTCTCGAACTCCTGACCTCACGTGATCCACCCGCCTTGGCCTCCCAAAGTACTGGGATTACAGTCGTGAGCCACTGCGCCCAGGCTGTTTATTGTTTTTAAGCCTGTGTAAGAGAAGCTGTTGGCGCTGGGCTCCACGGTCTCTCACCCTTACCACTTCAGGGCATGCTACCCTGAATTTAGCAGCCAGCAACTGCATTTCTTTGCCTGAAGACTTTGCCTCCTGAAGTCTTGTTGGCCTGCCCCTGTGGCTTTCTGCAAGTGCTGAGGAGGTAATGCTTGCCCAACTCAGATTCAGCCATCTGCGAAAGTCTTACTTAGAACCTTCCTTTTTCTGTCTCACTCTCTCCACTTCCCCACTGGTGTTTCCCTCTCTCAGATGACTTGCACTTAAATTTTTGTCTTTGTTTCAGCTTCTGGAGGAACCCAAAGTGTGACATTGGGATAATGGCATTTCAGTTATTTAAAAACAAACAAACAAACAAACAAAAAGACTTTTTAAGTTTGGGAGATATTTACTGAAATATTACAGATAAAATTATATTACTTGGGATTTGTTTCAAAACACAAGTGTTAGTGGGGAGAGTGGATAAAAATATAGATGAAAAAATGTTGGCCAGGCTTCGTGGCTTACGCCTGTAATCCCAGTACTTTGGGAGGCCAAGGTGGGTGGATCACCTGAGGTCAGGAGTTTGAAACCAGCCTGGCAAGCATGGTGAAACCCCATCTCTACTAAAAATACAAAAATTAGCCAGCTGTGGTGGCGGGCACCTGTAATCCCAGCTATTCAGGAAGCTGAGGCAGGAGTATTGCTTGAACCCGGGAGGCAGAGGTTGCAGTGAGCCGAGATCGTGCCATTGCAGTCTAGCCTGGGCAACAGAGCAAGATTCCGTCTCAAAAAAAAAAAAAAAAGAAAAGAAAGAAAAAGAAAAAAATGTCAGGATGACAATTATTGAAATGCAGTGCTAAACATGGTTGTTCATTATACACTTCTGTCTACTTTTTGTATATGTTAGACATTGTATTACAAATGATCTGTAGGAGCTAAAAAAAAAAGGAGATATGTTTGGAGGCTTGGGCACAAATTGTTGCCTGGGCTCTGCCAAGCAGCCTCACCTGAGGAAGACATTAGTTTAAAAGCTGACCAAAGAATCCACGCGGGAATATTCAGAACTACGTCATATTTGTAATAGCCCTAAACTGGAAACTGCTGGAATGTCCTTCAATGGGTGAATGATTAAATAAGCTACGGCAGATCTGCACCATGGAATGCTACTTAACGATAAAAAGGAACTAATTGTTGATACACCAACCTGGATGGACCTCAAGAGCAACATACTGAGTGAAAAAAAACAACAACTAATCTCAAAAGATCATGTGATTCTATTTATATATATATATACACATATATGTATAAATATTTTTATATTGTATATTTTTATATTTAATATATATTTGTATATATTTTTATATTTTATATATTATATATGTATATATGTATAAATATATGTACACATGTATATTTATGCATATGTATACATGTATATTTATACATATGTATAAATATATACACATGTATATGCACATGTATATTTATACATATGTATACACATGTATATACACATGTATATACACATGTATATTTATACATATGTATAAATATATATACATGTATATATATATATACATGTATATATATTCCTAGTAGCTGGGAATACAGACAGATGCCATGACGCCCAGCTAATTTTTCTAGAGACGAGGTTTCACCATGTTGGTCAAGGCTGGTTTCGAACTCCTGATCACAGGTGAACCACTCACCTTGGCCTCCCAAAGTGCTGAATTAAAGGCGTGAGCCACAACACCCGGCCCGTTTATATATTCTTGAAATGACATGACAAAGTATACAGATGGAGATAGATTCATGGTTGCCAGGGGTTTGGGAAGCAAGAGGCATATATGACTGTATACGGGTAGCATGAAGGAGATATTTGTGGTAAGGATCTTGTGCAGTATTTTTTTTTTTTTTTTGAGATGGAGTCTCACTTTGTCACCCAGGCTGGAGTGCAGTGGCAGGATCTTGGCTCACTGCAACCTCCGCCTCCTGGGTTCAAGCAATCCTCCGTCTTCAGCCTCCCAAGTAGCTGGAATTGCAGGCACGAGTCACCATACCTAGCTACTTTTTTGTATTTTTAGTAGAAACAGGGTTTCACCATGTTGGCCAGCTGGTCATGAACTCCTGCCTCAAGTGATTCACCTGCCTTGGCCTCCCAAAGTGCTGGGATTATAGGCATGAGCCACTGCACCTGGGCAAGGACTACTGCTTGTGCATTTTCTTGATTATGGTGGTGGTTATATGATTCTACACAATTGCATAGAACTGTACACACACACAAACACACACACACACAATGAGTGCCTATAGAGGAAAATCTGAATGAAATCAATGGATTGTACCAATATAAATTTCTGTGTTTAGGCTGGGCCCAGTGGCTCATGCCTGTAATCCCAACACTTTGGTAGGCTGAGGTGGGTGGATCCCTTGAGCCCAGGAGTACAAGAACAGTCTGGGCAACATAAAGAGACCCCATCGCTACTAAAAATGCAAAATTAATCAAGTGTGGCGGCACACACCTATAGTCCCAGCTACTGGAGAGACCGAGGTGGTGAGAGGATCACCTGAGCCTGGTGAGTTCGAGGCTGTGGTGAGCAGCGATCGTGCCACTGCATTCCAGCCTGGGCAACAGTGAGACCTTGTCTCAAAAAAAAAAAAAATTCTGTATTTTTAATTTATACTATATGTAAGATGTAACCATTGAGGGAATGTGGGTGCAGGGTACAAGGGACCTCTGTAAACCATTTTTTGCAACTTTCTAAGAATCTACAATTATTTCAAAATTAAACATCTTTTTAAAAGTAAAGAAATGGAAATAAAATTTTTTTTCTGATGAAAATATGTATATATATTTAGGATTCATCCTCTAGACTCACTTTAGATAGTCTCAATCTTGTTGGCAACACCCAAAGCATGGTAATCAGGAGCCAGTCAAACATATGCCTTCTTCTCTCCATCAGGCCTAATCAGGGTGTTCACCTTGACCACATCAGTGTCATAGAGCTTCTTCACAGCCTGTTTGATCTGGTGCTTGTTGGCTTTAACATCTTCAATGAACACAAGTGTGTTGCTGTAACTGCCCAATGGGTTCATCTTGCCTGCTGCCTAGACAAAGCCAATTTATCAATACAGGGGAATTGCAATAGAGAAAGAGTAATTCATGCAGAGCTGGCTGTGCAGGAGACCACAGTTTATTATTGCTCAAATCAGTCTCCCTGAGCATTTGGGGATGAGAGTTTTTAAGGATTACTTGGTGGGTGGGGGGCAGCCAGTGAGTCAGGAGTGTGGATTGTTCAGGTCGGAGATGAAATCATGGGAAGTTGAAGCTGTCCTCTTGGGCTGAGTCAGTTCCTGGGTGGGGGTCACAAGATCAGATGAACCCGTTTATCTGTGTAGTATCAGCTGATCCATCAAGTTCAGGGTCTATAAAATATCTCAAGCTCGGATCTTAGGCTTTACAACAATGATGTTATACACAGGAGCAAATTTAGGAAGGGTCAGAATCTCGTAGCCTCCAGCTGCACGACTCCTAGACTATAATTTCTAATATTTTGGCTAATTTGCTAGTCCCACAAAGGCAGTCTAGTCCCCAGGCAAGAAGGGGTTTGCCTTGGGAGAGGCCTGTTATCACTTTGTTTTTTCTTTCTTCTGTTTTTTTTTTTTGAGATAGAGTTTTGTTCTTGTTGCCCAGGCTGGAGTGCAATGTCGCGATCTCTGCTCACCTCAACCTCTGCCTACCGGGTTCAAGAGACTCTCCTGTCTCAGCCTCCCGAGTAGCTGGGTTTACAGACATGCGCCATCATGCCCGGCTAATTTTGAATTTTAGTGGAGAACAGGGTTTCTCCATGTTGGTCAGGCTGGTCTCGAACTCTTGACCTCAGGTGATCTGCCTGCCTCTGCCTCCCAGAGTGCTGGGATTACAGGCGTGAGCCACTGTGCCCAGCTTCGTCTTTGTTTTAAACTATAAACTAAGTTCCTCCCAAAGTTAGTTCAGCCTATGCCCAGGAATGAACAAGGATAGCTTGGAGGTTAGAAGCCAGCTAGAGCTGGTTAGGTCAGATCTCTTTCACTATCTCAGTTATAATTTGGTAATGGTGGTTTCATTGTTGTCTGCTATCTTCTTCATGGCGGACTCAGTGGTCAGAGGAAACTTGATGATAGCATAGTGGTCAAGCTTGTTTCTCCTGGGGGTGCTCTTCCGGAGATACTTGGTCAGTTTCCCGAGTTGCAGTGTCTTGAGCCGCCAGAAGGTGGGTGACGTGCGGATCTTCTTTTTTTTGTGGTTGTGGACACCTTTCAGCACTACCTCTAGGCCTTCAAAGCGTTCGCTTTGGCTTCAGCTTTAGGAGGGGCAGGAGCTTCCTTTTCGCCTTCGGTGCCATCTTGTGAAAAAGCAAAAATAAAGTTTTTTAAAAGGGCATCCAAATTTAGTGAAGTCCTATATCCATTGTTGACAGTGCGAAAGTGCAAGCTTCCTTTTCTCTATCCAGGAGCAGGAGCAGTACAGTCTTCACTTGAAGTCCAGTAGCCTAATTATTATAGGCTATGTACCCTCTAAACCTGATTATAAGGCTCTCTTGGACATTTGAGAAGCTGCTCAACATCTTAATAAATTCCTTTTCAAGTTAAACTAGACACTGTGTGTTCTGTTGTTTGCAGCTTTCAATGCTGGCCGCTTTTTATTGTAATAGTTTCAATCGCCTGTCTTTGTCTCCTGAGGGATATGGGAGAGTGATAAGTAAAGCTAAAATGTATCTCTACACACTGAAGCCACTGAAGAAATTGGTATAAAGATAGAAATTAATAAATGGATATTCAATCTACTTCAAGAATGTCTTTGTTAATGCCACTGACTATAGCCTCTTGGGCACTTCTAGAAGCAGAGAGACGGGTCTATGCTGCTTTATGATTATTAATGCTCCTCACTTTCTTTCTTTCTTTTTTTTTAGATGGAGTTTTGCTCTCGTTGCTCAGGCTGGAGTGCAGTGACAGGCTCGCAGCTCACTGTATTCTTCTGTGTCTAGAACACAAATTCTGCTTCTATACCTCGTTAATGTAATGATGATGCACTGCCCTCCCTCAAGACCCCTAATCACAGCCCATACTGGTTCTCAGATGAAAGGACTACTGCGTGCAAATCCCTCCTTATGTTAAGTGTGGTTTATATAAGGTCCCTGAAAGAGGGCTGTTGAAGAAAGCTTTATAACTATCCTATGTTATAGGAAGATTGGGGTAGACAAGAGGACAAGCAAGGGACTGGGAAGAAAGCAAGAGAAAATAACAAAACATATAGTTCAAATAACAGAAATAAGATTTATAGAAATTATTTTGGCCTAAGAAAAGAAGGAGAAAGAGATCCAGGGCAGGATCTTTAAGGATCTCACAGGCAATATTTCCCCTATTACCCTTATTATGACTTTGTATTAAATGTATATGTGGGTGGGGATCCTTGCTGGTATTGGGACTTTATACTTAATTTATTCAAGTTATACTATGAAGAAATTAATTTACAAAGCTTACAAAAGCAGAACTACATGAACAACTTCAATTGAATGAAATTTTACCTTAGTCCAAAATAGAAATGGCCAGTTTTATTATACATCTTTCTCTTGATCCCAGTTTTATATTTGAGATTAAAATGTATGTACAAAAGCACTTTAAAACAGTTAAGATGATAGAGGGAATTGTTAGAGGTACACATGAGACCGCCTTTGCAAAATTATGACTGAGACAGGGAAAGAGATTTAACTTAAGCGACTCCATCTCACTTTTAACCTCCAAGCTGTCCTTGTTCATTCCTGGGCATAGGCTGAATTAACTTTGGGAGAAACTTAGTTTGTAGTTTATCGTTTAAACAAAGACGGTAACAGCCCTTTCCCAAAGCAGATCTCCTTCTTGCCTGGGGACTAGATCGCCTTTGTAGGACCAACATTAGCCACAAGATCAGAAATTATGGTTTAGGAGTCATGCAGCTGGAGGCTACAAGATTCTGACCCTCCCTAGACTGCTCCTAAGATCAATGCTTGACTATTTTGGAGACCCTGCACTTGATGGATCAGCTGGCACCACCCAGATTAATAAACTGGCTCATCTGATCATGTGGTCCCCACCCAGGAACTGACTCAGCACAAGACAGCTTCAACTCCCTATGATTTCATCTCTGTCAAATCAGCACTGCTGGCTCACTGGCTTCCCCCACCCACCAAGTTATCCTTAAAAACTCTGCTCTGGAATGCCCAGGGAGACTGATTTGAGTAACAATAAAACTCCCATCTCCTGCACAGCCAGCTCTGCGTGAATTATTCTTTCTCTATTGCAAATCCCCTGTCTTGAATTGGCTCTGTCTAGGCAGCCAGCAAGGGAAACCCCTGGGCTGTTACACACATGCTATGACTTGCATAATGGTTTCTCCTTCAAAGTTTTGTCATTGTTTCTGGTCTATCTTCTAAAATTTTCACCATCAGAAATTAAGACTTTTGAGAAAAACAAAAAACAAAACCAAAACTCCCAGGGAAGTTGGAGTAGCTCTGGGTCTGCCAAAGACCACCATTAATCATCATTCCCTACTTTTCTTTCATACTTTCCAGTTTGGAATCTACTATAACATCCGTTGTTTCTCATTATGATTTTGATTTGTTACAACCTTGAGAAAGAGGTAGAGACTTAAATTATTACCAAAAATGTTTTAATGAAAAAGATGAAGCTCAAAGAGGTTAAGTGACTTGCTCAAGGTCACAGAGCAGTAAAAAAATCTCATCTCCCACATCAGAAACAGAGTAAGCCTGCTGTCCTCTCTAATACTAACACATCAACTGAGAGAAAAGAGAGCCCTGGGGAATTTTCTCTAATCACCCCACATTAGCTGCGTAGCACAGATTGCTTTCCACTTCTCAAATCCCATTGCACTTGCCATCTGCAAAATTCACTTGAGTTCTTCCTCATATTTTGCCTTGTCTTGCTTTTAAGTGCTTAGTAAGTTAATAGGTAAATGGTGTGTGTGTGTGTGTGCATGTGCGTGTGCATCCGCACTTGTAACCTCCAATTATATAGTCCAAGTATTAGAAACACAAATTAGACTTGTATTCTCACAAAATTTAGCACAGTATCATGCTTATGAAAAAATTAATTTGTATATTAATTTAATTAATCTAATTAAATTATTCTCTAATCTAGAGAATAGCATGGAAAATACAGACTTTGACCCTAAGAAGGTATAGAGAAAAGGACAATCTTAGTAGAAGTGGGTCAGGCACTTTCTTGCCTATTGAGTCTACCACTATTATTTTAACCGTTCTTTTGCCAACACACTTCGCACACCTTGTTCTTCCTGTTGCACATGCCCACCTCAACCATAACCCTGGATCAACCTTAAAGTCAGCCTCCTTCTATCCTTACATTTGTTAGTCTAGAGACAAGATTAAAGGCAAGTCTGGGTGTGGTGGCTCACGCCTGTAATCCTAGCACTTTGGGAGGCCAAGACGGGTGGATCACTTGAGGTCAGGAGATCGTGACCATCCTGACCAACATGGTGAAACCCCATCTCTATTAAAAATACAAAAAATTAGCTGGTGATGGTGGTGGGCGCCTGTAATCCCAGCTACTGGGGAGGCTGAGCCAGGAGAAGTGCTTGAACCCGGGAGGTGGAGGTTGCAGTGAGCCGCAATAACGCCACTTTACTCCAGTCTGGGCAACAGCAGTGAAACTCCGTCAAAAAGAAAGCAAGAAAGCAAGCAAGAAGGAAGGAAGGAAGGGAGGGAGGGAGGGACAAGGTTACAAGCAATGGAACTTACACTTGCTTAAATAATAAAGTATGTTTGGACTGAAAAGTCCAAAGGTAAAACTGACTTCAAATGAAGCTTGATCTTGCAGCTCAAATGATGTAAAAGCAAGTTTCTTTTTGTCTTTCCACTCTGCTTTTTTCAGGCTTGGCTTCATTCCCAGGCCAAGCCCTGACTATCATAAGAAGCCTGCTACCCAATCCTTTTGCTTTCATTTTCAGCAGGGAAAAGCAAAAATGTGACCCAGTGTTCACAGTAAAAACCCTAAGTCATGTGCCCAACATTTACCTAATTCCTCAGGCCAGGTAAATGGGATAAACTGATAAGCTTAAACTCAGTTCTGTGTCTCACATTAAAGCTGGAAATTGAATCAATTTCCCTAAAATCACATGGATCTTCAAATGGAAATTAGTAGCTACTGGAAAGGAGAAAGTAGATTTAATTAACACATGTCCTCCATTTTTATTTATCTTGGCTAGTAGGTGTCAACAGAAGAAATCAAACAACTCTGGAATTCACCAATGAAAATTTATGATCTCCCATGTCTGCAGAATTATTACACTAATTACTCTCCCCTCACTCACCTCACTCACTTTTCACTCTCTGCAAGGTATTTTTCCTCAGTTTATTAACTTGATCAAGCATCTCTCTTCATAAAAATGAAAAATAAAGGTCACTGAAACCAATGCCTTTTTTTTTTTGAGACGGAGTCTCGCTCTGTTGCCCAGGCTAGAGTGCAGTGGTGTGATCTCCGCTCACTGCAACCTCTGACTCCCAGGTTTAAGCAATTCTCCTACCTCAGCCTCCCCGGTAGCTAGGACTACAGATGTGCGCCCCCATGCCCGGCTAATTTTTGTATTTTTAGTAGAGACGAGGTTTCACAATGTTGGCCAGGCTGGTCTCCAACTTTTGACCTCAGGTGATCCACCCACCTCAGCCTCCCAAAGTGCTGGGATTACAGGTATGAGCCACTGTGCCTGGTCACCAATGCCATTTAACTGCTATCCTGTTTACCTCCCCTCATAGCCAAGCCCTTGCATTCTATATACAATGTAAACCATGCTAAAGTGAGACAAAAATAAGATCACTGTGCAACCCACAAAACATTGAACAACGTTCTCTCCCAGCCAATGTAAGTGACTGGTATTTCCTTACTAATCCTTCCTGTAGTCTCCCCTTTCTATAGATAAGATTTATTGAGATACTTAATCATAGAATTGCCTTCACTTTTTGATAGTGAGTAACTCTGTTTCCTCAGACTCTCCCCAAAATTATCCAATGGGAGGTCAAACCCTTTAAATAGGTTCTAACATCTTCTAACTGAAATGCGTCTCACTTCCCCATGACGAGAGCTCTCCCCATTTACGACAGTAATAAAACCAACTTGTTCAACTAAATGTGTGTTCCTGGTGGTCTTTGGCTAGAGGGCGTTTGCAGTCCTCACTGTATTAGTTGCAGTATCCATTGAAATCCACTGAAGTATCCTTCGTTTCTCTTTGAGTTATTCCAACATCTTCCAAATGGTTTTCCCTGTCGCCAGTCTTATTTTCTCCAATTGATTCCCAGACACCTTGCTAAAGTGATCTTTTCAAAACTCAGATCTGATTAGATCACTAATCGCCCCCATATTCCTAAGAATAAAGTCCAGATAAAATAGCCTGGCCTGTGACATTCTCCTTGATCTAGTTCCCTAACCACACCAGTTTTATCAGTCACCACCATCTCCCTAACTCCAGTTCCATGCACCAGCCTTGATGAACTTGCTTGCAGCCCTTCCAAAACATTTGTCTGAACTCTAGAATGTCCTTTGGACCTCTCCTGATGCCTAGAATCTTCATCTAGCTAACTTTTACTTGTTCTTAAAGACTTACCTCAAGCATTTCTCATTCAAGCATTGAGAAGCCTTCTAGAATATTCCCAGAAGTCACTAGTTTGTATGTGATACTCACATTGCACTGTATTATTGTTTTCCCTATGAGATTATCAACTTCTTGAGGTCTAGAATTTTGTTATTCATCCTGATGTTCTCTGGCAGTGGACTCTACTCAAGGTTCTTCTCCTGCAATGTTTGAGAACAGAAATTGTGGTGTGAGACATTCTTCTGCTATTCCTGGAAATGGAAGTGGGGGTTGGGAGTTAGGATGCTCAGATATTGGGGACTGCTTTGTGGGTGAAGCCCAGAAATAATAAATGTCTTGCAATATACTGGACAGCTCTGCACAAAGAACTATCTCACCCAAAATGCCAATAGCACATCCATTAAGAAACACCATAGTTTCTCAATAAGTGTCTGCTTAGGAATGAATAAATGAACATAAATGAATAAGTAAAATAAAGTAAAAATGAAAGAATACATTAATGAATAACTGAAGGGGAAAAAGCAGCCTGACCATTTAGAGATGAAAGTGTACCCTAAGGAGAGACACCGATGGGAAATTCATGACTTGACAACTTAAAATTTTGTCTTTGTTATATTCTTAGCCCTTTTCCCCTAGAGCTGTGACTGCAAGGTGCAATCTGAATTGAAAGAACTAATTAAAGTGAGGCTGGGCATGGTGGCTCACGCCTGTAATCCCAGCACTTGGGGAGACCAAGGTGGGCAAATCACTTGAGGTCAGGAGTTCGAGACCAGCCTGGCCAACATGGTGCAACTCTGTCGGTACTAAAAATACACAAATTAGCTAGGCATGGTTGTGGACACCTGTAATCCCAGCTGCTCAGGAGGCTGAGGCATGAGAATCGCTTGAACCCAGGGGGTGGAGGTTGCAGTGAACTGAGATTGCACCACTGCACTCCAACCTGGGCAACAGAGCAAGACTCTGTCTCAAAAAAAAAAAAATGAACTAATTAAAATGAAAAGACTCACATGACAATATCTGGGGTGGAGGAAAAATCAAGCTATCTCAATGTGAGAGGGGAGGCATTTCTACAAGGCCTCTGAGACCATTTGGCCTATGACATTTACCTCACCTTTTTTAAGACAAGACCTTCTAGTTGTGACTTGAATTTGATATTCAACCACTTAACCTAAGACCCATTACTTGAAGTTTATTGTTGCTGCAAATTAAAATCCACAGGGAGCAGACATGCACTACGGTTTTATTTGCCAACGTAAGTGCAGTGTGACTCACATCCTCCCTTCAGGGGGATCTTAGCTAGATAAAACTTTTCCAGGGCTCAACTTTTCCTGGAATAGCTTTGTCATTAAAGACATAGGCACTGAATCAAAAGCTAATTGAATCAAAACTGCGGACAATTTAATCTGGAATTCTAGACCCATTTAGTGCATAAGTAATTGACATCGAGTGTCTTTTATGCAAGGATGCCAACTGTTTCTGGGTCCCACAGCAATCATTGCCAGTTTTAAAGACAGTGTTTTAAACTTCTCCAATCTGTTTCCACATCCAGTAACATAAATATTTCAATGTAATGCCAACCCATAAATATTAGCTGATGATCACGATCTAAACTGTATTTCAAAAAATAAGAGGCATCCATTAAAAGGGTTTTAAAATATTTTATTCACACTTTTCATGGAAATCTTTTTCTAAACTTCTAATTGCACTAGAGAAAATACCAGTAAAATCTTCTCATAAGGATGACCATGAAGGACTTCTGTTTATCTTTATTAAATGTAGACCCAACACATCCCCAACTACAAGTGTTCTACTTCCTCATTTCCTATTTAAAGGAAAGGAAAAAAACTCACTTCCTTTTCTTTACCATTCTTTTGAGACCTACCAAACTGGTAAACTACTCCATACTGATCTATTAATAGCAGCTAATGGGTAGTGAGGCACCATAATTGCCTTTTAGTGATGATGCCTTAGTTCACTAAATTCATTAGTAAATCTAGTACTGGAAATGTTTTCAGGCACTCATAGTTCAAGAGAGAGAGATTTGGGAACAGGCCAGATCTAAAGCAAGCATTGTCTGGAGTTCTTTGATTTGTATTAATGCTGTGGAATATGAGTCTGTGAAAGGAAAATAAATTTTGGGACACCCTCCACTCCCACTCCCTCCTCGCCAAATCACTAAGCCAAAGGGAAAAGTCAAGCTGGGAACTGCTTAGGGTCTATTCCTAAAAAAGATAGCTACTAAGATAAAAAGCTACATACCTCTCTCACAAGAAATTTCCTTGTAGAGGAAGGACAGAGAGGACTCAGTCATCTCTCTGCTCACTGAGATAAATGCATATCTGATTGCCTCCATTGGAAAGGCTAATCAGAAACTCAAAAGAATGCAACCCTTTGTCTCTTTCCTACCTATGACCTGGAAGCCCCCTCCCCGCTTTGAGTTATCCTGCCTTTCCATACAGAACCAATGTACATCTTACATATATTAATTGATGTCTTGTGTCTCTGTAAAATATACAAAACCAAGCTGTGCCCCGACAACCTTGGGCACATGTCATCAGGACCTCCTGAAGCTGTGTCATGGGCCTGTGTTCTTAACTTTGGTAAAATAAGCTTCCTAAATTGACTAAGACCTGTTTCAGATAAAGATCGCTCCTCAGATCTTACTTTGCAGGAGGGTGTTATCTCTACCTATAATAAGCAAAGCTGATTAAGACTAGTTGAATGCATATAAGAATTACATTAAATGCAATTACACATATCTATTGAGCATATTATATATGTAGACACTGTTAGCTAATGCAGAGGATTCAAGAAAAGCAATTTAAAATCTAGTATGGAGAATAAGGTAGATACATAAGTATCACTGATGGTAAAGTGAGACACTGTCATAAAAGAGACAATGGGATTGTGGAGCTACAAAAAGAGAGAGATTACAATCAGTTGAAAGGATCAGGGAAAGCTTCTTCTTTTTTTTTTTTTTTTTTTTTTTTTTTTTTGAGACGGAGTTTCCCTCTTGTTGCCCAGGCTGGAGTGCAATGGTGCAACCTCGGCTCACTGGAACGTCTACCTCCTGAGTTCAAGGGATTCTCCTGCCTCAAACTTCCAAGTAGCTGGGATTACAGGTGCCTGCCACCACACCCGGCTAATTGAAAGCTTCTAGTGGAGTTATTTGTGAAAGAACTGAGGGATAAATAGGAGCATCTGAAAGGAATCTATTTTTTCCATGATTGCTAATGTAGAGAAAAACTATAAAAGACTTTGAAATGCATCAAAAAGATTACTGATGATTTCAATAGAAAATTAGGTGATTTAGCTGGGATCATTGCACCTTTCATTGTCTTTGAGATATTTTACAACTCTGCAAATTGTAGATAATGGATAGCAGTGCAAACAAGCTCTTATTCACAAACATGCAAATTAATTTTGTCAGGTGGAAACACAACTGATTCCTTTATTTCCATTTCTGTAATAAGCAAGTTTTGTATTTATTTACTTTTTTAAATATAAACTCTCAACTAAGTGATTTTATTCCTGTCCATGATTGCAGACACTTACAAAAACATAACATCTGAGTTCACCTTAAATAACTTACAGCTGGACATGGTGGCCCATGCCTGTAGTCCCAGCTACTTGGGAGGTTGAGGAAAGAGAATCACTTGAACCCAGGAGGTGAAGATTGTAGTGTGCCCAGATTGTCCCACTGCACTTCAGCCTAGGTGGCAGAGTGAGACTCTGTCGAAAAAAAAAAGAAGGAAGGAAGGAAGGAAGGAAGGAAAAGAAAGAAAGAAAGAAAGAAAGAAAGAAAGAAAGAAAGAAAGAAAGAAAGAAAGAAAGAAAGAAAGAAAGAAAGAAAAGAATGGACGAACGAACTTGCATAAAGCAGGGATATAGATAGCACACAATAGTTCAGGGAGGTTGCAGAAGCAACTTTTAGTAATTAAAATGTTAATGTGAATAAAGGATGGAATAAATATCCCTACTTATTTCTACCTAAGATGTTATGTGATAATATTTTACAATGTCCTGAGGGTCAATGTATGTTTGTGTATATGTCCATATAACACACACAGATACAGTACATTCTTCTTCCCACACATATACATACAAACATAATTATTTGCAGTTCAGTTTAAGTCAACTTTAATATGCCACTTTGTACCTTTTCTTTTCTTTTGGGGTGGGGGATAGAGTGTCACTCTGTCACCAAGGCTGGAGTGCAGTGGTGTGATCTTGGCTCTTTGCAATCTCCGCCTTCCAGTTCAAGCAATTTTTGTTCCTCAGCCTCCTGACTAGCTGGTAGTAGACACGATCTCACTTTGTTGCCCAGGCTGGTCCTGAACTCCTAGACTCAAGTAATCCTCCCACCTCAGCCTCCCAGTTTCAAGCGATTCTCCTGCCTCAGCCTCCCGAGTAGCTGGGATTACAGGCATGTGCTGCAATGCCTGGCTAATTTTTATATTTTTAGTAGAGACAGGATTTTGCCATGTTGGCCAGGCTGGTATCAAACTCCTGACCTCAAGTGATTCACCCACCTTGGCCTCCCAAAGTGCTGGGATTACAGGTGTAAGCCACCACACCCGGACAGATTCCTTTGTTTAAATATACGCTGTGATAAATAATTTTCCTTTATGATAGTTCTGTGATGGGCTAGTTCACTGTGGCTTACATGAGGGGACTTGGTAATGGATCACACACTCACTGTTATGCAAGAGGAGTAACTCCCTGAAAAGGATTTTAAAAATTTCCCCCAGTTTTGCAATTATCCCTGAGCCCAGTTGATTACTCAGGCTCATTTTATCAGGAGAATTCTTAGAAATGCTGTCCATATCTCCTGAGCCTAAAAGCCATTCATGTGATGTGACTCCATTCCTCCTCCTACTCCATCCATGGTACCATCTGACCCAGATTCCACTGGAAAATTAGGTCTGTTAGGTCTACGACATACTGCATTCATTCATATCTCCAGGGTTGATTAAATCTGCTAGACTAGACATGACGGGTGTTCCTGTGGACCTCACCTCCTGGAGGGCCTATGTAATTCCCAGGAGATGTTGAGGAGTATGGTACTGAATTGGCATTTGTTGGGTTTGGCCAAGATCTGCCACCCTCCAGACCCATGTTCATTCTAGGCATTCCAGAGCCACCTAAAGCATTCACTGGGCATCTCATTGCACCTTCATCATTCTGTACTGACAACCAAGGGTCAGACTGTGGCCCTCAGGGCACCATTCCTCTTGGAGAAATTGGCCCACCTATACTTAAATGTCCTTGTTGTCAAGTTGGATTCCACTGGGGAGTAATGGCTGACTTCCTAGGATACTTCCAAGTGCCTGTTTAGGTATCCTCAATGGGAAACTTGGACCTCCAGGGTAGCAAGGTGACATAAAAAGATAATCATGGAAGTTTTTTGTTACACTTGAGTGTTCACATGTCTCCCTTGGCTCTGGAGCTGCCAAGTAGAGATCCCAAAATACACAATACCAGGAATGTAAGAATCCTGGTGGTTCTCCCAATTTTTTCCCCCATCTTATCTCTGTTAAAAATGTTCGGGATGATCTCTGAACTCCTACATGGAGCAGATATTCATATATGTAAAGTGCTAACTTCACCAAGTTGTGGCTGTCACATGGGTTAATGGTGCTGTTACTCTTGCCTTTGCTGTACATTCTTTGCTGAGAGTAACTCCCATTGTCATGCACTTGTTACCTCATCACAGCCTCCCTAGAAACAGCCCTGTCCCCATGGCAACCCATGTAGCCACCTTCACTATTGGCTGCCTCACACCAACGGCTTTTGCACTTGTTTATAGATTTGTTTCCTCATTGCTTACTATATATGTGATATTTTTAATTCTCCTATCTATGAATCAGTTGTAGCATGTTACTGCTTCCCTCATTAATTACAAAGCTATATAAAATCTTTGACGTGTTAATTTTATATATGTATAAAAGTTCTGATTGCATCCTACTTTAAAAATTATTCTTTTTTTCTTCTTTTTTTTGAGATGGAGTCTTGCTGTGTCATCCAGGCTAGAGTGCAGTGGCGTGATCTCGGCTCACTGGAACCTCCGCCTCCCGGGTTCAAGCAATTATCCTGCTTCAGCCTCCTGAGGAGCTAGGATTACAGGCGCCCACAACCGCGCCTGGCTAATTTTTCTATTTTTAGTAGAGACGGGGTTTCACCATCTTGCCCAAGCTGGCCTAGAACTCCTGACCTCGTGATCCACCCACCCAGGCCTCCCAAAGTGTTGGAATTACAGGCGTGAGCCACCATGCCTGGCCAAAAACTATTTTTTAAGACTAACACATTTCATCTAACATGATTTTGAGTAACTCTTTATTAATATACCTTTTTCATTTTTCCCTTTCTTTGACCACTTTATTTATTTTATTTATTTATTTTTGAGACGGAGTTTCACTCTGTCACCCAGGCTGGAATGTAGTGGCGCGATCTGGGCTCACCGCAACCTCCACCTCCCGGGTTCAAGTGATTCTCCTGCCTGAGCCTCCTGAGTAGCTGGGATTACAGGTGCCCACCATAGTGACTGGCTAATTTTTGTATTTTTAGTAGAGATAAGGTTTGATCATGTTGGCCAGGCTGGTCTTGAACCCCTGACTTCAGGTGATCCCCCCGCCTTGGCCTTCCAAAGTGCTGGGATTACAGGTGTAAGCCATTGTGCCCAGGCTTATTTATTTATTTATTTATTTATTTAATTTATTTTTTGAGACAGAGTCTGGCTCTGTGGGCCTGGCTGGAGTGCAGCGGCATGATCTCGGCTCACTGCAACCTCTGCCTCCTGGATTTAAGCAATTCTCCTGCCTCAGCCTCCTGAGTAGCTGGGATTACAGGCACACGCCACCATGACTGGCTAATTTTTATATTTTTAGTAGAGAAGGGGTTTCACCATGTTGGTCAGGCTGGTGTCGAACTCCTGACCTTAGGTGATCCACCTGCCTCAGCCTCCCAAAGTGCTGGGATTACAGACATGAACCACTGGGCCCGTCCTCTTTGAACAGTTTAATATAGACCTAAAACTGTATATAGTATGTATGGGATTATGAAGGTGGAAGTAAAGGATGATATTAATAATTTTTCTTGTAAAGATCTAGCACTCCTAGAATCTTTCCTACCTAATATGCAAACCAAGGATTACTGAAACAGAAGTTTTGAATCTGGAGGCTGTTCTGTAGTCCTTGGTTTCTATATGAAAATAAAGCCTTTACTTGAAAAATATATATTAAATGTAGAACGTATTAATATTTTATACTTTCTTTTCTTTTTTTCTTTTTTTTGAGATGGAGTCTCACTCTATCACCCAGGCCGGAGAGCAGTGGTGCAATCTTGGCTCACTGCAACCTCCGCCTCCTGGGTTCAAGGGATTCTCCTCCCTCAGCCTCTTGAATACACGGGATTACAGGCACATGCCACCATGCCTGGCTAATTTTTGCATTTTTGGTAGAGATGGCATTTCACCATGTTGGCCAGGCTGGTCTGGAACTCCTTTTTTCTTTTTCTTTTTCTTTTCTTTTTTTTTTTTTTTTTGAGACAGAGTCTTGCTCTGTTGCCCAAGCTGGAGTGCAGTGGTGCAATATAGACTCACTGCAACCTCCACCTCCTGGGTTCAAGTGATTCTCCTGCCTCAGCCTCCCTAGGAGCTGAGAGGCTACCATGTGCCATCATGCCTGGCTAATTTTCGTATTTTTAGTAGAGATGGATTTTCATCATGTTGACCACGCTGGTCTTGAACTTCTGACCTAAGGTGATCCTCCCGCCTCGGCCTCCCAAAGTGCTGGGATTACAGATGTGAGCTACCGTGCCTGGCCGTATTTTAAATTTTCTATAACTAAGTATTTTATATGTATAAATGTCTTTATATGTAAATATAAAAAGATAAATATATATGTATAGAACTAGCTATATACTTCTCTATTTATTTATATATATCCCATTAGAGTACAAGTCTTATTTATCATTGAAATGCTTCCTCCACTATACCGGGACCCTCAGTGCTGAGGGTGGCTACATTCTGAGTAGAGAACATCTTTGATTTTTCAGTCTACAGTTGCAGCTGCTGCATTTTTCTTTGCTGTCTTGTGACCCATTTGTCACTGCTAGTCCTCTGCTGTTCTGCCATTGACACTATATAAGGTTATGGAATCTTCTGGTCCAGCTCCTATTCAAGCCTTTACATACATCTTCCCTCAGAGGACTATCTGCTACTATCTGCTAGCAGTCTAGTTTCTCCCCACTACCTATGTTAAGCTCAGACAGTTCAATCAGATTCTCCATACCACAGCCCTAGTGCCCAGTTTGTCAGCAGCACTAACATTTCCACACTGAGTTTTCTCCTTGTAGAGGTGTGATGTCCAAGCAGGCTCATGTCTCTTTCCTGATGGAACCCATAATATCTGTCCTTCCCAGTTCCTGTCAATGCACCTCTCACCCCTGTCCCTAACACACAGGAATTATTCTGCCCCTATTTTTGAACATATAGTTATATTGCTTCTACAGACCTGAATTCTAAACCATAAAGATACAAATATCTATTTATGCTCATCCCTATTAGTCACTGTCTCTTTAGTACCTGAAGCATAAAAAATTTCTTTAAAAATAAGAAAAACTCTAATAGGAGAGGTCATTAGTCCCTTAGAGCTCTCGGCAACATTTGAGTTTATCTTATAAGATGGAATGTCCTTTCGTCTCTTAATTATATCCATAAAACTAATGAAACTTTAATAAGAAATCTAGATTCCATTAATAGGTTTTGGACATCACAGACATATTTGCTTGTTTGTTTTTAAGTGGGGCAGAGAATAAAGCCCAACCTCCAACATCTATGCCTGCTCTATCTGCATGACATTGACAAGAGCAGAGGCCAAACGTGAGCGGACAGATTCCAAGAGGAGGGTCCTCTCATGTAGAGCTACTCTCGTGTCTTACTGTTGGGTCTCATTATGCTACTTAAGAGCAATACAAAATAGTCTTACAGGTTACTAGAAAGCCAGAATAAATAAAAGGAAGGCTTATTAAAAAAACCATATTCCCAGGAAAACTCTGGGTTAATGCCTACTCAGAAAGGAAAGAGAGAGATGCCAAAACAGATTATGTATTACTTTAATTGAATCTCTGTATATGATTTGATTAAGGTTTTTTGCCATACTTAAGACAAGACAGTGTATTCATCATGACTTTACATCATATTATGTTCTGGTTATGTAATTATAAAATAATTAAATTGCCTTCATAAAATTATATGAAAATTCAATGATTACATTTTAGAAATGGGCCACTTAAGCCTGTTCAGTTTCTAACCCATAATAAACTTGGCACCCCTAGAGAGCACTGGAAGTGAGACATAAACTGAGCATTACTTGGCATTCTTCCACAAAAATTCCTGCTGTGGAAGATTGCCCCTTTCAAATAACATCAAGTACTAAACTAGTATTTAATTTAAAACTCTTTAATCAACAAAGATCCCAACAACTGCTAAAACTTCACTGCATGCCAATTTTAACTACCAATTATGAAATCACTGCTAATGCAGTCAATAAAATAGGAGACTTTGAATTGGGGATGAGGGAAGGGTACTGAAACATAGAGATTAGGAGATCACTATCTCGTTTCTTAAAGAAAAATTCTGCAGTAATTTAGCTGAAATTAAGATCAGAGGTGTTGGCCGGGCGCGGTGGCTCACACCTGTAATCCCAACACTTTGCGAGGCTGAGGCAGGTGGATCACAAGGTCAGGAGTTCCAGACCAGCCTGACCAACATGGTGAAACTCCATCTCTACTAAACATACAAAAATTAGCCAGGTGTGGGGCGGGCACCTGTAATCCCAGCTACTCGGGAGGGTGAGGCAGGAGAATCGCTTGAACTCGGGAGGTGGTGATTGCAGAGAGCTGACATTGCGCCACTGAACTCCAGCTTGGGCAATAGAACAAGACTCTGTCTCAAAAAAAAAAAAAAAAAAAAAAGAGGTGTGAGTTCTTTTTAACTAAAACTGCTTTAGGCAGGTACATCTCACTCAGTTACTCTTATTTTAATTAACATGGTGAAAGTATAGTGTCCTAAAATCTACCATCCTGAAAAATTGTTTATTTTTGTTTCTTTCTTTTTTTTTTTTTTTTTTTGAGACCAAATCTTGCTCTGTCACCCAGGCTGGAGTGCAGTGGCTCAATCTCAGCTCACTGCAACCTCCGCCTCCCGAGTTCAACTCTCAGGCCTCAGCCTCTGGAGTAGCTGGGACTATAGGTGCCTACCACCACATCTGGCTAACTTTTTGTATTTTTAGTAGAGACAGGGGTTTCACCATGTTGGCCAGGCTGCCCTCAAACTCCTGACCTCAAGTGATCCACCTGCCTTGGCCTCCCAAAGTGCTAGGATTACAGGCATGAGCCACCATGCCCAGCCTTTCCTATCTTTATGGTGAAAAGATCAAGACAAAAGAAACCCTTTCATAACTAAGCATCAGGCAACCATGAGAAGATCAATGTATTGAAGAGAAACTTCCAAGTGATGGGTGGTATTGGGAAATTAGAGATTTGGCCCTTGAATCAGTAGATATAGGATATCTCAGCAGGCATCAAGTGAGGTTTGAAAGTCATTCATTTAATTACCTCCTATCATTCAAAGCATTTTAGACTTGCCCAGCATGTTTTACATTTCAATTCACTTTCACATCATTAATTTAGCCGCAAGATCATGACAATGCACAACAGGAAGAGGTCCTGAGAAAGTCAAGTCCTCCGAGTAAATTTGGTAGGAATCTACCTCTATCACCAGCTGGGAAGTAGGCAACGATTGACACATGCAGATTTGATCAGTCTTTCAGTGCCTGTACAGGAGGAGACCCCCCTAGGGAAGGCAGAAGTACTTTGGAAACAGAGCAGCCGGTGAGTGGGATCAGAATGGAGACCTGATCTTAGCAGTATCTCACAGTCAAAGCAAAGCCAGTCTCAAGTTAGAGATCAGCCTTTAAAAGGACAAGCTGATTCTGGGAAACATGAATCACTTAAGTTAGACAGCAGTTTCTGATTTGGTGATGGTTTTTTTAAATTTTTGTTTCTTTCCATATATATAGGGGTTGTTTATTCATTCTGAACTTTGCTAACAGTGGGCCAACTTCTAAAACTTGGTTATGGTTCTCATAGGTGTATATTTTTAATATGCATAATTGAAGACATCTTTGTTTTTTCATGTCCATATATTTAAAATTTGAGAAATATAAATTTAAGTGAGAAGAGTTGGAAGAGGGGAGCAATATTATGGTTTAGATGACGTGATCATTTCCATTTTCTTAGCTTATTAACATATTTTCCTATACCTAGCAGAATCAAGGTTTTATTTTAGTGTGACAGACAGAACCGGGATAGCAAGAAAAAGTCCAAAGTTAAAATACCACTGCAGCAGTTCCTCTGGATACTGAAAGAGTTTTCATGTTTTTGGCTCTCCACAAAGCAGATTAAAGCTTAAAACTTTCAGTGAAAACAAAAGAGACCCCAGGATTGAATTATCCCCATAGAAGGTTAAACAAAAAAACCCAAAAGCCCAAAAAACTAGAATTAAACCTGGAGATTCCAAAGCAGACCCCAGTAGAAGGATTTTGTTTTCTCTGGTTAAGTCCAATCAATAAATGATACAGAGCTTTTTTAGGTGTCTGTCGCTAGATGGCACTATATAAACACCTTCATTTTCACTTTTCACATCTTCCCGAAGTAGTCAGAAAGGAGGCAAAATATCAGGTAAGGCAATCCTTTTAGTCTTCTTGAAATTGCTGCTGTTTATTAATTTAACTAAATCTTTAATTATAAACCTAAACACCTTGTAACAGATTTGCCAATACCTTAATCCTCTATCAGCAAGTACGGTTCCATTGACAGGAGATTGGCTCGAAGGCAGCTTTGGGTTTGTTATTTGACAGATAGGAAACTGAATAATAAGAAGGCAAGAAAATTGATAATATGTGAAAGAGAAGACAGGAAAAAGAAATACATTTATGAGAAAATGTATAATCTTGAATTTTCTTTGGTTTCCATTAAACTGCCGGTGCCTCAGAAGATTGTCAGTTTAACGTTCTATCAGTAGTACCATAATTTATTCTTTTGTTATACCATGAGGATTGAAGACGAAAAGGCCCATGCTAGCAGGAGGCACAAGAAGAGATTATATATGCAAATAATTCTGTAGCTCTTGTACCGGGAGAGGGTTTGTCTTGTAATATTTCTTTGAAGACACACATAGAAATCTTTGATTGGTCTACAAAAAGCAAAATTGTGAGGTTAAAAAGAAGAGGGAGAAAGAGAAAGAATATTTGAAAAGAGTATGCAAAGCTATGATAAAAAGTCAGAAGATGGATGATAACTGCAGCATCTTTTTTTTTTTTTTTTGAGAGCTAAGAATAGTGGGGATGAGGGGGTGGGTAAGGCATGCAAAGCAATTTGGAGAAGCAAGGGTAAGTGTGTTCAAGCCTGGGGAATTGAGGACATCTGGTCATATCCAGACAAAATGTTTAATCTGTGTAACTGGCAGTGGGCAGGGGTAACCCAGCTAGCCTGCCTTCCAAGTCAGGTCGGCTGCTCCTTGACTCTGCTTCTCAGGAGTGGTGCGCTGTGTTCCATGGATCTGAGGTGCCATGTGCTGCTTTCTGCCCCCAGGAAAGAAGCAGACACTGAGGGAGAATTTTAAAGACTTCAAAGAGCCCGAGTGGACCACCACATCCCTGTAGCTGGCAGTCCTATAGCTGGCGGTCCTACTTGTCCAGTAAGGTTAGGGAGGAATGGAGAGGCGGAGGAGTTGGAATATGTGGGTAGGGGTGGGGTTGGGAATGAGTGAAGTGGAAGAGGGCTGGCTAAATGAGCTCTCCTCTTCCAGCACACATTCAGTAAACTTTCTCCCTTCCTCTGTATTTCAGCTTACAAACACTGGCTCCTCTCTGAAAAGGTCACCCTGCTTTTCAGACAGAATTTGTGACTCTCGGCAGCTGGGAATACTTTGGAACTGAAGAGAACCTATTAGGAGAGAGAAAAAACAGAGTCATTATTAAGCCAAAAAAAAAATGGAGAAAAGATTCACCTCTAAATTTTATTTAATGACAACAAAAACACACAACATTTCTCTTTGATTCATAACGTTAATAAATTCTACTTATCGTTTGCAATAATTCCAAGGTGTTCTAAAGACACCTTTATATTAGAAAAGAGTTCCATATTAGTTTGAATTACTTCAGGAAAGAAATGCCCTATTCCACCACTACAAGTTATGGGGAAATCTATAGCAGAACATTTTGTACTCTCACTAATGAAGAAAGAACCCAATAAGGATTGCTGTATTTTGGAGATTAGGGAATTGTGTTTACACTCACAATAAAATGTTAAGCTACTACGTCAGAGAAGGCTTGGTTCATTTATTTTGACACCAGTATTTGAAATAATTTAGTTTCCTTGGTAAATGATCTGTAGACTGTTCCAAGTGTTGTTAGCTAAAATATTATTAATGTGAATTCATTCAACACACTTCATAATTTTGCTGAGAAATGAGACGTGAAAACTGCATGTTATGGTCCCAAGAGGTGAAGGAGGGGAGCAGAGAGAGAAGCAAGGATGAACAGTGTGAGCGAATTTATGGGAGTTTAGAATGAGAGACTGGGAGGCACCAGCAATAGAAAAACGAGATCATGAAATTTGAATTTTGCTATTGTAGGAGTGGAAAGATGTGATACCTTTCCTCGCTCATCATAAAGGTCACAGCTGACACTTAATACTCCTAACAAAAAGGCAGGTTAACAAAAGAAAAGCATAACATATTTTTAAAATCAAAGTTTTACATGACACAAGAGTCTTCAGAAGTGAAGACCCAAAGACCAAGGGAAAACTGCTTAGGTTCTATAAAGAATGAACAGCTGTACAGATAGGTAACTGGACAAAGGGGTACAACCCAATGGTAACAGATGAAGGTGGAAAGCTCAGCAAGGCCTGTCCAGTTTCATCTTGGCCTCACTGTGTAGTGAAACTTCCTCCCTGCCAACGGGGCAGGACCCCTTCTGAAATGAGGATCTTCAAGGAAGAAGGAGAAGAGAGACTGTAACCTTTCTAGGTGTTATGGCTTGCTTTGAGGGAGAAGGGTTCTAGTTTTTATGACTTACCTTGAAGAAGAAGAATTCTGGTTTCTATGACTCGCTTCAGGGGAGAGACAAGGACAAGAGAAAGGAGGGTAGGAGACAGTCAGAGAGAGGCTTTTCTTCTGAGGCTACTTCTGAAGCCTTGCAATCTCCTTTAGTTTTATGTACTCAGCATGCCAAAGCACCATACTTTGGAGTATTGTGTTCTGAGCCCCAACACTATCAATTATCATTCAGTTTCAGCTTGAAAAATGAACTCTGTGGTGAATAAGCACACTGGAGTAGTCACTGAAGTGTCTACATTCTGCTCAACTAAACAGTTAGCACTGTGAAGAAGGCTTTTGGAAAACAAAATTTTGATATATTGACTCTAATTAAAAAAATGTATAGCCACAGTCCAACTAACTCCAAATGAGCACATTATTGCAGAGTCCCTGGAAAATATTTTGTGGAAGTAAAATTTTGAGGGAGAGGCCTGGTGCGGTAGCTCACGCCTGTAATCCCAGCACTTTGGGAGGCTGAGGCAGGTGGATCGTGAGGTCAGGCATTCGAGACCAGCCTGGCCAACATAGTGAAGCCCTGTCTCTACTAAAAATACAAAAAATTAGCTGGGTGTGGGTGTGGGCACCTGTAATCCCAGCTACTTGGGAGGTTGAGGCAGGAGAATCACTTGAATCTGGGAGGTGGAGGTTGTAGTGAGCCGAGATTGCGCCACTGCACTCCAGCCTGGGCGACAGTGCAAGACTCCGTCTCAAAAAAAAAAAAAAAAAAAAATTCAGGGAGAAAAAGTCAAGAAAGCTTGGAATGAGTCACTCTATCCCACAATTTCAACAATTCTGTCCAGAGCCCGAGGTGCCAGGTGTTTTTTTGGCTTTGCTTCTGTGCAGGAGCTCGTGCTTCTCCATCTGAGCACCTTCTTTCTCATCCTTTCTGTAATTCTCCTTTGTTCACCTACATTGTTATTTCATGAAGTCATCCCTGGACCCTCTAAGACACCCCTGCTTCCAGGCCAGAATAATAACATCCTCTGAATCCCACTGTCCTTTATCTGAATTGCTTTCAGTTTGTTCTATAACTTACTTTATAATAATTTGTATATATAGCTTAATCTTCATTGAAATATAAGCTCCTCGCAGGCAGTGACTTTGTCAGAATTATCTTTTCAGGTAACAGACACCCAAATATATTTAAATCACTTAATCTTCATACAGCTCTAGGAGTAATGTTCCACGTGAACTGTGGGCACATTGCTAGGATTTTCCCCATCACCCAATGTAATCTAGTTCACACGTGCTAAAAGCATTCACTTGATGAATGTTTCCAATGTCTTTATCCATCAGTATTTTATTAAATTTATGCTGGGAATCATTTCTAACATGATTATACTCTTGCCCCCATGCCAGGCTGCATTAGGAGAGCCTGCTCTGTGATGACCCGAGCTGTGATGACCAATTGTCCCAGTTTGTGCAGAACTAGGGAGTTTTCCAGGATGTGGGATTTTCAGTGCTAAATTGGAGACAGTACCAGGTAAACTGGGTTGGTTGGTCACCCTAACACTGCTCCCCAGCCCCCTGAATATTCTAATATTCTTCTGTTAGAGCTCTCATAAATGCAGAGTAATCTTTGATTTTCTTGTTTGTGTCTCTCACTAGACTAAGTTTCTTATCTCTCTGTATCTCTAGCATCTAGCACAGTGCCTAGTACTTAAGTGGTACTCTATAAATGGTTGTGGAGTGGATAAAGAATGAAAGAATATATGCATGAAGAAGAAGTAGAAAGGCTGCAGTGAGCCATAACTGGGCCAGTACACTCCACACTCCAGCCTGGGTGACAAGATGAGGCCCTGTCTCAAAAAAAAGAAAAAAGAAAAAAGCAACAGCAATTTTTCCTCTTTATTTCCCCACAAGGACAAGAAATGTATCCTTTCTGTGTCTCAATCCTGTTGTAGAGGGTTTTCAGAAAAATAGGGCAATGTGAAGAAAGCAGAGTTTCAAACTAAAGCCCAGAGGTTCATGGAAAACCTTGGCATCCTCTTCATAAGGAAGAGGCCCAAGAGACATACCATGAGCAGCCTGCTCCCTCCTCTCTTGTGCAGCTCAAATGTTTTCTCTTTTAAGAAGTCTTCTTTCACCCTCCTCCCACTCTGGACAGAGTCAGTTGCTGCCCACTCTGGGCTTCTATAGCATCTGTCTTCTCTGCTACTCTGAGGGCATCGTGAACCATCTGTACCTTATTCATTTTTGGATCACCAGAAGCTGGCATTATATCTGGTCTATAGTAGGTGCTTGTTAAATGAATAAAAGAAAATGTTGAAAGCACAGGGAAATTTATTCACAAGTGTTCCATAAGACAGAGGTAGAAATGAGAGGAGCTTCACTGAACTGAGTTGGGGAAAAAATAAAACGAGAGGCCGGGCACCTGTGACTCAATCTGTAATCCCAGCACTCTGGGAGGCAGAGGCCAGTGGATCGCTTGAACTCAGGAATTCGAGACCAGCCTGGGCAACATTGTGAAATCCCTTCTCTACCAAAAATACTAAAAATGAGCCAGGCATGGTGGCACGTGCACCTGTGGCCTCAGCTACTGGGGAGGTGAGGTAGGAGAATCTCTTGATCCCGGGACATGGAAGTTGCAGTGGGCCGAGATCAGCCACTGCACTCCAGCCTGAATGGATGGAGTGAAACCCTGTCTCAAAAAAACAAAACAAAACAAAAAAGAAAGATAAGAAATGAAAGGGGCTAAATTTAAGAAGATATTCATCACAGCAACTTAGATTGAGTAAGTGGTTTGCATTCTTTATTTCATTTAATTCTAACAACAAACCTCTAAACGTTTAAGTTATCCCTATTTTATAAAGGAGAACATTAAAGGTCAGAGAGCTTCAATAATTGTCACAGGTCACATATTCATAAGTGGCACAGACCAAGCTAGTTTCATATTCCATTTCATTTGATTTGGTTTAAGGAGTTTTGGAAAGCAGCTCCAAGCATACATTAGAGATAGAGAAGGGATGGGCAGGAAATACTGAGAATATTACTAACATTATTTTAAAAGAGCGGTGGAACGACCCACTCCCAAAATTCCCTTTGGAATATAATAAGAACACATGACTTCCTCAAAGCTCTCACTTCCTCAAGTACTATAGATTTTGAGATTTGGAGGAGGACAAGTTAATGTGCAGGGCTTGTAATTTTATATTTATGAGTAAGATGTGACTGAATATGATTATGTGATCTTTAGGGGAAGAAAAATCCAGTCTTAGATCCCATCTGAAACTCAAAACCCTAGAGGAATTCCACTTATGAAAAGGAGAATCCTTAAAAGAAAGGAAAGTTTGAAAAGGATCCTAGGGCTGAAAGTCATAAATTTTAACAGAAAGTGTGTGTGTGTGTGTGTGTGTGTGTGTGTGTGTAGGCAGGGAGGTGTTCAAGATTAGATTTAGTTATATTATATTAGATGTGCAAAAAAAAAAAAAACTTCAAAACCTTCTTTACTTCCTATACCTGCAGTGGTGTTAGAGGAAAGTAACGAAACAAAAGAGACTTATATTTTAAAATTTTGCTAAAATACATGTAACACCTTAACCATCTTTAAGTGTATACAGTTCAATGATAGAACAACAAAGACTTTAACTTGCCAATTAAAGTAACTTCTGGATGAAACATTTGTGTTCTGATAAATATTTCATCAATTCCAGGGTCATCACTTGTATTAGTCCATTTTCACACTGCTGTGAAGATACTACCTGAGACTGGGCAATTTATGAACAAAAGAGGTTTAATTGACTCACAGTTCCATATGGCTGGGGAGGCCTTAGGAAACTCACAATCATGGCAGAAGGTGAAGGAGAAGCAAAACCTTCTTCACAAGGTGGCAGGAGAGAGAGAGGGAGAATGAGTGCAGTGGAAACTGCCACTTTTAAACCATTAGATCTTGTGAGGACTCCTTCACTATCAGGAGAACAAAATGGGGAAACCGCCCCCATGATTCAATTGCCTCCCACCAGGTCCCTCCCTCCACACTTGGGGATCACAATTCGAGATGGGATTTGGGTGGGGACACAGAGCCAAACCATATAAGCTCCATACTAGGGATGTTCCTCCCCTCTTTGTTTATCTACTCAAGATAGCATTTGTAGGGGAAAGTTCTCTCAGCAGTGCAGGCACTGAGCATTCATAAATGATTTTCTATTGGTCTTTGTGACCTGGTGGATAGTCAGAAGGGGTCTCTAGACTAGTATCCACTGAAGTGTAACTGGAAAGTCCATTTTGCCTCTCTGGCTGTTTCTACCAGCATCCTTCCTCAATGCTCCACCCTAAGATTTGCACATCCAACTTCTGACTATATTTTTCTGGAAGGGGAGAGACTCTGTTTTCTTTCTCTCTGGAAAATACTTCCTTGATATCATATCCTTCTTTTTCCTGGTAGCACTAAGCACAATGACTCAGCCTTAATTGTGGATGAGCTATCTTCTCCACATGTTGAAAGAAACTGATTTGCACTTGCCAGGTATGGCTCTTGATAAGGGAGCATTGTCATAACTTAAAAAGAGGAATTACTGTGGACCAAACAAAATATTGCTCTTATCACATATATAAATAAAACTTTGAAATTGACAACCTTAGATCAATGAATGTAAAACATCCTTACTAGATTTTATCTAAATTCAATCTTTTTGTTTTTATATTATTATACTTTAAGTTCTGGGACACATGTGCAGAATGTGCCATTTTGTTACATAGTTATACAAGTGCCATAGTGGTTGGCTGCACCCATCAACACATCACCTACTGTCCTTCCCCTAGCCCCCTACCCCCAAACAGGCCCCGGTGTGTAATGTTCCCCTTCCTGTGTCCATGTGTTCTCATTGTTCAACTCCCATTTATGAGTGAGAACATGTGGTGTTTGGTTTTCTGTTCTTGCGTTAGTTTGCTGAGAATTATCGTTTCCAGCTTCATCCATGTCCCTGCAAAGGACATGAACTCATCATTTTTTATGGCTGCATTGTATTCCATGGTGTATATGTGCCACATTTTCTTTATCCAGTCTATCATTGATGGACATTTGGGTTGGTTCCAAGTCTTTGCTATTGTGAATAGTGCTGCAATAAGCATACGTGTGCATGTGTCTTTATAGCAGAATGATTTATAATGCTTTGGGTATATACCCAGTAATGGGATTGATGGGTCAAATGGTATTTCTAGTTCTAGATCCTTGAGGAATCGCCACACTGTCTTCAACAATGGTTGAACTAATTTACACTCCCATGAACAGTGTAAAAGCGTTCCTATTTCTCTACAACCTCTCCAGCATCTGTTGTTTCCTGGCTTTTTTTTTTTTTTTTTTTTTTTTTTTGAGATGGAGTCTCGCTCTGTCACCTAGGCTGGAGTGCAGTGGCATGATCTCGGCTCACTGCAAGCTCCGCTTCCCAGGTTCATGCCATTCTTCTGCCTCAGCCTCCCAAGTAGCTGGGACTACAGGCCCCCCCCGCCACCACACCAGGCTAATTTTTGTATTTTTAGTAGAGACGTGGTTTCACCGTGTTAGCCAGGATGGTCTTGGTCTCTTGACCTGGTGATCCGCCCACCTTGGGCTCCCAAAGTGCTGGGATTACAGGCGTGAGCCACTGTGCCCGGCCTGTTTCCTGGCTTTTTAATGGTTGCCATTCTAACTGGTGTGAGATGGTATCTCATTGTGGTTTTGATTTGCATTTCTCTAATGACCAGTGATAATGAGCATTTTTTCATGTGTTTATTGGCCACATAAATGTCTTCTTTTGAGAAGTGTCTGTTCATATCCTTTGCACACTTTTTAATGGGGTTGTTTGTTTTTTTCTTGTAAATTTGTTTAAGTTCCTTGTAAATTCTGGATATTAGCCCTTTGTCAGATAGATAGATGGCAAAAATTTCCTCCCATTCTGTAGGTTGCCTGTTCACTCTGATGATAGTTTCTTTTGTGGTGCAGAAGCTCTTTAGTATAATTAGATCCCATTTGTCAATTTTGGCTTTTGTTGCCATTGCTTTTGGTGTTTTAGACATGAAGTCTTTGCCCATGCCTATGTCCTGAATGGTATTGCCTAGGTTTTCTTCTAGGATTCTTATGGTTTTAGGTCTTACATTTAAGTCTTTAATCCATCTTGAGTTAATTTTTGAATAAGTTGTAAGGAAAGGGTCCAGTTTCAGTTTTCTGCATATGGCTAGCCACTTTTCCAATCACCTTTTATTAAATAGGGAATCCTTTCCCCATTCCTTGTTTTTGTCAGGTTTGTCAAAGATCAGATGGTTGCAGATGTGTGATGTTATTTCTGAGGCCTTTGTTCTGTTCCATTGGTTTGTATATCTGTTTTGGTACCAGTACCATGTTGTTTTGATTACTGTAGCCTTGTAGTATAGTTTGAAGTCAGGTAGCGTGATGCCTCCAGCTTTGCTCTTTTTGCTTAGGATTGTCTTGGCTATGCAGGCACTTTTGTGGTTCCACATGAAGTTTAAAGTAGTTTTTTTTCCAGTTGTGTGAAGAAAGTCAGTGGTAGCTTGATGGGGATAACATTGAATCTATAAATTACTTTGGGCAGTATGGCCATTTTCATGATATTGATTCTTCCTATCCATGAGCATGGAACGTTTTGCCATTTGTTTGTGTCCTCTCTTATTTCCTTGAGCAGTGGTTTATAGTTCTCCTTGAAGAGGTCCTTCACATCCCTTGTAAGTTGGATTCCTAGGTATTTTATTCTCTTAGTAGCAATTGTGAATGGGAGTTCACTCATGATCTGGCTCTCTGTCTATTATTGGTGTATAGGAATGCCTGTGACTTTTGCACATTGATTTTGTATCCTAAGACTTTGCTGAAGTTGCTTATCAGCTTAAGGAGATTTAGGGATGAGACGATGGGGTTTTCTAAATATATAATCATGTCATCTGCAAACAGAGACGATTTGACTTCCTCTTTTCCTATTCGAATACCCTTTATTTCTTTCTCTTGCCTGATTGCCCTGGCCAGAACTTCCAATACTATGTTGAATAGGAGTGGTGAGAGAGGGCATCCTTGTCTTGTGCCAGTTTTCAAAGGGAATGCTTCCAGTTTTAGCCCATTCAGTATAACATTGGCTGTGGGTTTGTCATAAATAGCTCTTATTATTTTGAGATAAGTCCCGTCAGTACCTAGTTTATTGAGAGTTTTTAGCATGAAGCGGTGCTGAATTTTTTTGAAGGCCTTTTCTTCATCTATTGAGATAATCATGTGGTTATTGTCATTGGTTCTGTTTATGTGATGGATTAAGTTTATTGATTTGCGTATGTTGAACCAGCTTTGCATCCCAGGAGTGAAGCTGATTTGATCGTGGCGGATAAGTTTTTTGACGTGCTGCTGGATTTGGTTCGCCAGTATTTTATTGAGGATTTTTGCATCAATGTTCATCAGGGATATTGGCATGAAATTTTCTTTTTTTGTTGTGTCTCTGCCAGGTTTTGGTATCAGGATGATGCTGGCCTCATAAAATGAGTTAGGGAGGATTCCCTCTTTTTCTATTGATTGGAATAGTTTCAGAAGGAATGATGCAAGCTCCTCTTTGTACCTCTGGTAGAATTTGGCTGTGAATCTCTCTAGTCCTTGACTTTTTTTGGTTGGTAGACTATTAATTACCACAATTTCAGATCTTGTTATTGGTCTATTCAGGGATTCAACTTCTTCCTGGTTTAGTCTTGGGAGGGTATATGTGTCCACGAATGTATCCATTTCTGCTAGATTTTCTAGTTTATTTGCATAGAGGTGTTTATCGTATTCTCTGATGGTAGTTTGTATTTCTGTGGGATCAGTGGTGATCTCTTCTTTATCACTTTTTCTTGCATCTGTTTGATCCTTCTCTCTTTTCTTCTTTATTAGTCTTGCTAGCAGTCTATCAATTTTGTTGACATTTCAAAAAACCACCTCCTGGATTCATTGATTTTTTGAGGGTTTTTTGTGTCTCTATCTCCTTCAGTTCTGCTCTGATCTTAGTTATTTCTTGTCTTCTGCTAACTTTTGAATTTGTTTGCTCTTCCTTCTCTAGTTCTTTTAATTTTGTGGTTAGGATGTCAATTTTAGATCTTTTCTGCTTTCTCTTGCGGGCATTTAGTGCTATAAATTTCTCTCTACACACTGCTTTAAATGTGTCCCAGAGATCCTGGTATGTTGTGCCTTTGTTCTCATTGGTTTCAAGGAACATCTTTATTTCTGCCTTAATTTCATTATTTACCACGTAGTCATTCAGGAGCAGGTTGTTCAGTTTTCATGTAATTGTGTGGTTTTGAGTGAGTTTCTTAATCATGAGTTCTAATTTCATTGCATTGTGGTCTGAGAGACTGTTATGATTTCCGTTCTTTTGCATTTGCTGAGGAGTGTTTTACTTCCAATTTTACTTTCAATTTTAGAATAAGTGCAACGAGGTGCTGAGAAGAACACGTATTCTGTTGATTTGGGGTGGAGAGTTCTGTAGATGTCTTTTAGGTCTGCTTGATCCAGAGCTGAGTTCAAGTCCTGAATATCTTTGTTAATTTTCTGTCTTGTTGATCTGTCTAATGCTGACAGTGGGGTGTTAAAGTCTCCCAATATTATTGTGTGGGAGTCTAAGTCTCTTTGTAGCTCTCTAAGGACTTGCTTTATAAATCTGGGTGCTCCTGTAATGGGTGCATGTATATTTAGGATAGTTAGCTCTTCTTGATGCATCGATCCCTTATCATTATGTAATACCCTTCTTTGTCTGTTTTGATCTTTGTTGGTTTAAAATCTATTTTATCAGAGATTAGGATTGCAACTCCTGCTTTATTTTGCTTTCCATTTCTTGGTAAATATTCCTCCATCCCTTTGTTTTGAGTCTATGTGTGTCTTTGCATAAGAGACAGGTCTCCTGAATTTAGCACACTAATGGGTCTTGACTCTTAATCCAATTTGCCAGTCTGTGTCTTTTAATTGGGGCATTTAGCCGGTTTACATTTAAGGTTAATATTGTTATGTGTGAATTTGATCCTGTGATTATGTTGCTAGCTGGTTATTTTGCCCATTAGTTGATGTAGTTTCTTCATGGTGTCGATGGTCTTTACAATTTGGTATGTTTTTACAGTGGCTGGTACCAATCGTTCCTTTCCATGTTTAGTGCTCCCTTCAGGAGCTCCTGTAAGGCAGGTGGTGGTGACAATATCTCTCAGTATTTGCTTGTCTGTAGAGGATTTTATTTCTCCTTCACTTATGAAGCTCAGTCTGGGTTGAAAATTCTTTTCTTTAAGAATGTTGAATATTGGCCCCATTCTCTTCTGGCTTATAGGGTTTCTCCAGAGTGGTCTGCTCTTAGTTTGATGGGCTTCTGTTTGTGGGTAACCCAACCTTCCTCTCTGGCTGCCCTTAACATTTTTTCCTTCATTTCAACCTTGGTGAATCTGAGGATTATTTGTCTTGGGGTTGCTTTTCTCGAGGAGTATCTTTGTGGTGTTCTCTGTATTTCCTGAATTTGAATGTTGGCCTGTCTTGCTAGGTTGGGAAAGTTCTCCTGGATAATCACCTGTAGAGTGATTTCCAACTTGGTTCCATTCTCCCCGTCACTTTCAAGTACACAAATCAAACGTAGATTTCGTCTTTTCACATGGTCCCATATTTCTTGGAGGCTTTGTTTGTTCCTTTTTATTTTTTTTTCTCTAATCTTGTCTTCTTTTTTTATTTTTATTTCATTAAGTTGATCTTCAATCTCTGACATCCTTTATTCTGCTTGATCAATTCAGCTATTGATACTTGTGTATGCTTCACGAAGTTCTTGTGCTGTGTTTTTCAGCATCATCAGGTCATTTATGTTCTTCTTTAAACTGGTTATTTTAGTTAGCAATTTGTCTAACCTTTTTTCAAGTTTCTTAGCTTCCTTGCATTGGGTTAGAACATGACCCTTTAGCTCGGAGGACTTTGTTATTATCCACATTCTGAAGCCTACTTCTGTCAATTTGTCAAACCATTCTCCATCCAGTTTTATTCCCTTGCTGGCGAGGAACTGTCATCCTTTGCAGGAGAAGAGGGGTTGTGATTTTTGGAATGTTCAGCTTTTTTGTGCTGATTTCTCCCCATCTTTGTGGTTTTATCTACCTTTAGTCTTTGATGTTCGTGACCTTCGGATGGGGTCTCTAAGTGGATGTGCTATTTTTTTCTGTTTGTTAGTTTTCCTTCTAACAATCAAGCCCGTCTGCTGCAGGTCTGCTGGAGTTTGCTGGAGGTCTACTCCAGACCCTGTTTGCCTGGGTATCACCAGCAGAGGCTGCAGAACAGCAAATATTGCTGCCTGTTCTTTCCTCTGGAAGCTTCGTCCCAGAGGGGCACCCGTCAGATGCCAGCCAGAGCTCTCCTGTATGAGGTGTCTGTTGGCCCTTACTGGGAGGTGTCTCCCAGTCAGGATACATGGGGGTCAGGGACCCACATGAGGAGGCAGTCTGACCCTTAGCAGAGCTTGACCACTGTGCTGGGAGGTCCGCTGCGGTCTTCAGAGCTGTCAGGCAGGGACGTTTAAGTCTGCTGAAGCTGCGCCCACAACCGCCCCTTTCCCAAGACGCTCTGTCCTAGCGAGATGGGGGTTCTATATCTAAGTCCCTGACTTGGTCTGCTGCCTTTTTTTCAGAGATGCCGTGCCCAGAGAGGAGAAATCTAGCAGTCTGTCCACAGCAGCCTTGCTGAGCTCCAGTGGGCTCTGCTCAGTTTGAAGTTCCCAGAGGCTTTGCTTACACTGTGAGGATAAAACCGCTTACTCAAGCCTCAGCAGTGGCAGATGCCCCTCCCCCCACCAAGCTGGAGCATCCCAGGTCTATCTCAGACTGCTGCTGTGTTGTCAGCGAGAATTTCAAGCCAGTGGGTCTTATCTTGCTGGGCTCCATGGATGTGGGACCGGCTGAGCCAGGCACGGGAGGGTATCGCCTGTTCTGCCGATTGTGAAGGCCCTGGGAAAAGTGCAGTATCTGGGCCAGAGATCACCATTCCTCCGGGTACAGTTTCTCATGGCTTCCCTTGGCTAGGGAAATGAAATCCCTGACCTCTTGTGCTTCCCGGGTGAGGTGATGCCCCACCCTGGTTCGGCTTGCCCTCGGTGGGCTGGCTGTACCCACTGTCCAACCAGTTCCAATGAGATGAACTGGGTATCTCAGTTGGAAACGCAGAAATCACCTGCTTTCTGCGTCGATTTCACTGAGAGCTGCATACCGGAGCTGTTCCTATTTGGCCATTTTGGCCAACCCCCTAAATTCAATCTTAAAAGAAAAAAGAGTAGGAATCCATTCTGTTTTTCAGAAAATGAACAGAAGAAAAACAATTCATTTATGTAAATATTTAATGAGTCTCTTCCATGTGCTTGCTATGCAGCTTGTTAGCTATATGTCCAAGAATTGGATTTAGGAAATGGGGGCCAAAAGTGGATAATGACTCCACCAACACACACACACAATTTGACTTTAAATAATATGTGATGCTACTACTTTTGACTTTGTTTTAATCAGAGAAGCAATGGAAGGCTATAAGTAAGCCTGTAGGTTTTGATTCAGAGCCATAGATTACATGTTCTTTACTTCTGTAAGAAAAACTTTTGAAAGGCAAGGGAAACATTTTACCTCGCTAGTCTATAGAATAATTATGGAAGTTTTGTTCATTTCAAAAAGAATATTCAATTATATTTTGAGTCTTTGCCTTTAGAAATTTCCATGAGAGTTTTTGTTGACAATGAATTCATTATGTTCTAAGGTTTTAAAAAATTATTAGCCTTCTATATTTGATAATTACATACTGATATATACTGTATTAAGTATATTAAGAATAAAAGATTTCTTAATGTTTAATATCCACTTTTGACATTTTTGTCTTTTCTGGAATGAAATCATGTGAACTAAAGATAGCTATCAATTTAATTAAAACTGCACAATGACTGAGTTTTTAATATTGAGATTGGTTGGACATTGATATCTCAGGCATAGCTGTTTAATTTTCATTAATACCAGGACAAGAAAAATTTTTATAAACAACATTTATATTTCTGGTTTTCCAGAAGTCTTTTAATATGGAAAAGGAAAAAGATCAAAATGTGATAGAAAGAACATAAGTTCTAACAGAAAGAATTCATCTGAAAAGAACTGAAAATACAAAGACATAGCTAATCCCAGCTGCACCAAACCAAATTGAATGAAACAAATGTTAACTCTAACATTGTCTTAACCTTATGCATTTTCTCCTGGTTTGCTCTGATTTATTCTGCTGCTGGTATGGTTACTATTTCATTTTTCTTTAACTTGTTTGTTTTATCCTTATTCAAGTAGAGTACCAATCAGGTAAGGAATTGGGCAGTGCAACTTTCTAAGAACTAGATGAATTTTTATGGTAGTTGCCTGTCAATTTCAAATTAATTTGTATCAAAGAGCTTTAGTTTTCCTCTACTTCCTTACATTCTCTGCCTGACCTTAGTCACTTTAAAATAGACCACAGAAAAGGGGGCAAAGTCCCTCATCCTTTTCAAATCTATTTTAGGCTCATGGATCAATATATACTGAACACAAACTTTGAGAAATTACAGAGACCTTTACTTTCTTTTATATTTTTCTAAATATTGATCTTTATTTCCTATAGTCAAGGAAGGTGTGGAATGGGCAGAAGGCAGCAAGATAAATGGTCGTATGGAGTTGGGATAAAATAAAAAATAAACCCCCTGGGTGTTGTAACATGAATGGAGTGTGCATATTACAGGTAAGCGTAAATAGTGTTGGCATCTAGAATTGAGATCTTTTGGGACCTAAGATTGTGTTGTACATGCCCTAGTAAAATTGTAAAAGAAGAAATTTTAGGCAATGATAATAGCTAAGCTAAGATTCATTGAGTATTTCCATGTATCAGGCACTTTCTAACAAGTTTTATTGAATCTTCACAATCCCATCCTGAGGGAAGTACTATCATTATTCTTGTTTTACAGGTCTAAAAAAATGAGGCACAGCATGGTAAATTGTTAAAAATCACAAAACTAGCGAGGATGGTGTGGTACTTATATTCACTGAACTAATACCCCATTATACATATAATCCACATATACCTATATATGCAGATGTGTACACACACATATGCATCCACACACCACACATATATATGTAAGAATATTCTCAAATAATAAAATTAAATCTGATGGAGGAAATGTACTCTTGAAGGAAGTGCCTTGTTAGAAAGTGGGACAGGAAGGAAGTGGGTTTTTGTCCCTACAATCATTGAATGGCTTCTCTTTCAACAAAAAATATAGTTATCCCTTGGTATGCACAGGCAGTTGGTTCCAGGACCCTTTTGGAGACCAACATCTAAGGATGCTCAAGTCTCTTATAGAAAATGGCATAGTATTTGCATATTGCCTGTGTACATCTTCCCATATGCTTCATTATCTTTATGTTATTTACATGATAATATCTAATACAATGTAAATCCTATGAAAATGGTTGTTATTCAGTATTGTTTTTATTGTTGTGTTATTATTGTTTTATTTTTATTTATTTTTTTGAGATGGAGTCTCACACTGTCACCTGGGCTGGAGTGCAGTGGCGCGATCTTAGCTCACTGCAACCTCCGCCTCCCAGGTTCAAGCGATTCTCCTTGCCTCAGTCTCCCAAGTAGCTGGTATTACAGGTGCCCGCCACCATGCCCGGCTAATTTTTTTGTATTTTTAGTAGAGACAGAGTTTCACTATGTTGGTCAGGCTGGTCTCAAACTCCTGATTTCATGATCAGCTTGCCTTGGCCTCCCAAAGTGCTGGGATTACAGGTGTGAGCCACCGCACCTGGCCTATTTTATTTATTTATTTATTTATTTATTTATTTATTTATACTTATTTTTTTGAGACGGAGTCTCGCTCTGTTGCTCAGGCTGGGGTGCAAAGGCACGATCTTGGCTCAGTCAACCACTGCCTCCCAGATTCAAGTGATTCTCCTGCCTCAGCCTCCAGAGTAGCTGGGGTTACAGGCACCTGCCACCATATCCAGCTAATTTTTGTATTTTTGTAGAGATGGGGTTTCACCATGTTGGCCAGGCTGGTCTTCAACTCCTGACCTCAGGTGATTTGCTCACCTTGGCCTCCCAAAATGTTGGGATTTCAGGTGTGAGCCACTGCGCCCAGCCCATATTGTCATTATTTATGTATTTATTTGTTTTTATATGTTTTCTGTCTCCAGTTGATTGAATCCAGGGATATGGAACCCACAGATAAGAACTGATTATATTAGGCCAGTGAAGTAAAATGGCTGCCTGAAAGGTAAGAAAACAAATGAGGATTCAATGAAAACAGCAAAGACAGAAATCTCCCCAGGAAAGCTGAGAACAGAGATTGGTTGTTGGTCAATTCATTTGTGCCCCATTGATATTCAACATTGACTGGATTGTATAACTTTCTTTCTTCACTAACATCAGGTTATTATTATTGGCGCTAGGTTTTTTCTTCCCATTTGTGCATGGTTTAACACATCTCCCAAAATGAGACTGTCATGCAGGGATATATTGTAAAAAAGCATTGGAAGAATGAGAAAAGTGGTAGTAGTAAGTCCACTGGATGATAGAGTAGAGAGGAAACATTATTCTGCCCAAGATAAGAAAATTATAATAGAAATAAGATGGTGATCATTAGCAAAGTATTTAAGTTCTCTCCTCCTACAAACAGCAGAGAGTTCTCATGACTCTCCAGGTTTTTCTTTGTTCAATGGCTTCACAGAAGGTGATAAGTGAATAATAGATAACACTCAGTGAAGTTAAGCAAGGGCTTCTAGAGAGTAGAGAAGATGATTCCATAGGCTAAGAGCTAAAGGGAAAGTCTTGGTTACTTTCAAAATTCATTACATGAAGGAGAGTTCCAAAAAGTCCTAGAAACTTAAATATAAAAGTGATTGCAACATTTATGTGGCCAACAAATATACAAAAAAAAGCTCAACATCACTGATCATTAGAGAAATGCAAATCAACACCACAATGAGATACCATCTCATGCCAGTCAGAATGGCAATTATTAAAAAGTCAAGAAACAATAGATGCTGGAGGGGCTGTGGAGAAATAGGAACACTTTTACACTGTTGGTGAGAATGTAAATTAGTTCAACCATTGTGGAAGACAGTGTGGCCATTCCTCAAGGATCTAGAACCAGAAATACCATTTTACCCAGCAATCCCATTACTGGGTATATACTTAAAGGAATATAAATCATTCTACTATAAAGACACATGCACACATATGTTTACTGCACCACTATTTACAATAGCAAAGACATGGAACCAACCAAATGCCCATCAATGGTAGACTGGATAAAGAAAATGTGGCACATATACACCATGGAATACCATACTATGCAGCCATAAAAAGGATTGAGATCATGTCCTTTGCGGGGACATGGATGAAGCTGGAAACATCATCTTCAGAAAACTAACACAGAAACAGAAAACCAAACACCACATGTTCTCACTCATAAGTGGAAGTTGAATAATGAAGACACATGGACACAGGGAGGGGAAAAACACACACCAGGGACAGTCAGGGGGTAGGGGGTGAGGGGAAGGAGAGCATTAGGACAAATAGCTAATGCATGAGGGGCTTAAAACCTAGATGATGGGTTGATAGGTGCAGCAAACCACCATGGTACCCGTATATGCATGTAACAAACCTTCACGTTCTGCACTTGTATCCCAGAACTTAAAGTAAAATTAAAAAAAAAAAAAAGTGAATGCAAACTAAAGTCTGTCACAGCTTCTCAGCAAGACAATGTGTCAGTGATTCTGATTAAAGTGAATGGACTCTATAGACAGAGGTTGCTCAGGAATCCCTGAGATCTTGATGGAGAGCAATCTCTGTGTTTGATTGTATTTGGTGCAGGATTTTCTGTTAATTAAACCTTTTAATATAAGTCTATAGCAAGAATCCTTGTATTGGATTCAAATATTTCTTGGTTCTGAGGCAGGGGAAGAGCAAGGAGGGGATTACAGCAGTGAATAATATTACATGAAATTAATCACCACTGAGTTTTTTCTTTTTTTTTTGAGAAAAAGTTTTGCTCTTGTTGCCCAGGCTGAAGTGCAACGGCGTGATCTCGGCTAACTGCAACCTCCACCTCCCGGGTTCAAGCAATTCTCCTGCCTCTGCCTCCTGAGTAGCTGGGATTACAGGTGCCCAGCACCACACCTGGCTAATTTTTTGTATTTTTAGTAGAGACGGTGTTTCACCATGTTGGCCAGGCTGGTCTCAAACTCCTGATGCTGGGTGATCCACCTGCCTCAGCCTCCCAAAGAGCTGGGATTACAGGTGTGAACCACCGTGCCCAGCCTACTCACAAGGTATTTATAAAAGACTGATTACAGGATGATTGCATCACCCATGTTAATGATTTTCCTATTCTTTATTAATTGTGATTCTAGCTATTGAATCAATGTGATACTTCAGCACAGGGTCTGATAGTCTTCAAAGTTCTTGCTCTTGTGTTAAATGAAGATAAACTATATCAATCTCTCTCCTGAAAATTTTTAACCTAATACAAAGTCATATTATTCAATGACTAACAGATTTTTTTTTCCTGGTAAACTTTTTTTTTCTTTTATCCCTTTGACAGAATAGCAATGTGGTATGTTATTAGCCTGATAAATAGATATACATTCATACATATGGAGACTACTTTGCCGTTATAAACAAGTAAGTTGGGTTTCAAAAGTTCAAATTTCAATCAGCTGATTGGAACTTAGAATGATTGTATGTATACAAATATTGTTAGAATGTGGTGTTTTAAAAATATGCTCCCATGGGACACTAGTGTCCCATAAGGGGAATTCTTATAGAAAAATATAAGAGAGAGTAATGCTGTTTCTCCAATATTCAGGGTAATGTAATTCATGGATGTCATTTTCTTGGTTTTAACAGTTTTCCCCATGTAGTTTCTCCGAATAATAAAAGACCATTTGTTGGTGGCTCACGCCTATAATCCCAGCACTTTGGGAGGCCGAGGCGGGCGAATCACGAAGTCAGGAGTTCAAGACCAGCCTGACCAACATGCTGAAACCTCGTCTTTACTAAAAACAAAAAAAATTAGCCGGGCGTGGTGGCATGTGCCTGTAATCCCAGCTACTCAGGAGGCTGAGGCAGGAGAATTGCTTGAACCCGAGAGGCGGAGGTTGCAGTGAGCAGAGATGGAGCCACTGCACTCCAGCCTGGGTGACAGAGGGAGACGCCTTCTCAAAAAAAAAAAAAAAAAAAAAAAGACCATTTGTATTAGTCTGTTTTCAAGCTGCTGATATAGACATACCTAAGACAGGGAAGAAAAAGTTTAATTGGACTTACAGTTCCCCATGGCTGGGGAGGCCTCAGAATCATGGTAGGAGGTGAAAGGCACTTATTTGTGGTGGCAGCAAGAGAAAATGAGGAAGAAGCAAAAGTGGAAACCCCTGATGAACCCATTAGATCTCTTGAGACTTATTCATTATTACGAGAATAGCATGGGAAAGACAGACCCCCATGATTCAATCACCTCCCTCTGGGTCCCTCTCACAACACGTTGGAATTCTGCCAGATACAATTCAAGTTGAGATTTGGGTGGGGACACAGCCAACCCATATCACCATTTGAGAGCTTATTGTGAGCTAAATTCTTTACATACATCATTTCATTTGATCTTCACAAGGATCACATTTTATAGATAGAAAAACTCTAATTTTCCATTGGCTACTCAAATACTAGGTGGTAGAGCCAGTGTGATAAATTTAAAACATGTCCACAGGCCAGGTGCAGTGGCTCACGCCTGTAACCCCAGCACTTTGGGAGGCTGAGGCGGGTGGGTCATGAGGTCAGGAGATCGAGATCATCCTGGCTAACATGGTGAAACCCCATCTTTACAAAAAATGCAAAAAAAAAAAAATTAGCCAGGCATGGTGGCGGGCACCTGTAGTCCCAGCCACTCAAGAGCCTGAGGCAGGAGAATGGTGTGAACCCAGGAGGCACAGCTTGCAGTGAGCCAAGATCGTGCCACTGCACTCCAGCCTGGGCGACAGAGCGAGACTCTGTCTCAAAAAAAAAAAAATGTCCACAAACACTTTCACATTTCTCCTATTGACAGTCTATGTCCCTTTCCCTTAAATGTGGGCTGGCCTTAGGGACTCACTTGTAACCAATAGAATCCATTGGAAATGACACTGTGTGACTTCTGAGGCTAGGTTAGAAAAGATCAACAGCTTTCAACTGGCTCTTTTGTGATGCTTTTCTAGTAGAAACCAACTGGCATGTGAGAAATCTGACCATCCTGAAACCTTCATGCTAAAGAGGCCACATGTAGGTTCTTTGCTTTATAGCCTACTATCAACTATGAGCCATGTAAGTGAGCCATTTAAACGTCCAGCACAATTGAGCCTTCAGAAGCCTGCAGCTCCATGTCTGACTTGAACTGTATGAGACACTCCAGGTGAGAACAACCTAGTTGTTTTGTTGTGGTTGCTGTTTTTGAGATGGTGTCTTGCTCTGTTGCCCAGGCTGGATTGCAGTGGCGTGATCTCAGCCCACTGTAACCTCTGCCTCCCAGGTTCAACAGATTCTCATACCTCAGCCTCCCAAGTAGCTGGAATTACAGATGCACACCACCAGGCCTGCCTAATTTTTTTATTTTTGGTAGAGAAGGGGTTTTGCCATGTTGCCCAGGCTGATCTTGAGCACCTAGACTCAAGTGGTCCGCCCGCCTTGGCATCCCAAAGTGTTTGGATTATAGGCATGAGCTGCCATGCCCTGCCCTTGTTGTTGTTTTATATCACTAATTATTGGGGCAATTAATTATGCAGTAATAATAATCAGAACAGCCAGTAATAGAACTTGGGTCTTTGGAACTCTAAATTTCATCTTAAGGTACACATTTTACTGCTTCTTTAAACTTCTGATACTGTTATTATTTTTTTAATAATAAAATCTAGTATGAGGCTCAATTTAGTATACAATTATATACTTAGCTATTTAAGTTTAGTATATCCGTAGTTCTTTGGGTTGTACAAAATTTTCCCTGAATTCTATTCTCTTGCCTGTTTACAAACTAGGGAATCACTACTTTACAATTAACGGTAAAGTTCTCATTCACTTAGCTAACATTCACTGAGTACCCATGATCTGTTAGGCAGTGTAAAAACTGTGCACCCAAGTATGAATAAACATAAGCTTTATCACCTCGTCAATGACAGAAGGCTTAGAGAAAATGGGGAAAGATGCACATACAAACAAATAAGACAACAAAATAAGAAGAGTTCTATAACAAAGGAGAATACAAAGAGATGATGGTTAAGCAAAGTTGAAAAGTTTAATTTTGGCTGGGCGCAGTGGCTCACACCTGTAATCCCAACACTTTGAGAGGCCAAGGTGGGTGGATCACCTGAGGCCAGGAGTTCGAGGCTAGCCTGGCCAACATGGCGAAATCCTGTCTCTACTAAAAGTACAAAAAATTAGCCGGGCGTGGTGGCAGGCACCTGTAATCCCAGCTACTTGGGAGGCTGAGGCAGGAGAATTGTTTGAACCCGCGAGGCTGAGGCTGCAGTGAGCTGAGATCTCACCATTGCACTCTAGCCTGGGCAACAAGAGTGAAACTCTATCTCAAAATAATAATAATACATAAATAAATAAATAAATAAATAAATGAAAGAAAAGTTTAATTTCTCAGGTAACTGCAGGAAGGAGGAGAGGAGAATGGAGAAGAAAAAAAAAAAAACTTCCTGGGTTGGTTACCCTATAGTACTAACCTCAAGTTCTTAGTCTAGAACCTTCAAGAAGGAAAAGGGTGGAGGGAAGAATCCAAAGGACAAAAGCTAAGATAGCCCTTCTGGAAAAAACAGCTCTGGAAGGATTTTGGGTTTAAGAGAATCCAGAGGTAGGCATTCAGGTGTTTTTCTGCCAAGAGAGTTTCTAAGTTTAAGAATGCCTGAATTCAATCCACCAGATGTTGACTTTGGATAAAGACATTTTCTGTCTTTTTTCCCCCTATAAAATAATGATAATCAGCAGGGCCCGGTGGCTCATGTCTGTAATCCCAGCACTTTGGGAGGCTGGGGTGGGTGGATCACGAGGTCCAGAGTTCAAGACCAGCCTGGCCAAGATGGTGAAACCCCACCTCTACTGAAAAAAAAAAATACAAAAATTAGCCAGGTGCAGTGGCGGGTGCCTGTAACCCCAGCTACTCGGGAGGCTGAGGCAGGAGAATCGCTTGAACCCGGTGGGTGGAGGTTGCAGTAAGCCAAGATCACGCCACTGCACTCCAGCCTGGGCGACAGGGTGAGACTATGTCTCAAATAATAATAATAATAATCATCATCATCATCATTCTTATTACTAAACAAATTTGTGTTTTCAGAGTAATGAATGAGGTAATGTCTAGAAAGATCCCTGATTTCCTTGCTAAAAAAAGCAATGCTACAGGGATAGAAGTTATCATTATTCCAGCAGTTTTGGTGTATAGTTTAAGAATGAAGAAAACATCTATCTTTATTCAAGCAGTGTGGCCTACTCAAGGGAGCTATTTTTTAACATATTGTATTTCTTGCTTGATTAGGTAGCAAGCAATGTTTCTCATAATGCTTGTCCCTTGCTCACATCACATCCTTCATTCAGCCACCCAAGAGACAGCCCTGTGTGTTTATTTAGTTAGTGAGTTGGTAATTTTGTACCCACTTTTATTTTCTTACTTTTTTTTTTTGGTTTGCCCAGTCTTCTTTTGTTTTGGAAACTGTGTTTTTGGGAACAGTTAGGGCTGTCAATCTCATGGCGCCATCAGTTCTGCTAAAGGTGAACTTATGACTCAGGTTGGCCAATAGAGTATTGTATTTCCCTTCAAATACAGTAATTAGTCCAAGGATGGGTATGTGATCCAGGTGGTGCCAGTATTTTTCAAGGATTGATATGGATGATTGTGGAGAGAGGGTAATCTACTCATATGAGTTCCTGAACTACAAAGATTATGTAAGCCTAGTGTTGTCAGGAGTCATTTTCTCCGTGATGTAGACACAGCCAGCCTACAAAACAAAACCAACACCAAACACCCACTATAATTAACAGATGAATACATGTAGACAATGATTCCGAAACTTTCGTTTAAACCCCTAGTTCTATGTTACCAGCCTTTGGACTTTTTAAATGAGCCAATACATTTATTTTTTTTTTCTTTCTGGCCTAAGCTAGTTTAAATTAGGATTCTGTCACTTCCAACCAAGAATCCTGGCTAACTAAATTAAAGCTCGTATATGAATTCATAATTTTGGAAACAACTTTCACCATCCATATATCACCTCACTACCCTCCTTCCAAACTCCCTGACATAGTCATTCAATGTATTATGGTTGCTAGGAGCAAAGGCTCGAAAGTCAGACTGAACTGGGTTCTACTATCAGCTCAGCCATGTGCAAGCTGTATGATTCTGAGCAAACCCATGACTTCTTGAAACCTGTTTTCTCTGTAAAATAAGGACATTATACTGTGGATTTTTTTTTTTTTCTGAGACAGAGTTTCACTCTTGTTGCCCAGGCTGGAGTGCAATGGTGCGATCTTGGCTCACTGCAACCTCCGCCTTCTGGTTTCAAGCAATTCTCCAGCCTCAGCCTCCTGAGTAGCTGGGATTACAGGTGACAGCCAGCATGCCCTGCTAATTTTTGTATTTTTAGTAGAGATGGGGTTTTGCCATGTTGGCCAGGCTAGTCTCAAACTCCTGACCTCAGGTGATCTGCCCACCCCGGCCACCCAACCTGCTGGGATTACAGGCGTGAGCCACTGTGCCAGACCCTACCCTGTGCATCTGCTATATTTTTAAGTGATTCGTGTAAAGTTTTCAGCTCAATTCCTAACGGATTTTAGGATCTAATTGAATGTTAGTCATTTTACCACCTCCTCTACAGGCTATCCTGGGCACAAAGAATGTAAAAGAAGGACTTGGCCAACATGTATGTCCAAGGATACTTTTATATTTAATTCCTCAAATTACATCAGAGTTAACTTTACAGAGGACAGGATTCTCCCTTTAGAAATTTCATGACATTCTGTCTTGAACATCTCAGTGTAATCAAGCACATGAAGGTCAGAGCTATATCCTCTGCTCCAAACTGCTCCCAGGAGTTAAGGTGTCACTGACTCATCTGGGGAGTTAAGTTAAATAGAAGCCTCTTTGAGAAATTCTTCCATCATTCCCTTGGCAACTGTAGACCCAACAAGGGGAAGGAGCCCCTGGCAGCAGCCAAACTGGCTGGAAATAATGAAGGGTTTATATTGCAGCACCCATTTTGTGCAAAAAACAAACCAGAAAAAAAAGACATGCTCTCAAATTAGTATTCAGCTCTGATATGGTTTGGCTCTGTGTCCCCACACAAATCTTTTTTTTTTTTTTTTTTTTTTTTTTTTGAGACAGAGTCTCACTTTGTTGCCCAGGCTGGAGTGCAGTGGCGCGATCTCGGCTCACTGCAAGCTCCGCCTCCCAGGTTCACGCCATTCTCCTGCTTCAGCCTCCCGAGTAGCTGGGACTACAGGTGCCTGCCACCATGCCTGGCTAATTTTTTTGTATTTTCAGTAGAGACGGGGTTTCACTGTGTTAGCCAGGATGGTCTCGATCTCCTGACCTCGTGATCCGCCCGCCTCGGCCTCCCAAAGTGCTAGGATTACAGGAGTGAGCCACCACGTCAGGCTTCCCACACAAATCTTATCTTGAATTGTAATAATTCCCACGCGTGGAGGGAGAGACCTGGTGAGAGGTTATTCGATCATGGAGGCAGGTTTCCCCCTTGCTGTTCTCATGATAGTGCATGAGTTCTCACGAGATCTAGTTGTTTGATAAGTTTCTGGTGCTTCCCCCTTGTCTTTCTCTCTCTCCTGATGCCTTGTGAAGAAGCTATTTGCTTCTCCTTTGCCTTCTGCCATGATTGTGAGTTTCCTGAGGTCTCCCCAGCCATGCAGAACTGTGAGTCAATTAAACTTCTTTTCTTTATAAATTATCCAGTCTCAGGTAGTATCTTTATAACAGTGTGAAACAGACTAATAGACACATTTTCATGAATAGCTAATCTTAATGTTATTGTTCTTGTTTGTTCTGACTGATTCATATAAGATTCACATGACCCTATTTCTACATTCTAAGTTAACAGTGAAAGTTCATCACAGTGGGTGTCAGTATTAATTAAACAATGCAACTGAAACCCAACTATTCCAGTTAAGACATCCCTAACCTCTCTTGCCATCTTGGACTATTTTATTTTATATTCCTCAAAATGACTAAAGTCCTGCCTCCATTCCCCAACATCTCACTGGCAGACTAGGTGTCTGGTAGAGGTCTATTTCCTGATTCATAGATGGCACCTTCTCCATGTGTCCTCACATGGTGGAAGGGGCTAGCTAGCTCTCTATGGTCTTTAAGAAGGTCATGATTCCTAATAGTGAGGGATATGCTCTTACAATATAATCACCTCCCAAAGGCCTTACCTCGTAATACTGTCACCTTGAGGATTAGGATTTCAGCATATGAATTTGGAAGGGGACAGACATTGAGACCATAGCAAGTGAGGCACAAACAGATTCCAAAAGCCAGAGAAAAGATACAAGGTTGATTCTTCCTCAAGGCTTGTATTAGTCCATTCCCACACTGCTATGAAGAAATACCTGAGATTGGGTAATTTATAAAGGAAAGAGGTTTAATTGATTCACAGTTCTGCAAGGCTGGGAAAGCCTCAGGTAGCTTATAGTCATGGCGAAAGGGGAAACAAACACGTCCTTCTTCACAGGGCGGCAGGAGAGACAAGTGAGAAGCAAACGGGGAAAAGCCCTTTAAAAAACCATCAGATCGCATGAGAACTCACTCACTATCACAAGAACTGCATGGGGAAAACCACCCCCATGATTCAATTATCTCCACCTGGTCCCACCCTTCACATGTGGGGATTATTACAATTCAAGGTGAGATTTGGGTGGGCACACAGAGCCAAACCATATCAGGGCTGAATACTAATTTGTGGGGATGTCTTTGTTTTCTGGTTTGATTTTTGCACAAAATGGGTTCTTCAATATAAACCCTTCAGTATTTCCAGCCAGTTTGGCTGCAGGTGGGGATCACAGTTTGAGATGAGATTTGGGTGAGGACACAGAGCCAAACCATGTCAGTGTGTTTCTGAATGTAATTTTTTTTTTTTTTTTAAGATGGAGTCTTGCTCTTGTCGCCCAGGCTGGAGTGCAGTGATGTGATCTCGGCTCACCACAACCTCTGCCTCCCGGACTCAAGCAATTCTCCTGCCTCAGCCTCCTGGGTAGCTGGGATTACAGGCGCCCACCACCATACCCAGCTAATTTTTTTTTTTTTAGTAGAGACAGAGTTTCACCATGTTGGCCAGGCTGGTCTCAAACTCCTGACCTCAGGTGATCCGCCCACCTCGGCCTCCCAAAGTGCTGGGGTTACAGACGTGAGCCACTGCTCCCAGCCGAATTTCAAATATTTAAAAATAATTTTGAAAGTAGCAAGAGAATGCATGGTGGTTTATGTTGAGGAAACCAGCCCCACACCACCCAGCGGGTACCCCGAGTCCCGGGGCGACAAAGGAGTTAGAAAGAGACAGAATAAGCATTTAAAAGGCGGGTCCAGAGGACCGGAGCATCGGAGGCTTGCTCGCGGCCCAGAGCTCTCGGGCTCCCCACAATTTATTGGTTTACAAGCTGTTTGTTCTTCGGGCAGATGGGAGTTGGGAGGAAGGGATGAGGAAAAGGATGAATCAGTGGAGGAGAACTCGTGAGTCATTCTATAAGATGTACAGCAGTGGCAGCTTCCGTGAATTTCCTTGAGCAAAGGCGTGTGTCTAAACTACTTAAGATCTTTAACTTATCGGAACTGAAACAGGTGGGAGCAGGTTTCAGGAGGAGCCAAGGTGTTTGATTATACTCCACTGCTTCAAGGGAGTGTTATCTCCCTGAGCAACCTGTGGAATCCCGCTGAGCGATTATGCTCTCTGGGCATAAAGACATGAAGGCAATAAGGAGACTTTTCTCCTCAGAGGTCGCCATGGCTTCCCATGGGTGTCTCACACGGGGGAGACCAACTCAGCTGGCATCCCAGAAACTCTCTTTCCCACAGTTTACACTGACAAATGAGAAATTATACATAAGTGCTTAGAATAATACCTGACACAAACTAATGCTATATGTATGTATGTTTGGTGCTCCTTTCTTTCTCTTTCTTTCTTTCTTTCCTTCTTTCTTTCTTTCTTTCTTTCTTTCTTTCTTTCTTTCTTTCTCTTTCTTTCTTTCTTTTCTTTCTTTTTCTCTTTCTCTCTCTCTCTCTCTATCCCTCTTTCTTTCTTTCTTTCTTTTTTTTTTTTAAACAAGGGCTTGCTCTGTTGCTCTGGCTGGAGTGAATGGCATGATCTCTGCTCACTGCAAGCTTCACCTTCTGGGCTCAAGTGATCCTCCCACCTCAGCCTCCCAAGTAGCTACTTTTGTACTACCAAGTACTACAGGCATGAACCATCATGCCCAGCTCCTTTATGTATTTTTTGTAGAGACAGGGTTTCACCATGTTGAGCAGGCTGGTGTCAAATTCCTGGGCTCAAGCCTTTTGCTTGCCTCAGGCTCCCAAAGGCAGGGATTGTAGCTGTGAGCCACCATGCTCAGCCTTGATGTTTTATTCTTTTAAAAGAGAAACATCCATTCATAAATACCTTCTTAATATAAGGCCATACAAGTACAGTAGGATAATGTGTTAACCTGTTTTGTATTGCTATAAAGGAATACGGGAGGCTCAGTAATTTAGTAAGAGATTTATTTGGCTCATGGTTCTGCATGGTGCCAGCATCTGCTAAGCGTCTGATGAAGTCTCAGGAAGCTTTTACTCATGGTGGAAGGTGAAAGGGGAGCAGGCATGTCACATGGCAAGAGAGGGAGCAAGATAGAGGGAAGAGGTGTCAGTCTCTGAACAATCAGTTCTCCTGTGAATGAATATAGTAACAACACACTCATTACCATGGGGAGGGCACCAAGCCATGTATGAGCGATATGCTGCCATGACCCAAACACCTCCCACTAGGTTCCACCTCCAACATTGGAGATCACATTTCATCATGAGATTTTGAGGAGACAAATATCCCAACCATATTAGATAGATAGGTAAGTAGGTAGTTAGGTAGGTAGGTAGGTAGATAAACATGTACATAGATGGATAGGTGGATAGATAGGTAGAAAGGTGGATAAATAGATTTAAAATAAGATATTAAACATAGCTAATGTTACATTGTTGTTATTTTTGTCGTTATTGTTATGATCTGGATTTCATTGTATAAACAGTGGCTCACTTTTATTCCTCTTTTTATTTTTCTGCGCTAAAATTGTGATTTCTGATTCTCATAAGGGTCATGAAGCTACATATTTCAAGAAATGCAGACTTAAGTACAAAAATGTAACTGTGTTGATGGTTTATTGAAAGCATCATTGATGGAAGAGATAACTTTTATTATTCACAGGAAAACAAACACAGATATTATTTTTGTATACTATGTGCAGGATGGAATTTCAAACACTTTAGATAGTGTTGATACACAGAACTACCTTTCTATTATTATCCCATTTCACAGAGGAGGAAATTGAAGTACAGAGAAGTTAACATGCTAGAGGTTTCACAGCTATTAAGTAGCAAGACCAGGATTGAAACCAAGGTAGTCCAATTCCAGAGCAGAATCTGTCAATGACCAAGTTACCTAATATTTCAGAAAGCCAGAAACAGTCAGATAAATAATCCACCTTGGTTCATCTCTCTTAGTATTTTATTTTCATTTTTGGGGACACAATTCTAAAACTACTTAAAATAGACTGATTATTCCTTTATAAATTATGTGGGAAAGCAATAACTTAAGTTTACTCACTTTTTTTTTAAAAACAAGTATTTAATGAGCACCTACTAAGTGCCAGAAACTCTTCTGGGCATGGGGCTAAGCAGTGAAAGAAATCGATGACTTCATGGAACTTATGTTCTAGAGAAGTGGATATAGATAATAAACTAAATAAGTATAAATATTATAAAGAAAAATAGAGAAGAAGTTTGAGCAGACAGGAAAGGCCTCACCAAGCAAGTTGTTCATTTGCTTAGGAAATCATGGAGAAGGGGAAAGAAATATTGTGTTCACAATTTCCCATTTACTTTTAGTGTCTTTTCTACTAAGACAATTCTTTACTGGGAGCTAGGTCACCACAGGGACCTACTTGCCATGATTTTAGAAATTCACACTTCAATAGATGCAAAGCCAGAAGGTTGCAGGCCCTTTCTATGCAATGCTACCCTGTGCTAGGATGCACCCACAAGTCTGCAGTTCATGAAAGATTCTTCCAAGCCAGAGCAGCTTCTATACTTGATCAACTTATCATTCAAATAATGTGGGAGATTTAAACTTAGCCAAATTCCTTGAGCAGTTCAGTGTCCTTTCACACAGGACATTTGGCTTGTCAAAAGAAAAGTTGGATTGCCTGAGGCTTGATGTTAAACATGTCTGAAGTTGGAGACACTGCATGAGACTTTTGCTTCTCTTTCTATCTTGCATACATGTTTGTTTGTGCTAAAAAGGCAACATTGTCAAAACACCTACAGAGATATCACAATAGAAGTGCAAAATCACACTATGAAATCATGCTGATAAAGAATGTGTTTTCCCTGATGGGACGTATCTCAAAATAATAACAGCTATTTATGAGAAACCCACAGCCAATATCATACTGAATGGGCAAAAACTGGAAGCATTCCCTTTGAACACTGGCACAAGACAGGGATGCCTCTCTCACCACTCCTATTCAACATAGTGTTGGAAGTTATGTCCAGGGCAATCAGGAAAGAGAAAGAAATAAAGGGTATTCAATTAGGAAAAGAGGAAGTCAAATTGTCCCTGTTTGCAGATGACATGATTGTATATTTAGAAAACCCCATCGTCTCAGCCCAAAATCTCCTTAAGCTGATAAGCAACTTCAGCAAAGTCTCAGGATACAAAATCAACGTGCAAAAATCACAAGCATTCCTAAACACCAATAGGAAACAAACAGAGAGCCAAATCATGAGTGAACTCCCATTCACAATTGCTTTGAAGAGAATAAAATACCTAGGAATACAACTTACGAGGGATGTGAAGGACCTCTTCAAGGAGAACTACAAACCACTGCTCAATGAAATAAAAGATGACACAAACAAATGGAAAAACATTCCATGCTCATGGATAGGAAGAATCAATATTGTGAAAATGGCCATACTGCCCAAGGTAATTTATAGATTCCATGCCATCCTCATCAAGCTACCAATAACTTTCTTCACAGAATTGGAAAAAACGACTTTAAAGTTCATATGGAACAAAAAAGAGCCTGCATTGCCAAGTCAATCCTAAGCCAAAAGAACAAAGCTGGAGGCATCACGCTACCTGACTTCAAACTATACTATAAAGCTACAGTAACCAAAACAGCATGGTATTGGTACCAAAACAGAGATATAGACCAAAGGAACAGAACAGAGCCCTCAGAAATAATTCCACACATCTACAACTATCTGATGTTTGACAAACCTGAGAAAAACAAGCAATGGGGAAAGGATTCCCTATTTAATAAATGGTGCTGGGAAAACTGGCTAGACATATGTAGAAAGCTGAAACTGCATCCTTTCCTTACACCTTATATAAAAATCAATTCAAGATGGATTAAAGACTTACATGTTAGACCTAAAACCATAAAAATCCTCAGAGAAAACCTAGGCAATACCATTCAGGACATAGGCATGGGCAAGGACTTCATGTCTAAAACACCAAAAGCAATGGCAACAAAAGCCAAAATTGACAAATGGGATCTCATTAAACTAAAGAGCTTCTGCACAGCAAAAGAAACTATCATCAGAGTGAACAGGCAACCTACAGAATGAGAGAAAATTTTTACAATCTACCCATCTGACAAAGGGCTAATATCCAGAATCTACAAAGAACTTAAACAAATTTACAAGAAAAAAATCAAACAACCCCATCAAAAAGTGGGCAAAGGATATGAACAGATACTTCTCTAAAGAAGACATTTATGCAGCCAACAGACACATGAAAAAATGCTCATCATCACTGGCCATCAGAGGAATGCAAATCAAAACCACAATGAGATACCATCTCATGCCAGTTAGAATGGCAATCATTAAAAAGTCAGGAAACAACAGGTGCTGGAGAGGATGTGGAGAAATAGGAATGCTTTTACACTGTTGGTGGGACTGTAAACTAGTTCAACCATTGTGGAAGACAGTGTGGCAATTCCTCAGGGATCTAGAACTAGAAATACTATTTGACCCAGCCATCCCATTACTGGGCTAATATGATTTATAAACCCAAAGGATTATAAATGATGCTGCTATAAAGACACATGCACACATATGTTTATTGTGGCACTATTCACAATAGCAAAGACTTGGACCCAACCCAAATGTCCATCAGTGATAGGATTAAGAAAATGTGGCACAATGTACAAAAATCACAAGCATTCTTATACACCAACAACAGACAAACAGAGAGCCAAATCATGAGTGAACTCCCATTCACAATTGCTTCAAAGAGAATAAAATACCTAGGAATCCAACTTACAAGGGATGTGAAGGACCTCTTCAAGGAGAACTACAAACCACTGCTCAAGGAAATAAAAGAGGATACAAACAAATGGAAGAACATTCCATGCTCATGGGTAGGAAGAATCAATATCATGAAAATGGCCATACTGCCCAAGGTAATTTACAGATTCAATGCATTCTCCATCAAGCTGCAAATGACTTTCTTCACAGAATTGGAAAAAACTACTTTAAAGTTCATATGGAACCAAAAAAGAGCCTGCATCGCCAAGTCAATCCTAAGCCAAAAGAACAAAGCTGGAGGCATCACACTACCTGACTTCAAACTATACTACAAGGCTACAGTAACCAAAACAGCATGGTACTGGTACCAAAACAGAGATATAGATCAATGGAACAGAACAGAGCTCTCAGAAATAATGTCGCATATCTACAACTATCTGATCTTTGACAAACCTGAGAAAAACAAGCAATGGGGAAAGGATTCCCTATTTAATAAATGGTGCTGGGAAAACTGGCTAGCCATATGTAGAAAGCTGAAACTGGATCCCTTCCTTACACCTTATACAAAAATCAATTCAAGATGGGTTAAAGACTTAAACGTTAGACCTAAAACCATAAAAACCCTAGAAGAAAACCTAGGCATTACCATTCAGGACATAGGCATGGGCAAGGACTTCATGTCTAAAACACCAAAAGCAATGGCAACAAAAGACAAAATTGACAAATGGGATCTCATTAAACTAAAGAGCTTCTGCACAGCAAAAGAAACTACCATCGGAGTGAACAAGCAACCTACAAAATGGGAGAACATTTTTGCAACCTACTCATCTGACAAAGGGCTAATATCCAGAATCTACAATGAACTCAAACAAATTTACAAGAAAAAACAAACAACCCCATCAAAAGTGGGTGAAGGACATGAACAGACACTTCTCAAAAGAAGACATTTATGCAGCCAAAAGACACGTGAAAAAATGCTCACCATCACTGGCCATCAGAGAAATGCAAATCAAAACTACAATGAGATACCATCTCACACCACTTAGAATGGCAATCATTAAAAAGTCAGGAAACAACAGGTGCTGGAGAGGATGTGGAGAAATAGGAACACTTTTACACTGTTGGTGGGACTGTAAACTAGTTCAACCATTGTGGAAGTCGGTGTGGCGATTCCTCAGGGATCTAGAACTTGAAATACCATTTGACCCAGCCATCCCATTAGTGGGTATATACCCAAAGGACTATAAATCATGCTGCTATAAAGACACATGCACATGTATGTTTATTGCGGCATTATTCACAATAGCAAAGACTTGGAACCAACCCAAATGTCCAACAATGACAGACTGGATTAAGAAAATGTGGCACATATACACCATGGAATACTATGCAGCCATAAAAAATGATGAGTTCATGTCCTTTGTAGGGACATGGATGAAATTGGAAATCATCATTCTCAGTAAACTATCGCAAGAACAAAAAACCAAACACCGCATATTCTCACTCATAGGTGGGAATTGAACAATGAGACCACATGGACACAGGAAGGGGAACATCACACTCTGGGGACTGTTGTGGGGTGGGGGGAGGGGGGAGGGATAGCATTGGGAGATATACCTATTGCTAGATGACGAGTTAGTGGGTTCAGTGCACCAGCATGGCACATGTATACATATGTAACTAACCTGCACATTGTGCACATGTACCCTAAAACTTAAAGTATAATAATAATAAATCAAAAAAAAAAAAAGAAAAAGAAAATGTGGCACATATACACCATGGAATACTATGCAGCCATAAAAAAGGATGAGTTCATGTCCTTTGTAGGGACATGGATGAAGCTGGAAACCATCATTCTGAGCAAACTATCGCAAGGACAGAAAACCAAACACTGCATGTTCTCACTGATAGGTGGGAATTGAACAATGAGAACACTTGGACACAGGGTGGGGAACATCACACACTGGGGCCTGTCGTGGGGTTGGGGGAGGGAGGAGGGATAGCATTAGGAGATATACCTAATATAAATGATGAATTACAGGTGTAGCACACCAACATGACACATGTATACATATGTAACAAACTTGCACGTTGTGCACATGTACTCTAGAACTGAAAGTATAAAAAAAAAAGAATGTGTTTTCCCATGAATTTTCATAAATGATCTAGCCTAAACATTCTAGTAAACAACCCCCAAAGCAGGATAAATAAAATTTGAGTAAAATCCCAAGCATGAAGATAATATATTTTAATTTACCAAATAGTTTATTTCTACTGTTTAAAAAATGATTGTCTTAAATGATCATCATGTACTTCAGTTTTCTCACTGCCTTTTCAGGAAGGCCATTTCCTCATTCATTAGACATAATCACAACCAGCTTCTCCGACTTTGAATATCATGGAAAACAAAAGCTACAGACCCAATATATCAGGTGATGCTATGATTTCAGGGCAATTTTGTGCAACCAGTTCTCATAATCAGTGCAGATCTCAGTCTGTGCAAACAAGGAACCCAGTGCGAGAAATGTTAACAAAGAAATGCCTTCTTTAGGAGTACCCTCTCCACCTCTTTCCTCTCCACCTCTTTCCTCTCCACCTATTTCTTCCTCATCCCAAACTAGGTAGCAATTATCACTGTTGCTCTATTACTGTCCCCTCTTATCTTCTAAGGTTTTCCTTTCTTGGTTTTTCAGTTGTTTTCAAACTTTAGAAGAAATAAGGATCACCAAGGAACTCGTTAGACATATATATATATACACACCCACATATATATAAACATTATATGTCATTAGACATATAAATATATATTATTATATATTTAGTATATATATTTAAATTGACAAGTAATAATTGCATATGTTTATGGGATACAATGTGATTTTTCCATGACATGTATATATTGTAAAATGATCAAATCAGACTAACATATCTATCAAGTACTTATCATTTATTCGTAGTGAGAACATTTAAAATCCATTATTTTAACTATTTTGAAATATACAATATATTATTAACAGTAGTCACTAGACCACCAGAACCAATTTCTCCTGTCTAACTAAAATTTTGTACCCTTTGTCTTAGTCTGTTTTGTGTTGCTATAAAGAAGTATCTGAGGCTGGGCAATTTAGAAAGAAAAATAGTTTATTTGGCTCACAATTCTCATGGCCAGAAAGTACAACATTGGGCATCTGCACCTGATGAGAGTCTCAAGCTACTTCTGCTCATGGGTGAGGGCAAAGGAGAGCAGTATGTAGAGATCACATGGTGAGAGAGAAAGCACGTGGGCAGGCAGGAGCCAAGCTCTTTTTTTTTTAATTTTTAATTTTGTGGGTACATAGCAGGTGTGTATATTTATGGGGTACATGAGATATTTTGATACAGGGATACGATGCATAATAACCATATCAGGACATATGGAATATCCATCACCTCATGCATTTATCCTTTTTTGTGTTACAAAAATCTACACTCTTTTGGTTAATTAATTAATTAATTAATTTTGAGACAAAGTCTCGCTCTCTCACCCAGACTGGAGTGCAGTGGCACGATCTTGACTCACTGCAATCTCCACCTTCTGGGTTCAAGTGATTCTCCTGCCTCAGCCTCCTGAGTAGCTGGGATTATAGGTGCATGCCACCAAGCCTGGCTAATTTTTGTATTTTTAGTAGAGACGGGGTTTCACCATGTTGGCCAGGCTGATCTCGAACTCCTGACCTCAGGTGATCCGCCTGCCTCATCCTCCCAAAGTGCTGGCATTACAGGTGTGGGCCACCACTCCTGGCTTCTTTTGTTATTTTAAAATGTACAATAAATTACTGGTGACTGTAGACACCTTCTTGTGCTATCGAATACTAGCTCTTAGTCATTCTACCTAACTATATTTTTGTACCATTAACCATGCCCCCTTTCTCTTCACTACCCTTTCCAGCCTCAGTAATCATTGTTCTACTCTCTATCTCCATGAGTTTAATTGCTTTAATTTTTAGCTTCCACAAAGACGTGAGAACATGTGAAATTTGTCTTTCTGTGCCTGGCTTATTTTACTTAACATAATGATCTCCAGTTCTATCCCTGTTGTTACAAATGACTGGATCTCATTCTTTTTTATGGCTGAGTAGTACTCGATTGTGTATATGTACCACATTTTCGCTATCCATTCATCTGCTGATGAACACTTACGTTGCTTCCAAATCTTGCCTATTGTGAATAGTGCTGCAATAAAAATGGGAGTACAGGTATCTCTTCTATATACTAATTTCCTTTCTTTTGGTTATATACCTAGCAGTGGCATTGCTGGATCATATGGTAGCTTTATTTTTAGTTTTTTGGGGAATCTCAAACTGTTCTCTATAGCAGTTGTACTAATTTACATTCCCACCAACAGTGTATGAGGGTTCCCTTTTCTGCACATCTTTGCCAGCGTTGTTATAGCTTGTATTTTGGATAAAAGCCCTTTTAACTGGAGTGAGATGATATCTTCTTGTAGTTTTGATTTGCATTTCTCAGAATATTAATGATGTTGAGCACCTTTTCATACATCTGTTCTCCATTTGTATGTCTTATTTTGAGAAATGTCTATTCAGATATTTTGCCACTTGTTTAATTGGATTATTAGTTTTTTTTCTATTGAGTCTTTAGAGCTCTTTATATATTCTGGTTATTAATCCCTTGTCAGATGGATAGTTTGCAAAGATTATCTCCCTTTCTGTGAGTTGTCTTTTCACTTTGTTGGTTGTTTCTTTTGCTGTGCAGAAACTTTTTAACTTGATGTGATACTGTGTGTACATGTTAGCTTTGGTTGCTTATGTGTGTGTGGTATTATTCAAGAAATATTTGCTGTGACCAATGTCCTGGAGGATGTTTTCTTTGAGTAGTTTTATAGTTTGAAGTCTTAGTTTTAAGTTTTTAATTCACCTTGATTTGATTTTTGTATATTGTGAGAGATAGGGTCTAGTTTCATTCTCCAGTATATGGACATCCAATTTTTCTCAGACCATTTATTGAAAGGACTGTCATTTCCCCAATGTGTGTTCTTGGAACTTTGTTGGAAATAAGTTTCTCAGATTTCTATTCTGTTCCAATGATCTACATGGCTGTTTTTATACCAGTACCATGCTGTTTTGGTTACTGTAGCTTTGTAGTATAATTTGAATTTTTTTCATGACATGAGACAGAGATATATATATATATATATATATGTAGATATATATATATGTAGATATATATATATGTAGATATATATATATATGTAGATATATATATTTGAGGTTGCATATTTCACTTTATTTAGCAAATGGTCACACTCGGCCCCACCACTGCCCCTGCAGCCTCGCTTGAACACCTGCCTCAGGAAGCAGCTCAGGGTGAACAGGAAGGCCTGGGTTTCCCAGCTTGGGCCTCACCTGCCTCCACACATGCCACACACCACAGAACAAAATTACTGCCCCATGTCCTCAGGAGCCCATCCCATGTGGTCCAGGCGGCCCTCCAGTGTTCAACAGCTGCCTGCAGGGGCTGCAGCCCAGCTCTAGGCACAGACCCCCTGCTCCTGAGACACCAGCCCCAGGAGAGCCTCCGTCTCCAGCTGTGAGGGTGCCAGACCCTGAGCCCTGGCCCTGCCACCTGTCCCTGCTGGGCAATAAGCAAATGTATGAAAATACTTCAATCACTTCTTTGAAAGAGTTAAGCTTGGCAATAAATTTATCTTCTAGATTTTCCAAATTGTTAATATATAGTTGCTCATAATAGCTTCTAATAATCCTTTGTAATGTGATTCTTCCAGTTTCATTCTTTTTGCTCAGGATAGCATTGGCCATTCTGGCTCTTTGTGGTTCCATACAAATTTTAGGATTGTTTTTTCTATTTCTGTGAAGAATGTCAGTGTTATTTGATAAGGATTGCATTGAATCTGTAAATTGCTTTGTGTAGTATGGAAATTTTAACAATATTGACTCTTCCAATCCATGAACATGGAATATGTTTTCATTTTTTCTGATGTCCTCTTCAATTTCTTGCAGCAGTGATTTACAGTTTTCATTGTAGAGATCTTTCACTTCATTGGTTATGTTAATTCCTAGGTATTTTATTTTCTTTGTAGTTATTATAAATGGGATTACTTTCTTGATTTCTTTTTCACTTTGTTTGTTGTTGGCAAGTAGAAATGCTAGTAATTTTTTATGTTGACTTTGTATCCTGGCACTATGCTGAATTTGTTGATCAATTCTAATAGCTTTTTCTTAACATCTTTAGATTTTTCCAAATATAATATCATATCATTTGCACAGAAGAATAATTTGACTTCTTCCTTTTTAATGTGGATGTGCTTTATTTCTTTTCTTGTCTGATTGCTCTAGGTAGGACTTAAAGTATTATTTTGAATAACAGTGATGAAAGTCAGCATCCTTGTCATGCTCCAGATCTTAGAGACAAGGCTTTTAATTTTTCCCATTCAGTAGTATACTAGCTGTGGGTCTGTCATATATGGATTTTATTATGTTGAGGTATATTCCTTCTACATCCAGTTTTCTGAGGGTTTTTAACATGAAGTGATGTTGAATTTTATCAAATGCTTTTTTAGCATCAATTGAAATGATTATATGGTTGTTGTTCTTCATTATGTTGATATGATGTATCACATTGAATAATTTCTGTATGTTGAACAATTTTTGCATCACTGGGATAAATCCCATTTCATCATGGTGAATGATCTTTTAATGTATTGTTGAATTTGATTTGCTAGTATTTTGTTGAGGATTTTTACATCAATGTTCATCAGGGATATTAGCCTGTAGTTTCTTTTTTGATGTATCTTTGTCTGGTTTTTGTATCAGGATAATACTGGCCTCATAGAATGAGTTTCTGAAGTATTCCCTCCTCCTTTATTTTTCAGAATAGTTTGAGAAGGATTGGTATTAAGTTCTTTTAATGTTTGATAGAATTCAGAAGTGAAGCCATTGGGTCCTGGACTTTTCTTCGCTGGGAGACTTTTTATTATGGCTTCAATCTTGTTACTCATTATTTTTCTGTTCAGGTTTTGGATTTCTTCATAATTCAATCTTGGTAGCTTGTATATGTCTAAGAAATTCTCCATTTCTTCTAGATTTTCCAAATTATTGGTATATAGTTGCTCATAATAGCTTCTAATGATCTTTTGAATTTCTATGATATTGGTTGTAATGTCTCCTTTTTCAACTTTGATTTTATTTATTTGGGTCTTCTCTTTTTTCTTAGTCTGACCATAGGTTTGTTGATTTTTTAAATCTCTTCAAAAAACCGACTTTTCATTTTTTTGATAGTTTGTATTATTTTCCTTGTTTCAATTTCATTTATTTCTGCTCTGATCTTTATTATTTCTTTCCTCCTACTAATTTTAGGTTTGGCTTGCTCTTACTTTTCTAGTTCTATAAGATGCATTCTTAGGTGTTTATTTAAAGTTTTTCTATCTTTTTGATGTAGGCACTTATATTACTGCTTTTCCTGTATCCTATAGGTTTCGATATGTTGTGTTTCCTTTATAATTTGTTTCAAGAAATTTTTTAATTTTCCTCTTAAGTTCTTAATTGACCTACTGGTCATTCAGGAGCATATTGTTTAATTTCCATGTGTTTGTATAGTTTCCAAAATTTCTCTTATTGTTGATTTCTAGTTTTATTCTATTGTGGTCAGAGAAGATGCTTGATATAATTCCTTTTTTTTCAAGAAAATGTTAAGACTTGTTTTGTGGCCTAACATATGGTCTATCCTTGAGAATGATCCATGTGCTGAGGAGAAGAATGTGTATTCTGCAGCCACTGGGTGAAATGTTCATTAAACATCTATTAGATCAATTTGGTCCATAGTGCAGATTTAGTCCAAAGCTCTTTTTGATTTTATGTCTGGATAATCTGGCCAATGCTGTAAGTGGGGTGTTGAAGTCTCCAGCTATTATTGTATTAGGGTCTATCTCTCTCTTTAGCTCTAATAATATTTGCTTTACATATCTGAGGGCTCCCTTGTTGGATGAATATATATTTAAAATTGTTATATCCTCTCTCTGAATTGATTTTTCATCATTATATAATGACCTTCTTTGTCTTTTTTTAAATAGATTTTTGTCTTGAAATGTATTTTGCCTGATAAAGTATAGCTACACCTGTTCTTTTTTGGTTTCCTTTTGCATGGAATATCTTTTTCCATCTCTTTGTTTTCAGTCTATTTATGTCTTTATATGTAAAGTATGTTCTCATAGCAAAGGATCATTAGGCCTTCTTTTTTAATCCATTTAGTCATTCTCTGTCTTTTGATTGGAAGATTTAGTCCATTTATATTCAATGTTACTATTGATAAGTAAAGACTTACTCCTGCCATTTTGTGATTTATTTTCTGATTGTTCTGTAGTCTTCTCCTTCTTTTCTCCTCCCTTTTAGTAAAAGTGATTTGCTCTCATGGTATGATTTCATTTCTTGCTTTTTATTTTTTGTGTATCTGTTGTATGTTTTTTGATTTTAAGTTACCATGATGCTTGCAAATGATATTTTATAACCCATTATTTTAAATAATGAAAACTTAATATTCATTGCATAAAAACAAATAAATAAGCAAAGAGAAAACTAATAAAAACTCTACACTTTAACTTTGCCACCTCTCCCTTTTTAAATTTTTGTTTGTTTGTTTGTTTTTGAGATGGAGTCTCCCTCTGTCAACCAGGCTGGAGTGCAGTGGCACAATCTCAGCTCACTGCAACTTCCGCCTCTTGGGTTCAAGTGATTAATCCTACTTCAGCCTCCAGTGTAGCTGGGATTATAGGCACCTGCCACCACATCTGGCTAATTTTTGTATTTTTAGTAGAGACGGGGTTTCACCATGTTGGCTAGGCTGCTCTCGAACTCCTGACCTCAGGTGATCAGCCCACTTTGGCCTCCCAAAGTGCTGGGAATACAGGCTTGAGCCAAAAGCTGTTGTAGTCATTATTTTTGATTGGTTCATCTTTTAGTCTTTTTACTCAAGATACGAGTGGTTCACACACCAAAATTACAGTGTTATACTATTCTGTGTTTTTCTGTGTACTTACTATTACCAGTAAGTTTTGCACCTTCACATGATTTCTTATTGCTTATTAATGTCCTTTTCTTTTGGATTGAAGAACCCCTTTAGCATTCCTTGCAGGTCAAGTCTGGTGTTGATGAAATGCCTCAGCTTTTGTTTGTCTGGGAAAGTCTATTCTTCATATTTGAAGGATATTTTAGCTGGATAGATCATTCTAGGAGAAAAGGGTTTTTCCTTCAGCATTCTTTCCTGTCATGCCACTCTCTCCTGGCCTGAAATGTTTCCACTGAAAAGTCTGTTGTCAGACATATTGGACCTCCATTTTATATTGTTTGTTTCTTTTCTCTTGCTACTTTTAGGACCCTTTATCTTTATGGGAATTTAATTATATAAATACCTTGAGGTAGTCTTCTTTGGGTTAAATCTGCTTGGTGTTCTATAATCTTCTTGTACTTAAATATTGATATCTTTCACTAGTTCTGGGAAGTTCTCTGTTATTATCCCTTTGAATAAACTTTCTACCCCAATCTTTCTCTCTTCTCCTCTTTAAAGCCAATAACTCTTAGATTTGTCCTTTTGAGGCTATTTTCTAGACCTTATAGGCATGCTTTATTTTTTATATTCTTTTCTTCTTTTGTCTTCTCTGTCTATTTTGAAATAGCCTGTCCTCAAGTTCATTAATTCTTTCTTCTGCTTGATCAATTCTGTTGTTAATAGACTGATGCATTCGTTAGTATGTCAATTGCATTTTTCAATGGCAGAATTCTTCTTGATTATTTCTAATTATTTCAATCTGTTAAATTTATCTAATAGGATTCTAAATTCCTTCTCTCTGTTATCTTGAATTTTGTTGAGTTTCCTCAAAACAGTTATTTTCAATTTTCTGAAAGGTCACACATGCCTCCCTTCAGAATTGATCCATGGTGACTTATTTAGTTTGTTTGATGAGTTCATATTTTCTTGGATGGTCCTAATGCTTGTTAATGTTCATAGTCTCTGTGCATTGAAGAACTAAGTACTTATTGTAGTCTTTGCAGTCTCGGCTTATTTGTACCTGTCTTTGGGACTGCTTTGCAGGTATTTGAAGGGACCTGAATATTGTAATCTAAGCTTTTTGTCACTGCAGCCGTATGTGCATTAGACACTTCCCAAGCCCAGTAATGGTATGGCTCTTGCAGTCTTGTAGAGTTATCACCTTTGTGGTCTTGGATAAGATCTGGAAGAATTTCCTGGATTACCAGGAAGAGACTCTTATTCTTCCCTTACTTTCTTCTAAGCAAATGGAACCACTCTCTGAGCTGCCTGGAGCTGGGGGAAGGGTGACACAAGCACCCATGTGGCAACCACCATTAGGACTGTGCTGGGTCATACCTGAAATCATCAAGGTACTGGGTTTTGCCCAAGGCCGATACTAACCACTTCCTGGCTACCACTATATTCACTATATACTATATTGGATATATTATACTCTATATTGGATATACTATATTGAATATACTATACACTATATTGGATATATACCCAGGAGTGGGATTTCTGAGTTATGTGATAACGCTATTTTTAGTTTTTTAAGGAATCTCCATACTGTTTTCTAAAATGTACTAATTTACAATGCTACAACAATGTACAAGGGTTCCCTTTTCTCCACATCCTCACCAATACTTGTTATCTTTCATTTTTTTTGTAATAGCCAATCTAATAAGTGTGAGGTAATAACTTATTGTGGTATTAATTTGCATTTCTCTGGAAAATGGTGGATAGGAATGATGACTAACATGCAGCTCCCACTTGGATGGACGGAACAGTGTGTGGAGACTCATGCCATGAACTTTTGCTCCAAGAACCACCACAGGAACATGCCAGGAAGACTGAAAAAGTTCACAGGTCCTGCAGAAGAAGCAGCACACCACTGAAAACTCTGTGAGACAGCTGAAAAAGTGAGTTCCCAAAGCATGAGAGGGAAAAACCTGCCTCCAAACACACATCTCCAGTGGGGAACCTGAAAATTCACATAATAGGAGAAGGATATAATAGACTTAGGGAGCCGAGCGAAATATTAAAGTAGAAGAAGCAATAGAAAGAGCCTTGTAGGCACTCTCACTTCCCAGCTTGAGCCCAGGGAAGCCACCCCTGACTTTATCTCACAGGGCTCCTTAAGGAAGGCAGCCAGTGGAACTAGGGAGGGGTCACAGGGTGAAAGAAGCTTCCAACTGAACTTTGTAATAATTTCAACCAAGCTCAAATTTTCTTGAGCTGAATCCAGGGGTTAAACAGGAAATGCTGCAGATACAAGCACTGGAGCTGCAGCCAACAGTGTGTGCAGACAGGGAGAGGCAAGACCTGAAAGCGATGATAGCTTTCTTAGCTGGAAGGCTTCTTGCCTGGGGAAAGGTCTGAGCCCTGTGCATGGGCTACCTGAAAATAAACTTTTGGTGAGGCATGGCTGGAGCAAGACCAGCCTTGCTGGCTGTGTGGGAGCTGGGTGAGACCTGTCACTGTTGGCTTCCCCCAACTTCCCTGGTGACCTGTATGATGCAGCAGAGGCAGCCATAATCCCTTTGAACATAACTCCATTGGCTTGAAAACCATGCCCCACAGCCCCCCACAGTGGCTGCTGCAAGCTCTGACCAAGGAGAGTCTGAGCTCAGACCCACCTAACCCCGCCCCTAGCTGACAGTATTTCTCTACCTCTTCTGGTAGCCAAACACAAAAAACATAAACTCCTGGGAGCTTTATGGCCCCACCCATTGCCTGAGAAACCTGAATGCTTATCCTGGCCAACTTAGGGCAAGCTTATGTCCCCCTTCTACTATCACAGCTGGTGCTCTCTTGAAAGTGCCACCTCCTGGATGGAGGTCAACCAACTCAAGCCATTACAGCAGCTCATAACAGAATAACCCTGCTCCAAGGAAAGAGAAGACTACAGTTAATTCCACTGCCTACAACATCCTGACTAAACAGAGGTCATGAGTCTGTCTACATGACAACTTCACTGCTAGCATAACCAGTATTCAAGAAAAACAGCATATTAAACAAAACGACAACCAAGGACTCTCACAGAGTCTACTTCATTCCCCTGTCACCTCCACCAGAGCAGATGCTGGTATCCATGGCTGGGAGACCTGAAGATGGATCACATCACAGGACTCTGCAAAGATTCCCCAGCACCAGCCCAGAGCATGATAGCTCCGCTGGGTGGCTAGACCCAGAAGATCAATAACAATTACTCCAGTTTGGCTCTCAGGAAGCCACTTCTCTAGGGGAAGGAGTAGAGCACCACATCAAGGGATCACCCCATGGGACAAAAGAATTTGAACAGCAGTCCTTGAGTTCAAGATCTTTCCACTGAATAGCCTACCCAAATAGAAGAAACCAGAAAAGTAATTCTGGAAATATGAGAAAACAAGGTTCTATAACACCCCCCAAAAGATTATACTAGCTCCCCTGCAGTGGATCCAAACCAAGAATAAATCCCTGAATTACCAGATAAAGAATTCAGAAGGATGAGTATTAAGTTACTCAAGGAGATACCATAGAAAAGTGAAAAACAACTTAAAGAAATTTAAAAAACAATATAGAATATGGATGAAAAATTTTCCAGAGAAATAGACATCATAAAGAAAAAACAATCACAACTTCTGGAAATGAAAGACGCACTTAGAGAAATAAAAAACGCACTGGAAAGTATCAACAATAGATTAGAACAAGTAGAAGAAAGAACTTTTGGCTTGAAGACAAGGCTTTTGAATTAACCCAATCCAAGACAGACAAAGAAAAAAAGAATTTAAAAAAATGAACAAAGCCTCCAAGAAATTTGGGATTATGTTAAATGTCCAAATTTAAGAATAATTGATGTTCCTGAGAAAGAAGAGAAATCTAAAAGTTTGAAAAACATATTTGAGGAAATAAGTGAGGAAAGCTTCCCTGGCCTTGCTATAGAGCTAGACATCCAAATACAAGAAGCTCAAAGAACATCTGGGAAATTCATTGCAAAAAGATAATCACCTAGGCACATAGCTATCAGATTGTCTCAAGTTAAGATAAAGGAAAGAATCTTAAGAGCTTTTTAAGATAAAGAAAAACCTATCAGATTAATAGCAGCTTTCTCAGCAGAAACCCTTCAAGCCAGATGGGATTGGGGTCCTATCTTTAGCCTCCTCAAAGTAAGTAATTATCAGCCAATAATTTTGTATCCAGCAAACCTCCCTAAACAAAAATCTCATGCAAGGCCTATAAAACAATAGCACAATGATAAAAACAAACCAAGGTATTCAGCCAACAATGAGCATGATGAATCGAATGGTACCTCACATCTCAATACTAATGTTGAATGTCAATGGCCTAAATGCTCCACTTAAAAGATATGGAATGGCATAATGGATTAATAAAACCACCACCCAAGTATTTGCTGTCTTCAAGAGACTCACCTAATGCATAAGGACTCACATAAACTTAAAGTAAAGGGGTGGAAAAAGATAATCCATGCAAATAAAAACCAGAAATGAGCAGAAATGGCTATTCTTATATCAGACAAAACAGACATTAAAACAACAACAGTTTTATTGGAGCTCCCAAATTTATTAAACCATTACTACTAGACCTAAGAAATGAGATAGGCAGCAACACAATAATAGTGAGGGACTTCAATACTCCACTGACAACACTAGATAGGTCATCAAGACAGAAAGTAAACAAAAAAACAATGGAATTAAACTATACACTACAAGAATTGAACTTAGCAGATGTTTATAGAACATTCTACCCAACAACTGCAGAATATACATTCTTTTCATCAGCACATGGAACATTTCATATGATCTATTCTGCAAGATAGATCATATGATAGGCTAGAAAACAAGTCTCAATAAATTTAAGAAAATTGAAGTTATATCAAGTACCCTCTCAGACCACAGTAGAATAAAATTAGAAATTAACTCCAAAAGGAACCCTGAAAACTATGCAAATACATGGAAATTAAACAATCTGCTCCTGAATGACCTTTGGGTCAATAATGATATCAAAATGAAAATTAAAAAATTCTTTGAACTGAATGATGATAGTGACACAACCTATCAAAACCTCTGGGGTACAGCAAAAGCAATGCTAAGAGGAAAGTTTATAGCATTAAATGCCTACATTAAAAAGTCTGAAAGAGCACAAATAGACAATTTAAAGTCACACCTCAAGGAACTAAAGAAGCAAGAACAAACCAAACCCAGACACAGCAGAAGAAAAGAAATAACAAAGATCACAGAAGAAATTAAATGAAATTAATTGAAATTAAAACAAAAAATACAAAAGATAAGTCAAACAAAAAGCTGATTCTTTGAAAACATAAACAAAATTGATAGACCTTTAGCAAGATTAACCAGGAAAGGAAGAGAGAAGATTTAAAAAGCTCAACTAGAAATAAGAGTTATTACAATTGATACTACAGACATACAAAAGATCATTCAAGGTTACTATGAACACCTTTATGCGCACAAACTAGAAAACCTCAAGGAAATAAATAAATTCCTGGAAATACACAACCTTCCTAGATTAAAACAGGAAGAAATAGAAACTCTGAACAGACCAATAACAAGTAGCAAGATTGAAACAGTAATTTTAAAATTGCCAACAATAACAATAACAAAAAAACCCAGGACCAGATGGATTCACGGCTAAAATCTTATTTATTTATTTATTTATTTATTTCAGACAGAGTCTTGCTCTGTTGCCCAGGCTGGAGTCCAGTGGCATGATCTTAGCTCACTGCAACCTCCACCTCCTGGGTTCAAGTTATCCTCTTGCCTCAGCCTCCCAAGTAGCTGGGATTATAGGCACCTACCACCATGCCTGGCTAATTTTTGTATTTTTAGTAGAGACGAGGTTTCACAATATTCAGTAGACTGGTCTCAAACTCCTGACCTCAAGTGATCCACCCTCCTTGGCCTCCCAAAGTGCTGGGATTACAGGTGTGAGCCAGCATGCCTGGCCTCACAGCTGAATTCTATCAAACATTCAAAGAAGAATTGGTGTCAATCTTATTTAAACTATTCAAAAAGATAAAGAAAAAGGGAATCTCCCTAATTTGTACTACGAAGCCCGTATCACCCTAATACCAAAACCAGAAAAGGACATAACAAAAACAGAAAACTACACACCAATATCCCTGATGAACATAGATGCTAAAATCCTCAACAAAATACTAGCTAACTGAATCCAACAGCATATCAAAAAGATAATACACCATGATCAAGTGGCTTTCATACCAGGGATGTAGGGATGGTTTAACATACATGAGTCAACAAAAATGATACACCACAATACATGGAATTAAAAACAAAAATCATATGATCATCTCGATAGATGCGGAAAAAGCATTTGACAACATCTAGTATCTGTTTATGATTAAAACTCTCAGCAAAATCAGCATAGAAGAGACATATCTTAACATAATAAAAGCCATCTATGACAAACCCACAGCCAACATTATACTGAACAGGGAAAGGTAGAAAGCATTCCCCGTGAGAACCGAAACAAGACAAGGATGTCCACTTTCACCACTTCTATTCAGTGTAGTACTGGAAGTCCTAGCCAGAGCAAACAAATAAATGAAAAGGAAATAAAAGGCAACCAGATAGGTAAAGAGAAAGTTAAACTGTCACTGATGATATGATCACATACCTAGAAAACCCTAAAGATTCATTCAAAAAGCTTCTAGATCTGATAAATGAATTCCGTAAAGTTTCAGGATACAAAATCAATGCACACAAATCAGTAGTGCTACTATAAAACAACAACAACCAAGCTGAGAATCAAATCAAGAATTCAACCCTTTTTACAATAGCTGCAAAAAATAAAATAAAATAAAATAAAATAAAATATTTAGGAACGTAGCTAACCAAGGAGGAGAAAGGCCTCTACAAGGGAAACTACAAAGCACTGTTGAAAGAAATCACAGGTGACACAAACAAATGGAAACACATCTCATGCTCATGGATAGGTAGAATCAATAGTGTGAAAATGACCATACTGCCAAGGAACAAATCTGGAGGCATCACATTACCCAACTTCAAACTATACTACGAGGCTATAGTCACCAAAACAGCATGGTACTGGTGTGAAAATAGGCACATAGACAAACGTGACAGAATAGAGAACCCAGAAATAAAGCCAAATACTTACAGCCAACTGATCTTCAACAAAGCAAACAGAAACATAAAGTGGAGAGAGAACACTCTATTCAACAAATGGTGCTGGGATAATTGGCAAGAAACATGTAGAAGAATGAAACTGGATCCTCATCTCTCAACTTATACAAAAATCAACTCAAGAAGGATCAAAGACTTAAATCTATGACCTAAAATTGTAAAAATTCTAGAAGATAACATTGGAAAAACTCTTCTGGATATTGTCTTAGGCAAAGAGTTCATGACCAAGAACCCAAAAGCAAATGCATCAAAAACAAAGATAGATAGACTTAATTGAACTAAAAAGCTTCTGCACAGCAAAAGAAATAATCAGAAGAGTAAACAGACAATCCACAGAATGGGAAAAAATATTCCCAAACTATGCATCAAACAAAGGACTAATACCAGAATCTACAAGGAGCTGAAACAAATCAGCAAGAAAAATATAAAATAATTCCATAAAAAAGTGGGTTAAGGACACGAATAGACAATTCTCAAAAATAGATATACAAATGATCAACAAATATATTAAAAAATACTCAACATCACTAATAATCAGGGAAATGCAAATCAAACCTATTGCAATACCACTTTATTCCTGCAAGAATGGACATAATTTTAAAAATTGAAAAAATAATAAATGTTGACGTGGATGTGGCGAAAAGGGAACACATTTACACTGCTGGTGGGAATGTAAACTAGTACAACCAGTATGGAAAACAATATGGAGACTCCTTAAAGAACTAAAGGTAGAACTACCGTTTGATCCAGCAATCCCACTACTGGATATCTACCCAGAGGAAAATAAGTCATTATATGAAAAAGACACTTGCACACACATATTTATTGCAGCACAATTTGCAATTGCAAAAATATGAAACTAGCCTAAATGTTCATCAACCAATGAGTGGATAAAAAAATATATAAATATACACATACTGTGGAATACTACACTAGCCATAAAAAAGTAACAAAATAATGGCATTTGCAGGAACCTGGATGGAATTGGAGATCATTATTCTATGTGAAGTAACTCAGGAATGGAAAACTAAACATTGTATGTTTTTACTTATAAGTGGGAGCCAAGCTATGAGGATGCAAAGTCATGAGTGATATAATGAACTCTGGGGAATTCTGGGGAAAGATGGGAAGTGGGTGAAGAATAAAAGACTACAAATTGGGTACAGTGCACACTGCTCGGGGGACAGGTGCCCCAAAATCTCAGAAATCACCATTACACCATTAAATAACTTATCCATGTGACCAAAAACCACCTGATCCCCCAAACTATTGAAATTTAAAAATTTAAAAATAAGATAAAATAAAATTTACTTTGTGAGATAGTTCTTAAAAATTGCATTTCTCTGATGATTAGCAATGTTGAACATTTAAAAATATATGTTGGCCACTTGTTTGTCTTCTTTTGAGAAATATTATATATATACATATATGTGTATATATACACACACACACACATATATACATATATTCTTGAAACCTCCCTCTCTTCATAAAGATTTTGGATCTTTATGCGTGGGCGGGTCCTAGAATCTGCATTTTTAATATAAATTCCAGGTGGTTCTGTTAAAAGGAAGTTTGAAGACCACAATTTGCAAAACAGTGTTAGTGGCAGCGAAATAATTTTTCAAGAGAGGATCTACATAAAATTTTAGGTATATTCAGTGTAGAATGAAGGTTAAACTTGAGAAATGTAGAAATGTAGCATTATGAAATGTTCAGGCAGGGAGGGAAGATCATTCTAGCCTAATGCCTTCATTTCACACATGAGGAAATACAGGCTCTGAGAAGTGCCCAAAGGTTATATAATAAGTTTGTGGCAGAATCAGGGCTAAAAATAAGGTCTTAACTCCCAGTTCAAGCTCTTCTCCTCTTCATGTTACATTCTAAAATGAAATAGTATTCAAAGAATTAGACGTGTTCTTGTAGCTGTTTAACGTTTTATAAGGCTCTAGCATTTCTCATTGTTTTTCAAACTACAGCTCCAGTCTATTTAAACATTTTGGGAGAATAACAAAGGAGTTGATCTCCACAAAAGTAGAAAAGAGCATGGAAAAAATACAGCTGATAGCAGACAAGGTTTTCTCTGTGAAAAGATTTTAAACAATTATTTTATGTTTTAAATACCTGTAATTAAACCCTTTCTGTAACCACTCCAGTCTCCTTTTGGCTTTTCCAGAATAAAATCTTTTTTCTGCACAGGAAGGTCAGATTGTGTCTTGTTGATTCACACCTGATGAGCAAAGTGCATGTATCATGAATGCTAACACCCATTGTTATTATTTTCAAGAACCAGGTATTAAGTGCCTACGATGCCAACATGGAAAAACAACCCTTTGACAGACTTTTCTTCATTTTTGTTAAACTCTTCTGCATTTCTATAGGATAAAAATCTATTTCAAAGCTGTGCTGCTGGCAGTTTTACATGAAATGTATTTTAAACATGACAGTTGTTTTCATGTGGAAAAATACAAACATGGCTAACATATAAAATGATTATACAAATTGCACAGGACTGATTGCTTAGAATATTCACTATTCCAAACGTTCTGTTTCTTAAAGGGAAATATTCATCAGAAAATAAATTGCATATTTAGAACTTGAAATCCGACTTTTTTTATAAAAAGAAATAAGTTTCTACTTCTTCGCAAAGAAGACAGTGAACATATTGGAGTAGAAAAACACTAATGTTGCAACCAGGTGACAGAAGGTCTAGTGTAGCTGCTCTGAACAAATTTTAACTTCAGTTTGCTCAGGTGCAAAATGCAGGTGATATTCCAACCTATCTGACAGACTATTAAAAGACTTGTGTGAGCTTATAATTGTGGGATGATTAATAAGAAATTATTATTTAGTAGCTGATATGTTTATCTGCAGTGAAAATAGTATGAAGAATATTATAATGTGAAATAAGGAGGAAATGATTACAATACTTAACATAAAATATTACCTATTTCTGGTGAAAGAGCAGTACAACTTTTGCAAGCACAGCATTACATAAAGCATTTCAGTAATGTTATTCAGTTTGCTTCCCCAGGGTCTTGAAACCAGCTCATAGGTGCTGACTTGTTCCAACCTCAAAATCTTCATTCTAGGCAGAAATTAAACCAAGTCAAAGGAGACAGACATACTCAGAGAAGGGGAAAATAACTAGAGATAAACGATTATGATACTCTCTCTGGTAGCCCATCAATTCCTTATATACAAATCTTAGGTGATTCTGATACCCAACTAGGTTTGGAACCAAAGTTGTAGATGGTCTAATCCAGTAATTCTCAATCTCTGATGCATATTAAAATCAAGAGGAGAATTTATTTAAAAAGTAGAAGCTTCACACACCCAGATATTTTATTGACTTGAGCATCAGAATTTGTTTTAAAAGTCTCCAGTTATTGTATTAATAATGTGCAGCCAGGATCGAGAACAACTGATCTAAGGTATTAAATAAGGAAGAGTTATTCCCTTCTGGAGGAGAGGGGCTCAGTTTCCTTAATTCCTTATTCATTGAGGAAACTGAGCTCCTTTCCTCCAGAAGGGAATAACTAAATTTCTGTAAGCATGCATAAATATGAATAGTCAGTTCAATTCAACAAATCTTTATTGAGGACCTACATGTTTGTGGTATTCATGCCTATTAAAAGTGCCTTATTGATTCATAAGAATGAAAGCAATGAAAAATTATACAAGGCAGGCTGGGCATGGTGGCTCACACCTGTAATCCCAGCACTTTGGGAGACTGAGGCAGGCGGATCACTTGAGGTCAGGAGTTCAAGACCAGTCTGGCACATATGATGAAATCTCGTCTCCACCAAAAATACAAAAATTAGCCGGGCCTGGTGGCATGCACTTGTGGTCCCAGCTACTTGGGAGGCTGAGGTATGAGAGTCACTTGAACCCAGCAGGTGGAGGTTGCAGTGAGCTGAAATTGTGCCACTGCACTCCAGCCTAAGCAATAGAGTGAGACTCTGTCTCAAAAAAAAAAAAAAAAAAAAAGAAATCATTCAAGGCAGAATAAGGTAAATGCCACAGGAAGAAAAGCAAGGTGTTTTGGTACTTCCAAGAGCTGAGAGATAGCTTGAGGTCTTTATCAGGAATATAGTATATAATCTGGTTTTAAAATCAGAAAATGTTGACTTCTGAATCTGTAGAACTGAAGATAATACTGTGACATGATACTGCAATTCTACCTCATGCTTCAAAAGTTGCCCTGTGTACCAAAAAACTGTCAAGACTGCTCATCATGGACACTAAAACTATAAAAGTGTTTTGAAAGGAATATTGCAATAAATAAGGGTAATCTTGGATTTCTTTTAACTTGTGTTTGTTTTAAATTACAGAATTGTACTCACTATTGCAAAAGTCCTGAAAAATTACTTGAGAATGCCTATTAGTGATGGTTATGGAATATGCAGTCTTTCCCGGATATCTTTTTAGTTACTTTTTTAACTACCAAAATATATTCTAATATGTCACTACTTCTCCAATTTCAGGGATACCCATTCACTTGAAGGCCTCAGCATCTACCATCTGAATTAGCTCAAAGTCTCCTTTCTGATTTTCTTTCCTCTAATCTCTTACCTCATGCAATTCATTACGCATATTACGAAATCAGTCATTCTGAAACACTATTGTGAAATGTTTTCAATGTCGAGTGTTATCAATTTTGCTATGAATAATTTTATAGTATCCATTTATTTTTTTCCTTTTCAAAGTTTATCAAAGTACTACATGTAAATAATTTAAGAATAAAAAAATCACAAAGCTTACAGCTGTCTCTTAAATCATCTCTTCACATTCTTACTGCTTCCCAGAGGACATCTCTTTCAACTATTTTGGTTAGCTGTTTTCTCCTGGTATTATTTGAATTAATATGTTTATACCACTACTTCTAGATTTCTCGGTATTGGACATTGCCTATTGATTTCTACTCTAAAGAAGTGGATGTTGCCTATTGCTTTTCTACTCTAAAGGATGAAGATTTTGCTTAGCTCTACAGTCTGCCTCTTCCTGCAATAAATGTTGTAGAGACTGGGGATATACCTGTGAACAGAACAAAGTCCCCAGTACTTATGAACTTACATTGTGGTTTGAGAAGGTAAAATAACTAAATAACATAAATAACTAAATAACTGAATTATATAATTCCAGAAAGTGAACCATAATATGAAAAAAAGGAAAGAAAAAAAGACAATGGGAAAGGACACAAGTCTCTTTCCTCCCTCTACCCAATATAGTTGTAATAAAACGTTTGATGTTTTCACTGATATGACTAGATAACTACTTGACACTGAAGCATATATTGTACTATAATTACCTTTCATTTATTGTACAACTATTTCTTTTCTCTGAGACTGTAATTTTATTTGCATTTGATTTGTTTTCCATGTACTGAGAACTAATTCATTCCTATCATTCTGCCAAAACTATAAAACTTCTCTCGATGTGGTCAAACACAACAGTTAATTCTGTTTTTTTTTTCCTCCTTCTCCTTTTCTTCCTCTCTCATCATTCCTCCCAGATACCTCTGTCCTCCTGCTCCAGCCTTTTCCAGTAACTTTCCAGGCCTGCAGCATAGCTGTCATGTGCAAGCCCCCCTTCATTATCTTCCTAGGATTTCCCTCTGCCTCTCCCCTGGGTGCATCACCTTTACCAGCTCCCACATCTTCCTCTTTCTTGATTTAGCCCTCCAGTGGCCTCTTGAAAAGGGGTGCACATGAGGTAAATTTATACAAACTTGAGTGACTGAAAATGTTTTTATTCTACTCTTATCCTTGATAGGTAGCCTGGGTATAGGATTCTAAGTTGGAAATAATTTTTTCTCAGAAATCAGAGACATTGCTTCATTGCCTTCTGGATTTCAGTATTGCTATTTGGAATTCTGATGTCATTCTTGTTCCCAGTCCTTGGAATGTGACCTAGTTTTTTTTCACTGGAAGTCTTAGGGTTCTAAAATTTCAAAATAATTTAGCTTGCACAAGGCCTTTTTTTAATGGAGAGGCAGAAATGTGTGGTGATTACAAAAACAGATTCTAGAGCCAGAGTTCTAGGTTCATCACTTAAATAGCTCTATAATTTTGGATGGATTGCTCAATATCTCTGTGCTTCTGTTGGCTGTTAAAGGAACCGACATCATAGGGTTTGGGGAAGGATAGCAGCAATATTTAAAAATGTCTAGAATAGTGCCTGGCACATAGCAAGCCCCCTGTCAACACTAGCTATTAATATTACTTATTATTATTTATTATGTTGAGAATTTAGCAGACTTTCAATTTGGAAACTCAGATTTTCACAGCTCAGAAACCTACATGTGTTATTTCTTTAATAATTTTCTCCCCTTCATTTTTTTAATACTTTTTTTCTGGAATCATTATTAATTGAATTTCCTCAATGTTATGTTTCAATCTATCATATTTAAAATATCAATATCAGGCCAGGTGCGGTGGCTCACACCTGTAATCCCAGCAGTTTGGGAGGCTGACATGGGCGGATCACCTGAGGTCAGGTGTTTGAGACCAGCCTGGTCAACATAGCAAAACCACGGTCTCTACTAAAAATATAAAAATTAGCCAGGCATGGTGGTGGTAATCCCAGCTACTTGGGAAGCTGAGGCAGAAGAGTCACTTGAACCCGGGAGGTGGAAATTGCACTGAGCCGGATCACACCACTGCACTCCAGCCTGGGAGACAGAGTAAGACTCTGTCTCAATAAATAAATAAATAGAATCAATATCAATATTTTTATTTTTTATGCGTGTATTTATAATACGTGTATATATATGCATATATACACACACTTATATATATATTTATGTATTTATACACAAGTATAGATACAAACATTTTAAACTGGATGCGTGTTTTTCTCTTTTCTTTCTGAGGATATTTATTATAGGTTTGTAAGTTTTGAAGTTTTCCTCTGTGTTTTTCCCTCTATTTTATTTTATTTTAATTTTTTGAGATGGAGTCTCACTCTGTCACCCAGGCTAGAATGCATTGGCGTGACCTCGGCTCACTGCAACCTCTGCCTCCCGGGTTCAAGCAGATCTTCTGCCTCACCCTCCCGAGTAGCTGGGATTACAGGTGCCTGCCAGCACGCCCAGCTAATTTTTGTATTTTTAGTAGAGATGGAGGTGTGGCGGGGTAGGTGGGAGGTGAGATGGGGAGAGGGGTTTCATCACGTTGGCCAGGCTGGCCTGGAACTCCTGACCTCAAGTGATCCACTCACCTTGGCCTCCAAAAGTGCTGGGATTACAGGCGTGAGCCACTGTGCCCGGACTTTCCCCCTATCTATTATGTTAGAGGCTTTTCTCTAGTGATTCTTACCTGGTGATTCTTGGCAGTTTATTCATATATAAAAAGGAGGCTTTTAAGCTATGGGACTTCTCAACTGGTGAGACTTGCTTTAGGAAATTTGAGTTGGGTTAAGGATTCCCTGAAGAGGCAGCTGGGCTTCCCTAAATATCAATTTCTGTGTATCTTTGATTTTGAGCTTGTCAGTTATTTCCAGTTTACTTCTTGCCTAGGGGTATTAAGTTTTGCTACCAGTGTTTTGTGAGCAGAATTAGGATAGAGGGTAACTGTTTTTCATGCAGACTCTCACCCAATCCCCTTGTGTTCAACATGGTGTCCCCTAGTCCCAGCTCTCCACTCTGTCTAGGGCGAATCCAGGTTTTGTGGGCCTAAAGCTTATAGTCTTTGGGGGGCCCTCTTCCAGACCAAAAAAAAAAAAAAAACTATGAATGCAAAATTAAATACAGGAACTTGGAAGGGACCAGTGCAAGTGGAGGGCCTATGCTTCATTCGCTTCATGGTAAAACTGACTCTTCATCCTGATTCCTACCAGGGTCCCAGAGGAGTGGTATCTGACTTTGTTGGCTGAAGAGGAGATCTGGGAGTTCTATACTGCTGCTTACAGTCTTTTAATCAATTCTCTTCTTTTTAGTGCTATCCCATACCCTGGTTCTTCACGAGGAACCAGTGTCTTCAAGTCCCAAAGCTTTATGGCCCTTAAAGTTTAATAGGTGTGCTTCTGTTGGGGCATCTGACACTGCAGGCAGTTAGGCTTCAGTGATCTCTGCTGAGCTGTCTTTTATCACTCATTCATTATTTCCCATCATCTAAAATGTGTGGCTATCTCTTAGCTGCTGTTATTCCCCACCCTGTTCTCTTTGTTCTCACAGTGGTTTTATTCCTTTGCTGCCATTTAAGTGGGGGTTTTAGGAGAGCACAGAACTAAACAAACAGGTTCAGTTTGCCATGTTTAATCAGAAGTCTCATTCTATCTTTGAATATTTTTATGTTTGTCATTAAATCCAATATTTTATTGCCACTTAGATGAATTTATTATACAACTCAGCATTTGTTGTACTACATATTTAAGAAATATATACTGTACTTCAATATTCTCATAAACTGTTGTTTTTTGTTCTTTTGTTTTTAATATCAATAGCTTAAGGGGTACATGTGGTTTTAATTACATGGATGAATTGTATAGTGGTGAAGTCTGGGCTCTTAGTGTAGTCATCACCTGAGTAGTGTACATTGTACCCAGTAGGTAATTTTTCATCCCAGATTCCTTTCCCACCCTCCTTTCTTCTGAGTCTCCAATGTCCATTGTGGCACTCTGTATGCCTTTGTGTACCCATAGGTTAGCTCCCACTTACAAGTGCAAACATTCTGTTTTTCGTTTTACATTCCTAAGTTACTTCACTTAGGATAATCGCCTCCAGTTCTTCCAAGTTGCTGCAAAAGACTTTATTTCACTCTTTTTTATGGTTGAGTAGTATTCTATTGGGTGTGTGTGTGTGTGTGTGTGTGTGTGTGTCAACGGGCACTTAGGTTGATTTTTTAATCTTTGCAATTGTGAATTGTGTTGCAAGAAACATATGAGTTGCAAGCGTCTTTTTGATATAATGACTTCTTTTCCTTTAAGTAGACACCCAATAGTGAGATTGCTGGATTGAATGGTAGATCTGCTTTTAGTTCTTTGATAAATCTCTCTACTCTTTTCCACAGTGGTTGTACTAATTTACATCCCCACCAATAGTAGAAAAGCATTGCCTTTTCACTGCACCCACATTGATATCTATTGTTTTTTGTCTTCTTAGTAATGGCCATTCTGACTGGGGTAAAGTAGTATCTCATTGTGGCTTTAATTTGCATTTTCCTGATGACTAGTGTTGTTGAGCATTTGTTCATGTTTCTTGGCCATTTCTATATCTTCTTTCGAGAAATGTCTACACATGTCATTTATCCACTTTTTAAAGGATTTTTTTCTTGCTAATTTGTTTCAGTTCCTTATAGATTCTAGAATTAGTTCTTTGTCAGATATATATAGTTTCTCAATATTTTCTCCCATTCTGTAGGTTGTCTATATACTCTGTTGATAATATGGTGTTTCTTTTTAGGCAATAAACCAACACTTACTAGATCAACAATCTAGTGTGTTCTCATATTAATCATATTTTAGAAAGAAGAATATTCAAGAAAATGTCTATATTTTTTAGAAACAAAATTAAAAAATAATGCATGTTAGTAAAGGAGCTTGTAAAAAAATTCCCTATGTTTTGTGGAAAAAAATTTTGCCTAGTTTATTCTTCTAGATAATGTTTGATAATGTTTGTTAAATATATAAATGTGCCAAGAAATAGTCCTATTTCATCCACTATGCTTCTTGGAACCGCAGATTTGCAAGAAAACTTCAATAAGTACAGTGTAAAAAAGAGATATATAGTCAAGTAAGTTTTCTAAACTCTGAGTTCAATGAAATCAAACAGTTTTTTTTACATCAAGACTTCTTAGAGCCTTAACTACAATATTCATAGTGAGTCTTTAAAGAGGGAATAATTATTAGTATTTTCCAAACTTATTGTACTACCAGTCCTATTTAGGCAGCACACTATTAACTCCTTACAAAACAAATTACATCAAGATAGAGTTTGAAAATTTTTTTAATCAACAGCATGTTTTCTAATTCTGTTGAAAGACCTAATTTTCATCCTATGAAAGACCTAATTTTAATCCTGAAGGGTAATTGTAGTTCTTCCATTATCAATTCCATTCTAGATCCTGATCTCTTATGCTTACTCTCACTTGAAACCCTTAGGAATATCAGTTTGACCATCTTCCTTGAGGATGTAAATAATACAGGAGGAAATGAAAAGCTCGTGTCAGAGAAATTTTAATATTAGAGTTATTGGGGAGAAGCAGGGATGAATAAAGGATAACAGTGGGATGGTGAGGCAAAAGCTAGGTCACCCCAAATAGTCCTGAGCTGAAGAGCTTGCTTATGCCTTAGGATCAGGGTTAATTTTAAGGCAGAATCAGATAGATAAAGAGGTAACACCAAAGATAGTCATTAAGTCTCTCTCCTCCCTCTGTTCTCTCTCTAATCTTTAGTGTTTGCCAAACTTTCTCTCTGCACATATTAAACATTCAGATTTTGTGGCCAAGGCCTCAGACTGATGGAAGCAGAGTATGCGGAAAAGATGATTCTTAGGACTGGCAGGGTTAGAAAATACTGCCCACTAAGACACCACTGTGTGTGTGACTTGCCTTGCTATTTCTGATCCTGGCCCTCACATCCATAATTATTCTGCTGGAGAATTTGAACTCAACTTCTGTCATACGTGTTTGCTTAGCTTTGGATTCTGGTCACACAGTTTCTGAGCCCATTATCTCATCTTGGTTCTGGTTTTTCTCTCTCTACTTAATATTTCAGATTGGCATTAAACCGAGTGAATTCCCTTTCTGATTAATCTTGCCAGAGCAGCTCAGAAAAAAATGATCTCAATACCTTCTCCTAATATTTGAGGGAATTGGATGTTAAATAGATTCACAGTAACTGAAGAATAGTTGTGGAAGGGAATTTTTAAAAATAGTTAACACAGAATTCAAAAAGTACAAAAAAAGCAATAACTAAGAAGTATAATTCTTCTGTCCTGTTTCTGCCAGCTACAAAGTTCTCCTGCATGAAGGCCACTGGCATTATATGAATTGTTCTGGAGATACTCTAATGAGTTTACAAACATTTGTGTAATATTTGTGTGTATATTTCTTTTACACAAACGTATCATGCCATCTACTCTGCTCTGCATGTTGTTGTTGTTTTACATAACTTATCTTAGAGATTGTTATAGATTGAATTGTATCCCCCCAAAAAGTATCTTGGAGTCCTAACCTCTAATACCTCAGAAAGTGACCTTATTGGAAATAAGTTTGTTGCAAATGTAATCAGTTAAGATGAGGTCCTACTGGAGTAGGATGGGCCTTCAGTCCAATGTGACTAGTGTCCTTATAAGAAGAGACAGAGACATAGAGGAGGAATGCCATGTAACAACAGAGGTGGAGATTGGAGTCATGCAACTGCAGGCCAAGGAACCCCAAGGCTTGCTGGCAAATTACCAGAAGCTAGGAAGAGGCAAGGAAGGATTCTCACCTACAGGTTTCAGAGGGAGCATGGCACTACCAACACCGTGATTTGGGACTTCTGTTACAGTAGGTAGTTAGTCAGGCATGAGAAGGGCAGGAGAGGGCCCCCCACCACCATGAATGTCAGACAACCATCAGGTGATGATCAGGCAGTTGTTAACTGTCTCTCTAAAATAATAATTGGTTACAGCCAGTGCCAGGGAAAGGCAGTCTCCTTATGCATAGAAAAAACCTGAAACTGGTGATCAGCAGCTTCCTGGTATGTATCAGGAGTTGGGCAAGTAGGCTCAAGCATGCACATTAAGAGGCAAAATGGCGAAGTTTAACTGGTATATGACCTTCCAGGGACATGCCACCAGTAAGGGAAGAATGCCTCAAATGAGCATGTTCACCTCCCGACTGCTAGCAGACCACTGTGCATGAGGACAGCCTATCCCAAAGGAGGAATCAGGGAAGAAGGGACACAAAACTCCAGAAGCATGCCAATTTATAAAACCCCAAGTCAAAAGGTCAAAACACACACTTGTCTTTCAAGTCACCCACTTGGCCCTCTTCCAAGTGTACTCTCTCTTTTGTTCCTGATCTAAAGCTCTTTAATAAACTTTCACTCCTGCTCTAAAATGTGTCTTGGTCTCTCCTTCTGCCTTATGCCCCTCAGTCGAATTCTTTCTTCTGAGGGGGCAAAAATTGAGGTTGCAGCAGACCCATATGGATTCGCCACCAGTATCACTTCTAGCCTTCAGAACTGTAATACAATAAACTTCTATTATCTTAACCCACACAGTTTGTGGGATTTTGTTTCAGCAGCCTTAGGAAGTGAATACAGAGATCTTTCCATATTAATAGAGAAGTGTTTCATTCTATTTGACAGCAGCACAGTACTCTATTGTATGGTTGGGCCATAACTTATCTACTGGATAAATAAGTTATGGACATTTATGTGATTTTTAAACTTTTGTCATTAAAAACAATGCAGAAAGTGAGCAAATTTGTACATGTGTCAATTCACATGAGTGAGACTATCTTGAGCTAAATACCTAGGGGTAGTGAATAATCAAATTGAAATAAGATGCTTTGCATGTGAACAAGTGAAGAATTATTGTGACTTGAGTAACCATACGTTTCCACAGAGGGTATAGTAAAATTGTGTGCCAGCCAATAATTATGCTAAATAGGATGACTTTGTCTTGTCTCCTCTCCCATCCCTCCCCAAAATTGTTTGCCGGCTATGTAACCTTTTAGATAAGCCTCTGTTCTCTCCGGATCTCTGCTGCAGTTGAATTTCTAATGTTCTATTACCTAACATCTTAGGGTGGTTATAAGGATCAAATTTTTAAAAAGTTTGTGAAAGCAATTTCCCTACATAAAGACAGGGATTTGCCATTGTCTTTGGTGTAAAGCAATGTTTGATAACTTTATTATGCCTTTCATCGACATCCTATCCACAAACACTTGTTCTGGGTTATAGACCTGCTTCTCATATTTATGTTTACTGTGTTTCACAACATAGTAATTTATTAGTCTTCTCCTTTATATTTGCCCACAACAGTATAGTATCTTTCCTACAAATGATACAACCTAATAAATATTTATTCAGTGTTGTTTTAGACTAAATGTTTCATCAGTGAAATTTTTTTATTTCCTAAAATGGGCCTGAGCATTTACTTTAGAGTACAGTTTCCATGAACCACTTTTTCCCTCTTTCTTCTCTTTTCAGATTAGAATAACTGTTGGGAATACATTTTTAACCAATGGATTGAAAAAAATCAGTACAAGATCTATTTAATTGTCACAGCAAGTCCATGATGAGGGCTGCACAAAAGAAGGAGGTAATTTGTTTTCTTGGATCATGAAGACTTTTCTTTTCTAGGCAGGGTTTAGGATTGGGACCCTGGTCACATGATTATTATTCTTAGTATCCTCAGCCCTCTAGCCTGCCAAGAATTGTCAGAGTTAAGAATATGCTGTTGTTTATATGATAAAATTGGTGAAGTGCTAGGAAGAGTTCTAAGTCTTCATACATCTCTCCTAGATCATTCCTAGGTACTTAAAATTCCTACCTTCAGAGTCAGTGCTTTTGTGAATTCTCTCCCACAAATGTAAATAGCCTGAAGGGATTTCATAATCAACCATTTTCAGTCATCAGCAACTCTGTGTGAATTGGCCCATTAGATGCTTTTCCCGCTGACAATGGATGGCCAGGAAGAAAATGTGAATTCAACAGAGAAGTTTCACAGAAATGAGCTGTGCTCAGCCTTTGCCATAAGAGGGCAAAGTAAGTCCAGTGACATGCATTTCACTCAGTCTTCTTCTCTTTCTACTGACTGAGCCCGGAGCCTTTGAGGGAGGAAGTCCCGGGATTGGAGGGGTATAGAGATTGAGCTAAAAGGACCTTCTTCATTGGCCTGCAGGCTCAACTCTTAGGCAAAATCGTGAAGAAGTAGCTGTTACATTTTTCTAAACTTTCAGTTTGACAAGCATAAGGATTATTTTGGCAAAGCTCAAAATGATACCTGGCAGTCAAAATGGTTCATCACACCTCTTTAAAACATAATGTTGGGAGTGGCTGTTTTCTGAACCAAGTTACTTACTGAAAGTATTCTGTACTTTCCAGCCATTTTCCCTTTTTCTCATTTCTGTGGCCATTGTGGGGCTGCTGATCTCCATGTACTCTGGTAGGGGCTACTTTTTTTTAAAAGGAGTCTGTCTTTATTTTTTTTATTGAGATAAAATATACATGCACGATTTACTATTTTTACTTTTCTTTCTTTTTTTTTTTCTTTTTTTAGACAGAGTTTCGCTCTTGTCGCCCTGGCTGGAGTGTGCAGTGGCGGGATCTTGGCCCACTGCAACCTCCGCCTCCCAGGTTCAAGTGATTCTCCTACCTCAGCTTCCCAAGTAGCTGGGATTGCAGGCACACACCACCACATGCAACTAATTTTTGTGTTTTTGGTAGAGATGGGGTTTCACCACGTTGGCCAAGATGGTCTCAATCTCTTGAAGTCGTGATCCGCCCACCTCGGCCTCCCAAAGTGCTGGGATTACAGGCGTGAGCCACCGCACCCGGCTTATCTTTACCATTTTTAAGTGTATAGTTCAGTGGTAATAAATACGTTTATATTCTTTTTCCCCCTTCTCCCTTCTTCTTCTCTACCCCCTCCCCTTTCCAGTCTCTGGTAGCTGCCGGTCTACTTCCTATCTTCAGGAAATCCACTTTTTAAGCTTCCGCCTGTGAGTGAGAATGTGCTATATTTGTCTTTCTGTGCTTGGCTTATTTCACTTAACATAATGGCCTCCAGTTCTATTCATGTTGCTACAAATGACAAAATTTCATTCTTTCTTATGGCTGAATAATATTCCATGGTGTATATATACCACATTTTCTTTATCCATTCATCGTTGATGGGCACTTAAGTTGATTCCATATTTTGGCCATTGTGAATAGTGCTGCAATAAACATGAGGATGCAGATCTCCTTTGATATATTGATTTCCTTTCTTTTGGATATATACGCAGTAGTGACATTGCTGGATCATATGGTAATTCTATTTTTATTTTTTTGAGGAACCTCCATACTGTTCTCTATAAGTGGCTGTCCTAATTTGCATTCCAATCAGCAGTGGATTAGGGTTCCCCTTTCTCCACATCCTCAGCAGCATCTATTATTACCTGTCTTTTTGATATAAGCTATTTTAATTGCAGGAAAAGGATATTTAACTTTGCTGAATATTTTAAGGCCAACAGGAATCACTGTTTTCCATTGTACCCTACTGGTAGCTTGAGATTTGCTTGAAAGATTGACTGCCTGCCTTGTTCTCTCTCTCTCCCCACCAACCCCTCACCCCTCCACTGCCACACACACACATGCCTTTCTGATTCTCACATGACTAGAAAAACTGTTAGAAAGAGCTGATATCCCATCTAGGTAAACCTGCCTGGACTCTTGGCTACATTTTTCAAGAATTAGCTTTCATTTCACAAGCAATAAAAAATTATAAATTGAAAGCACCTCATGGAAGAAGCATTCACTTTTCTTGAGAACAGCCAACAAAGTGTAGGTGTTTTCATAAATTAGATTCACTCAAAGATGTTTCAATCCAAATATTACTCTCTGTTATTGATTTATTGAACTTGTCATATTATCTCGTTGTGAAATTTTTCCTTTACGAAAAAATTTTCTCTAAATAAAGAAGCCTCCTTTTTCAATAACAGTATTATTTTTATTAAGTTACTGACTCCTTCTTCTCTGCCTAAAAAACATGTTCAAGCCTCTCTCTACCACATATATATCTTTCCTTGGACACTGTTTTCTACTCAAGTGAATGCTTTATGTCTTTGCTTCCTTTCCTCATAGACTCCACATCCTAACCTATCATTTTCTCATCAATCAACTGTAATAATACCATTATATGTAATAGGCAATATTTGTTGAGTGAATAATGTGTACCAGGCACTGTGCAGCTTACATTTTTTCCAGGAATAAAATAAAGTAGGTATCATTAGTAGCTTTGTTTATACAGATGAAAACGCTGAGGCTTAAACAGTGTGAGTAGTTTGCTCAGCAAATCAGTGAGTAGGTGGCAACCACAGAAACTCCGGTTTTGTCCTATAGGTGACATCTAAGTCATTGCCATTATCCACAATGTATCTACCAACTTACTGTAACCCAATCACTGAATCTTGAAATACAAGGATCTATCTCTACTCTTCATCATATTCAATCTCCCAGCTTCAGTCACAATTGGGCATCTGGGACCTTCTTCCAGCTTTTATTTCCACAATATTATACTCTTTTGGTGTCTCTACATTTCTAACTATTCTTTCTGGCTTTGTTGAGTTAGCCTCTTAAATTGTCTCTTAAATGTTGGTATGATCTAAATTTCTTTTGCCCTTTGAATGTCTTCTCTGAGTGATTTCAGTGACTCCTATGGCCTCTACAATGATCTCAACTCTAATTCCAGGATCCCTTTCTCCTGAGCTCCAGATTTATCTCTACTTTTATAGGTACCACAACCTAGAAATATCCAAATCAACCTCATTATCTTTCATTCGAAGTCTGTTTCTCTGCATTTCCTCCCTCATTCTACAATATATTTTATATAAACATACAAGCTAATAGATGGAGTAAGAGACATTTTTTACGTCCCTTTTCCTTTCATTCCCACATTTAATCAGTCATCATGTCTTACGTTTTCTTTTTTTTTTTTTTTTGAGACAGAGTTTCGCTTTTGTTGCCCAGGCTGGAGTGCAGTAGTGTGATCTTGGCTCACTGCAACCTCTGCCTCCCAGGTTCAAGCAATTCTCCTGCCTCAGCTTCAGAAGTAGCTGGGACTACAGGCATGTGCCACCACATCTGGCTAGTTTTGTATTTTTAGTAGAAACGGGGTTTTGTCATGTTGGCCAGGCTGGTCTCGAACTCCTGACCTCAGGTGATACACCCACCTTGGCCTCCCAAAGTGCTGGGATTAAGTTGTGAGCCACCGTGCCCACCTGTGTTTTCTAATTTATAAATTTATCCATGCATCTTCATTATCACTTCTGCTGCTTTAGCTCAGACTCTCATCTTACCTCTTCCCTTCTGGGATCTAGTATTATGTACTGCACTTTATTGTACTCCCTATAACACCTAACACAATTTTGTATACAGAAACAGATCATCAGACATTTGTTAATTCAATAGATGAATATCTATATAACAGTTATGTTTTGTGAAGATCCTCTATCTTCTAATACTTACATGGTGTTTGCTATTTATGAGACATTATTCTAAATGCTTTAGCTATATTACCTAATTTAATCGTCACAATCTTCCAAAGTAGATGAAGTTATTATTCAGATTTTATAAATGGGGAGACAGTCATACAGAAGTGACCTTACTTGCCCAAATTTATGCTGCTAATAAATGGTAGTGCCAGCAGTGCTAGAATTAGACTGCAGGCAGTTTAACTTTAAATCCATGCTCTTAACCACTGCACTTCCTTGTGTTTCCTTTTGATCTACTTCTATGTATTACACTCAAGTTCTAATTAGTTTTTCCATCATAGCTATAAAAATATAGTAGATAACTAAATTCACAAACTTATAGATGTGAATCTGGAACTAAGTTCATTTCTCTGCCTCATCCAACCCCTCATCTAATTCTAGAGCACTTCAGAATCAAAATTAACTTAGAGTTTGAGGAGAAACTGAAGAGTTAATTAGGGTCTACTGATCCAGTGGTATGTGAGATGCAACCAGCATGGCTCCTATAGCTTGAAGCCAAATAGGCTTCTGGAGTAGGATCGGGACCACTTGGAGAATATTAGCCCTGTCATTTTGGACCATGAGCAGTATTGAGTTGAAAAGATAAGGCTGTAAGGCAGGACAAAACATAATTTGGAGCTGCCATATAGGACAAGGCGAGTAGATGGTCAAAGAGACATCCACATGGAGGAATTAAAGTCAGCAAACATAAAGGGGTCAAGCATGCAGAGACACTGAGAGTCAATGTGGGTCATGAGAGCAGACAAGCAGAGAATGTGTGCCAAAGACAAATGTGCCCTCCAAATCATGATAAACACATGTCAGATGTCTTACACTCTGTGGTAGAGTGGAGGTTTTTAAAATGGGTGTCAGAAAACCTGCATTATAACTTAGTTCTACCATCAATCAGAAGTGTGATCTTGGACAAGCTATTTAAACTATCTGGAGCTCACTTTTCTCATCTTTAAAATTAGGGGTTTCAATGTGGTGACCTCTGATAGAGAGTTACAAAGCCTATTATTCTTCACACAATGGTCCTAAAGATTTTTAATGATAGACTTATTAGTGGAGAAACCTTTGCAAGTACCTCCATTTGGTAAGGCGCTGCATGGCAAATTTATAAATTATTCACAAATGTATAAATTAGTAGATGTACCACTTTACTAATATATTACATCATGAAACACAGAAATATAAAAAGAATGAAATAAAGATGAAGCAAATACTATAGTTTAAGTTTTTGTCAATTGTGATGGTATCATATTATCATTAACTAGCATCTCAAGGCACAAACTCAAGGGAGGTTAAGGTTTATCATTATAAATGTAAATGCCTATTTCAAATAGTCCTTGACAATTTTTATTTTCTTGCCCATTTCTTGTCATATCTGATTAGATAGTCATTATTTTTGTATTGTAATTTGGCTGACAAGGAGCTCTTACTTGGATTCAGAGAAGTGTCAGCGATGTCATTTTCTTGTTCACTCACTCTTACATTATCAGCATAATCTTCAATATAAAGTTTCTTTGCTCAAATCTTTTTGAAACATGTATACATTATGTGACTTTAGTTAACCACATAACATAGTACACAAATACACTTAACCTGACTTCTTGGGTTTCCTCAATAGTAGACCCTGAATCAAGGTCTTGGGTGCAGGTAATTTTCCTTTTCTTTTTCTTTTCTTTTATTTTCTTTTCTTATTAAAATTTTATTTTAGGATTGGGGATACATTTGAAGGTTTGTTATGTAGGTAAACTCAGGTCATGGGTGTTTGTTGTACAGATTATTTCATCATCCAGGTGAATGTTTATTACAGCACTAGTGACAATAACAAAGACATGCCCATCATTGGTAGATTGGATAAAGAAAGTGTGGTACATATGGTCATTTTATTAGGAAGTGAAATAAAGTGTATGTTAATGAGCATGTTGCTTTTGTGGGCCTAATCCTAACAGCAACCGTCTGAGAAGCTGTGTGGAGCATCCCTCAAGTCATCCTTTCTTGGATGATGGGGAGGCTGGGGCATTTATCCACTTACCTTCCTTCCCCATTGGTTGATGGGTGTCCCTGGTGGCATGAACCCCTCTCACTTCAGGGTTGCATTTGTTTTTGACAGAGCAAACCCCATGGTGTTGGAGAATCAGGAGAAGAAGAGAGAGGCTGGTCTAGAGGTGCAGAGCTTTCAGCAAACTGCTTACCACACCTAAGGTGAATTCAGGTGGGCCCTGCAGGCATGGGGTGTGGTGTTGACAGGGTCTGCTACACTTGGCAAGGGTTAAGGTTAGAATTAGAGTCAGGATTAGTAAACTCTGATAGGTTGAAGTAAACAAAGAAAAAAGAGCATCAGCATCAACCTCTCCCACTCTTTCCTCAGGATATATTGAGAACCACATTTTGGCAAAGTGTGTATAAACTATTAATAAAGTATCATTTATTTCATAGTTTTTGATAAAATATGTAAATTGAAACTCTAATATTTTCTTTCCACACCTGGAAGGTCATTTTGAATATCTCTTGGGAGCCTGCATCTCTTCCTTATGATCAGTTTCCTAGCACAGCGACTCAAGGGCCTGATGCGTCAGGCTGCTGAGATATCTATCTGTTCCGACAAAGGCTGCCTCAGTGCCATGAAAACACATCACGTGCTGCAAGTCCTGGCAACATTTATGTCTCCAATGCAAAATTGTGGATTTCTGCCAAGAATTTACCTGCCTATTCTCCAAGGACAAGTATCAGAATATCCTGAAAGTCTCTGGAGGGTGCTAAAACATGAAGCAGCTCACTTACAGGAAGTACTTCAGTGAGCTGCTATTAAGAAAATAAAAGAGAGGGAGAAAGAAAGGCCATGGCATGTGTCTGCAAGTTGATCTATAGAGCAAGATCAATTATTGCATCATAGATGTTTGTAATTGTGGTGAAGCCAAAATTTTCTCTAAACACATTTTTGGCATCATCCACAATCCTATATTTTAATTTAGGTAAATGAATTTCAGTAATTTGATATTGAAAGGACATTGATTAGGTAACTCCTATATGCTAAGCCACTGTAAAAAGTGGTATGGCTTATTTCAAAATAAGTAAAACTTGGTCTCTTACTTACAATCTAGCAGGAGAAATGCATGCTGCATATAAGTAACTGTAAAACAAGGTGGTCAGAACTAAGATCTGTAAGAAAAATACCATAGACTGTGAAAATTCTAAGAAATTATTTCTGCAACAAGTAATTTATTATTTCATATGGTACTAGATAAACTTAACCCAAATTCCATGGCCTAGCAATTTCCTTAAACCTAGTCTATTTGGGAGTCTACCAAGCTGACATTTAGTAATAAGCAGATTTGGGTTTAGAAAAGACAAAGAGATCTGAGATAGGCCTTTACCTCAGTATCAACTATACTGGGCCCTAAAAAGGTCTTTGAGAGACAAAACCAAGTACTTCTTTAATGTCCTGTGGCCTAGTTTTAAGCCATAAATTTTTTTTTTTTTTTTGAGATGGAGTCTTGCACTGTCACCCAGGCTGGAGTGCAGTGGCATGATCTCAGCTCACTGCAACCTCCACCTCCTGAGTTCAAGCAATTCTCCTGTCTCAGCCTCCCCGGAAGCTGGGACTATAGGTGCGCACCACCATGCCCGGCTAATTTTTATATTTTTAGTAGAGACAAGATTTCTCCGTGTTGGCTGGGCTGGTCTCGAACTCCTGACCTCAGGTGATCCACCTTCCTTGGCCTACCAAAGTTCTGGGATTACAGGCATGAGCCACTGTGCCTGGCCTTAAGCCATAAACTTTTTAAAATACAAAAGCAAACACTGAAACAAAAATTATGCAATATTTGTATTGACAATGTATCGCAGTTTTCTTGAGCATGCAAATATTTTCTCAATAAAGACTTAATCATAAAATAGAACCTATGTGTTGCATCTTTTGCTTCTTTGTTTCTTTGTTTCTTTTCTTTCTTTTTTTTTTTTTTTCACAGAGTCTTGCTCTGTTGTTGCCCAGGCTGGAGTGCAATGGGGCAATCTTGGCTCACTGCAAACTCTGCCTCCCAGGTTCAAGCGATTCTCATGCCTCAGCCTCCTGAGTAGCTGAGATTACAGGTGTGCACAACCACGCCCAGCTGAGTTTTGTATTTTTAGTGGAGATGGGGTTTTGCCATGTTGGCCAGTCTGGTCTTGAACTCCTGACCTCAGGTGATTCACCTGCCTCGGCCTCCCAAAGTGCTGGGATTACAGGCATGAACCACCGCCCCCAGCCTGCATCTTTTGTTTCTTAACCAAAAATCAATTTATAATGAGATTACACAAATGGAAGAATTTACAACAGAAATTATTATAGAAAATCAAGCTCAGCAAAGCTATTGAGAATTATACTCAATAATTAGCTTCATGTTCAAATAACATGGCGTTCTGTACTTTTAATATTAGGTGCAACCCATAATCTAATAAGTACACCTTTACATTTTGTCCAAAGACAAAAATATTTTATAGTGAATTATGATAAAATCTATTTGTCACATTGACCTACCACTTCATACATTTAGAACATATATTACACAACTCTTAAAAATATATTTCTGTTGCAACCTCCAACTTAGTATTTATATATTTTTCTTTGTGTGAGCTTTGCTAAGCTTCCTTTTAATTTCAGAACTTCCCATAACAGCAAACTGCTGAATTATGAAGCTAAATTCCATTGCCTGATATCCCAATTTTGAATCTACATCACAAAAAGTATATTATTATTTTTTCTCTTTTCTTTTGCAGACAGTGTGTGTTGCAGCCCTAAAACTACATATTTTCCTGCTACTTCAAAATCTCCATAAAAGGGCTGTGAGTTTCCAATTTAGTCAACCAGGTGCACCAATGTGATAAGGTTGGTCCCTGCTGGAGGTTCTCCTTCCTACTTCCTTTCCTGACTGTGACCTAGTGACATTCAAACACACCAATGAAATTCCCTCACTCCTTTTCTTGTGTGTCCCACCCTGAACCTCAATAAATGTACTTGCTCACAGGTTCTCTCTCTCTCTCTGCTTCCCATCTGCTTGGGTGATCCTGATCCCTTCGTGCTCATTCCCATGTGATTCCCCTTTCAGCATGCAGTGATCCTGTCTCTCTGGGACCTGTGAGCATCATAAACTGTTTTTTCCTGAGCCTCTCCTGTTTCTTCTCGTGGCCACACCTGACTTACCATCTCATGAAAGAAAGCAAAACAGTGATTATACTTTTTTTTTTTTCCTTTAGGAAGGAGAGTAACAGAAGGATCAGTTTCCATTGAAAGTGCTATGATACAATTTCCAAACTTTAAGTTCAAAAACTATTCTAAAATCCTTGTATTTGTCCATCCTCACATTGCTATAGAAAGCTAAATCATTAGAAACCACTCCCATGATCCAATCACCTCCCACCAGGCCCCACCTCCAATTTTCAGGATCACAATTCAATATGAGATTTGGATGGGGATGCAGAGCCAAACCATATCATTCCACTCCTGGCCCTGCCCAAATCTCATGCCCTTCTCACATACCAAAACACATTTATTTCTTCTCAACAGTCCCCCAAGTCAACTCATTCTGGCATTAACTTAAAAGTCCAAGTTCAAAGTCTCATCTGAGACAAGGCAAGTCCCTTCCACCTATAAGCCATAAAATAAAATTTAAAAAAATGTTAGTTACTTCCAAGATACAATGGGCATACAGGCATTGGGTAAATGTTGCCATTCCAAAAAGGAGAAAATGGTCAAAACAAAGAGGTTATATGCTCCATGCAAGTCCCAAACCCAGCAGGGCAGTCATTAAATCTTAAAGCTCCAAATTAATCTCCTTTTACTCTATGTCTCACATCCAGGCCACACTGACACAAGGGGTGGACTCCCAAGCTCTTGGACATCTCTGGCCCTGTGGCTCTGCAGGGTATAGTCCCCACAGCTGCTTTTACAGGGTGGCATTGAGTGCCTGTGGTTTTTCCAGGTGCACATTCCAAGCTGTCCATGGATTTACCATCTGGGGTCTGGAGGATGGTGGCCCTCTTCTTACAGCTCCACTGGGCAATACCCCAGTGGGGACTCTGTGTGGGAGCTCCAAACCCACACTTCCCCTTCACACTGTCCTAGTAGAAGTTCTCCACAAGGGCTCCACCCCTGCAGCAAACTTCTGCCTAGACATCCAGGCATTTCCATACATCCTGTGAAATCTAAGCAGAGGCTCCCAAGCCTCAACTCTTGCCCTCTGTACACCCACAGGCCCAATACCATGTGGAAGCCACCAAGTCTTGGGGCTTACACCCTCTGAAGCAATGGCCCAAGCTGTACCTTGGCTCGTTTTAGCCACAGCTGGTGCTGGAGCAGCTGTGATGCAGGGCTCCATGTCCCAAGGCTGTACAGAGCAGCGGAGCCCTGGACCTGGCCCATGAAACCATTTCTCCCTTCTAGGCCTCCAGGCCTGTAATGGGAGGGGCTGCCATGAGGGTCTCCAACATGCTTGGGGGGCAGTTCTTCCATTTTCTTCATTATTAACATTGGCTCCTTTTTATTTATGCAATTTTCTTCAGCTAACGTGAATTCTTTCCCTGAAAATGGGTTTTTCTTTTCTACCACATGACCAGGCTGCAAATTTTCCAAACTTTTACACTCTGCTTCCCTTTTAAATACAAGTTACAGTTTGAGATTATTTCTTTGTTTATGCCAATGAGTGTAGGATTTTAGAAGCTGCCAGGCACACCTTGAATGCTTTGCTGCTTAGAAATTTCTTCTGCCAGATACCCTAAATCACCAGCCTCATGTTCAAAGTTCCATAGATCTCTAGAACAAGGGCACAATGCTGCAAGTCTCTTTGCGAAAGCATAGCAAGAGTGACATTTACTCCAGTTCCCAATAAGTTCCTCATCTCCATCTGAGAGCTCATCAGCCTGGACTTCACTATCTATATCACTATCATTATTTGGTCAAAACCATCCAGCAAGTCTCTAGGAAGTTTCAAACTTTCCCTCTTCTTTTTGTCTTCTTCTGAGCCCAGATCTCATAAGAACTCTATCATGAGACAGCACTATAGTGATGGTGCTAAACCATCAGAAACCACCCACATGATCCAATCACTTTTCACCTCCAAAACCTGGGCTTACAATTCAACATGAGATTTGGATGGAGATAGAGTCAAACCATATCAATCCTATTAGGAAGACATCAGATTAATTATTTAGATATTTCAAATTACACTTAGATTAAAGCAGATGATGGAGACTTTGTAATTAGTTTGTAATTCATGCAACCATCCCTGTAGTTATTCAATCAGTGCTTTTCCTGGCACTAAAGATACAGAGAAGAAAGGATTACAGTCTGATATAGAAGTCAGCCATGTAAACAAATAATTACCATACACAAAGTAAGTTCAGTAACAGAGGTTTGTAATTCATAACTTGCATGGGTAAGGCAGAATATGAAGTGGTGCACTCTGAGGTCAACAGGTTTCAAGAAGACAGCAATGTTAAGCTGAGTATTATAGCATGAATATGATTTTAGCAGGCAGACAAATAAAATATGTGCCCAGGAGGTTTTCTGAGGAAAGTGTTGAATGTACTGAACACAGAAAGAAAAAAAGAATATGACATGCATAGGAACCATGAACAGTTTAGCATTGTGGAAACAAGGGATATAAGGAGTGGTTTGAGGCAAGTGGTTTGAGGGGCTCTGAATGTTAACTAAGGGGTCTGGACCTTATTCCGGAGGGGATGAGATGCCTTTAGTGCTTTAAGGTGCGAGTAAATTGCTCAAAATTTTGCTTTCAGAAAGAGCTCTCCAGTGCCAGTGTGGAGGATGAATTAGAAAAATGAGAGCCTGGAAGTACTGGGTTTTGCACATATACTTCTATTCTCCATATGGAATGTTTTCTTTTCTTCCATATCAGCCCATTTCATGGAAAGCTTTTATTTTTATTTTTTTCAGAGACAGATTCTTGCTTGGTTGCCCATGCTGGAGTACCATGGCATGATCATAATTCACTGCAGCCTTGAACTTCTGGGCTCAAGTAATCCTCTGGCCTCAGCCTCCTGAGTAGCCAGGACTGCAGGCAGACACCACCATGTCCAACCAATTGTGACTTTTTTTTTTAATAGATGAAGATCTCACTATGTTGCCCACACTGGTCTTAATCTCCTGAACCCAAGCAATCCTCCCACCTTGACCTCCCAAAAGGCTGAGGCATGAGGCACTGGCATCAGGCATGAGGCACTGAGCCCAGCCATATCCAATTCCTTAATCTGTGAGGTTTAACATTTAACATAGGGGTGTCCAATCTTTTAGCTTTCCTGGGCCACACTGAAAGAATATTTATTTTGGGCCACACACAACATACACTAACATTAACAACAGCTGATGAGCTAAAAGAAAAAAAATCACAAAAATAGCTCATAATGTTTAAGAAAGTTTACGAATTGTGTTGGGCCACATTCAAAGCCATCCTGCAAAGCCCGTGGGCCATAGGCTGCACAAGCTTGGAACAGTTCCAGACGGCAATCCCAGGATTCTCTGAATTGTAGTTACTATGCCTCAAGTTAGCCCTTAAAACTCACTTGTACAATGGTGCTTTTTAATCCCAATTTTTTCTTTGTTTTAGTAGTTTTAATGGTTATATTGAAATATAATTTACATACCATATAATTCATTCATTTAAAGTGTGCAATTCGATGATTTTGTAGTATATTCAGAGTTATGCAACCACCACCATAATCAATTTTAGAACATTTTTATCTGCCCAAAAAGAAACCCATACCCATTAGCAGACATTCCCATTTCCAACACCACCTGTTCCAGCTCTAGGCAACCATGAATCTACTCTCTGTCTCTGTAGATTGCCTATTCTTGATAATTCATATAAACACAATCATACAATGTATGGCCTTTTTTGACTTACTTCTTTCATGTAACATGATGTTTTCAAGATTTATTCATGTTACAGCATGTATTAGTACTTCATTCCTTTTTGTTGCCAAATCCTATACCATTTCATAAATATACCATATTTCTTTATCCATTCATCTTTTGATGAACATTTGGGTTGTTTCTAGTTTTTGGCTAATGTGAATATGCTGCTATGAACATTTATTTACAAGTTTTGTGTGGACATATGTTTTCTTTTCTCTTGTATATACACCTAGAAGTGGAGTTGCTGGGTCGTAGTATAGCTTTATGTTTAATTTTTTTTTTATTGATATGGTGTATTAGTTGATTTTTAGATTTTAAACCACCTTGCATTCTTGGATGTAAATCCCACCTGGTCATGGTGTATACCTTTTTTATATATTGCTGGATTTTATTTCCTAGGTTTTTTAAAAAGAATTTTTACATCTATATTCTTAAGAGATATTGGTCTATAGTTTCCTTGTGATACCTTTGTCAGCTTTTGGTATCAAGGTAATAATTGATATCACTAAATGAGTAGGAGAATATTCCCTTTTCTTTCTTTATTTTTGGAAAAGTTTGAGAATTGGAATTAATTCTTCTTTAAAGGGAAAACTCACTAGTGAAGTAATTTGGTCCTTGGCTTTTCTCTATGGGAAGTTTTATGGTTATTAATTCAGTCTCTTTACTTATTATAGGTCCATTTAGCTTTTCTATTTCTTTTTAAGTCAGTTTCAGTAGCTTTTGTCTTTCTAGGAATTTGTCCATTGCATCTAAGTTATCCAACTTGTTGGTACTACTGTCCATAGTATTCTTTTTTTATTCTTTGTATTTCTGTAAGGTTGGTGGTAACTTTTTCTCTTTTATTCCTGATTTAAGTAATTTGAGCCTTGAAGTCCAAGAAATTCTTATCAAATTGGTTAGTCTTTTTGAATAACCAGCTTTCAGCTTTGATAATGTTCTCTATTACTTTCTTTTATTTATTTCACTAATTTTTGTTCTAATATTTATTATTTTCTTCCTTTTACTTGCTTTGGGTTTAATTTGCTTTTCTTTTTTTAGTGTTTTATGTTGTTTTTTTCAGTGTTTGAGATCTTTCTTCCTGTTTTTTAATATAGGAATTTATAGCTATAAACTTTCCTCTAAGTACTGCCTTAGCTGCATTCCATAAGATTTGGTATGTTGTGTCTTCATTTTCATTCATCCTAAAATATTTTCTAATTTTGCTTTTGATTTTTTTTGATGTATTGGTCATTTATAGAATACTGTTTAATTTTCACATATTTGTGAATATACAAAATTTCTTTTAGTTATTAAATTCTAATCCTAATTCCATCCATTGTGGTCAGAGAAATACTTTCTACAATTTCAATCTCTTTGAATTTATTGAGGCTTGTTTCATAGCCTAGAATATGGTCTATCTTAAAGAGTACCCCATGTGCTCTAGTGAATGTATATTCTGCTGTTGTTAGGTGGGTTATTTTATATATGCCTGTAAGGTCTATTTTGTTTATATTGTTCAAATTTTCTATTTCCTTGTTAACATTCTGCTTAGATGTTCTATCCATTATTGAAGGGGAGATACTGAAATCAACTATTATTGTTGAATTGTCTATTTTTCCCTTGAGTTGTGTTGGTTTTTGCTTTACATATTTTGAAGCTCTGTTGATGGGTACATATATGTTTATAATTGTTATAACATCCTGATAGATTGACCCTTATCATAAAATAACCTCTCTGTCTCTAATAACACCTTTTTCCATTTTAAGGTTGATTGTGTCTAATATTATAGCAATTCCAGCTTTCCTATGCTTGATGTTTACATGATATACCTTTTTCAATTATTTTATTTTATTAATTTTTTCTGTTTTTGCAAGACGGAGTCACTCTGTTGCCCAGGCTGGAGTGCAGTGGTGCAATCTCAGCTCACTACAACCCCTGCCTCCCAGGTTCAAGCAATTCTCCTGTCTCAGCCTCCCGAGTAGCTGGAACTACAGGCACATGCCGTCACACCTGCCTAGTTTTTGTATTTTTAGTAGAGATGGGGTTTCACCATATTGGTCAGGCTGGTCTCAAACTCCTGACCTCAGATGATCCACCTGCCTCAGCCTCCCAAAGAGGTGGCATTACAGATGTAAGCCACTGTGCCCAGCCAATTCTTTTACTTTATTTATTTATTTATTTTTGAGACCGAGTCTTGCTCTCTTGCCCAGGCTGGAGTGCAGTGGTGTGATCTCGGCTCACTGCAGACTCCGCCTCCCAGGTTCAAGCAATTGTCCTGCCTCAGCCTCCTGAGTAGCTGGAACTACTGATGCGAGCCACCACACCCAGCTAATTTTTGTATTTTTAGTAGAGACGGGGTTTCACCATGTTGGCCAGGCTGGTCTTGAACTCCTGACCTCATGATATGCTCGCCTTGGCCTTCCAAAGTGCTGGGATTACAGGTGTGAGCCATCCCACCTGGTCTAACTCTTTTACTTTCAATATATTTGTATCTTTGAACCTAAAGTGTTTCTCCTGTTGACAGCATGTAGTTATATCATGTTTTCTTATCTAGTATGACAATCCCTGCCTTTTGATTGGATTATCTAATCAATTCACATTTAACACTAGTATCTATATTGTTAATGTTTGCAGTTTTAATTTTTGTTTTCTATTTGTTTAATATCTTTTTTGTTCCTCTATTACCCCTATTGTGTTCTTTGGCATTAAGTGAATATTTTTAGAGTAATATTTTAATTACTGTAATTACTTTTTAAACTATTTTTAAAGTTTTTTTCTCAGTGGTTGCTCTAGGGTTTGCCATACATGTCTTATCAGAGTCTATTCCAAATTTACACAAACTTAATTAAAGTGAGGTACAGAAACATTATTCCTATATAGTTCTATTCCCTCTTTCTCCTTTTCGTGCCATTATTATTATACATATTACATCTATAAATGTTACTAACCCAATAATATATTGCTGTAACTATTACTTTGTAAATTTTATGTCTATCAAAGAAGCTGAGAAAAGGAAGAACAAGTATACGCAGTCATGTGCCACATAATCGCATTCAGTCAACCATGGACCACATGTATAACATATATGATGGCCGTCCCATAAAATTATACTTTTAAAGAAGGTATTTTTACGGTACATTTTCTGTGTTTAGATACACAAATACTTTCCATTGTGTTATGATTGCCTGCAGTATTAAGTAGAGTAACATGCTGTACAAATCTGTAGCCTAGGAGCAATAGGCTATGCCATATTGCCTAAGTGTGTAGTAGACTATACCATCTAGGTGTGTGTAAGTATACTCCATGATGTTTGCCCATCAACAAAATTACCTAAAAATGCATTTCTTGGAATATACCCCAGTCATTAAGCACAGGCCTGTACACATAGAGTTTGTTATGTTAACCTTATTATTTACCATTTTTGGTTTTCTACATATGTTCCATCGATTCAAGTCATTATCTGGTGTCATTTCCTTAGCCAAATTCAACTTGCTCCCACACTCCTTTATGCTGTTATTAGCAAATATATTACATTTCTATATGTTCTGGCCCAACAATATATTTATAAACATAGTATTTCACACAACTTCATTTTAAATCAGTTGAGAGATGAAATAAGAAACATGTTTTTATACTTTATAACTAAAATTAATTGTTATTTTTATTAATAAATTAAAATAAATTAACAATTAAATTCAGACTGGGGTACTTTTGAGGCCAGTCTCCCAGATTTTTTCTGAGCTAAGGAGTACTCTTCTTAGCTCTCTCTTTCACTGATTATGTCTGTGAATAGCTGGCCTGTGGTTCAGCTTGTTGTTCTTAATAAGGGAGCCCTATTGTTTTTGAGAGTATCTTTATACTTGAGCTTCTCCACACTCCTTTTCAAATAAAGTCAGTTCAGAAACGGGTCCAGAGCTCTCTTTTCTTACGGATGTCTCTCCCTCAGAACAAAATTTCTGAGCCACTATTCCCAGTACTGCAGAGGGTGGGGTGCATAGTCTCTGATCTTTCCAGCCTACCTTTCCTGGTATGAGACTTTTGTGTTATGAGTGTTAGGATGAGGGCAATTCAGACCCCGACATTCTTGACCTGCTGTGCTTGGGGCAGAGCCTCTGTGTGGATGGGGGCTATGTGGAGGAGGAGAGCACTTGACTTTTCTACAACACTCACCAGGAATTTAGCCTATTTATCTTGGAGTTAAAGGGGATAAGAAACATTGACAGTCTGCCCCTTCTGGTGAGATGTGTTAACACTTGATTGGGAGCTAAGGAGGGAATCCATCTTCTTGGCCACACCCACTTGGAGTAGAGCTTCTTTCACTAGCGTCCTTTTAAACGTTACGGTTCTGGCTAGGCAGAGACACAGACTGGGCCTTCCCTAGGTGGAGACAAATTCAACCTTTGCTGTGAAGGGCCTAGTTTTGGAATGGTAGTTGTGGAGAGTCTGTTTTCTGAGAAGCCGGTAATAATTAACGATCTTATTTAATCCCCATTTACGGATGAAGTGAAAGTATCCTAATTCACACAAATAGGAATGACAAAACGGGAGTCAAAGTCAGGTGAGTCTAACCTTGAAGGCCTAAATCATATTCTACTACTCACTGAAGGAACAATTTCTTCCTCCATTAAAACTAGAGAATTCTCAAAAATTGTAAGGGAGGAGAAATAAATAAGGGGTTAGAAGGAAAGAATAAAAACAATTCAACAGAATTGGTCTGGATTTCCCAGGAACTACCTCATAACTGGGGGACTTTTTTATTCAAAATGTGCTTATGACATATGAAAATACTACCAGCATCTGGCCTTATGTTTTCCCTTTTTTTTTGAGACGGAATTTTGCTCTTGTCGCCGAGGCTGGAGTGCAATGGCGCCATCTTGGCTCACTGCAACCTTCTTCTCCCGGGTTCAAGAGATTCTCCTGCCTCAGCCTCTCAAGTAGCTGGGATTACAGGTTCCTGCCACCATGCCCGGCTAATTTTTGTAGTTTTACTAGAGACAGGGTTTCACTACGTTGGCCAGGCTGGTCCCCAACTCCTGACCGCAGGTGATCTGCCCCCCTCGGCCTCCCAAAGTGCTGGGATTACAGGCATGAGCCACTGTGCCCAGCCTGGCCTTATGTTTTCATATTAGCTACATTGCAAGACTCTTAATGTCTCCTATTTATATTATATTTAACAATCACCTCATCCCATTTACAAATTATTCACAAACCACTCTTTAAAGCTGACATGCTTCTAATGTGATGAAGTAATTCTTGACAACCCTAATCTTCACTTCTATTTTCCTAAAGTTTTAATTGGCGGAGCATTTTTAAAAACACCCTTTTAACATTTGTTAAGTTAGTTGTATGATTTTTCCTCTCTCATGTATAAATATTATGAATAAAACTAAAATTTCCAATGTTAAGTACTATTTGAATTTCTGGGAAAATGCTACTTGTCTTCCTGGGAAAATCTTCCTTTTGTACACTACTGAGTTTCATTTACTAGTATATCTGCAACTAAATGTATGTGTTATTTAGCTATAATTTTTTTGTTTGGTACTGACGTCAAATTTTGTGATTAGAGTGTTGGGCAAAGCAATCAGAACACAGCACTAGTGGCATCTGCTGCAGATATGAAATAGGGTTTATTAGAGGTGGAGAGAATTCACAAGTAGAGAAGTAGTAGAATGCATAAAATCTTCTAATTTCTCACCCCATAGTTTAGGCCAGAAGGCATGCCCTATGGCCATTGTTGCTGTGGGGAAGGGTCCTGTCCCATTAGGTTGAACATATTTATCAGCACAGGAGCAGGTACTATGCAACATTGGAGCTCTCTAATCTAGGAAGTGGCCTTGTTAGAAAGATGGGGGTGGGATTTTCAGAGCTCACAAGCTGTTATGGTCTGTTTTCTCTTCAACTGACTGTGACCTGCTAAGCCAATTCTGCTAAGCCAATTCTGCTAAGCCATCAAATAGAGGAAGAAATTAGCCTCAGAGGCCATCCAAGTTTGTCTCTTCTCACAGGATTTTCTTGTCTTTTATAGAAAATTAGAATGCTTTTCTTCTTTTTCAATGTTATGAACTACCTTAAGTAGTAAAAAGGTAATAAATCTGTTCTTTGAAGTTTGATAGAAGTCATCAATAAAACTGTAAGGGCTTGGCACCATTTTGGGGATAGCTATTTGAAAGCTTTTTCACATTTTTTCCATTATTTTCCTACTTTTTCTTGTGCTAGTTTTCCTAATTTAAGTATTTCTAGAAATTGTTAATATTTATGTTTCCAAAGTTATGGCATGGTACTTTCTTATAATTTGAAATTTTTATTTCATTTCTTAGGTTATATCCCTTTTCTTATGCTTAATGTATTTTTGCTCTATTATCTTGTAAGATAATAGAGCTTTCATCTTAAGAAAGATTTGTATATATTTACCAATCATCTTTTGGATTTATTTGTTAATGATATCATTGTTTAAAATTTTTTAATGTTTGCTTTTTAATTTATCAAATCTCTGATTTTCCTTAGATTTTCTTGTTGTTTACCTAATTTGAGAGTTTGGTGTTTAAGTAACTTATTTTCATTATTTTATGACAAAACCAGTTAAAAATGAGTTTTGACCAGGTGTGGTGGCTCACACCTGTAATCCCAGCACTTTGGGAGGGATTGCTTAAACCCAGGAGTCCGACCAGCCTGGGTAACACGGTAAGACCCCGTTTCTACAAAAAAATAAAAATATTAGCCAGGGGTAGCACACACCTGTAGTCCCAGCTTCCTGGGATGCTGAGGTGGGAGGATCATTTGAGTCTGGGAGGTTGAAGCTGCAGTGAGCTGTAATCATGCCACTGAACTCCAGCCTGGGCAACAGAGTGAGATGCTGTCTCAAAAAAAAGAGTTTTTTCCTAGTAATAATGGATAGCATTTATAAAGTTCTCATAATGAGTCAGAGAGTCTTCAAAACAGACCTATAATGTTTCTACTATTCTATTCCCATTTTCATATAAGGGCACAGAGCACTTAAAATGTCTACCCAAGCTTCAAAGCAGTATAACCAGGATATAAATCAAACTTTTTAGGCTCTAGAACTTGCTCTTAAACGCTACATAATGTTGCTCTGGCTAAGTTTCAGAATTCTTTTTTTTTTTTTTCTGAGACAGACTATTGCTCTGCTGCCAGGGTGGAGTGCAGTGGTGCCATCTCAGCTCACTGCAACCTCCACCTTACGGGGTTCAAGTGATTCTCCTGCCTCAGCCTCCCGAGTAGCTGGGATTACAGGTGCACACCACCATGCCCAGCTAATTTTTTGTATTTTTTGTAGAGATGGGGTTTCGTCATATTGGCCAGGCTGGTCTCGAACTCCTGGCCTCAAGTGATCTGTCCACCTCGGCCTTCAACAGTGCTGGGATTGCAAGAGTGAGCCACCGCACTCAGCCCACAATTCTTGAAAGACATTTTTCTCATATTTCCAACTTGTCTGTAATTCTAAAATTTCCTATTTTTATTGAAAATTTCATTTTTTATTTCCAAAGGGTAAATCTTTTATTATTAATTCTGATTTTATTTTATTATGGTAAGAAAATGTGACCTATTTCATTTCTGCATTTTGAAATTTAAGTTCAGTATTGCCTAGTAGAGAGTCATATTTTGAATTTATTCAATGAGCACTAGAAAATGAGAGTATGATGTATACATACATAATGTAATTATAACCTGAATTACATTATGATTCTTCATTATCTTATTCTTTATTTGCATAATCTATCAAAGATTCTATCAAAGAGCATCTAAAAGTCTCTACTACAAATGTTCTCTTCACAATTCTTGTATTTTTTCTTTACATATTTTTGTTATTCATTGCATAAAACTTTATGAATATTTTCTTCATTGTGAATTATATTATCATTTTCTTAACAAAAGTACCCTCTTTTTGTTTCTTTCCCTTATGTCTGATATTAATAATTTGTTCCCTACATTTTTTTGTTGTTTGCACTATTTGATGCATTTTTACCAGGGCTTTTTAATCTGGTTTTTAATCTGTCAATCATTTTTATAAACAGTATACAGTTTGTTTTATGACTCAGTCTATGAGTCTATTATTGATAGAGAGTTTACGCTGTTTTACTTAATACCATAACTGATAGGGTTCGTTCTGTTTCTGAATCTTTAAAACCCTTTTGGTTTGGTTCTCCTTTTGCTATATCTTTTTAATTAATTTATTTATTTTTACCCTTTGTTATGCAGTGGTTCTTTTTTTTTAATAGTAATTTTGAATATATGCACCCTTTGCTAATATCTAATAAACTTTACTCTATTTATCTTTTTTTGTGCCATACATTTATCCCCTCACAACTCCAGAGAAAATTCCCATTTGAAAATAATGGTAGTAAGTCTGCTTTCTCCCTTTTCTTTCACCAAAAATCATCAAAAAGAACAAGAAAAATAAGAAACAAAAAGTGCAAACTCATTTTTAGTGGAACAATGACAGAGTTAAATCCCCAAATAACACAATAGGGGAAATGGCTCCTACAAGCAGTGGGATCGAGCATGAAAGAAGAAAGAAGACACTGTAGATGTAGATTTCAAAAAAAGTGTCAGAAAGTACATTTTTGGAAAGTGAAGTATATACTTTGAGGTGGAAAAGATCAATCTTGTATTTAGCACAGGATGCAAGGACTACTGGCAGATGCTTCCCTAAGACTGGGTTGGTTCTGTGAATCAGAGGAGTCAAGGCTAAATCAGGACTCTCACAGATCAGTCATATTTGCAAGAAGTAGTCAGTCTTTGTGGCAGAAGAGAGGAAGAGAAGCTTCGCATTGTGAAAACTTCCAAACTTGATTATTTCCTTCTGTTGGGGAAGCATAGAGGTTAAAGTGGCTCATACACAACATCCTGGATTCTAAGGAAAATTCTAGTTTCTTGGAACATCCCCAAGATTACCTTCACTTTGTGAACCTTCGACAGATTGCTGGTCAAGGAAAAATCTTACCTGTCTGAAAGATAAGTAAGAAATAGAAAGCAAGACAAGAATGGGAAAAGCAAATGCCAGACCAAAAAAACCACCAAAAAATGTTGCATTAAAGCAGATGAAAATAGTAATCATGTATTCTGGCCTAAAATTTTTTAAAAAATAATATTTATAGCAAAAATCTCTATAAAACAAGAAGAAAAAGAAGAGATACTAGAGTTCAACAGGTGCTGAAAAATACATCCAGATGATTAAAAAATGTAAAAAATGAAATGTTATAATTTTGAAGTGAAGGCCTTCCTATGACACAAAACCCAGAAGCCATAAAAGAATGATAAATTAGACTCTATTAAAATGAAAAACCAAGATGAAAAACTTCCAGGACCAAAGGCATTAAACAAATGAAGAAATATTTGTAACTAATTTAATAAGGTACTAATTTCCCTAGAATATACAAATCTATTGGGAAAAGAAAGAAAAAAAAAACAACCCGCTAAGCTAGACACAGCGGCATGTGCCTGTAGCACCAGCTACTCTGGAGGCTGAGGCAGAAGGATCACTTCAGCTCAGGAGTTCGGGGCTGTTGTGTGCTATGATCACACCTGTGAATGGCCACTGCATTCCAGCCTGGGCAACATAGTGAGACTCCCATCTCTTTAAAAAAAAAAAAAAATAGAGGAGAAAAAAGGCAAAAAAAAAAAAAAACCTTCACTGAAACAAAATGAGCAAAAGATCTGAACAGATGGATTCAAAAAAGGAAATGTAAATGGCTTTTAAACATAAAAAGATTGTCAATCTTATTTTTAACAAGAAAAATACAAATCAGAGCCATACAAAGATTACATTTCACATGTAAGACTGGAAAAAAAATTTTTAATGATAACATAGTCCCAACATTGTTGGTGGAAATATAATTGTTACAATCAATTATGTCTGAACAGTGCTTTGGCAACACCTATCAAAATTACAAAAACCTATATCCTTTAACCAAGAATTTCACTTCTAAAGATTTATCCTACAGATATACTGGCCTGTGTGGAAGATGACAATGTACTCAGTCATTGCTGTATTGTTTGTAATAGCACAAGACTGAAAACATCCTCATGGGCGGTGTTTAAAGAAATGGTGGTATGTCAGTTCATGGTAGATGGCATCAATAGCCCCATTTCTTCAGACCTTCCTTTACACAAGCCTTTTGCCATGCCACTTTGTAGGGCCCTTTCACTTTGTTTGGGATGTAATTCCATGCAGCTTGGCTTTAGTATGTGATTTGCTTTGGTTTATAGCATATTGGCAGATGTTAGGCAAGCAGTATCTTAAAAAGGATTTACATGATTTACGTTTGCTTGCTCTTGTGCTTAACCTGTTGCCATAAGAATAGCATGTTTAGGCTATTTCACTGGTCTTAGGAGGAAGGTCAGAGCCATTTGGAACAGAGTTGTTTTATATCCATACTATGGAATGCTACTTCTAAAAAAATAAAAAGGAATGAATTATTGATACTTACAATAACACGGATGAATCTCACATTAGTTATGCACAGTGAAAGAAGCCAAATTAAAAGAGCACCAACTTTATGATTCCATTTATATGAAATCTAGAAAATTTAAATTAGTCTGTAGTGACAGAAATTAAATTAATGGTTGCCTGAGGATGGGATGGTTTAAGGGCGGCATGTGAATAGAGGGATTACAAAAGGATATGAGAAAACTTTTGAGAATAATGAATACGTTCATTTTCTTGATAGTAATGATGGTTTCAAGGATGTATACATAATTATCCAATGGTACACTTCAATTATATGCAAAAGAACATTAAAAAAGAAACGTAATGTTAGGATTTGTAAGGCTGAGTAATAGGTGCACAGGTTTTTATGCTGTTCTGTATTGTTGAGTGTGTTTGCTGTATTTAAAAATAAAATATTTAAATTCACTTAAAAAAGAAATCTAGATTTTCACATCAGAGTTAGTTGATTTAACAAAGTAGTGGGAACAACAAATTTCATGAAAATAGAGCCCATGTCTGTCTTCTTCACCATTGCTTCCTCAGTTCTCAGAACAGTGCCTAGAAGCACTCATCACATACTCCAAAAATATTTATGTAATAAATAATGAATAAACTCAGTTTATCCATAGCTACTAGTAATTTCCCTATTTTAAAGAAGCTTCCAATTCCTTATGATGAAACTTGGAAGTTATCGAACAATTTTTGAGTGATGGCACATACTTTGGAGGGTGGTTGTGGAGATTATCAGAAACCTTGAAGTGTCTTTAGTTTTCTTATGAAGATGCAGGGCTTGTATTCAGGCAGTCTGCAACAACAAAGCTCTATTAGTTGTTTACAGGTGGCAGCCTCTGATTATTGAACACTGTTTGATCAGTTTTTGTGCCATACTGGTTGCAAACCGTTTTGAATCTCACCCCTTTGTAAATGTCACCCACATCAATATTTTGGGGGTGAAAGTACCGCCTGATGTCACACATTTCTCTAGCGGGTTTCTATTGAAGTTCAGTATGGGCATCCTTTGGTGTGTGCCCCGCACCCAACTCCTTTATCCTATCGCTACCCACACTGTTCAGGCCATATGGTTTGACACTGGCTTGACTTTATCTCCCTAGTTAAGCTCCTTAACTTCCTTTTTTTCACTCCAAGGTAATATGATAAATTTCTATTTCAAAGTACATAACATCTCTAGTACTCTCTTCCTTAGCTTTCATATGGGGATCTAAATTTGATACTCAATTTTGTATTTGAACATTTCAAACAGTGCTAAGAACCATCCTATTGACCTCTGTATTTTAACTCACTGGGTAGGACTTATAATAAAATAGAGAAGCCTGGGTCATGTACCCAAACTTTGGCCTAACGCTGTCTGCTGAACCTCTGCCATGGATATGCAATAGATTGCCTGTCAATGTGCCAGTATTGTAAATTTTTTTAAGGGAAATTGCTGGCTTTGGAGGTAGCCCTGTTTGGAAGACAAAGTGAGTACTACAGAAAAGCACATTAATAAACATTTATTGAACTGTGTTAAATTTAATTGAAATTAATTGAGTTTGGATGGTGGCTACAATTGCAACTGCTCCCATTTCTTGACTGAATTCCAGTCTTGGTTTAGAACCCACCTTGGGTAAGAACATTTTGACAAGAATCCCTGCAAACATCTTCCATGTCACCTCCGAAGTGGAAATAATGTACATTAAAAAAGGATATTAGGTAACATTGCTAATTTAAATATTTACCATAACTTCCTTTTAAAAGACAATAATTTCAATCAAATAAGATAGGTTCTTGAAACAGATAAGTGTCTTATCCTATTCTTTCTCTAGGTATTTTTTCACTTCATCATAATCAAACTTGACTCTTTAATAAAGAATTATTAGAATTTCTCTTGGTCATTACTTAAAATATAGAGGCTGACTAAATACCATGTATCTGAAATATTAAATTCAAAAGAGAAAAAAATTTTAAATAAGTTTTCTGTGATGTTATGCTACTTAGAATTATGTCTGTATTCTTACCTTCACAGTGAATAAATCACCAAGACTTGTAGATTCTCTTAAAAATTTATACAGGTTGTTTTCAAACTTTCAAAAAATCAATGTTTCTTCTTCACAATATTTTATAAAGCCTTTTTTATTTTACAAAATGCATCTTGATAAATAATTTTAAAAGTACATACTATATTAACTAGAATATTAAAGGATAAATAAAAGAAGAATATTAGTTAATATGTAGCACTACATATAAATACTTGGGCATAACTACGATAGAAACTCAATGAAGTGGTGATATTCTTCTGCCTACTTATAAACAAGCTAGGATTTAAGAGAAGTTAGACCAATATTCAAATGAATGTTGAAATAATTTTTAAAAATATTAGACATTTTGAAATAAGAATCACTGCAAATGTAACAACTACAAATGCAAACTGATACTATATTGATGATCTGAGTAGAATGAGTGGCATGGTTATCAGAGATAAAATTTTGGTAAAGTTCCAAACAAAACAATATATATTCTTTCCTTACAGTGTTAACTGTTCCTGGAAAATTCAACGTATAATAAAACCATACTATAAGTATTTGGAGCTTAAATGTAAAATGAAGTTGTTTCTAGGCTGAGAACTTCAGGTTTTTATCTAGTCACACTGGGGATAAATTAAAATTTCTCTTGGTCATTATTTAAAATATAGAAGTTATCTGTAATCTTATATTTAGAATTATAAATGTATGTATTGTTACCTTCAAAGTGAATAAATCACCAAGATTTGTAGATTATCTTAAAAATTTTTATAGGTTGTTTTCAAACTTTCTAAAAGCCAACGTTTTCTTTTCAAAAAATATTTTAGTGGCACTGGGTGCAGTGCCACTCTGTTGGGAACCACTGTTCCATGTAATCTTATGGTCTATATAATAACCAGTGGTCTATATAATCTATTGTTGCCTTGCCAATCTTTTCCTTCTACTTTAGTTTGGCTCTTTGTCATCCCTCATTTGAACCACCCAACTTTTCTCTCTGTTTTGTCTTCTTTGTCTATAATTTACCTTTTAAACAGATAGCAAATGTGATCTTTCTAAAATGCACTTGTGATCATGTCATCCCTCTGCTGAAAACTTCCATTGGCCCCCCATCACTCAGGATAATACAAACCTTTTATTTTTATTTATTTATTTTTTTGAGATGGAGTTTCACTGTTGTTGCCAAGGCTGGAGTGCAATGGCATGATCTCAGCTCACTGCAACCTCTGCCTTCTGGGTTCAAGTGATTCTCCTGCCTCAGCCTCCCAAGTAGCTGGGATTACAGATGCCTGCCACCAGGCCTGGCTAATTTTTGTATTTTTAGTAGAGATGGGGTTTCACCATGTTGGCCACGCTGGTCTCGAACTCCTGACCTCAGCTGATCCACCTGCCTCGGCCTTCCAAAGTACTGGGATTACAGGTGTGAGCCACCATGCCAGGCTGGAATAATACAAACCTTTTAGACTGGAGGTCAGTAATCTGATCCCACTATATTTCAAATCTCACCTTGTACCACTCCCTCCAATGTATCAATGTGTGCTGTGCTCTGCTTTGTGTAGTCTCTAGAACTGAATAAATTCTCAGGTTTTTCACCAACTTGCCGATCTTTTGTCTGTCAAGTTCTTACTAACATAGTCTTCCTTCAATATGCATGGGGATTGGTTTCAAGAGCCCTGTGGATACCAAACCCCACAGATGCTAAAGTTTCTGATATAAAATGACATAGTATTTTTTTATAACCTACACGCATCCTCCCACAGACTTTAAATCATCTCTAGATTATCATACCCAATATAATGTAAATGCTATGCAAATAGTTGTTTTACTGTATTTTTCATTTGTATTATTTTTTACTGTTGTAGCATTATTTTTTCCTGTTTCTTTTTTCTGTGTATTTTCAATCCCCAGCTGATTGAATACACGGGGCAGAAGCTGAGTATACAGGCCGATTGTGCTTCAAAATGCAACTCAGGCATTTCCACCCTAGTAAAACCTTCTGACAGTCTCCCCACTCCATCCCATGTTTGCACTTACCGTATGTTTTGTAACTATTTGCTTTCCCATTAGACTGTGAGTTATCTGAGGGCAGGGATTTTTATCCTATCTACCCTTGTATTTCAAGTGCATCAAATAGGTGGACAGTATATAGCGGGGTCTTAAAAAAGCATTTATTGAATTAATGTTGAGTGATCCTGCTGTAATGGTGACTATTTGGAGAGTTTGGATATTACTATATACAATCATCCCTTGTTATCCTCAGGGAGTTGCTTCCAGGATCCTTGCGGATACCAAAATCCATGGATGCTCAAGTTCCTTAAGTTAAACGGCATAGTATTTGCATATAACCTGTGGACATCCTCCTATATACTTTAATTCATCTCTAGGTTGCTTATAATACCTAATACAATGTAAATGCTATGTAAATAGTTTTTATGCTGTATTTTTTTGTGGTTTTTTTTATTAACATTTTATGTTTATTTATCTCATTTTTATATAAGGGCTGGTTTGAACTGCAATAACATTGGTTTTGGCTGTAAGAGAAATTACATATCATTAGATAACTTTATTTCATTAGGGGAAGAGGTTTTTCTCCTTAATTTCTCAAGTGAAAGTTCAGTGGAATTCTGACATATGTTTATTCTGCCCTGAAAACCTCAGTGTCTTCCAAAGAAACAACTACTGAATCTGAAATAGTGAATGGGTCCAGGGATAGCCTGCCATATTGGAAATAAAGTAGGAGAACAGAGTTTAAACCACAGGCTGGCCACTTACTAGGTAATCTGGACCAAGTGGTTCTCTAAGTCTCAGTGTTATTATGTGTAAAATAGAGGTAATGGAAAGTTGAGAAGGAAAATGAAATCATGCATATGAAAATATGTAAATGGTTAAAGCACTATACAAATAGAAACTCTTAATAACCATTATTAATGGTGGAGGAAGGCTGGACCACCACATTCTGGACCATCAGCCCTGCCCCTCAGAAAGGAGTGTTAATTCACCAAAAGGTTTGTTTTGTTTTTGAGATGGAGTCTTGCTCTGTCATCCAGTCTGGAGTGTAGTGGCATGATCTCAGCTCACTGCAATCTCTGCCTCCCAGGTTCAAGTGATTCTCTTGCCTCAGCCTCCCCAGTAGCTGGGATTACAGGTGTGCACCACCACACTTGGTTAACTTTTGTATTTTTAGTAGAGACAGGGTTTCACCATGTTGGCTAGGCTGGTCTCAAACTCCTGATCTCAAGTGATTTGCCCACCTCAGCCTCCCACAGTGCTGGGATTACAGGCATGAGCCACCGCGCCCTGCTGTATTGCTTAGGAAATAATGATAATTTTTTAAAAAGTCTGTACATGTTTGGTTCAGATGTAACCACCCATTTATTTTCTTTTGATTATTTTCTATCTGTGGTTTGGTTGAATCCAGGGATATAGAACCCACAGATATAGAGGGCTATATTTTTCTTTTACTAGCCGCAGCACTTATTGTACTGACTGATGAGACAAATACATTCCTTTTGACCCATTCCCTAATTTACATTTTACTTTAGTTTACACATCTCAGAAAAGAAGCCCATTCCTTCTAAAGTGACTTGAAGTTTTCTTTTTAATCACTGACAATTTTAAAAAATTATTTCTTCATGAATATACATATATACATGTACAATTTCTGGTGGGTTTTTTTTTTTTTTGGTCAAATTGACCCTCAAGTTGATGGTTTTAGTTTTAAGTGTTGGTTCATGGTTTTTTGACATATGTGCTTGTTGTTCACCAACACTTGACTTTGTTTTAGTTACTTTTCAGATCTGACAGTTTTCATGTGTATTCAATTCCTTTGCTAATTTGAGACAGAGATCAAAATGAACTAGTCTTAAATAATCTTGGTGTTTGTCCATGCTGGACCACGTGGCTTCTCTCTGCTAGTTACCATAAGGGTGGTCATAACCACTCATCATTCTTTTTATACCTATTTATTCCTTGCCTAATCAGGATTTAGAAGCAATATTTCAATAATTTACTACTGACTTTCCTTTGGGTCATTAGAAGAAAAATGGTCCCTGTAGAAACAATCTTGTAAATAAATGATAGTGTAGAAACGTTTCCTGCAGGCTACAAAGTGACCTCTTGAAATACACTAAATTGGTTCTTATCTGTCGGGACATTCAGATCCTTCCTTTATTTCACTTTGGAATAGAAGAATAAATTGGGAAAAATGTGCTCTGCAATCCTCTGCCCTGCCTTAGAGTATGTAAATAGCATCATGCACAAAAAATTTTCAAGCTGTCAGGAGTAAAGTAAGTATGATAATTTGGGATAATTAAATGCTTAAGACAATCAAAATAGAACTGATCCTAGTAAGCTTTTCTCACTTGAAGGAAACTTCTTTAAAAAGTAGTTACTGATCTAAATGTCTTTCAATAAGGCTGTTAAATAAATTGTGGTACAACAATCTACAGTTTGAAATATTTCAGTCTTTAAAAAAGGAGAAGCATACCTATACGTATGCACACAGAAAAATAGATGGTTGTTTTTAAAAAAGAAAAAATGCGAATAATTCATATACTATGATCCCATTCACTTAAAAAATAGCAGAAACAGAATTGAAATATTTATAAAGAGAGAGGGCATTGACTGGAAAGATACTCACACCAAACCGTACTCAATTCTGCATTGAGAGCTTTTGCTTCCGTGTCTATGTCTTTCGTTTACCAGATTATCAACTGCTGTATTGCCAGATCAAATACAGGATACTCAATTAAAGTTGAATTTCAACTACAAGCAACAAAATTTTGGGTGCATTTCCCAAATATTGCATGGGACACACTTAGAAGGTATTCATTGTTTATCTGAAATTAAAGTTTAACTGAGTGTCCCGTATTTTTATTTGTTAAATCTGGCAACTCTACCTTAAAGAGACTTTAAATTATTTATCCTTGTATTCCTATTACTAACATAGTTACAGAGATATAGTGGATTACAATAAATAACATGAGGGGGGTAATTTAGGAAAGAACTATCAAAACAGATGATTTTGCTAAGTATGTGACATATTTATCTCAATTTTCATGGAAATATCTTCAAATTTCATTAGTGGTCCTATTATAGAAGACACACAACAGGCAAGTGTTAGAGCTAGAAATGACCCTAAATTTCTGGGTCCCTATTCAGCAGCCATAAGCAATTGCCAGCTGCAGGAAGGTGGAGGCAGAAGAAGTAAAAAGGGAACAAGAGGTGAGGTTTACGTTCTGCCTAAGTGGAACAGAGTAGAACTTTGCACAAACTCCTTAATCTTGCCTAAAGGCAGAATGTGGGATGTACTATATGGGAGGCAGGCAAATCTGGGCCTGGTTCCCACCTCCATCACTCATTTGAACAAGTTATGTAATTTATTTTTGCGTCAATTTTCTTGTCTGTAAAACTGGAGTGAGAGGACCTAACTTGAGTACCGATGTGAGAGTCAATGAGATAATATCTGTGATCAGCACAGTGCTTGGCAAGTGGAAGACACTCAGTCAAGCTAACTTAAAGCCCCAATTTTTTCATTTGTACAACAGAACAACAACAATAATAGCAACAAGCAATAATACTAACAATATTTATCTTGCCTCTGAGTTGTCTTGAAAATCAGATGAGTATATATATTATGTTTCTAAATTCTAAAGTGTATCTCACTCTCCTAACAAAGCAGTTGGTCTTCAGATCAGGACCAGAGTTAATATCATGCCAGAGCATTATTACAGGTTTTTTCCAATGAGTAATTAATTTTATTTTTAAACTTATCATACAGTAAAATTGACTCTTTTGGTTTACAAAGTTCTATGAGTTATAACACGTTGTATAGGTTTATGTAACCACCACCACAATCCGGATACAGAACATGACTACAGCTTTAGAGATTCTTTTTCAAAGTGTTTTACATTCATGTTGCAAAACACTTTTAAAAATAAGAAAAGAGATGTAGATAAACGTGCTGAAGATGCAAATTAATGAAACCAGCTTTTGTGCACAAATCTCTGCAGTTTCCAGTGTTTTCAGCTTTTGTCTGAGCCATTTTTGCTGTCGGCTTTGCAGACTATCTCTTTCTATAAAAGTAATCAGGCATCCGTTCGAGAGTTGGGGTCTTTCTTCACACTAAAGGCACATGTCCCAGGCACAAGCCTCAGGATCCTTATTTGATCTTTTTTAATACGACCAGGTCTTAAATTTCCGAACCATGTTTTCCCTAATTGCCATTTTCTCTCTAAAATGAAGAAGCCTGGAAGAACCTTCTTATCCCTTCGGGGAAATTATTTAATTGGGACAAAGGGGATGTGGAGTTACAGAGAGCAACGATAGGGCTTCCAGAACCCAAAACCTCTCTGGTATAATAACAGATCCTTCCGGTAACCAACCATTCAATTTGTCCCTCTCCCCAACCCCATCCTCTCCATCACCATCTGCCAGATGCCCCCTGGGACAATCGACTTTGAAACCAAACTTCTCTCCCAGGTCAGCTCCTGCAATCCCCACTCCTCATCCTTGGAGCTTTCTCCACAGAAGTGACTTGACACACCGCGCTACATCTGGGGAGGGGGCGGGTCCGCTTTCCGGGTGACTCAAGTCTTTGCTATTTGCCTTTTGTTTCTGGGATGCCTTTGGCTGCCTTTCTCTTCCGTCTGCTTTTAATTTTGGTAAGAGAAAAGCTAATGAATCAGGAATGAATCTCCTCTCCACTAATCTTTTTTTTTCTTTCTCTCTCTCTTAAAGTTGGCGCGCTCTCTTCACAAGTTCCATCACTACCCAAGAAGTGAGGGGGCGGGGGGGACAGGCGGGAAGGCATTAATTACACCTAAATCTGAAGTTTGCGGCCTCAGGTACCACTTTGATGGGGAGAGCTTCTGAAGCTTCCATACAACCTGCCGTGCCTTTGCTGCTGCCGCTGTAGATTTTCAGCTCATTTCTTTCTGCTGCTGCTTCGCGCTGCTCTGTCATGCCTAAATCTATCTCGTCACTGCCAAAGGTGCCTGAATCAGGGTGAATTCCACGAGATTCACCAGCGGTTTTGCTCTAGTCCAAGGTAAATACAGTATGCAAAATGAGGAACCACCCAAGGATGTCGGGGAGGGGGGAGAGAAAGGGATTCCCTCACCTTTTCCGGCACATTCCTCGTTAATTTCCACCAGGAGGAGGCGCGCAGCCCAGCTCCCCTAGTCTCTCTTCTTAAATCCCCCTACCTACGGCTGCCGAGGTTGGCCGCGCGGCGGGAGTCTCCCCGACAGTCCTGGCCCTCCCCCGCCCCCCGGGTTGGTTTTTCCCAGCTGCGGAGGTTGGGAGGTTGGGCCAGGGACTGGGGTGCGAAGAGAGTCGGCGCCCGCAACGCGGAGCCGGGAAGTCGTCGCTACTCTGGTGGAACTCAGAGTTGGTTCTGGAGGCGGCGGACGCGGAGGTGAGCAGTGGGAGCTCGCGGCCTGGGAGAGACCCGGGAGGCGTCGTTGGGGCCCCTCCCCATCCTCGGGTGGAGAGTAGCGTTGGTTCGGGTTGCCACTGTACCCCGAGTCCCACTGCTGCTTTGTTCCCAGACTCTCCCCTCCTCTTTGGAGATGACTTGAACCCCTTTGAGATCCGAGGGGCTGGCGGGGCGCGGGCTGGGGGGCGACAGTTGTAGCTCCACTTCCTGCTAATGCGAGAAGGTACAAAAAGAGATCAAAAAGTCCTGTAACCTGAAACTTCCCTCGCATCCTAACCGGGACCGGGTGGAGAGGTCTGGGCGGGGGCGGAGACACCCGGAGGCCGACCTTCCGCCGAGGCGGTGCAGGAAGGAACGGGAGAGGGAGAAGTTTGGTAGGGAAGGAATTGGGGATTAAGCGGTAAGTTAGACGCGGGAGACGAGCCTCCTCGGGAAAGGCGGAGGGCGGGAGGCCGGTCGGGTTTATTTAGTGTGGGCCAGGGAAGAAGGAAGACTTTGCGGTCTGGGTGTCGGATGCACGTCCCCCTCCGGAGTAAAAGTGACCGGAGGGGTTGGGGAGGCGAGGCCGGGGCGGGCTTTTGGAAGGAGGTCTCTGGGACAGACTGGAGACGACTAGACTCGAAAAGGCCGGTTTTTGCACTCCGGAAGCCGCGGCAGCCACCGCTGTTCACGCCTCTCTCCTGCTTGTCCCAGGTCCCTCAGAGGATCCAGCGAGGGGCGCCAACAAGAGGCGAAGAGGTGGCACCAGGGCGGCGGCAGGAAGAGGAGCGGGAGCAGGAGCGCGGAGCGGAGCGTCCCGACCCGCCGTGCGTACTTTCTGGAGGGAAGGGGCGGGGGAGTCGGCCCCTGAGGGAAGCGCCCGGTGGCGAGGGGGTTAGCCAAGTTCCGGCTGCGGCGCCACTCCCTCGGTTCCACGAGAGGAAAGTTTTTTTTTCCAGACGCTTCCGCCGGCTCGCGCCCTCCGGGCCCAGCCTCCCGAGCCTTCGGAGCGGGCGCCGTCCCAGCCCAGCTCCGGGGAAACGCGAGCCGCGATGCCTGGGGGGTGCTCCCGGGGCCCCGCCGCCGGGGACGGGCGTCTGCGGCTGGCGCGACTAGCGCTGGTCCTCCTGGGCTGGGTCTCCTCGTCTTCTCCCACCTCCTCGGCATCCTCCTTCTCCTCCTCGGCGCCGTTCCTGGCTTTCGCCGTGTCCGCCCAGCCCCCGCTGCCGGACCAGTGCCCCGCGCTGTGCGAGTGCTCCGAGGCAGCGCGCACAGTCAAGTGCGTTAACCGCAATCTGACCGAGGTGCCCACGGACCTGCCCGCCTACGTGCGCAACCTCTTCCTTACCGGCAACCAGCTGGCCGTGCTCCCTGCCGGCGCCTTCGCCCGCCGGCCGCCGCTGGCGGAGTTGGCCGCGCTCAACCTCAGCGGCAGCCGCCTGGACGAGGTGCGCGCGGGCGCCTTCGAGCATCTGCCCAGCCTGCGCCAGCTCGACCTCAGCCACAACCCACTGGCCGACCTCAGTCCCTTCGCTTTCTCGGGCAGCAATGCCAGCGTCTCGGCCCCCAGTCCCCTTGTGGAACTGATCCTGAACCACATCGTGCCCCCTGAAGATGAGCTGCAGAACCGGAGCTTCGAGGGCATGGTGGTGGCGGCCCTGCTGGCGGGCCGTGCACTGCAGGGGCTCCGCCGCTTGGAGCTGGCCAGCAACCACTTCCTTTACCTGCCGCGGGATGTGCTGGCCCAACTGCCCAGCCTCAGGTACCTGGACTTAAGTAATAATTCGCTGGTGAGCCTGACCTACGTGTCCTTCCGCAACCTGACACATCTAGAAAGCCTCCACCTGGAGGACAATGCCCTCAAGGTCCTTCACAATGGCACCCTGGCTGAGTTGCAGGGTCTACCCCACATTAGGGTTTTCCTGGACAACAATCCCTGGGTCTGCGACTGCCACATGGCAGACATGGTGACCTGGCTCAAGGAAACAGAGGTAGTGCAGGGCAAAGACCGGCTCACCTGTGCATATCCGGAAAAAATGAGGAATCGGGTCCTCTTGGAACTCAACAGTGCTGACCTGGACTGTGACCCGATTCTTCCCCCATCCCTGCAAACCTCTTATGTCTTCCTGGGTATTGTTTTAGCCCTGATAGGCGCTATTTTCCTCCTGGTTTTGTATTTGAACCGCAAGGGGATAAAAAAGTGGATGCATAACATCAGAGATGCCTGCAGGGATCACATGGAAGGGTATCATTACAGATATGAAATCAATGCGGACCCCAGATTAACAAACCTCAGTTCTAACTCGGATGTCTGAGAAATATTAGAGGACAGACCAAGGACAACTCTGCATGAGATGTAGACTTAAGCTTTATCCCTACTAGGCTTGCTCCACTTTCATCCTCCACTATAGATACAACGGACTTTGACTAAAAGCAGTGAAGGGGATTTGCTTCCTTGTTATGTAAAGTTTCTTGGTGTGTTCTGTTAATGTAAGACGATGAACAGTTGTGTATAGTGTTTTACCCTCTTCTTTTTCTTGGAACTCCTCAACACGTATGGAGGGATTTTTCAGGTTTCAGCATGAACATGGACTTCTTGCTGTCTGTCTCTCTCTCAGTACAGTTCAAGGTGTAGCAAGTGTACCCACACAGATAGCATTCAACAAAAGCTGCCTCAACTTTTTCGAGAAAAATACTTTATTCATAAATATCAGTTTTATTCTCATGTACCTAAGTTGTGGAGAAAATAATTGCATCCTATAAACTGCCTGCAGACGTTAGCAGGCTCTTCAAAATAACTCCATGGTGCACAGGAGCACCTGCATCCAAGAGCATGCTTACATTTTACTGTTCTGCATATTACAAAAAATAACTTGCAACTTCATAACTTCTTTGACAAAGTAAATTACTTTTTTGATTGCAGTTTATATGAAAATGTACTGATTTTTTAAAATAAACTGCATCAAGATCCAACCGACTGAATTGTTAAAAAAAATAAAGATTCTTAAAAGAATTACAGTGTGTGCAAGTTTGCTTTGAAAAAAGGATGAAGGGCAGGAGTATTCAATGGTCTTGGTTCCGATGATAATTATTACTTAACATAGCTGAGAATCAAACTGTAGCAATGTCTAATATAAATAGACTTGGGAGATCGTTTCGAAATGGTGGATCCTTTTAGTATTTAAATGGAGAGTTTGAGTATTCATGTGACTGTATGGTCCCAAAGTTAATGCTATTTATGAAACAGTTTTGTAAGAACATAATGAAGTTGGTAAAAGCTAAGCGTTCTATACAATAAACAGTTCCCAGTTTGGGGCTTTTTCAAGGCTAATGAAGTTATTTTTGGTCTAGAAAAATAGTATTTACTTAATAAAACTCTGTTTGAAATTGTTCTGTGGATTTTTAGAGCAGAATTTGAAACAAATGTAATGCAAATAAATATAAAGTGTCTTAAAGACAATATTCTGAAATAAAAGATATAAAATATAATTTAAAAAATATTTCTCAATGTCATAATGTAAATTGAAACTTAGATTTTCTTGAGGATATTTTCAAAAAAACATTTAAAGTGGAACATAAATGTTCTTTAGTTTATCAGAGACCCAGCTAATATGTTTAAAAAGTTGACATGGTTGAATATGAACTTGAGGAAATAACCACAGATAAATGTCTACATCTATAAACACGTGTCTCAAGTATTTATAGGTTCTTATCTTCAGTTCAGTGTTTAAGAATTTGAGGATATTTTGATTTTAGCTAAGCTGTTCATAATGTAAGTATATACACCTTTGTGAAGAATAAATCACATTTAGGTGTAAATACAGGCAATCATTAATTGATACATCCATAATATACAAGGCTTTTGTTATTTTTTCAGTTTATTATCTGCCATTTAATCTGAAAAGTAAATTCCATTAATCAGTCTTCAGGCTCTTTTATCAAGTGATTTAAATGTAGCCATTATTGCTTAACTGAAAGTATTAGGTAAACTTGCATCAGTAAGTCTTAGGGCCTGCTTTTCCTTTGAACTGGTTATGTCCTTCAGTGCTTTATGTTTGAAATAAAATCTACATTTTCATATTTTTATAAATAAAATAGGATCAGATAGTATTTTAGGTTCTAGAAATCTTTGCTGATTCCTTCTTTGAATTAAATTCAGAAATTTTCAAAGTAGGGCTAAAAATAAGTAAATCTTCCTTTTTATAGGTTAGAATATATAGTCAGAATACAAAGCTGTAATTCCTTAAATTCCATCAGGCTTGTTTTGTGAAATATAGTATTTATTATTTAAGGGTTATATTTCAGATCCTATAATTACCTCAGAAAAAGCTAAATATTTGGCACTTAAAATTCCATCAAACAGTTTAAGTGTTCATCAGAAATTCCTAAACTGTCTGGTTGCCATTATTTGGTAAGAACAATGAGATACTAATCTGTCAAAAATAGTGACCACTATCTTAGTAAACTGTTGATGGACTTAGTAAGTCTTCTGATATTGTAGGAAACAAATTATAATATTGATAGAGCCTCTATTGAGAAGAATTGTTTCTTCATCACATGATAATCTAACAGTTTAAAGTGGAGCTTTATCTAAGAACCAGGAAAGCAGTAGATTCATTAGTCTAGCTTTTCTCATCAACTCTTTGAAGCAATGATGAATCTGATAAAGTGAAGCCAGGTTTTCCCTGTTAGGTAGATGGCTTCTTTGAAGTTATAATTTATTGCTTCTTTTTCATCCCCCCTACTTATTCTCTTGTATGGACTTTCCAATTGCCACTGCTTTGTTTTCCATCACATCACTCCTTCCTGTTCTCCAAAATATGGAAATAAAAAAGTCAATTAAAAGAAAGAACACCTTATTCTTAAGATAAAAAATTGTTATTATTTGACAACTAATTAATGTTTTGCAGCCCTAATATTCTTAAGTCTATAAGCCTATAAAACATTCTAAGTTCCTTGGAAGATAGAGGCTATATAAATTCAATAAGTATAAGGGAATATGGGAAAAATAAAAGTATCACTTTATTTAAAAATAAGACAAGTCTGTTTGTTTTAAATACTGTTCTTACTATTAATGCATTGTTGACTCTAGAAACCTGCAAGTATCCATTTTTAAAATTTTATTTTAGTTGGTAATACTCTTTATTACTGAACGTAAAATTTTCAACATAAAACACCCTTCATTTATCCTTTACAAGTTTCATTTGAAGAAAGTTAGAAAAAATACTTAGAAATTCAAGGACTTGATAAATCCCTTAATTTAAAAAGCTATTCAACTATCCCATAAATTTCTATTTAAAGTAGCAAAAATTTTAGGATAATACAGCTATTTGGCCCTGAATTATAACTGCCCCCTTTGATTGTAACCATTCAGTTTGCAGCATTCGTTTTTGTAATAGCAGTTTGGCTGCTATGGGTGTGATTCAATGGTAACCTACAAGGCAAATTTGTACAGGAGCTGACAGATTTTTCTAACAAAATAAGGAGACTTTGAAGCACATTGAATAGGAGTTTTTAAATGAATAGGATTTTTTAAAGGAAAAAGAGTAGGAGCTTGGGGGGGAAGGCTGGTTGAAATAAATGAGCAAATCACAAATAATAAATCCTTTAGAAATATCTTGATTGGCAGTAAGTGTGGATTATGCTCATCTCAGTATTTAATTAGAAATAACTTATCTTTGTCTTTTGTCTTTTTTAATTAAAGTGGCTGTAAAAAAGAAGGTCCAGATGAACTGAGATTGTTTGCTTAGGAATTCTCTTTTACTCTTTTCCTTTTAACTGATGTTCTAAAACAGGGCTTACCTTGTTGAGGACCTTAGAGGCTTTGCAATTCTAGATTGTGACTCTTTCATATCATTTTAGTTTTTCTCCCAAGACTACACTAAAGGAGACGTCATGAGATTTGCAAGGTTAAAAACAATTCTGCATGTGCTTCCTCCTGCTCCCAAATCCGGTCATCCAGCTTTCAGAGCAGCACCGTAAAGTGAAGACAGACATTTATTAGATGAAATTCTGGTTTCACTTTTACACTTGTGCAAGCATTTTTAACAGTAAAGGAGAGGAAAGGGAGGAATTTATATTTCTAGATAATATATGAAAATTACCTTGATATTGTATTTTTAAGATCTTTCACCAATACTGCAGTGCTGCACTAGAAATAATTAGTTTAAGAAAATACATTCAACATTGTCCAGGTGATCCTGTCACCTTTTAGATGACGAAAAACATCTTCTTGAGGATGTTTTGTACAGTTATTTTCCCATTGTTACTCTTAGAGACTTTTGTTTCAAAAAGGCAGGCTCATTTTATTTTGTTTTATCTTAGAACATTTTAGCAGCTCTTTGTCATGGGTTAAAAAAATCTAGAATTAAAAAAATGTTTAATATATGATTTATATAATTTTGACAAGAATACAAATTCTTAGTCGTTCAAAATTGGAAGCACTCTTAGAAGTGTCAAGCTCAGCTTTCCATTCCACAAATGAAGTAACTGGTAATTGTGACTTATTATGTTATACAGTGACAGTTATTATGTTATACAGTGGCAGTTATACAGTGACAACCAGGACAAAATCCTAGGGTTCTAGATTCCCCTTCTGGTGCTCTTTTTACCAGATGATGGCATTACTAATTGCCTACCTTGAGGCCTTTGAAATCCCCATGTCTAATAAAAACATGCAATTGCTTTGGTGAATTTGTTTGTTTTATTGTTGTTGCTTTGAGTGAATGCTTCAGTTTGCTCTAGATTTTACTTTGTTTGTTAAAAATTACCATGTTTTAACCCCCGAAAACATTTAATGTTTTTGAAATGATTTTTTCATAACAATCTTATGAGTCTATTATATAATAGGAAGTATTTTGGAAATTTAATGGTGATATTTCTTTGGAAAAGAAAAATAAAAACTCTGGAATGCAGTGCTGGTTTGTATAATTCAACCTTAAATGTGAGTTAAGCTCAGCTGGTGAGAAAACTAAACAAATGAGACCAAGTTCATGACCATTAAGTCAGTCAGTCACCAGGTGAGACAGTCAGCTTTGCATTCTCTGCTGTGTTCTCCTAGCTCACGCCCACTCCAGGTGCATGCTGCCATCCTCCAAGGGCCTGGACCAAACAGGGAAGTTAGTTAAATCAATGCAAATCCATTATCACCCTGCAAAACCAGGGGACTGACCAGCCAAACACTGCCAGCTTGGCTGCTGAAGTGCCAGTTTACTGTCTTTACATATGCAGGACACACACTACATCTCAATTTTCTCACATCGTACGTAGTATTTATGCTGCAGATTGCAAAAGGCTTATAATTTATGTGAATTTTGGGAAGCTAGCATGAGTACCTTTCAGGGTATTGCATGGGAAATTAATTAGGTTTACTTTAATATTTTAAAAAAGTGTGGGTTAAGATTAAGCAACATGATTACTATATCATACACTTACACGTAAATGTTTATAAAAACAAATACAGTTTATATTTAGCTGACATTTTATGATGATAGGACTTACTTGTGGTTCACAATTTAACTTGGTTAATGTAAGGAAACATTTGGTCTAAGGAAGCAGAAGCTTAAGATAATGACCCTCTATAATACTTTTTGTGAAAAGTAAATATTAAAAATATGTTTTAAAGAACCGGGGATGTTATCGAGATAGGCTTTAAAAAAAAAAACGGAAGTTTATACATTTATTTTGCCCTTCCCCTTACAGTTCTTTTTTTTTTTTTTTTTTTTAAGACACAGTCTTGCTCTGTTGCCCAGGCTGGAGTGTGGTGGCATGATCTCAGCTCACTGCAACCTCTGCCTCCTGGGTTCAAGTAATTATCCTGCCTCAGCCTCCCGAGTACCTGTGATTACAGGCGTGCACCACCATGCCCAGCTAACTTTTGTATTTTTAGTAGAGATGGGGTTTCACCATGTTGGCCAGGCTGGTCTTGAACTCCTGACCTCAAGTGATTCGCCCACCTTGGCCTCCCAAACTGCTGGGATTACAGGTATGAGCCACCGTGCCCAGCCATCAGTTCTGTTTCTATTACTTTTTACTTTCTTCCTCCCAAGAGAGCCATGACACACAACATTTCAAGGTGACACCCAGGGGAATTGGACTGACTGGAACATTAGGTGGGTCAGTTTACAAATACAAGTGACTCTATGTCAGTTTCTCTCAATTTTACAATACAGTATTACATTGTATTCAAGGAGGACTTTAATTTTCAATGGTACACATTCTGTGGTGATTCTTATAGACCATTTCCACACTGGCTATAAAACACTTAAAAAACATTTTTAAATTAACTCATGTTTTGTAGAATATTTTGAAGTACAGGAGGGGAAAAGTACCATGAGTAACACTATGACTAAGGAAAAAAGAAGTGCTAATATTGGGATAAATGGCCTTCTCTTTATTTCACATGTATCCTGCCTTTTCAGTTACACTTTTTTGAGCATTCTCCACCACTATGAAAAACTATTTTAACATCTGGTTCTAATGTACTACAGACAATCATATGTTTTATACATACAGGATGTTGCTTGCAGTTTTAACTTATGCTGTAATAAGCATTTTTGTACCCCCCTGTATTTCTACCTTTTGCATTTTTCCCTTAAGGTAGATCCTTGAGGGAGAATTACTAGATCCGAGGGTATAATCTCTTTTGTTCTAACTTCAAAAAATATTTTTGGGCCGGGCGCGGTGGCTCACGCCTGTAATCCTAGCACTTTGGGAGGCCTAGACGGGCGGATCACAAGGTCAGGAGATCGAGACCATCTTGGCTAACACGGTGAAACCCCGTTTCTACTAAAAATACAAAAAATTAGCCGGGCGTGTTGGCGGGCGCCTGTAGTCCCAGCTACTTGGGAGGCTGAGGCAGGAGAATGGCATGAACCTGGGAGGCGGAGCTTGCAGTGAGCCGAGATCGCGCCACTGCACTCCAACCTGGGAGACACAGCGAGACTCCGTTTCAAAAAAAAAAAAAAAAAAAATTTTTGATGCCTATTTAAATTAGGATGATGAAATATAGATCATAGCTCACTATATGTTTTAAGAGTTTCACATCAAACTTTACATAGTAACGAAATGTCTGTGGACAGGATTTTGAACAGAAGTAAATATGGACCGAGTTGTCAACTAACTTGTCACTGTTTTAAATCCATAAATTTCTATTCTTTGTTAAAATAACAAATTTAGAAGATAGCTAAGCCCATAGCCCAGTTATGAGTGAGTGTGTGTGTGTGTGTGTGTGTGTGTGTGTGTGTGAGAGGGTGGGGAAAGACAATGTGGGGTATGGAGGAACATCTGGGAAATAAATTTAGCTAGTTATGAGTTAGGAAGCAGTTATTAAGACAAACCTATATCTTTGCCGAATTCTACTCTTTTATTTATTTTTTTAGATGCCTTGTATGGGTATACTTAGAATTAAGTGAGATTTCATGCAAGTGAATTAATTGTACTAATCTTCTTGTTAATTTGCTTTAAAATTTTAGTAAGTTCCCATGAATCATTTTTTCAGATCTTGCATTGGATTTTTAAAAATGAGTTTCTGAGATAAACTTGCTTCTAATCTAGTTGTGAGGACAAGTGATGATAATAACTAACATTTCATGGAGTGTAGCTTTTCACATATAAGATTTATTCTCATTTGAAGAGGAAATTGAGGCTTACAGAGGATAGATGACCTGCCCAAGAACAACTTGGTAGTAAGAATCAGATATGGGATTTGAACTGTTGTTTTTTTCTGGGGAGGATGTTGGGGGAGCCTTCAGGATCCAAGCTCTTAACTCCTGCTCTAGAGAAGATGTGAATGACGATCATTTCTGTGCTTTTTCTAGCATAGAACATGATAAACCCCACCAGAGATTCAAACAAGGTGATATCAGGTTCAAAGTAAGGAGAGATCTTGTCTGGTCAGGAGAATCCAAAAAGGGTTCATGGAAGAGTTAGCTTTTAAGATGATTTTGAAGAAGAGGCAAAGAGAGATGATGGGTAGAAAAGAAAACTCAGGACAGAGAGAATAGCATAAGCAAAGAGAATGGAGGCAGTTGAAGACCAAGTGTTTTCTGGGAACAGTAACATTTGAAATGTAATGTTTACAAACGAGAATAATGGAGTATAAGACTAGAAAGATAAATTTATCTTTCTAGATGGAAGCTATCATAAATAGTTTCTATACAATTTAGTGGACAGTGGGGGAGCTCTTGGAAGTCTATGAGCAAAGGAGTTATATGCATAGCTGTGGCTGTACCCAACAAAGATGAGATCAACACCCTTCCCAAGTTGGTTTGGATATCAAGACTGATGAGACCACACACACACCAAGAGAGTATGCACAGGTTTATTACTTGCATAATGTGACTTTTTGGGGAGAGCAGGACTTGGCTTTGTTTTTCATTGTGATCAGGGTTGGAGCCACGTGGAGGCTTCAGGTTTGTCTGGTCTTCACATTCCAGCAGATGCCAAGGGATGAAGTTCATGGGCCCTATTATAGGCTTGCTCAGATATGGGACAAAAAGTGGGAGGAGGAGGAATGGATCTTAAAAACTATGAGTACTCAGACATCACAAATGGAGTCAGACTCTATTACAATTCACCACTGATGTTTGATTGATGACTGAAATGTGCCAGGGCTGATTTAATTGATTTTGAACTTGTTTAAATAAACCATTATTGTACTCTATGAGACCTGCAGCATGAGGTCAGTAAGAGAGGTGAGACTTCCATTGCATGTCTTCTTCAAAAGTCCATGGTGTGTATTTTAAGAAGTGAAATGCAGGCCTTGGTCATCATCAATAATTTCTGGAACTCTGAAGGGGATAAGAAGTGTCTTGGTGAGGCCTTTTAGTTTAGTTTTAGTGTGGGCTGATGTGTGACATTTGTTTATATTTTGGCTCTCTGTAAGGCAAAAAATTCCCAGAGATTTTGTTTTTAGCCCAAAGTGGGGTGACCTTGGATAAGGAATTGCTATTATTGCTACAGATCAGACTAACTGACTAGATAATTAGTAATGCCCCAATAATGTATACAAATATACATACTGGACCAGTTGTTGGTTAAACATCATGTAGTGCTAAGATGACTGCATGAAGTTTGGTCGGTTGTGCTGGCTCTTGAGTCCCATCCTTGATCAGGGATGTCCTGGTTAGGGAATGAATAGCAGCAGCTCACTAGAGGGCATCATTACATTTTATGGTGACCTTGCATATGAAATCCCTTTTCTGATTACTCAGTTGATCCCAAGAGACTCTCCAGGTGGCCAGTGGGCCTGGAAGAAGGGTGGCCTACAGCACCATTACCTTTGGCAAGGGGCTGAGGACAGGAGAAACCACTTCCTCCTGTAGGTTGGATATGCCAGGAGGCCTAAGTTTGCTTCTGGTCTATAAGTACTATTTCCATTTTTGTCCAGAGGCCTCTATAACTAACTGTGCTGATTGTGCAGAGTGCTGTGTCAATGATCCAAGGCATAAGAGGCAGCTGGGTACATAGGATCACAGGCTTAGGGGCCATGAGGGTATTTGTCTCCAGAAAGGCCCAATGTGCAACCAGCAGTTGATGTTCAAATGGTGTGTGGCATGGGACTGAGGAGGGCAGCTTCCTGTATCAGAAGCCTGTGGGCAACTTACAGGTGATCCAGAGACCCCAGGAGGCATGAGAGGAGGTTGCTAAAACCTCTACAGTGAGGGAATCTCTGGGGTATATTAATGAGAGTGCTTATTGTGTGTAATTTGAACAGATTCTAGAGCATTTAGTTAAAGGAGACCTCATTCAAGGTGGGCTGTATTAGTCCATTCTCATATTGCTAATAAAGACGTACCCGAGACTGGGTAATTTATAAAGGAAAGAGATTTAATTGACTCACAGTTCAGCATGACTGGGGAGGCCTCAGGAAACTTAGAATCATGGCGAAAGGGGACGCAAAAATGTCCTTCTTCACATGGCAGCAACCAGGAGAAGAGCTGAGTTAAAGGGGGAAAAGCCTCTTATAAAACCATCAGATTCCAGCCTGGCCAGTATGGTGAAACCCCATCTCTACTAAAAATACAAAAATTAGCCAGGTGTGGTGGCACGTGCCTGTAGTCCCAGCTACTTGGGAGGCTGAAGCAGCAGAATTGCTTGAACCCGGGAGGTGGATATTGCAGTGGGCTGATATTGTGCCACTGCACTCTAGCCTGCGCAACAGAGTGAGACTCTGTCTCAAAAACCAACCAACCAACCATCAGATCTCATGAGACCTCACTCACTATCACAAGAACAGGTCCCTCCCACAACATGTGGGAATTATGGGAACTACAATTCAAGATGAGATCTGAGTGGGGACACAGCCAAACCATATCATTCTGCCCCAGCCACTCCCAAATCTCATGTCCTTACATTTCAAAACACAACCATGCCTTCCCAACAGTCCCCAGAGTCTTAACTCATTCCAACATCAACCCAAAAGTCCAAGTCCAAAGTCTCATCTGAGATAAGGCAAGTCCCTTCTGCCTATGAGCCTATAAAATCAAAAGCAAGCCAGATACAATTGGGGTACACGCATTGGGTAATTCCACATGGGAGAAATTGGCTAAAACGAAGGGGCTACAGGCCCCATGCAAGTCCAAAATCCAGTAGGGCAGTCATTAAATCTTAGAGTTCTAAAATGATCTCCTTTGACTCCATGTCTCACATCCAGGTCATGCTGATGCAAGAGGTGGGCTCCCACGGTCCCGGGCAGCTCCACCCCTGTGGCTTTTCAGGGTATAGCACCCTCCCTGGCTGCTTTTTTGGCTGGTGTTGAGTATCTGTGGCTTTTCCAGGCACACGATGCAAGCTGTTGGTGGATCTACCATTCCAGGGTTTCAAGGATGGTGGCCCTCTTCTCACAGCTTCACTAGGCAGTGCCCAGTGGTGAATCTGTGTGGAGGCTCCAACCCCACATTTCCTTTCTGCACTGCCCTAGCAGAGGTTCTCCATAAGGGCTCCACCCCTGCAGCACACCTCTGCCTAGATATCCAGGCATTTCCCTACATCCTCTGAAATCTAGGTGGAGGTTCTCAAACTTCAATTCTATGCACCCTCAGGACCAACACCACATGGAAGCTGCCAAGGCTTAGGGCTTGCAACCTCCAAAGCCACAACCTGAACTGTACCTTGGCCACTTTCAGCCACAGCTGGAGCAGCTGGGACACAGCGCACCAAGTCTGAGGCTGCAGACAGCGGGGGGGCCTTGGACCTGGCCCAGGAAACCATTTTTCCCTCCTCAGCCTCTGGGCCTGTGATGGGAGGGGTACTGGGAAGGTCTCTGACATCCCCTGGAGACATTTTCCCCTTTGTCTTGGTGAATAGCATTTGTCTCCTCATTACTTATGCAAATTTCTGCAGCAGGCTTGAATTTCTTCCCAGAAAATGGGTTTTTCTTTTCAATTTCATTGTCAAACTGCAAATTCTTCTAACTTTTATGCTCTGCTTCCTCTTGAATGCTTTGCTGCTTAGAAATTTCTTCTACGAGATACCCTAAATCATCTCTCTCAAGTTCAAAGTTCCACAGATCTGTAGGGCAGGGGAAAAAATGCCACCCATCTCTTTGCATAGCAAGAGTGGCCTTTACTCCAATTCCCAACAAGTTCCTCATCTCCATCTGAGACCACCTCAGCCTGGACTTTATTGTTCATATCACTATCAGCATTTTGGTCAAAGCCATTCAAGTCTCTAGAAGGTTCCAGACTTTCTCAGATGTCCCTGTCTTCTGAGCCCTCTAAGTCTCTGGAAAGAGACACATTTTCCTGTCTTCTTCTGAGCCCTCCAAATTGTTCCAACTTCTGCCTGTTACCCAGTTCCAAAGTCACTTCCACATTTGTGGGTATCTTTACAGTAGCACTGCACTACCTGGTACAAATTTACTGTATTAGTCTGTTCTCACACTGCTAATAAAGACATACCCAAGACTGGGTAATTTACAAAGGAAAGAGGTTTAATTGACTCACAGTTCAGCATGGCTGGGAAGGCCTCAGGAAACTTATAATCATGGCAGAAGGAGAAGCAAAAACATCCTCTAAACATGGTGGCAGCAAGGAGAAGTGCCGAACAAAAGAGAGAAAAGCCCCTTATAAAACCATCAGATCTCATGAGAACTCACTTACTATCATGAGAACAGCTGCATGGGGGTCACCACCCCCATGATTCGATGATCTCCCACCAGGTCCCTCCCACAACACGTGGGAATTATGGGAACTACAATTCAAGATGAGATTTGGGTGAGGACACAGCCAAACTATATCATGGGCCAGTTTGCAAGTAGCAGCATAAGTGAACTTAAGTAAAATTTGTAAGTAAGGAATATTTGCCTTCAGAAGCCTAAAAAGTCCTAAAAGATTGTTTGCTTATCTTAACATTGCAGGTGTTAAGAGAGGGCCACTAATTATTTTCTGATAGTATCAGAGCTGGAGTAGTCCTTGACTGACAAAATAATTCCCAGTAATTTAACTGATATGGCAGGGCGTTGTACTTTTTGTTGGGCAATGCCCATTTCTTTTTGTGAGTATTTGTATTTTTTGAATGAGTATGTCAAATGAATCTTTGAAGAGGAGGATGCCATCAATGTAATATCATATCTGTGTTCCTGGAAGAAGGTGGATGTGATGAAGATCATGGCAGCAGAGATTGTGTAGGAGGGCAGGGTTATTGAGATACCTCATGGACAGTCAGGTAAAGTTATATTGTGTCCCTTTGAAGGTGAAGGCAAATTGGAACTGAGAGGCTGTTGAAATAGAAACTTAATAGAACATATTTGCCACATGTATAATAGGAAAGCATTTTTCAGTTACTGATTGGATAGAGTTAATAATTTCAATAATATCAGGTATGAGAGCCTTAATTGAGGCACCGTGCCATTAAGGTTGTGATAATCTGCTGTTAGATGCCATTCATTTTTATCAAGTTTGAGCGTTGGCCAAACTGGGCAATTAAAAGGGAAAATAGCAGGAATGATGGCGCCTTTCTTTTGGAAGTCTTAGATGGTGGGTTTTAATTCCTGTAGGTCTTGGTTTAATCTATATTGGACTTTTTAACTATTTTAGCTGTGAGAGAAGGTCCATGGTCTTGGTTTAATCTATGTTGGACTATATTAACTAATTTATCTGTGAGGGAAGGTCCATGGAGTCCCATTTTGGTAAGCCAATTTTAAGTGCCAAAAACTTAATTTTATTTGGGAGACCGAGTTGGGCAGATCACGAGGTCAGGAGATCGAGACCATCTTGACTAACACGGTGAAACCCCATCACCACTAAAAATACAAAAAATTAGCTGGGCGTGGTGGCGGGTGCCTGTAGTCCCAGCTTCTTGGGAGGCTGAGGCAGGAGAATGGCGTGAACCCGGGAGGCAGAGCTTGCAGTCAGCCGAGATTGCACCACCACACTCCAGCCTGGGTGACAGAGTGAGACTCCGTCTCAAAAAAAAAAAAATTAATTTTATTTCGATTTATTACTTGTGAGGTCAAAGAATTCATGCGCACTATGGGATATTTTAGGTCAATGGGCACTGTGACTATGGGAAATTTAGTTAAGGCAATAGTGTCAGTGGTAAAGGAGAGACATGAATAATTGTCATCAAAGATAGTGAGCAAGCTAAGAGCAAGAAAAGAAAGACTCCTAGGTGGTGGTGGTCCTCAACTAGACAATGCAGTTGAGTCTACCAGTTGCTTTTTGGTTGCCCTGTGGATGGCAGGATCATCATCTACTCATGACTCCCACCAAAGTGGTTTGAATTTTAAGTTTGAGAATGATACACACACACACACCAAGAGGGTATGAAAGGATTTCTTACCCGTATAATGGGACTTTTTGGAGAGAGCAGGGCAGACATCCAAGCTAGTATAGAAGGGCTTAAGCAAAGAGAGGAGAGTGGCTCTGATTTTTATTGTGGGTAGACAGTCAGGCCAGGATAAGGGTTCCTAGGTTTGCTTGGTTTGAATTCCCTCCTGCTTCTCCTCTACCCGCCATTCATGCCAAGGTAGGAGGGGGTTGTGAAGGAGTAAGAAGTAGGGAATGGGAATAACTGTGGATTTATTAGTTTGCCCAGATGTGAGGTGAGAGAATAAAAGGGAGGGGTAGTATATATACATAACTTGTTTCTCTTCTGCATGTATGGTATATGGGATTATGGGCTAAGTGACCCAAATAATTCAAAGTTTTTATTTTTTTATTTTTTGATGTTAAACTATAAACAATCACTACATTTTGGTGGCATTTAACATATGTGAAGAATGATAATAAAATAATATAAAATCCTGGTTAAGATATTGTATATGGAAAAGAGGACCATAGGAATGCCATTTACAAGTCTAAAATGGAAAAAAAATAGCTCAAAAATGAAGCACTTCCCTTAAAAGAATAGTAACACTATTTTACTTTGACTATCCAGATGTGCTCATAGATTTTCTTTGTGACATTAAGTGATCCGTTTTTATGCTATTGGCTGCATCCATTTTTGCAAAAATGCTTTCCAGAAACTGAAACTTAGTTTTGAATATTGGTGTAACACCATTGTAGATAAGTAAGACATTTCAAGCCTTGTTTTGAATGTGTTGACCTTAATTATCAGATCTGAGGTCTGCATTTATCATATGAATCAGATGGTTATGAAGTTCTCCTTTTAAAGTTAAGAAAACTTTGTCATGTCTTTTCAGCTTAATCTTGGTTGGACAGTTGTCCTCTCGGTAGAAAAGCTGAGAACAAGCATTCCTGCCCTTCTCATGTGTCTGCCAGAGTGCTAATCCCTATGTCCTCACCAAGGCCCAGCTTTAAGGGCTCCTCTGCTGCTTATGTAAACTGACCTGATGTACACTGCAATCGAGGTATTTTTCAAATAACCTGCAGCTTCACATACAAATCAGCTGCTGCTTATTTTAACTGGCTTTATTGGTCATAAAACCAAAATTACCATTCAGTCCAAAGAAACAACTTTTTTCAATTAATTTTAGAATAATATAGAAACTGTATTTTTAGATTGACTTTTCCTACACTTGACTGTTTTGCATGTGCAGGTTGCCATAGTGTTAGTCTTTGGTAAGAGATGTAACAATACAAATCAAAAGCAAAGAACCACTGAGCTGGATTTTTCTCTGTGTGTCATCTACCCCTTGATTGGAGGTAATTGCTTTGGCATTGAGAAAACCTGACTCAATTCTTTGACTTCGTGTTAGGAAAAAAATGGCATTTAACTAAACACAACCAGCAATGTTGATGTTTAGGATATTTGACAATTTGTTACTGTCCTTGTTTTGCTTGAGAAACTCAATTTGCAGCCAGCATTTTGCTAACAGAACCAAGTGCAGAAAGCCGATGGTACTTGACTGGATGGGACTAGTTTTGGCCAATCCATGAGTTGAGCAGTGTTCCAAGCCAGATTGAGGCTTGACTCAAGTGGACTTTCTTATTGGCAATGGCTTCTGGAGATTCTGGCAGTGCCGTAGTCTCCACGGGAGACTGAATGCATGAATTTGGATTAAGTACAACCGTGAGTGGCAGAAGTTGAGGTACATGTTTTTTTCTTTCATGTTAATAGAGAAGGTTTGAATCAAGAAGTGATATGGCAACTTTGTTCCACAAATTTCTCGGGAGATTTCTAGCCTTATTGCTCCTCTATGCCTAGTAGTTAGCCCTAATCCTTTTGGTATGAATTGGCTTGAGTCTAGAATCCTGTGATGATAAGCCCTTGGGAGGCTCCACTTTGTCCTCCAGTAACAAGTGGACTAGTCTTTACAGGATGCCTTTTATGTCTGTGCGTGTGTGTGTGTGTCAGGAGAGAGGATAAACTCAGCTTCTCTACTTATATTTTTTCTGACTCTTAACCATGTAGTTTGCATATTGAAAAACAGAATATCTATTAATTGCAACTGTGGTGAAAGCCCTACATTTCCTTTTGGGCTATGTGGGGTTTTGTTTTTGTTTTTCCTTCTGTAGCTGAAATGAACTATCTCACTGTGGTTCACATTAGTGAGGTTTCAAGAATACTTATTCAAGACTTTCTAAGGGTCAAGGCCATAGGGGCATACGGGGAACAAAAGATGAATAAGAATAGAATTGGTACATTCTTATAATATAAATGGGGCAAATACACAGGTAACTATAATACAAAGCAAAATGTGAATAGAAAGGTACATAGGGTTGTGAAAACCCAAAGGAAAGATTATTTTTATTTGGATGAGTCAGAGAAGACTCCATGGAGTCAATGTTACTGGATTTGGGCTTTGGAGGACTAGAGTACTAGAGGCAACCATTGATTGCCTACATAACAGCTATTCCCACCCCACCCCCATCCTCCTTCTGGATAGTATAGAGGCTATTCATTTTATAGGCTGCAATGCTTGCATTTCCTGCCTCCTCAGAAGCTAGAGAATGGGCATGGATGGTTTCTTTCAATTGGCACCTAACAAAGGTCTACTGAAGGCATGCTGGAAAACATTTTCCTTCTCTTTTAAAAAAGGTGTATGAGAAGAACTTCTCTCCCCTCCCCCCTCTTTTATTTTGAGACAGAGTTTCACTCTTGTCACCTAGGCTGGAGTGCAATGGCACAATCTCGGCTCACTGCAAGCTCTACCTCCTAGGTTCAAGCCATTTTCCTCCCTCAGCCTCCTGAGTAGCTGGGATTACAGGCATGCACCACCATGCCCAGCTAATTTTGTATTTTTAGTAGACATGGGGTTTCACCATGTTGGCCAGACTGGTCTCGAACTCCTGACCTCAGGTGAGCCACCCGCCTTGGTCTCCCAAAGTGCTGGGATTACAGGCATGAACCACTGCACCCAGCGTCTCCTTCCCTTTTGGTATAGATATGTGAGGATATGATGCCTGGAGCAGTGGCAGCTACCATGTGACTATAAGGAAAGAAGCCCAAAGACAATGGTCAACATCCCAAAGATAGCAAAACAGAATGATGGAAATCACATGGCTTCTTCTAGCTCAGACTTATTGCTATGTAAGGTAATAAATGTTTACATCATTTAAGGCACAGTTAGTTGAGTATTCTGTTACAAGAAGCTTATAAGCATTCTAACTGACAGAGTAGGATTTTTCTAGGTAGTTTGGGGTCATAATGGGGAGTATGGCAGTGTGAGGTTGTATTGGAGAGAGTATCCCAATCCATATAAACAATGTGAGCAGAAGTGTGTAATGGAAAAACTCAGGTTGCATTAGGGAAGTAGCAAATGGTTTGATTTGGTTAGAATAAAGAGAGGATGGCAAGTAGGAGGTAACTGGTAAGATTTGGGACAAGGTCATGAAAAACTTTGGAGCCATGCTTAAAAGCTTAGAATTTATTCAATCAGAAACAGTAAGCTGTGGCAGGTTTTTGAGTAGAAAGAACTAGAATCAAAACTGTGCTTTCTTTTTTGAAGAACATCTTCTCTTCTTACATATACTGTATACTTTCTTGTGGTTACACTTTTTTTCCTGTTGAATTTTCTGTCCTGTCAACAAGAACATATAATTTACAAAGTAAAAATTAGAAGTACAGAATATTATGCATTTCATATCGCTGCTCTTTAAACTTTGGGTAACTGCTTAACAATTTTGATTGCATAAGGTAGTTTTCCTCTGATTGACTCTCATTTAAGCATCTCTAGGATCAAATGATTTTATTTTATGGGCAATATGGAGACAAGAAGACCTCCTATTAGTGATTCTCATTCTATTTTTAATATACAATTATTTTGTACTTTTACCAAGGGGTAAACAATTTTTTTAAAAATGAAGCCTTTTTACAAATTACAAAAAAAATTCTTCATTGTTAACTATTTGGGAAATTTTTTGAAAAATGGAAACAAATAAATCAACATAGTTTTTTTACCTTCAGACCCCTATTTCTTTTTAGTTTTTTTTTCCTGAAACTAATTTATTGTTAAAAGATTGAAGATGATGCATGAAAATATTTAAATTTAAGTAGAAAATATGTCATTGGCTTAAATAAATCTGATTTCGTGATTTGACAGTAAAATGTTACATTATCATTTAGATAATGTGTTCTTCAGGACACCAGCATATTATTCATTAGGAGTCTTAGTTTAGTTCAAAAAATGAAGACAGATTATCTCCAAGTAAACAAAGCAGTTGCTCTTTCTCTGTAAAAACAGAGAAGATTCTCAGTTTTGTTCTGGATTTTCAAAAGACAATCACAATCCAGCAGAGGTTACTCTTGTTCTGAACAAAGCTTTTTATAATTTTGTCAGAGGATTTGCAGCATAATTTCATTATCACAAATTCCGAAAAAACTACATACAAGATACAAAATATTTGATAAACGAGGGCAGAATAATAAACGTGGCCTATTTGTAATATTACATCAGACAAAACTAGTTGTTACTATTATATTTGGCATCAAGAATTATCCTTTTGTTTGCAACTTGTAACTTGTTTATTGCATATTGGGACTATTATAACAAACCTCCAACAAAATGGGGGGGATTTCTAGAAAAATTTAGAGCCATGTTAAAAATCCTTTACATTCATTATTTGAATTGTTTTAAATAGGAAAAGTCTTCGAATTAGAAAAAATTGACTTTATTAGTTCTGAAAATTAAAAAACCCATCTCTCCTTTACAAGAAACCTGTGTAGTTGTGTTTTATAACAGTGCTTCTCAAACTGTAGTGTGTGGAGGAATTATTCAGAGTGTTTGTTAAAGTGTAGTGTCTGTTTGAGAAGGTCCGGTGTGGAGCCTGAGATTCTACATTTCTAACAAACCCAGTTCAGAAGCCATTGGTCCGGAGGCTACACTTTGAATAACAAGATTTTAGAGGAAGATAAAAAAGAAAATGTGTTTGGAAAACTGTCTGATAGATCAATTTAACTACACGTAAATTGCTCATGAAATGCTGGCATCAGGAAAGGCTATCATTCAATACTAAACAATTCACAACTGCAATAAGGTATGAGATTTTTAACTCAGTTACATTTTCCAAAATATTTTTCTTTTGTGCACTTACAACTCCATAGCTCTGTCACTCTGACACAACAAGTTTAATCTAGAGTTGACTGCAGACATCAAACATAAAATACGAGTTCATATTTTGGATTTGTGTTTGTAAGGAAACTTGAAATGAGTCTTTTCCAAGTCTTTGAAGATATTTAAATGTAGTCATTTTCATTAATTACTCTTAACAAGTAATTAATACTGTGTTTGGAATTTCACAGGAGCTTATGTCTTTCAAATGCTAAATTTGTGTTTGATACCCTTTTGCAGACATTCAGGCTAATTACTTACTGGCCTTTCATAAACACTCAAGAGTGAGAAAGGGAGAAACCTAAGTAGAGCGAATCCTGTAACTAATAACAGATGAGATGTTCATTATGTAGAGAGTGTTTTTGTTTGTTTGTTTATTTCTTTTCATTTCAAAATGTTGAACTTTGGGCATTTAACAGAAATTTAACAGATATTTCTACAAAGCAGATTTTTTTCCTCATCTGCTGAGTAAAACCATCTAACATAAGTAAAGGTTAAAGGAAGTAAATATTTATCTCAGTGGTTACAAACTGCATTTTAACAAGTTAGGAGCCAACTCCTCTGGCTCACTGTGTTGGCTCCAGATAGATGGTCCAGGGTCCCCAGGCATGGGAGCAGGGCTCACCCAGCAGGGCTCCTTCGGGTGAGTGTGAACAGGGCCTTGGAGGCAGCTCCTGAGGGTGAGAGCCAGATGCAAATTAGTTTTTTTGAGAACTGGCAGTTTTCTCTGCCTTACCTGTGGATGTCAGCAAACTAGTTGTTAAATGTATTTCTGTCAAGGTTCATTTGTCATATTTCAAATTCTTTAAAGATCAAGTCTGAGGTCAGCAGTGAGGACCACAAATCTTAACTGGAAATTATACCTTTATCATATACTACAAGGGTGTCAAACCCTGGTAAGTCAGTTACTAGCCTGAAGAGATTTTCATTTCACTTTAAATTATCAGATTTTCATTGTCTCCTCATTAGCATGTCAATCTCAGTTTCTATGGTAGGAAAAACTCCCTAATTACAAAATAAAAGTAATTAAAAATAAACCTCCATGAAAGAACAGACAGGTTGAGTCACACAGCTTTAACAGAGGTGTTATGATCTAGGTTATGTGGTATCAGAGACACAGCTGAGTGCTCATTAAATAATAACAGGACATTTCATAATACGTTAGTTCTCAGCATTTTAACCCCTGCTCTCTACCTCTTTTCCTCGTTTTCTCCCCAGAGCAAATTGATTTAACCTCAGTTGAGCATTTAATGAGTGTCCACTTTACGCCAGGCATTATCCAAAACAGCACTGTACTAAGCTTTCATTCTGGCCTCTGCTCTAGCACAGAACCCTCCTCTCACCCTCACATTTATACTTTGTGGCTTTGTACCCTGGGAAGTCTTGAGGAAGCCTTTGGTGACCGAAGCTGTACAGATATGAAGGGATGGTCTCCAGCCAGAGGACTTCAGTCATCTGCATCCATTAAAACGTGTGTCCTGATTGCGCTTCATAACAAATATTCTCAGAATGCCAGAGGCTAAATGGAACTGTGCCAAGTGCTCCATTACACCTGTGCAGCTGGCTAAGCTGCAGAACTGCTCGGGTAACACTTTTTGTTTGTTCAAAATTGTTTCCTTTTATAAAACTGCTCTCAAGATAAAAGTACAAAACTTAAAACATTAATTAAGAGGGTTAAAACAGTAGTAATCATTAGAATGACAGCACCAAAACCTTCTAAAGTAAACCAGAGTAAAAGAAAAGCAATTAGTGCTGTTGCAATTTGAATATGTTTTATTTGTCAGAGTTTGAACTTCTTTTATTAAGATATGGGGTTTTGCCTAGATTTAATTTTAAATTAATTTGGCTTTCAATCTGTATGGTATTGATCACGGGATCAAGATTGTATTGAGTATGGTACTGACTTCTGTCTACTGATTTTCTGAGCCTTTAATACCTCTAATAATGGCCCATACTACTGGTTCCTGCCCAGGTGACTATACAGCATTTACAGGTGCAATCCAGTGGATGCTGTCTAAAAACAAAATGAAGTCTTGGGACTATTATTAACCTCATTTTGAGATGGAATAATAATAATAATAATAGACTCAAAAGGGTTAAGAGGCATGCACTTTTGGCAGGAATGGGCAAGTGAACCTCACATGTAGCTGCAATGGGCTTCCAACACTGGACTTTTTCCAGGAAAGGCATTGGCCTCTCTGCTTCTCTTTTGAACACAGCTGATTTAGCCACATTTTGATGTGGCATGGTGGCTGTTAAAGCAATTCCAAACATGAGGGGAATCTCCTTGATGTTATGTTCTATGTATATGTGTCCATGTGCACATGAATGTGTGTGTGTGTGTGTGTGCGTGTGAGCATGGGTGTGTGTATTTTCACCTCTAACTCTCCTACTCCTGAACCACCAAGCAGTGCTGGGGCTGTGAGATTTTCTGCCTGGATAGTTCCCTCTTGTGCCATCAGATTCTGTCAACATTTCTCTTTATCTTGGATAACTCTTTCAGGAGTCACTTAAAACTAAATGGAAGGTTATAGAACTAATTTAACATTAACAAATTCATTTTTGGTGGTGTTTTTGATGAAAGCAAATAAAAGCGAATGTTTTATTTTCTTTGGTTGTCAGTTGCAGGTTGAGGTAGAATTGAGTGGCAGAAATTAGAATAATGGAAAACAACTTCTGTATCTTTTAAAGCAGCTTTTCAGTTGGAAGATGCCAAGTACAAACTTTAGTACATCTTTTTTTGGCAAATGAATAAGATACTTACAGACAAGGCAGCAGGAGACTTAATACATTTGTGCATTCTCAATATCCTTGATATATCACTACTGTTAACTTACAATAAAGGAGGAAAAACAGCTGGCAGGCTGGAAAATAGTTCTTTCTGAAACCTCGTTTTATGTAGAGTGAAACTTTATATGATGTATTTTTTTTATATTCCAGTGATTTTGCAAAATAATAGAATAAATACAAATTGAATACAGCAGTTTTTTTTTCTAGGAAGAACAATTGTTGGGCATTTTTGTGTTACTACTTAGAATTGGGAAAATTGTACCTCCTGGGGATAAAGTGTTAATAATAATGGTAACTGTCTACTTTTAGTAAAAGGTTTATTTACATTACACAAAAATCCTCATTTGGATGAAGCTTTTACATAAGGTGGTTATTTCTGAATAATTTGGTTTCTTTCCTGGTGTTTATGTAGCTCTCCATTTTGTACTCTTCTAGGACTTTCAAAAATGAGTTGAACCCACTGTAACACTTATTGTTTATAATATATCATTAAGAAAAAATACATGTTTCAGAAAGCTAAACCACCCTGTTCTAGGAGGCTCAAACATTTAAATATAATACATTTTTGGAAAAAAATATTGTTTTTTCCTAACTGAAAGCCATAGCAGTTTATATTATTATAAGTTTAAAAAATTTTCTAGCCATGTTTTGTAAACATAAATATGCATTCTTCCTTTAAGAAAATCAATATTAAAAATGACCACTGTATATCATTCTTCCCCATATTTAGAGTATATGTGTTTTAATTTTTCTAAAAATTAATCTAATTTATATATTTCCCTTAAAAATAACTGTTATGAGCCAGGCACAGTGGCTTATGCCTATCATCCCAGCACTTTGGGAGGCTGAGGTGGAAGGATCACTTGAGCCCATGAGTTTGAGACCAACCTGAGCAATATAGTGAGACCTTGTCTCTACAGAAAAAAATTTTTTAAATAAAATAAAATTAGCCCAGTGTGGTGGTGCATGCCTGTAGTCCCAGCTACTCGTGAGGCTGAGGTGGGAGGATCACTTGAGCCCAGGAGCAGAGGTGTGGAGGTTGAGATTACATCATTGCACTTCAGCCTGGATGATAGATCAAGACTCTAGCTCAAACTAATAAACAAACTGTTATGGAAAATTACCAAAATTAAAATATTTAGTTAGATTCAAAATGTACTAAGTACTAATGAAGTCGGCAAGTAGCTTATTTATTTTACTTATTTCACACAGATTATTCCTAATCTGGAGGCGTCTGTCATTTTTCTGGACCACTATAATAGTTTTTACATGAAAGAGGTGAAAAAAATCTAATATAATTCTATTGATTAAAAAACTTCCAAATAATGCATGGTTACATATTTTTCTTGGCATGATAAACAAATATTTGCTTAAATGTTCTGTTTAAAACTTCGATGAATTGATACATTTGGACATTGAAATGTTATCCAAAGGGAACTGAAACATTATCCAAAGAATATGCATTTTTTTATCAGACCACAAAGCTAACAAAGCAAGAAATATGTTTCCATATGTCTCACCTACTAGCTCATATGATGGGATTCTTCTAAATTTATTTTCATTTGGATGACAAAACTGCATGCATTTCAGCCAGAAGTTTTGAATGGAATAAGATTTCAGAAATTGTGTGTTGACTTCAACTACAATAGATTCCATTTATATTTTGAGATAGCACTTTAGTATTTCAAAGTGTTAGATTGTATGAATAGGGAGCTGGAGTTTGGGGAGGCATTCACAGAGTAGCATGACTAAGACCTTGGGCTATAGAATCAAACAGGACTATGTTCAAATCTTGGTCTTTCTCACTTCCCATGTGCATGAACTTAAGCAAGGTACATGGCTTATGTGAGTCCCAATTTTCCCATTTATTTATTTATTTATTTATTTATTTATTTATTTTCAGGTAATTTTTTAATTAGAAATTCCAAATATTAAATACCACAATATGTTATATCACAGATGCCTCTTTGTTTTTCTTTTTTTTAATATTTTTTTTTATTATACTTTAAGTTTTACGGTACATGTGCACATTGTGCAGGTTAGTTACATATGTATACATGTGCCATGCTGGTGCGCTGCACACACTAACTCGTCATCTAGCATTAGGTATATCTCACAATGCTATCCCTCCTCCCTCCCCCCACCCCACCACAGTCCCCAGAGTGTGATATTCCCCTTCCTGTGTCCATGTGATCTCATTGTTCAATTCCCACCTATGAGTGAGAATATGCGGTGTTTGGTTTTTTGTTCTTGCGATAGTTTACTGAGAATGATGATTTCCAATTTCATCCATGTCCCTACAAAGGACATGAACTCATCATTTTTTTATGGCTGCATAGTATTCCATGGTGTATATGTGCCACATTTTCTTAATCCAGTCTATCATTGTTGGACATTTGGGTTGGTTCCAAGTCTTTGCTATTGTGAATAATGCCGCAATAAACATACGTGTGCATGTGTCTTTATAGCAGCAAGATTTATAGTCCTTTGGGTATATACCCAGTAATGGTATGGCTGGGTCAAATGGTATTTCTAGTTCTAGATCCCTGAGGAATTGCCACACTGACTTCCACAATGGTTGAACTAGTTTACAGTCCCACCAACAGTGTCAAAGTGTTCCTATTTCTCCACATCCTCTCCAGCACCTGTTGTTTCCTGCCTTTTTAATGATTGCCATTCTAAGTGGTGTGAGATGATATCTCATTGTGGTTTTGATTTGCATTTCTCTGATGGCCAGTGATGATGAGCATTTTTTCATGGGTTTTTTGGCTGCACATGAAAACTGGATCCCTTCCTTACATCTTATACAAAAATCAATTCAAGATGGATTAAAGACTTAAACGTTAGACCTAAAACCATAAAAACCCTAGAAGAAAACCTAGGCATTACCATTGAGGACATAGGCATGGGCAAGGACTTCATGTCTAAAACACCAAAAGCAATGGCAACAAAAGCCAAAATTGACAAATGGGATCTCATTAAACTAAAGAGCTTCTGCACAGCAAAAGAAACTACCATCAGAGTGAACAGGCATCCTACAAAATGGGAGAACCTTTTCGCAACCTACTCATCTGACAAAGGGCTAATAGACATTTGTCTTCTTTTGAGAAGTGTCTGTTCATGTCCTTCGCCCACTTTTTGATGGGGTTGTTTGTTTTTTTCTTGTAAATTTGTTTGAGTTCATTGTAGATTCTGGATATTAGCCCTTTGTCAGATGAGTAGGTTGCGAAAAGTTTCTCCCATTTTGTAGGTTGCCTGTTCACTCTGATGGTAGTTTCTTTTGCTGTGCAGAAGCTCTTTAGTTTAATGAGATCCCATTTGTCAATTTTGGCTTTTGTTGCCATTGCTTTTGGTGTTTTAGACATGAAGTCCTTGCCCATGCCTATGTCCTCAATGGTAATGCCTAGGTTTTCTTCTAGGGTTTTTATGGTTTTAGGTCTAACGTTTAAGTCTTTAATCCATCTTGAATTGATTTTTGTATAAGGTGTAAGGAAGGGATCCAGTTTCAGCTTTCTACCTATGGCTAGCCAGTTTTCCCAGCACCATTTATTAAATAGGGAATCCTTTCCCCATTGCTTGTTTTTCTCAGGTTTGTCAAAGATCAGATAGTTGTAGATATGCGGCATTATTTCTGAGGGCTCTGTTCTGTTCCATTGATCTATATCTCTGTTTTGGTACCAGTACCATGCTGTTTTGGTTACTGTAGCCTTGTAGTATAGTTTGAAGTCAGGTAGTGTGATGCCTCCAGCTTTGTTCTTTTGGCTTAGGATTGACGTGGCAATGCAGGCTCTTTTTTGGTTCCATATGAACTTTAAAGTAGTTTTTTCCAATTCTGTGAAGAAAGTCATTGGTAGCTTGATGGGGATGGCACTGAATCTATAAATTACCTTGGGCAGTATGGCCATTTTCATGATATTGATTCTTCCTACCCATGAGCATGGAATGTTCTTCCATTTGTTTGTATCCTCTTTTATTTCCTTGAGCAGTGGTTTGTAGTTCTCCTTGAAGAGGTCCTTCACATCCCTTGAAAGTTGGATTCCTAGGTATTTTATTCTCCTTGAAGCAATTGTGAATGGGAGTTCACTCATGATTTGGCTCTCTGTTTGTCTGTTATTGGTGTATAAGAATGCTTGTGATTTTTGTATGTTGATTTTGTATCCTGAGACTTTGCTGAAGTTGCTTATCAGCTTAAGGAGGTTTTGGGCTGAGACAATGGGGTTTTCTAGATATACAATCATGTCGTCTGCAAACAGGGACAATTTGACTTCCTCTTTTCCTAATTGAATACCCTTTATTTCCTTATCCTGCCTAATTGCCCTGGCCAGAACTTCCAACACTATGTTGAATAGGAGTGGTGAGAGAGGGCATCCCTGTCTTGTGCCAGTTTTCAAAGGGAATGCTTCCAGTTTTTGCCCATTCAGTATGATATTGGCTGTGGGTTTGTCATAGATAGCCCTTATTATTTTGAAATATGTCCCATCAATACCTAATTTATTGAGAGTTTTTAGCATGAAGGGTTGTTGAATTTTGTCAAAGGCTTTTTCTGCATCTATTGAGATAATCATGTGGTTTTTGTCTTTGGCTCTGTTTATATGCTGGATTACATTTATTGATTTGCGTATATAGAACCAGCCTTGCATCCCAGGGATGAAGCCCACTTGATCATGGTGGATAAGCTTTTTGATGTGCTGCTGGATTCGGTTTGCCAGTATTTTATTGAGGATTTTTGCATCAATGTTCATCAAGGATATTGGTCTAAAATTCTCTTTTTTTGTTGTGTCTCTGCCCGGCTTTGGTATCAGAATGATGCTGGCCTCATAAAATGAGTTAGGGAGGATTCCCTCTTTTTCTATTGATTGGAATAGTTTCAGAAGGAATGGTACCAGTTCCTCCTCATACCTCTGATAGAATTCGGCTGTGAATCCATCTGGTCCTGGACTCTTTTTGGTTGGTAAACTATTGATTATTGCCACAATTTCAGCTCCTGTTATTGGTCTATTCAGAGATTCAACTTCTTCCTGGTTTCGTCTTGGGAGAGTGTATGTGTCGAGGAATTTATCCATTTCTTCTAGATTTTCTAGTTTATTTGCGTAGAGGTGTTTGTAGTATTCTCTGATGGTAGTTTGTATTTCTGTGGGATCGGTGGTGATATCCCCTTTATCATTTTTTATTGTGTCTATTTGGTTCTTCTCTTTTTTTTTCTTTATTAGTCTTGCTAGCGGTCTATCAATTCTGTTGATCCTTTCAAAAAACCAGCTCCTGGATTCATTAATTTTTTGAAGGGTTTTTTGTGTCTCTATTTCCTTCAGTTCTGCTCTGATTTTAGTTATTTCTTGCCTTCTGCTAGCTTTTGAATGTGTTTGCTCTTGCTTTTCTAGTTCTTTTAATTGTGATGTTAGGGTGTCAATTTTGGATCTTTCCTGCTTTCTCTTGTGGGCATTTAGTGCTATAAATTTCCCTCTACACACTGCTTTGAATGCATCCCAGAGATTCTGGTATGTTGTGTCTTTGTTGTCGTTGGTTTCAAAGAACATCTTTATTTTTGCCTTCATTTCGTTATGTATCCAGTAGTCATTCAGGAGCAGGTTGTTCAGTTTCCATGTAGTTGAGCGGTTTTGAGTGAGATTCTTAATCCTGAGTTCTAGTTTGATTGCACTGTGGTCTGAGAGATAGTTTGTTATAATTTCTGTTCTTTTACATTTGCTGAGGAGAGCTTTACTTCCAACTATGTGGTCAATTTTGGAATAGGTGTGGTGTGGTGCTGAAAAAAATGTATATTCTGTTGATTTGGGGTGGAGAGTTCCGTAGATGTCTATTAGGTCTGCTTGGTGCAGAGCTGAGTTCAATTCCTGGGTATCCTTGTTGACTTTCTGTCTCGTTGATCTGTCTAATGTTGACAGTGGGGTGTTAAAGTCTCCCATTATTAATGTGTGGGAGTCTAAGTCTCTTTGTAGGTCACTCAGGACTTGCTTTATGAATCTGGGTGCTCCTGTATTGGGTGCATATATATTTAGGATAGTTAGCTCTTCTTGTTGAATTGATCCCTTTACCATTATGTAATGGCCTTCTTTGTCTCTTTTGATCTTTGTTGGTTTAAAGTCTGTTTTATCAGAGACTAGGATTGCAACCCCTGCCTTTTTTTGTTTTCCATTTGCTTGGTAGATCTTCCTCCATCCTTTTATTTTGAGCCTATATGTGTCTCTGCACGTGAGATGGGTTTCCTGAATACAGCACACTGATGGGTCTTGACTCTTTATCCAATTTGCCAGTCTGTGTCTTTTAATTGGAGCATTTAGTCCATTTACATTTAAAGTTAATATTGTTATGTGTGAATTTGATCCTGTCATTATGATGTTAGCTGGTGATTTTGCTCGTTAGTTGATGCAGTTTCTTCCTAGTCTGGATGGTCTTTACATTTTGGCATGATTTTGCAGCGGCTGGTACTGGTTGTTCCTTTCCATGTTTAGCGCTTCCTTCAGGAGCTCTTTTAGGGAGGCCTGCTGGTGACAAAATTTCTCAGCATTTGCTTGTCTGTAAAGTATTTTATTTCTCCTTCACTTATGAAGCTTAGTTTGGCTGGATATGAAATTCTGGGTTGAAAATTCTTTTCTTTAAGAATGTTGAATATTGACCCCCACTCTCTTCTGGCTTGTTGGGTTTCTGCCGAGAGATCCGCTGTTAGTCTGATGGGCTTCCCTTTGAGGGTAACCCGACCTTTCTCTCTGGCTGCGCTTAACATTTTTTCCTTCATTTCAACTTTGGTGAATCTGACAATTATGTGTCTTGGAGTTGCTCTTCTCAAGGAGTATCTTTGTGGCGTTCTCTGTATTTCCTGAATCTGAACATTGGCCTGCCTTGCTAGATTAGGGAAGTTCTCCTGGATAATATCCTGCAGAGTGTTTTCCAACTTGGTTCCATTCTCCCCATCACTTTCAGGTACACCAATCAGACGTAGATTTGGTCTTTTCACCTAGTCCCATATTTCTTGGAGGCTTTGCTCATTTCTTTTTATTCTTTTTTCTCTAAACTTCCCTTCTCGCTTCATTTCATTCATTTCATCTTCCATCGCTGATACCCTTTCTTCCAGTTGATCGCATTGGCTCCTGAGGCTTCTGCATTCTTCACGTAGTTCTTGAGCCTTGGTTTTCAGCTCCATCAGCTCCTTTAAGCACTTCTCTGTATTGGTTATTCTAGTTATACATTCTTCTAAATTTTTTTCAAAGTTTTCAACTTCTTTGCCTTTGGTTTGAATGTCCTCCCGTAGCTCAGAGTAATTTGATCGTCTGAAGCCTTCTTCTCTCAGCTCATCAAAGTCATTCTCCATCCAGCTTTGTTCCGTTGCTGGTGAGGAACTGCGTTCCTTTGGAGGAGGAGAGGCGCTCAGCGTTTTAGAGTTTCCAGTTTTTCTGTTCTGTTTTTTCCCCATCTTTGTGGTTTTATCTACTTTTGGTCTTTGATGATGGTGATGTACAGACGGGTTTTTGGTGTGGATGTCCTTTCTGTTTGTTAGTTTTCCTTCTAACAGACAGGACCCTCAGCTGCAGTTCTGTTGGAATACCCTGCCGTGTGAGGTGTCAGTGTGCCCCTGCTGGGGGGTGCCTCCCAGTTAGGCTGCTCGGGGATCAGGGGTCAGGGACCCACTTGAGGAGGCAGTCTGCCCGTTCTCAGATCTCCAGCTGCGTGCTGGGAGAACCATTGCTCTCTTCAAAGCTGTCAGACAGGGACATTTAAGTCTGCAGAGGTTACTGCTGTCTTTTTGTTGTCTGTGCCCTGCCCCCAGAGGTGGAGCCTACAGAGGCAGGCAGGCCTCCTTGAGCTGTGGTGGGCTCCACTCAGTTCGAGCTTCCTGGCTGCTTTGTTTACCTAAGCAAGCCTGGGCAATGGCGGGCGCCCCTCCCCCAGCCTCGCTGCCACCTTGCAGTTTGATCTCAGACTGCTGTGCTAGCAATCAGCGAGACTCCGAGCCAGGTGCGGGATATAATCTCGTGGTGCACCGTTTTTTAAGCCCGTCGGAAAAGCGCAATATTCAGGTGGGAGTGACCCCATTTTCCAGTTGCGTCCGTCACCCCTTTCTTTGACTCGGAAAGGGAACTCCCTGATGCCTTGCGCTTCCCAAGTGAGGCAATGCCTCGCCCTGCTTCGGCTCGCGCACAGTGCGCGCACCCACTGACCTGCGCCCGGTGTCTGGCACTCCCTAGTGAGATGAAGCTGGTACCTCAGATGGAAATGCAGAAATCACCCGTCTTCTGCGTCGCTCATGCTGGGAGCTGTAGACAGGAGCTGTTCCTATTCGGCCATCTTGGCTCCTCCCCCCCTATTTTCCCATTTATAAAGTAGATCTTATAGTAGTATTTACCTCAGACTGTAATGACAGTTGAGTGAAATAGTGCATATAAAGTGCTTGGCATTAGAATGTGGTCAGTAAATATCTGTGTATCAGTTTCGTCCCCTGCCCACCTGATAAGCTCAATGATGACTTAAATCATATACTTACAACTCATCTATTTGGAAAATTATGTTGTTTTTAAAATTGTAATAATTAAAAATTTACAAGAGTATTAATATTTTTATGTAATACCTTTATTACATAAAAATATTTTATTTGTGCTCAGTTTAGCCAAACCCTATAGAATGTGATGAAGAGGTGGAACTACATTATGATCCTTATTTTTCAGTTGGGAAACCAAAGCAAAGAAAAATTAATGAAATTGGCCAGAGTTGCATAAGACATAGCCTAATAGGAGTTAAGTATTTAAGTTAAGATTCCACAGATCTAGAACTTCATTTGAATGGGAGAAAACAAATTATATCATGAAGTGGTTGATACAGTTGATTCTATAAACAGGGCATTAAACACGTTGATTTGGAAAGCACTGAGTTTTCCTTCGCAGTTGTTTTTTATACTAATAATAGTAGAAAATTTTCCATATACCTTAAGTGCTTTCAAATTTATTTCTAGAATACTGACAGAAAAAAAAAAACACCTTACTTTTAAGTGATGGAGAGATCTTTCAAAATATGATGCCACAGGGAAATAATATTTTTTCTTGGCACTTAATTCCAAGTAAATGCTTAGCTTAGCTTATGATACACATGTGATGTTTCTCGAGGACTTTGACACTATAGTTGTTGTCATGCATTTTCTCACACAGACATTGCACTCTATATTTTGTATAAAATTCTATTCTTAGCCATATATAAATTGCTACTTTGCTATTCACAATTTTGTTATATACAATTACTCAATTTTGGTTTCACCAAAATTATTTGCCATTTTGTTGAAATATGCCCTGCAAGACAAAATATGCTTGTTGTTAGTAAGTATCTGACAGATTAAAACAATTTAAAAAAATCAATATGGTGGCCTAATTCCCTGGTCTGTTATTTAAATATCTTTTCACCTGATTAACCATTCTACATCTGCAGACCTATGGGAAGAATTCCTAATTTTATTCCATCTTCATTTGCAGTAGGGACATAAATGTCTGTTGATCTTATCAAATTATTTTTAAGAATTTAGGGATTTTGTCAGAATCATTAATTCAGCCAACCTGGTTAGTCCATTTATACCATAGCCTCAGGTTTCCTATATCCACATATGCCATTCAGAATTACTAAGGCATGGAAAGCGTCTCACAAAAGAAAAACTTTTACATTATTTAAACAGTGTCGTATCCACAAAATAAACGGTATGCTGTTCTTGGTTCACCAAGCAAGCACTTTGCCCTCTCTGGGTCCCCAGTGAACAGCTACTCATTAAACCCAGATACATTTGGACATCAGACCCCCTCTCTAACAAGGAAAGGGGTCACCACAGGGAGGAATGCAGGCCTGCCAGTCAGAGTCATCTCCCACCAGAAACCTGCTTTAATGAGCATTTTCTTGCTTCTCAGGGCAATCCTCATGCTCTCACTGTGTTCTCAGCAAGAACACCTGGGATTCTTCAGCCTTGCCATGTGTGGAGAACAGCCCAAAAATAGGCCTGCTAAGACTTCCAAGATGGATTGCTAGACTTTGTGAGTCACCTCTGAAACCAAAAGCTCTGTGCTTTGTGATTTTTGTTTGCATCATTAGGATGAGGAATTTCAGCAAACCTAACCACAATTACCTGTGACTAATCTTAGCCGATATAAAAGCAAGTGTTTCCTCTTTCAAACCCACATAAATATACAAAAGGCAAATAAAACCTTGAATTGGATAACCCATTCCCAGCTATTCTTCAATAAAATATTCATAAAACAAAAACTTTGCAGTATAAATATGGTATTCTACTAAAAATGCAAAATATATTTCCCAACTTGGTGCAGCTTTGTAAATATACATTAACATTCAGTGAGAGTAAAGAATAATTACATTTCATGCATTAAACAGATTTCACTTTGTGTCTTCATAACAGAGAGATAGGTCATCTCCAGAAGGATTCATGGGTAGGCTGGGATTCTCATGAGACTAAAGCATAAACCAAACTGGACTTTGCAGAATACATAGAATGAGATTTATCATGCAAGAGGTATGCTTTGCCAGAGTGAACTCCTGTGCCCATATTCTGTGTCCTGTCCCATGTTTTATGATTAAAGAGACATATCAATGTTAGAAGGCTGTGTGTTGCTTGTGTGCACTCATAACAAGGTAAGAGCCAGAACCTGGAAATAATCTGGAAACAGAAAAAGGATGATCTAATACAATGTCCTGATAAATATGGATTCATTGATTGAGTTAGAAAGGAAGAGCACAGAAAGGAAAGACGTGGAAATGGTGGCATTGGTACCATAGAGTATCTATTCCAGAGCCAAAGGAAACAAAAAAAAGAAAACATGCCTGAATAAGCTATCACCTCTCAGTTACTTATGGCATAGGGAGAAAGGGAGAATATGGTTAAAGAAAATGCAGATAAAAATTGAAACGCTAATTTCACCTGGTAGTTTCAATTTGCCTTAACCATCTAAGTACATTTTTTAAAGCTTAAAGTGATTTTGTCAGGTTCATGGAATTGCAATCTTTAATGACTCACATTCATGTCCATATGATAAATGATGACCTACATTTCCAACACCCCATTAGCCAATGTTCTTAAATCACTTGAGCAATATTAGCCCTCACAAACTTTAAGAATACCAAGTATTATTACCCTCCTTAGTTTGTAGAGGAGAGAAAAATAGAGATTTATATAAATAAGTGAAATCAGTTGTCCAAGAATAACTGTGTATATTAGGGCTAACTTAAAATATATATCCCCTGATTCTGCTCAGTTATGTGATCTTATACCCATTTTACTTTCTACCCCAAAGTTACTGGTTCCTGGACTAGGAAGTGCTGTAATTTTAGAAGCTTCTAAAGGAATGCAAATTCTTTTTGGCCAAATGTGACTCACAATACAAACACAGGAACAATTGTTTACTTCTGTAAATTCTAAGATACTGCAGGTTTGGTCAGAAATGTAATTACCTTAGGGCCAGACTAGAATAACAGTTAAATAAAAACTGGAAGAGAAGATGTTTTTATAGAAATTAAGTTATGGGAGAGTAAGATATATATCCAGAAAGCAGGTTTCTGCCTTTCAGAGGAGAATATTTTCTTAAAGTTTGTGAAAGGGTGCAAGGGGCAAGGGTTGGATTGGTTCTCAGACCACTGAGGGGATTGGCAGGAGACTAAAGTATGGAACCACTGGGGTGCTGGAACTCACCCACATGGGCTTGGGAGAGCCAATTATTATACTGGGATTACAGGTGTGAGCTAGACTGCCTGACCTAAAATTTTGTTTTTTACAAAGTAATAAATACTCAAAATTTATCACTCCCTAATTATTTAACTACATTTTTACTATTATCTGTGCCGTTGAGGTTATTTATGTCTATTTGTATTAATGGTAGGAATGCTAAAAATGGCATGCAACTATGCATTTCTTTCTAACTCTACTTTCGGTAACTTCGTGTTGAAACTTAAATTTGATAATGGTGGGAGTATTTACATGAGGGAAATTGGCAAGCAGCACAGCTTGATTTGTTGTTTTGTTGATTATCTAAATCAGGATTCAGTAAAAGAGGGCATGCTTGCTATGTGTTGTTATAAATAAAGTTTCCCTGGAACACAGCCATGTCCATTTACTTATGTACTGTTTGTGACTAGTTTTATGCTACCATGGCAGAGTAGTTTTAACAGAGATGTTAGACCCACAAAGCCTAAAATATTCACTGTTTGGCCCATTATAGAAAATGTTTCCATACCCTTCATCTAGACTTTAAAAAGTGATGAGTAAATGTTAAAAATGCAAATTAAACTTAAAAGCATGTTTTTTTAGTAGCTATTACATTGTGATTAGCACACAAAACTGAGGAAATACTTTTTTCAATATTGGAAAACTGTTATCTGATTCAGTAATCACAGTATTGACTATTATGTTTGAACTTAAGTATGCTGAACCAAAAAAAGGTTTTAATTTAATGAATATAATCTGTATGATGGTGGAAGATAGCTTAATAATAGATCACATGTCAGACTTAATGACAAAAATAAAAAAATTAGCCAGGCCTGGTGGTGCGTGCCTGTAGTCCCAGCTATTCGTGGGAGGGGGGAAGTTGGGGGGTGAGAGAGGAGGATCGCTTGATTCCAGGAGGTGGAGGCTGCAGTGAGCCATGATTGTGCCACTGCACTCCAGCCTGGGTGACAGAGTGAGACCCTATCTCAAAAAAAAAAAAAACACCAAAAAAACATAAAACAAACAAACAAAAAAAACAGGCAGAAAATAGGTGTTGCCAAGGATATGAGGACATGGAAAAGTTGGAACCCTTGTGCCCTGCTGGTGGGAATGGGAAATGGTGTAGCTACTATGGAAACAGTATGGTGATTCCTCAGAAAATTAAAAATACCACTACTGTATGATCCAGCAATCCCTCTTTTGGGTATATATCCAAGGAATTGAAAACAGAGTCTTGAAGAGAGATTTGTGTACCCATGTTCATACCGGCATTATTCATGATAGCCAAGAGGTAGAAGCAAACCAAGTATCTTTTGACAGATGAATGGATAAACAAATGCGGTATATGTATATACCATGGAATATTATCCAGCCTTAAAAAGGAAGGAAGTCTTGTGATGTGCTACAACCTGGATGATCTTGAGGACATTATGCTAAAAATGTCGCAAAAAGACAAATACTCTTTTTCACTTATATGAAGTATCTAGAGTAGTCAGATTCATAGAAACAGAAAGTAAAGTGATGATTGCCAGGGGTTGAGGGGAGAAGAGAGTAAATTGTCATTTAATGGGTATAGAGTTTAGTTTTGTAAGATGAAAAATTCTAGAGATTGGGTGCACAGCAGTGTGAATACACTTAATACTACTACTGAACTATACATTTAAGAGTTGTTAAGATGGCAGATTTTATATTATGCCTTTTTTTTTTTTGAGTCAAGAGTGTCACTCTGTCACCCAGGCTGGAGTGCAGTGGTGCGATCTCGGCTCACTGCAACCTCTGCCGCCTGGGTTCAAACGATTCTCCTGCCTCAGCCTTCTGAGCAACTGGGATTACAGGTGCCTGCCACTGCGCCCAGCTAATTTTTGTATTTTTAGTAGAGATGGGGGTTTCACCATGTTGGCCAGGCTGGTCTTGAACTCCTGACCTCGTGATCCACCCATGTCAGCCTCCCAAAATGTTGGGATTACAGGCATGAGCCACCGCACCCAGCCTGTTATGCCTATTTTACCACAATTTTTAAAAAAGAGTTAGTGGATTGAGATACAACTCTGTTTGTCAAATTATAGTTAATTGCAATCATAGGTTGGCTATGGATATAGGAATTGAGCAAAAATCAACTAAAGCATTCTGTGAGAATCAGTTGGAATTTATAATGAAGTATATTGTATATTTTATTATCATTAGTAAACTGTGTGCTACATGTCCTTTATATTAGTAAAGTTTAGAATAAACTTACATACATATGTAACATATATAATATCGTATATCCTATATATAATATATATACGCACACATACACACATATTCCCAACACAGAGCTGGTTGTTAATATTTACCAGCACACCACTGTCAAGATTGGGCTTTCTCTTATCCAGGAACTGAGATCCGCTCTGGTGGAAGGATCCCAGGTGGCCTGGGTTCGGGTTCCCAGGTTCTATGTCTGACTCCTCCACTTAACTATCTGTACGACTCTGGGCAACTTGCTTAGTTAGACTCTCAAGTGTTAGTTTCCTCTTCTGTTAAATGAGAGCTAGATTGAGTAATCTGTAAGATTTTCTGCTATTAAAAGCTATGACCAGCCAGGCGCATTGGCTCACTCCTATAATCCCAGCACTTTGGGAGGACGAGGCAGGCAGATCACAAGGTCAGGAGTTTGAGACCAGCTTGAACAACATGGTGAAACCCCATATCTACTAAAAATACAAAAATTAGCTGGGTGTGTGCCTGTAATCCCAGCTACCCAGGAGGCTGAGGCAGGAGAATCGCTTGAACCTGGGAGGTGGAGGTTGCAGTGAGCCGAGATTGCACTACTGCACTCCAGCCTGGGTGACAGAGATAGACTCCGTCTCCAAAAAAAAAAAAAAAAAATGACTATAGCATTGTAAATTCCGTGAAATGAGGGGCTGTTTTTTATCTTTGCATTTACATAAGCACATAACATAGTTCTTTGCACACTCAATTAATGTCTGTCAAATTAAGTTGAATAGCGTTTTTCTCAAAATGTTGTGGATTCTTAAATATAATAATAGCTAATATTTCCTGCCTTACTATGCACCAGCTGCTTTATCTCATGTAATTCTTTTAATTCTATGTAATAGCTACAGTTATCGATTCCGCTTATACAAAGTAATTGAGATTTCCTGAGATGTCACAGATAATAAATGGCAAACTGAGATTCCAACTTGGATCTGCCTCACTTCACAGAAACCCTCTTAACTACTATGCTACACTACTTTTTATCCAGAACTAAGATCTTCCCTGAAATGCTAATCATGGAGAATCCTTCTGCATGCCAGAAAGTGAAATGACAAATAAATCTTTACATTTATTCATTGCAACCCTGGAGGTGCTATCATCTGTGTCTCAAATTTAGTTTGCAGCAGGATCATCTGCAGTTCTGAAATGCATATTCCTGGGCCCCGCCCCCCGACCTATTCAATGAGAATCTCTAGGGGTGGTGCCACAAAGCCACATTTTTATTTTTTATTTTATTTTTATTTTTATTTTTATTTTTTGAGTCGGAATCTCACTCTGTGGCCCAGGCTGGAGTGCAGTGGCGTGATCTCGGCTCATTGCAACCTCCATCTCCTGGGTTCAAGCAATTCTCCTGCCTCAGCCTCCCAGGTAGCTGGGATTACAGGTGTGCACCACCACACCAGGCTAATTTTTTTGTATTTTTAGCAGAGATGGGGTTTCACCATGTTGGCCAGGCTGGCCAACAACTGACTCCTGAGGTGCCCTCGGCCTCCCAAAGTGCTGGGATTACAGGTGTGAGCCACCGTACCCAGCCAAGAAGCTACATTTTTATCTGAACTATCATTTTGATATGGGGAACCCTAGACCACATTTAAGAGAAGCACCAGCCAAGAGCAGGGACTTTCAAACACTTTTAACCACAACCTAGAGTTAAGAAAACATTTTATATTGTGACCCACCATTCATATACATGTGCCCACAAAAATGTGAACATTCTGATATTTTCCAACTCTATTCCATTCCATTGTACTTTTTAAAACTAATGGTCAAGTTTCATAAATTGATTTTATTCCCCTCTAGTGGGTCACAATTTGCAGTTTATAAAATACTGACTTAGAAAGCTTATATTTGTACCATGTGCCTTCTTTTTTCCTGATTTAAGAGTTTGCACATTAGCGAGACAGAAAGTCCAGCTGTCATTCCTGTATACCTCAGTTAGCTCACCTGATTATTCCAGGCAAGGCTGGATTTACTCCTTATCCTCTGTTCCCAGAAAGAAAAGGATGAAGTTTTTTCCCTTGAAAGGGTTTTTGAAAGTGTCATTTAACTAGTGATTTCCGTTAGTCCCACCACTCCACCGATACGAGTTATGGCAGCTCTGTGTCCCATTAGTGAGCTCTTTCCCCTTCAGCTCTGTCGGACAGGCTGCAGGGCCCAGATCTCTCTGAGCATCTCCTACCTGGCACAGCACAAGATTTATTTAGCATTTGGCCTAGGGTTTGTCCCACTGTTTCAGAGTTTGCTACCATTACTGTAGTAGGTATGAATAATTTTTCAAGTGTAAGCTTGTGACTTCTTTTTTGCTCCTGAAATTATTGATCAAGGGGATTTCTGAATGATTTTGTGTTGGATTTAGCTAAAAAGAGTTTTATTTTCCTCCTGCTGCTGAAATGATCTCACATACCTTCATCTTAGCAAGTCCTTTAGATTTCATTTGGGAATTAAGATATGAAAGCTCTTTCCAGGGTTATTTTTATGGGATGAGTATGTAAGCTGAAAATAGGAAATATAGTTTGGTTAAGGGGAGCTACATTTGGGATGATCAAGCACAAATTCCTAATTTATTTTATGTTAGCAAGAGAAGGCTGTCTTTGTTTTTCTTCCTTTCCTCTCCTTTTATTCTTTTTTTTTTCATTTATTCAGCTACCTATTTGACACATATTTATTGGAGCCTACAGTGTACCAGGCACTGGTGTAAAAATGCAATGCCAATATGTCCTGATACTCAGGAGACTACAATCTAATGGTGAGGGAGACTCTAGTTAATCAATAATTATAATGTTTTAATGAAAGAGGTATCTGAGTCAGGGCAGTCAGGTAAAGCTGTTCCAAGGGGGTGACACTGAGCTAAATTTCAAAGGGTGAGTACAAGGATGAAGAAGCCAAAGAAGGAGGTAATAGAGAATTTGTCTTAGTTTGGGTTTCCCTGAATTCAGAGCCTGCAATAAGGACTTAGAGGCAGGTAGTTAATTTACAGCATGAGCCCCGGAAACTGGAGTGAGAGAGTGTGAGACAGAGAAAGAAAGACAAAGTCAAAGTAGATTGAGCTCATTGCCAACTATGGACAACTGGGACTTAATTCCACTGGGGACCTCGGGAGGAATGTAGGTACTATAGAATTATCTCTCCTCCCAAGGACAAGTGGTGGGGGTTCTGTCCGTTGTCTCCTATCTTTATTGGGATACAGGATGTGTGTGTGTGAAGGCTGGGGTGGAGGAAACATGAAGAACTGACTGTCTGGTTCTTCTCATTCTTTGTGGCTAGTGACAAATGGGGTGCAGTTGAGGGGGTTTTTAAAATCTTGTATTATTTTCTAAATGTTCTTCATTTCATATGAGAGTTGAGGCTTACTTCAATTTTCCTCAATCCAGCTCATGATTCCTTGCAATTTGAATAGATTATTTCCATAGTCTGATCTCAGTGTTAAGTGATGTGAATGTTCATTTGTTTCCATGTTCTGTGTTTTAGTGAAAAGTTAATAGTCTCGAGAAGGACTGTTCTCTTGATGGCATTTGGAACCTCTGTATAAGTTTACTATACCATACTTTCTCATATGAAAAGAAGTATAATATCATCTTAAATAGGAACATCCTTGGAAATCAACTTTTGCTTGATAAAAACCTTTCTAGAACTGCTTCTTGGGTTTTGTTATTCCTTATTTTTGTGAGTGCAAGAAAGTAATCAGAAGAATTATATTAATTTATTCATGATCAGTAAGCAATAGAGACCATACCCAGTCTCATAATTATAATGTTAAAAAGGACACTGTGCACTAATACACGAAAAAATGTGGATCAAAAAATAATTTAATAATTTAAAAGCAAAATATAAAATTTAGGAATACAATTTATCAATAAAATATTATTTTCTCATAATATACTCTCAAATCATATAATCAAGTTAGAATAGATTTCCTCATAATAATTTGTAATAGAGACTATTCTCTTGCATAAGTAAAATGAATTTTAGTATAAGAGAGATAAAATCATTGCTAGAAATATTAATCAAATGTTAACCTGCTTTTTATTCTTTGTATTTTCCAGATTCTATTTTTGAAATGACTTATAGTACTTCCTCTAAACATTATGATTTATGATTTTTTATTATTTTAAAGTTGGCATGCTGAGATTACTTTTTTTTAGCAGATTCAACCTCATGTTAACTTCAAGATGAAAAAGGGCTTAGTTGTAAACAGCTACTTCAAAGTAGAGGTTTATGAGATTTAAGAGCTTTCTTAAGAGCACTAATAAGAAAGAATACTACAAATAATGACACTCCATCACTAGCATGTATTTTATAGTCCATATTTAGTTCTTTTTTCCCTTGGAACTTTGGAGTAAACAACCCATTCTTTGTGGGTAACATGGTCTTAAATAATTAGAAAATATTTTTAGGGTAAAAACCTTTTACTTCATTTAAGAATTTATGTCTTATGGAATTAGGTTTTAAGACTGTGGGTGCTCAGATACAATTATTTATCAATAAGGCACCTTATAAATGCACATTATGACACCATAAAGAATAGACATGCAAGTATTGTCATGTCTGCTCTAAAAGTAAAGCTAGTGAATTACAGATTATAATTAGAATGAGAGACTAAATGATATTTAGGGCCATGTGCAGGGCTTACTTCTTGAAATACATGGCTGCCAAATGCTTATGGTCACATTTTAAATATTTATTTAAATCCAAGGGGCCAATCACTTTTGATACCCAGTCTTCAGGACCACCTGTCCCAAGCTACAGTCAGCATGCTATTAACTACTGTTGTTTCCATGATCACTAATAGCATCCATTTCTCTTATTGCACAGTATTTCAACATGATTATAGGAACATTCGAATTTTAAACTTGGAAAGAACTTCTAAAATTATATGTATGGAGTGCTTTTCCATTTCAAAATCAGTTAGGTATATGGAACACTCACATAAATGTTTAGTAACTGGTTCTCTAGGGGAAAAAGCCCTGATTTAAAACTTTTGACAGTCATTGTGGTGTAAATATTCCCACCATTTCAAGCTTCCAACGTTACTTCATGGAATGTGCCATTGTTTTTGTAGTATTTCTACCACACAGATACATGTAAATAAACTTGACAGCCTAGATAATAGAAATATGTAGTAAAATAATTAGGAAGTAATGAATTTTGAATATTTGTAGCCATTGTTTTTAATATAATTTACTTAATTGTAGGTTTATATAATTTAATTTTTTTGAAAAAGGCTTGCCAAGTTCCTAAAATTTAACAGTTGGCTCCCATGAGCTGGTACAAGACAGCTTCAGTATGTTACTTGGCTGTAGAGATATTATAGCAGATTTACAGATGAGGAAACTGGAGCTCAAAAGGAAGAAAGGAAATTAACATGTATTGACCACTTATTTGAAGCCATGCAGGATGTTGGACAATGTCATAACTCATATAAGCCTCAAAAAACTTAGTGAAATAAGAAGTATTATTCCAGTTTTACAGATGTAAAAACAGAATTTTCCAAGAGTCATAATGCTATTAAGTGACAAAATCAAAATTAGAACCCAGATTCCTGGTTCACGGGATTCTTACTTTTGTTTGCACTAATATATCTTGCCCTCTAATTTCCATATAAGTCATGTTAGAACACCAGAGATGATCATGTCACACATGGCGAGATACAGCCATGGGCCCTGTGCCTTTTAAGACACTATTTTTTTAGACGTGAATATGGCTATGGATTTTTAAAATTACAATATATAAACAGTGGGTAATTATAACTGTGTTAATCTGATTTCAGAGATAAACTGGCTTTAGATTTTTAGTAATTAGAAAGCTTAGCTAAAAATAAGCATGAACAGGAAAAATAGAAGTATATATACATATATATACTACATATTACTATTATCTGGGCTTTTCAAGTAGGGTTGATATTATCAGCATTCTCAATGTAGTATAGAAGTTATCGTATTGAGTAGTAAAATACAGTGATGGGTGAAGAACATAAAACTACAAACATTATAAATAATTACTTTTCGAGAACTCAATACTGTTAGGACCAATGGTTCAATACAGAGATGAGACAGAAGAGAGAGATGTTCAATAAACAATGTCTAAGGCGAATCTTTTATTCAGAGTGAATAACTTGGTACCTTTGTTATAGTATGATGCTTTTAGTCAGGTATCAACAACAAATAGAAATCAACATAGAACAAGCTAATCTTCATCATGAAGTTCTTTGCAATCACTTTGAAGATTAATGTAATGTGATATTATTATACACTATTATACAAAAAAGACAAGTGCAAATGTTGTAAGAGAAAAAGATATTAAATAGCCATAAAAGATTCTAATTATAATTAAGGCACCTTGTAAGGACAATAAAAATGGATTTAAAAGTGAAAGATCTATCTTTTCGGAAGTCTCATTTTAAGTATATTGTTAATTCAAGTTAATTTTTAAAAATGTTTTTCAAGCCGCATAAAGTTTGTGAGAAATTTCTGTTCCAATATTATGGTAGTCACAAATAAATATTGGAGATTATATATATATATGTGTATGTATATATACTATGTATATATATGTGTATGTATATAATTGTGTGTGTGTGTATGTGTATATATATATATATATATATATATATTTAAAACAGGTACTGTGCATCTTACTTAGTATGATTAAAATAAAAGAGTTCAGAACCATTCGGTCCAGAACCAAATCTGTCTCTTTGTTTGGTCAATAGGAACTGCACTTATTTCAAGACTGAAAAGTACTTTAAATTTGGAATGTTGGAGGTACCTTGGTAATGTAAATTTTTGCATTTCTTTTATGCTCTCCTGTCTTCTAAGTGTTTTAACTTCCATCACAATGAAATTTCTTCCTTCAAAATTATATCACCAAAAATGACATTTGGAACAAACATCAAATTTAAACAGATTTCCTTGCTTCTTGTCCATGTTCTTCTTGGAAGCCACAGAGAGAATGGCCTTTGGGTGATCCACTAGTTGTTTCTAAATGGGAAGCTCCCTGCTTTTCCCCAAGGCACTGGCAGCTCTTTCACACATTGCCACTAGCAATGAACAGTCTCAGAAGTTCTTGAAAGATGGTTTTGTCACTTGTCTTACCTCTCTGCCTGCTGACTTGAAGCCTGACAAACAATGATAAGTGAGAGTGACAAATGGCCATTACTTACTATCCTAGAGATCTCCCATAAGGAAAAGGCCTGAATATGGAGCTGGACATGCCTCCATTACGCTCCCAACTTGAAGAAAGCAGAACCCAATACAACTAAAATTGTCTAATTAAATTATTTGCAAGTAAATAAGTTAGTAAAGGAAGGCACTCATACCCAAAAGAATGTGAAAACAAGAACATAGAGTTAGAGTTTACCTCATCAACTTATCTTAATGTGTTTCTAGTATCTTTATACAGGCATTTTTGTTTCAGTAATAATGTATGCTAATAGTATCTAATATGTAAACAACTTAGCTTATTGTTCTAACAGTGCTTCTAATTGTTCTATATTGTGGAATTATTATAAGGCAGACTCATTGCGTATCTTATGCAAGGACAGTTATTATTGGAAGTGCAGGAAAACCTAATTACAACACTTTAATAATTCAACACAGTCGTCCATTACCAATCTGTGACACTGTGTGGATTAGATGTATATCACATGCTTTACACAGTAGTGTCTCCTTATCCACTGGGAATACATTCCAAGACCCCCAGTGGATGCCTGAAACCTCAGATAGTACCAAACCCTATATATAATATGTTTTTTTCCTATATATGCATACCTATGATAATGTTTATTAATTAGGCACTGTAATAGAGTAACAGCAATAACTAATCATAAAATAGAACAATTATGACAAAATGCCAGCATCACTACTCTTGCATGTTTGGGCCATTATTAAGTAAAATAAGGCTAACTTGAACACAAGCACGTAAGCACTACCATACCACAAAAGTGGATCTGATAACTGACATGACTGTTAAGTGACAAATGGACAGGTAGTGTATACAATGTAAATACACTGGAAAAAAGGATGATTCACAGAATGGAGCAAGATGGCACAAGATTTCATCAGGCTACTCAGAATAACATGCAATTTAAAACTTATGAATTTTTTATTTTTGGAATTTTCCATTTAATATTTTCAGACCAAGGTTGACCATGGGTAACTGAGCAGAAAATGAAACTGAAGATAAGAGGGGACTACTGTACTGTTGCACCTCAGTGTTAACCATTACTTCTCTTTTTGCTCCAAGATTCAGAAATCTAGGCAGGCCAGGATAGTCAAGATCTGATTTGTTGTCTGGTGATTCAGCCAAAAATCATCAAAGAAGCTTCCTCCCCAAATTCCTTGCCTTGCTTCATTATCTGTCCTCTGCATTTTTCTTAACACTATGAAAATATAATAGAGACCAGGAGAAAATTTATCTCTCTCTTGCTAACCATGTCTCATATATTTGTCTGAGTGTATAAGCATTATAATTATAGACACTTCCAAAGAACATAGAGATAAAAGGAGACATCTAAATCAATGTCCAGAATGCCAGAACTATTATTACTTAATATGAGACAGAGAAGCAGTTTATAGTTTTGAACATTTGTCTTAGGATTAAGAAAATGGAAGAGAAGCCTCTTGGGTTTGGTGTATAAGAAGAGATAGCAGCAAATTGTTTTGTGAAAGAGACATATATGAGAGTACAGGGAGAGGCTGATCGCGGGACCTGGAATCATACTACACTGGGTTCAAGTCCCTGCTCCACCTCTTTCTAGTGTGTCTGTATCACCTTGGGTGAGCTACTTAACTCTCTGTGTCTTAGTTTCCTCGTCTTTAAATGACATGGATCCACCATTGTGTATCATACAGAATACCTGCACTGTCCTAAAAATCCTCTGAGTTCTGCCTGTAAATTCCTTCTCCCAACTGGTGCAACCACTTATCTTTTGACTATTTTTACTTTAGATTTAAGATAATTTATTCATCATTTGTTTGGATTTTTAAAAGATTTTGACTTGTTTCTTTTTGCCTCAGGAAAAATCAGCATGGTTTGTTGTAACAGAATACCTGAGACTGGGTAATTTATAAAGAAAAAAGATTTCTTTAGTTCACAGTTCTGCAGGCTGAGAAGTTCAAGAGTATGGCCCTGACATCTGGTGAGGGCTTTCCTGATGCGTCACAACATGGTGAAGGTCACAGGGGAAACCGACACATTTGAAGAGACAAAACCCAAGGGGCATCCTGGCTTCCTAACAGCTCAGTCTTACAGGAACTAATCTAGTCCCATGAGACCTAATCCAGTCTTGCCAGAGCAAGAACTCACTCACTACTGCAAGAACAGCACCAAGCTATTTATGAGAGATCCACCCCCAAGACTAAAACACTTCCCCTAGGCCCCACCTCCCGACACTGCCACATTGGGGATCAAATTTCAATGTGAGTTTTGACGGGAACAAACACAGCATATCTAAACCACAGCAATAACAATAATAACAGCACACCTAACATTTACTGAGTGATTGCAATATGCCAGGGACTGTCCTGAGAAGCTTACATATATTGACACATTTCATTCTCAGAGCAGTTATGCAACTAGACACTAAAGTTAGCTCCATATTATAGATGAAAACGTAGAGAGAAATTCAATGACTTACTCAAGTTCACACAAGCAAGTGCTAAAGCCAAGTTTTGAACCCAGATAGTCTGTCTTCAACCATCATTATCTGATGAAATCAAAGCTTTTAAGCTTCATAAATCATATATGAATTATTTACGTAGTATAGAGCTAGCATTCCCATTCAATGAATGATTATTCAAATATTACTTTAAAAACAATTTTCCCTTGAGGAAGTATAATCACAGATAACAATGTTCCTGAGAATTCAGAAAAAAAAGTATATTCTTTGGTTCTTGTGTCAGTCATGGAGACAGAAGCCCCTCTAGGTATTTTAAACAGAAGTTACTTAATACAGCAAATTGGTTACAAAATGTTGGAAAGGCTAGAGATGCAAAAAAGAAGGTGGTGCAGTTACCCAGAGATTGATGACAATATGAAGTCACTAGCACATAAGCCTGGAAGTAAAGGGGAGAATGCTGTTACTCAGAGTCCACACTCACTGTAACTAGGGTTACTGGAGTATCCACCCATGCTGTGGGCCCATTGGAACCACAACAGCTACTACCTTGCGGAAAGCCAGTAGTCAAGAAACTCAGGAGTTACCTGCGCCCACCACAGCTGTTGTTGGAATGAGATCCAAGGCTGCCAGAGTGTGCACTGCTTCCGTCACCTCTGAAACCATGCTTCTAGAGCAAGAAGCCTGGACCTCACACATAGCTACTGCTGTTGTTACCGCCTAGGACAAGGTCAGAAACAGAGAAGGAAAAGAAAAGTGGCTTATCCCTTTATGCCACCTTACATCTCCTGCCATTGCCTCCCATTGACAAGACTACTCTGCAGACATCTGACAAGGGAATCTGAGCAATAGAGGTGGCAAAACTCCAGTCCCCAGTAATGCAGAGAACATCCGAGCCAACAGGCAACTTTCTGTTGTAGCACTTTGTTTGTTTTAGAAACAACAGAAACCATTTAAAAATAAACATATATTGATGAACTTATTACTCAAAAGAACAACCAGGGTTATTAGTTGCCAACACTAGGTCCCACCATATTTAGTTTAAGCAGGAAAGTCAGTCATTAAAGGATATTCTGGATAGTCCACAGAGATCACAGAGTCTCTGGGGGGTTGGGCTATGAGGGTACCCAGCCAGATAAAATGCCTGGACTGTACCCCAGGGCTGCTTCAGCAAAAGCACCATTGCCATCTCTGGGCACAGACACCATGCTGTGTATGGCTAACACTGGGCATTAACCACCAGAACCTCCACTGTCTATTCTTATCAAAAAATGGATTCTACACACTGCCTGCATCTACACTTTGCTCTCTTTAGAATCAAAGTCTTGCACTGTGTCTTTATCACATGCCTATCTGCAAGAGAGGTGAGGCAAAGCAAGTTTCTGGCATCTACCTTAGGAATGTGGTACTCATAATGTCATTCAATCCTGGAGATAAACCATTGTTTGCAAATTACCTGACATAATGACCATGTGGCCAGTAACGTTTGTTTGATATACATGCTACACGCCAGCTACAATTCTAATCATTTTACAGATATTCATAGTGCTCTATGAGGTAGCTACTATTATCATTTCTGTTTTGCAAATGAGGAAGCAGAGCACAAAGGGATCTTTTTAATGAGCTCATGGTCCCATAGCTACAAACTGCCAGACCAGGATCTGAACTTAGGTTTCCTGGCTTCTAAGTTAGCTCTTAGCCACTCACCTGTACTGTACATGACAAATGTCCAGTAAACAGTAGCTACTTCCGTTCATCTTTTTTTCCTGGCACTTATGACATAAAGAGGGGAGAGGTCAGAGGATGGTGGAGAGGTCCTCAGAGGCCAGGTCATTAAGGAGCTTGGAATCATATTGAGGAGTAAGGATTTTATTCTAAGGGTGACCAGTTCCCAATCCAACAGTATATTCACACCCCCTGAGCTGGAGCATTGGCAGTGGAAGTCAGATCTGTGACCAAGTGACAGTTAAGAGTACAAAGAGGGAGAGGAGAAGGGGACCAAATGTAGAATTCTTCTTCTTGTTGGTATTGTTTGGTTTTAAAACATTTTTTTTAACATGGGTAGGAAGAAGAGTCCAGGAAGCAGGCTCAAAAAGACTGATCAGAGAGGTAAGAGGAGAAACAAAGGAGGCTGTTATTCTAGACTCCAGGAGAGATCATTTGAAGAGGGTGAGAGTGGTCAGGAGCCTCAGCTACTGCAGGGAGGTCAAGGAAGAGAATGAGAAACTGGTCTTTAAATTGAGAAACTTGGAGATTATTGAAATTATCTTAGCAATAGTAATTTCAATAGTATAGTTAAAGTAGATGCAAACTGCAAAAGACTGAGGGATTAATAGCAAGATGTGGAGATAGAAAGCACAAACAACTTTTACTTGATTGAGACGAGAAAGAGTAAGAATATATCAAGCGTAGCTTCTTTTTTATGGGAGAAACTTGAAAATGAAGGAAGCTGAAGGGAGGATCCAGTTGAGAGAAAATTGATGATGTAAGCAAGAGAAGAGATAATGACAACGGAGAGACCTTGAGTAATTGGGAGAAGAATAGATGGAGGGACCAGTCTTAGGTAATAGTTTCTTTCTGCAGGACATGAGGAAAAAATGGAGCAGTTATAGACACATCTGTCTGTGTGGGGAAAGGAGTGTGAGAAAGTCCTCTCCTAAAAGACACCATTTTTTTTCCCTATGAAATATGAGAAATATCATCTGCTGAGGGAGAAGAGTTTCAGGATGGGATATGGTGTCTAGGGAGAGTGTTGGAGGTTAGGAACAGCCACTGAAGGGAATGGGAAAGACAGCTCATCAACCAAAAGGTGGCTCAGTGGCCCAGGGAGCTCGGCTGAGGTGAGAGGCAGTATATTTTTAGCATGAATTTCTGCATTAGTTTGCGAGAGTCTGGCCATAGGGGCATAGATCTGAGAAAGGTCCTCAATTAGCAGGGCTTGAGCAGAGGCATTGATTCTGAGAAGAAATGTGCTGAAACAATGTGCCACCAAGTCTAGGCTGGATCAGAAGAAACTGGGAGAGAGAGGGGTCCCAGGCTGGTGTAGGGGAATGGAGGATGACCTGTGATCACAGCACATTGGCAACTTTCATGAGTTCAAAGATAAAATATGTCAGGAGCAATGGAGTGAGATTTTTGGAAGGATAAGGACTGTGATCATAGTAGGATATTGAAGCTGTTTCAGGTGATGATGCCTTAGGGTACGAACCTGGGAGTGGATCAAGGCAAAGGCTGCTGGAGAAAAGCTCAGAGTTGAGATGTTTCAAGAATATTTAGAGCTGTAACCTAAGAAACAAAAATTACTTTTTATGTGAAATTTTTTATTTATCTAGAATCAGGAGGGTTTTTTCCTGCCCACAACTCAGCTGAAATGATGATGCAGTTACTTTAGTGAATATCTCAGTTATCAACTTAGACCTGTTAGTTGTTCTTTAATCAATGTTGCTATGCAGAAATGTTCATGATTGTCCTACATAAGGCAGGCTAACTCATAAAACAAATAAACCCAAAAATGTATCACGGCCTAAGCATGATAGAAGAAATGGTATAGACTATGCTTCAGCCTAAGAACCAGGCAGATAGTTGATTGAATCTATAAAAAATTTTTTTAAAGAGGATGGGATTAAATAAGATATGGATATATAATACTTGGCTGCTTTTCCTTTGCTTTTTATTTTTATTTATTTTTTTAGTTTCAGTTACTGGCAAAGCATCGCCAAAAGGGTATCCATACTTAGAAATGCATGCAGGATCACTCAATGATGTGCTAAACACTCATCAAAAGCAGAGATAAGGGATTTTGGCCAAGGACAGATAACAGAGGATGGATGGCCTAAAGAGGAGAGAAAAGGACACTTACTGACTGCCTGAAACAGGAGTGGCTGCTGGCCCCAAGATCAACAGCACCAAAGTGGAACACATTGTCTTCCTCTCAGAACAAACGCCTCTGCCTTCCAACCTCTTTATTTCTGTTAATGCCCCCACCCCATCCCCCAGCCCAGTCTTCTAGTTTGCTGGACGTAGACACTGGAAGTCACTGTGTGTTTCTCACATTCTTCTAAGTCCTACAGACATCTCATAAGTCATCAAAAGCCTCTCGATTAATCCTTCATCACATCTCCAGCAGCCTGAAGAATGCTTTGTCAGGCTCATGACACTCTGCTGCTGGAGGAGCAGCAGTGGGAGGGGTTGTGGGGCCATTCTTCCTTAGCCGTCCTACCTGGTGGGTGACTCTGTGGGTTTTCTGGCAGATGGTTGGGATTGCCCTAGGAGTGCTTCTGTGGATTGGGTGATGAGACTCTACTCTTCCAAGACTCTGCACCCCTCCAACCCTGGGATAAGATTCTGTTAAGTGCACTGCAACCTACATGCCATTTTTAAAAGGCAAAGCAGAAATATAGGGCATTGCTTTATAGATTAAAAGCTTTCCAGGAACTGTATGGCACTGGTTTTTAAAAACCACGCACACACATGCACACACACAAATATGCACATTTACATACACAAACTTTTTTGAAAATTCTCACGTGTGAGTGTATTTAATTCTGCTTTATAGTCAAATCACAACACCAAAGAGGCACCCCTTAATTAGCAACATTCTTATACAGAGATGTTCATGGCTATGCTAGCTAGAGTAGGCTAATTGGTGAAACATATAAACCCCCAAATGTATAATGAAACAAAAAAGAGGGCAATTTCTTGCTTGTATAAGGCCTCAAATGGGTTTTTCTCATTGACGGCTGGCTCTCTTTTCAGCAGGAATTCAGATCCTTTTCATCTGTGACTCTGTCATTTTCAACATGTGGCTTCAAAGGTCTGCTTCAAGCCAGTGAAAAGAAAACAAATATGAAGAATAGACTTTTCCAGGCCTGAAAGTGGCACTTATGACTTTCACTCACATCCCAACAGCCAGAACTCAGTTATATGGGAAATGTAATCTAACTGTGTGTCCATGAAGAACAGGACATCCAGGAAGCAATTAGCAGTTTTTTCTACAATGGTATAGCAACTGGATCAGTGTGGAGAATTTACAGGGCATCAAAGAAGAACCACTCTTCTTTACCCAACATGGTGGTGGAGGTACACTAGAAACTCTTGGTGGAGGAATAGGTCAGACCTATAAGTGAACAGGAAGCCAGTGGTTACATTTAGGGGGAAATATTTGAAATTCTAATAAAGTTTTTTCATTGTCTAAAATATACTGAAAGGAATTTTCTTAAATGAACACATTCTTCAATAATACAAAGTTGGCAAATTGGCAGGTTGGGAAGTAGGCAGTAGCAACGTGAACCAGTTGGAACTAGACAAGAAGTCCAGACTAGAAAAACAAAGCCCAAGCAAAAATCCAAGAATGCCAGGGCAATAACAGCATGAGAAATCAGATAAGTGAATAGAAACCAGGAAGCCATAGAAATTTTGGAGCAGAATAAAATTAAAGTTACAAAACCTGGATGTGAGACCTGGTCCTACTATTTACAGATGGACACAGGAGAACCCGCTTAACTTCTCTGACTTTGTTTATTCATGTGTAGACTTGGGGTAATCATATCTACCTCATAATAACTGGAGAATCAAGTGAGATGATGCAATGAAAACTCATGTACCCTGGCAAAAGGAGAAAATGGGCTAATTTTAACTGTTTTTGTTTTAATAAGCTTAGGGTTAAGGAGGGAACAGTGCTATTTAGGAAGAAGAGGAGTTGAAACCTCTTTTTTTGACAAATAAATCCCTGGTCCTGAACTGGCAGAAAAGGTTGAGAAGAACTACTTTGTGTAAACCCTATCTTCATGGGGAAAACTTGCAGATTCAGTTTCCTTTATAAAAGTCCATTCTTCCTGCCGTCCTGCATGCCTTTCTCCCTCACTCCTTTCTCTCTGCTTTTACTTCCTCTTTTTACTTCTCTCCTTTATTTTTCCTCTATTCTTTTCCTCCATCTAGTTTCTTTGTTAGGTGAGCCTGGACAGTGAGGAGAGTGTAACCAATTTCCTGTATAAGGATTCTAGACAGGAGCTTGCTAAGGTTGGGTTTTAAGGGTTCAATCAATAATAGAAACAAAAAGGATGTGCTGCTGGCAAATGTGTTGTTTGATGTAACTCTTTAGGGGAAAAACTGGCAATATACACTCGTAAGTTGATCATTCTCTTTGACCTGCAATAATTTTTCATGGTATCCAGTATAGGAAATAATCAGAAAAAATAGAAGCCTTATGAATAAAGATGTTCATCATAGTTTTACTTATAGCAATAAAAAGTTTGAAACAGGCTGAACGCTCAAAGGAAGACAAATGGTAAATTCAACTACGTTGTATTAACACAATAAAATATGTAATTAATCATGTTTTGAAGCACCTTGGTAAAATGGAGCGTATCATGGTAAAATAGCAAATGAAATTAGCAGATTGCAAAATGATCACAACCAGGCCAAAGGCGCAGGGAGAAAAAACATAGAAGGAAATGGATCATAATGACATCAGTTGCTGTTCATGAGTGGATAAATACACTTTTTTATTCTTTCTACTTTTCCATATTTCCTATATTTTATAATGTACCTATATTATTCTTGTATTTGAAAACATAAAGCCAGTTTTAGTTTCTGGGAAAGTTGTTGATACTAATTTTTCTCATCTTAGCCTTGTGCTGGTGTAACTAATAGCAAAATGAGTTCAATTGCTGCACCATAATGTAAAGTAGTCTTTTAAAAAGTGAATAGAAATATCTATATAGATCTATAGGTACCAGATACATATACGTGTATAAGTTTTAGCATTAGAAATTCCACACTCATAAATCACAGTTTTGCTTTATAGGATTTAATTGGCAAGAAGGAAAGAAATATAAATTGTTGGTGCAGAATTTTCAGTCTGTCATTAGAATAGCATAGATTCCATGGCCTGACTTAAAGCATTTGCATGTATCACAAGGATTCTGTTGGAATCAGCGTTGGAGTGTACTTTTCTTTGAGATGATCTGATGATTCTTTTTAACTCTGTCCTCTATATCCATGGAAGCTGTGCCTCCTTGTAAAAATATGGTGATGGAGACTACAAGTAATGAAAATATTTAGATAATCACTTATAAGCATTGACAAACAGTATCAAAGGCCATTACTGTATAGACGTTCTTGAGAGTGGCTGGGTCTGTTGCAACTCGCAATGGGAGATAAAAGAACTTAATGTATGTAGCCTTGTTCAAAAGTCCATCTAATTTGAAAAACGTTGATTTAGATCACTTGAAAGTTCCAAGGAAGACTTAAATGCATTGAGTAGTCACTGTGAGTTGAGAAGAAGTAAATAGATTATCAGGCAAACAGGTAATCAAAAGCTAGTCTAGAAATTCGAAAAGGACTCCTGACAATGTCCTGGAAGAATCATGTGGTATTATAAGATACCGCTCAAAGGATAGGGAAAGATGGCCAAAGTACATCAAAATATTTTATTCTTTATTAAACAAAAATAAAATTGTATGAACCATAAAACGGATATGGAGAGTTCCAATTTTAATATGTACAGCTTTATTTGGATTAATTGAAAGGTGTACTACCTCCTACAACCTGGTAAAATTGCATTCCATATTAAAATTACGGTACAGTAAACCATAAAGTTTACCTATAAGACTGAAAATGACAGATCTAGAATGAATAAGGAAAATATACCACAGCTGACAGAGAGAATATATGACTTGAATGTGAATTTCCTGCCTACGCAAAAGAAGGTTTACTCTGAGTCCAGGAAGCATCATGGTCTATTTATGATAATAGAAATTTGTAGGCATCTGGCTTCAGGTGAACCTCTCTGATATTTGACATCAATATTAGTCCAGGCACAAAGCTGTATTTTATTTTCTTGCAGGGCCTTCATGATGAAATGGAAAATATTGATTTGTGATCATCCCACTATAGATCAATCCAAACACATGGATTTTGTGCTT